>NC_092571.1:9039916-9719916 GCF_037975245.1 Apostichopus japonicus | reverse complement strand
TGCAGTAAGTTAACAAAGGTCATATGTTGACTTTTATTTGACGTCATTTTGCCGCTAACTTAAGATCGTGTTCATAGCATTGCACAGGAATGTGAAGCATTGTGTTCATGGCTTTGTACAGGATTGTGTTAATGGCATTGTGCAGGATTATCTTCATAGCATTGCACAGGATTGCGCATAATGGTGAAGCACTGTTCTCATGGCATTGTCCGGGATTGTGTTATGACATCGTACAGGGATGTGCAGGCTTGTGCAGGCTTGTGCATAATTATAAAAGGTTACAAACCTAAGATTGTTTATAAACTTCGGGGAGGTCAACTGGCCAATTTGGCTTATGACTATTGATTGATTGATTGTGCATAATTGTGTTAATGGCAATGGAAGTACCTTGAAACATGGACAAAAGCAAAGTTACTGTAGATTTTCTCACCATATATTCAAATTATGTTTAAACCTCAACGTTAAGGTACGGTTGTTAATGCTTTGTAATGACAGAATGGCTAATTGTGTTGGCTGTAGTCATAACGGTATTTGTTTGATCTCAAATGTTGACCACTTGAACAAGAAAATTGTTACAAAATTAAAGACACTCTTAACCAACTTTCATAATAGTGAAAAAAGGGTATAAACTCCAGTTCAGCGAATGTAATAATCTGCTAAAACAAGGCACAAGGTTTTAAAATGAATCACACACACGAAGCAGAGCGGCAGTCGCATAGAACCTCGAATTATTCACTTATTCAGACTTAGAAGGGTTCCTCTTATCGTATATGACACTAAAGGTTTATAGTAATACAAAGTTGTCAGTTTAAAGGCAGAGTAGGAAGAATGTAGATAACCGCAGTTGTCTATGATGTAAGACACATACGGTAAATAGGAAAGGAAAAGTGCACCTACTCGGTAATGTTCCAACGTATCGTAATGTTATTTTTCGCTAAATTAATAGCCTCTTGTTTCTGCTTGTATTTATAAAAGTATACTCTTCTATCGCATGTTGTGTAGTTTAAATAGAGAAATATTATTACATAAAGAAATAAACACTTAAATAACTTTAATTTACGGAAACATTTCTCTATAGGGATTAACGGTGAGACATTTAATTTGAAGACTTATTGCAATATGATTAATTATTAAGAAGTGAATACGTTGATAGACATTCACATGAAGTGACGATCCCGTCGATATGTGAAACGATATGTGAGAGTAGACCGTAACATTGATTCACTACGACGGGGGTAATGTACCAACGTCAGTTAATGCCTCGTTTTTAATGAACAGCCGATTATTCTGTCTGTATCCATGAAATTACTTTGCTCTTGGACGCTGAGTACGTAAACAAGAAAACTGCTGTAACGTATGGAAATATACTCTTCAGTAACCTTAATTTACCGTTATATTTTCTTCTGTTGTTTTCTCTATAGAAAACGATGGTAAGATATCTTAATTTGACGACTTATAGTAAAATAATCAAAATAATTAAAACCGAATACGTTTATAGACATTCACATGAAGTGAAGATCCATTCGATGAAGTAAATGCTGCCAAAATGATGTTTTTTAACTAAGTAAATACACAGACAAAAAGTGCATGGTAACGTTATCATGTTTTGAAAATGTATAAAATGTGAACTTGTTTACAAAATTATACAAAGCGTGTTAGCCAATTGCAAACTAGAGAGTAAAAGGTACACTTCAGTTCAGTGAATAAGCACATTTAATAATCTGATAAAATAAGGCTCAAGTTTTTAGGATAGTATTACCATAAATAGCTGGGAAAGGTATTGTGTAAATAAAACGTTAGTAGTGTTATGTTATATACTCATGATCCAGAGTTACAACCGGACTGCCCTAGACGGTAACGGATGAAAAAAAGGAGAAAATCAATTTTACTTCAAAGTTATATAACTGAATTAGAATGTTCGAAAGTGGTTAAGTTACGTTGAACTCGGAATATACGGGCGAAATTCCCTTCCACTCCTTATTTTTTCTTTGAATAAGGACTGGATTTAACACCTTCCGGTTATCAAATTCAGTTATTGCCATACTTAAAAGTTAGTAAATGACTGAGAAATTGAACTACGGATATGAGAAGTTTTACCTAATTATATATTAGTTAGTTGTGAGGTCATGAAAAGTGGTGCATATTCTACAAGAAAAGAAAGCACTTTTCACATCGTTGGGGACTGACTGTTAAGGTCTCCTATCTGTGAGGATTCACGAAGACGGGGTTACTATATCAATGTCACTTAATGCTTTTCACTCAATGAACAGTCAATTGTTTTGGGTGTAATCATAACATTATAATCTGCTCTTGCATGTTGAGTACATTAACAATAGACTTGTACCATTAAAGTATATACCCCAGTATCGTTAAATTACTATAATATATTGGCTTCTATTGCAGTGCGGGATAAGATATATTTATTGAAGTTGCATAGTAAAAATGACAGATAAGGCGTGGTAATGTTTTCATAAGATAAACCGATGTATGAGTTGTGAACATATATACCAAAACTAGCAAAATAATGATTGAAACCCATATTACAGTTCAGCGCTTAATGAAATATTATAATCTGATATAATCTGCTATAATGATCTCCTTTCCCGAGAGGATTCACGACGACGGGGTTAATATATCAATGCCGCTTTTATGCTTTTCACTAAATGAACAGTCAATTGTTCTGGCTGTAATCATAACATTATACTCTGCTCTCGCATGTTGAGTACTTTAACAATAGACTTGTACCATTAAGAAATATGTACCTCAGTATCGTTAATTTACTTTAATATTTTGGCTTCTATTGTTCTCTTTATTGCAGTCGATGGTAAGATATCTTAATTAAAGTTGTATAGTAAAAACTACTATATTAATAAGAAATATGTCTAAAGATATTAACATAAGGTGAAGACCCGGTCGATGAAATAATTGCTGCTAAAATGGAATTGTTTAACTATGGCAATGCACAGATAAGGCGTGGTAATGTTTTCATGAGATAAACCGATGTATGAGTTGTGAACATATATACAAAAACTAGCAAAATAATGATTAAAACCCATATTAGAGTTCAGCGCATAATGAAATATTATAATCTGATATAATCTGCTATAATGATCTCCTTTCCCTAGAGGATTCACGACGACGGGGTTACTATATCAATGCCACATAATGCTTTTCACTAAATGAACAGTCAATTGTTCTGGCTGTAATCATAACATTATACTCTGCTCTCGCATGTTGAGTACTTTAACAATAGACTTGTACCATTAAGAAATATGTACCTCAGTATCGTTAATTTACTTTAAAATTTTGGCTGCTATTGTTCTCTTTATTGCAGTCGAAGGTAAGATATCTTAATTAAAGTTGTATAGTAAAAATGACTATATTAATAAGAAATATGTCTAAAGATATTAACATGAGGTGAAGACCCGGTCGATGAAATAATTGCTTACAAAATGGAATTGTTTGACTATGGCAATGCACAGATAAGGCGTGGTAATGTTTTCATGAGATAAACCGATGTATGAGTTGTGAACATATATACCAAACTAGCAAAATAATGATTAAAACCAATATTACAGTTCAGCGCATAATGAAATATTATAATCTGATATAATCTGCTATAATGATCTCCTTTCCCTAGAGGATTCACGACGACGGGGTTAATATTTCAATGCCACATAATGCTTTTCACTAAATGAACAGTCAATTGTTCTGGCTGTAATCATAACATTATACTCTGCTCTCGCACGTTGAGTCGTTTAACAAGAGACGTGTACCATTAAGAAATATGTACATCAGTATCGTTAATTTATTTTAATATTTTGGCTTCTATTGTTCTCTTTAATGCAGTCAATGGTAAGATATCTTAATTAAAGTTGTGTAGTAAAAATGACAATATTAATAAGAAATATGTCTAAAGATATTAACATGAAGTGAAGACCCGGTCGATGAAATAATTGCTTACAAAATGGAATTGTTTGACTATGGCAATGCACAGATAAGGCGTGGTAATGTTTTCATGAGATAAACCGATGTATGAGTTGTGAACATATATACCAAACTAGCAAAATAATGATTAAAACCAATATTACAGTTCAGCGCATAATGAAATATTATAATCTGATATAATCTGCTATAATGATCTCCTTTCCCTAGAGGATTCACGACGACGGGGTTAATATTTCAATGCCACATAATGCTTTTCACTAAATGAACAGTCAATTGTTCTGGCTGTAATCATAACATTATACTCTGCTCTCGCACGTTGAGTCGTTTAACAAGAGACGTGTACCATTAAGAAATATGTACCTCAGTATCGTTAATTTACTATAATATTTTGGCTTCTATTGTTCTCTTTATTGCAGTCGAAGGTAAGATATCTTAATTAAAGTTGTATAGTAAAAATGACTATATTAATAAGACATATGTCTAAAGATATTAACATGAAGTGAAGACCCGGTCGATGAAATAATTGCTTACAAAATGGAATTGTTTAACTATGGCAATGCACAGATAAGGCGTGGTAATGTTTTCATGAGATAAACCGATGTATGAGTTGTGAACATATATACCAAACTAGCAAAATAATGATTAAAACCCATATTACAGTTCAGCGCATAATGAAATATTATAATCTGATATAATCTGCTATAATTATCTCCTTTCCCTAGAGGATTCACGACGACGGGGTTAATATTTCAATGCCACATAATGCTTTTCACTAAATGAACAGTCAATTGTTCTGGCTGTAATCATAACATTATACTCTGCTCTCGCACGTTGAGTCGTTTAACAAGAGACGTGTACCATTAAGAAATATGTACCTCAGTATCGTTAATTTACTATAATATTTTGGCTTCTATTGTTCTCTTTATTGCAGTCGAAGGTAAGATATCTTAATTAAAGTTGTATAGTAAAAATGACTATATTAATAAGACATATGTCTAAAGATATTAACATGAAGTGAAGACCCGGTCGATGAAATAATTGCTTACAAAATGGAATTGTTTAACTATGGCAATGCACAGATAAGGCGTGGTAATGTTTTCATGAGATAAACCGATGTATGAGTTGTGAACATATATACCAAACTAGCAAAATAATGATTAAAACCCATATTACAGTTCAGCGCATAATGAAATATTATAATCTGATATAATCTGCTATAATGATCTCCTTTCCCTAGAGGATTCACGACGACGGGGTTAATATTTCAATGCCACATAATGCTTTTCACTAAATGAACAGTCAATTGTTCTGGCTGTAATCATAACATTATACTCTGCTCTCGCATGTTGAGTACTTTAACAATAGACTTGTACCATTAAGAAATATGTACCTCAGTATCGTTAATTTACTTTAAAATTTTGGCTGCTATTGTTCTCTTTATTGCAGTCGATGGTAAGATATCTTAATTAAAGTTGTATAGTAAAAATGACTATATAAATAAGAAATATGTCTAAAGATATTAACATGAGGTGAAGACCCGGTCGATGAAATAATTGCTTACAAAATGGAATTGTTTGACTATGGCAATGCACAGATAAGGCGTGGTAATGTTTTCATGAGATAAACCGATGTATGAGTTGTGAACATATATACCAAACTAGCAAAATAATGATTAAAACCAATATTACAGTTCAGCGCATAATGAAATATTATAATCTGATATAATCTGCTATAATGATCTCCTTTCCCTAGAGGATTCACGACGACGGGGTTAATATTTCAATGCCACATAATGCTTTTCACTAAATGAACAGTCAATTGTTCTGGCTGTAATCATAACATTATACTCTGCTCTCGCACGTTGAGTCGTTTAACAAGAGACGTGTACCATTAAGAAATATGTACATCAGTATCGTTAATTTATTTTAATATTTTGGCTTCTATTGTTCTCTTTAATGCAGTCAATGGTAAGATATCTTAATTAAAGTTGTGTAGTAAAAATGACAATATTAATAAGAAATATGTCTAAAGATATTAACATGAAGTGAAGACCCGGTCGATGAAATAATTGCTTACAAAATGGAATTGTTTGACTATGGCAATGCACAGATAAGGCGTGGTAATGTTTTCATGAGATAAACCGATGTATGAGTTGTGAACATATATACCAAACTAGCAAAATAATGATTAAAACCAATATTACAGTTCAGCGCATAATGAAATATTATAATCTGATATAATCTGCTATAATGATCTCCTTTCCCTAGAGGATTCACGACGACGGGGTTAATATTTCAATGCCACATAATGCTTTTCACTAAATGAACAGTCAATTGTTCTGGCTGTAATCATAACATTATACTCTGCTCTCGCACGTTGAGTCGTTTAACAAGAGACGTGTACCATTACGAAATATGTACCTCAGTATCGTTAATTTACTATAATATTTTGGCTTCTATTGTTCTCTTTATTGCAGTGCGGGGTAAGATATCTTAATTAAAGTTGTGTAGTAAAAATGACAATATTAATAAGAAATATGTCTAAAGATATTAACATGAAGTGAAGACCCGGTCGATGAAATAATTGCTTACAAAATGGAATTGTTTGACTATGGCAATGCACAGATAAGGCGTGGTAATGTTTTCATGAGATAAACCGATGTATGAGTTGTGAACATATATACCAAACTAGCAAAATAATGATTAAAACCCATATTACAGTTCAGCGCATAATGAAATATTATAATCTGATATAATCTGCTATAATGATCTCCTTTCCCTAGAGGATTCACGACGACGGGGTTAATATTTCAATGCCACATAATGCTTTTCACTAAATGAACAGTCAATTGTTCTGGCTGTAATCATAACATTATACTCTGCTCTCGCACGTTGAGTCGTTTAACAAGAGACGTGTACCATTAAGAAATATGTACCTCAGTATCGTTAATTTACTATAATATTTTGGCTTCTATTGTTCTCTTTATTGCAGTCGAAGGTAAGATATCTTAATTAAAGTTGTATAGTAAAAATGACTATATTAATAAGACATATGTCTAAAGATATTAACATGAAGTGAAGACCCGGTCGATGAAATAATTGCTTACAAAATGGAATTGTTTAACTATGGCAATGCACAGATAAGGCGTGGTAATGTTTTCATGAGATAAACCGATGTATGAGTTGTGAACATATATACCAAAACTAGCAAAATAATGATTAAAACCCATATTACAGTTCAGCGCATAATGAAATATTATAATCTGATATAATCTGCTATAATAATTTCCTTTCCTTAGAAGATTCACAATGTCGTGAATCCTCACAGATTGGAGACCTTAACAGTCAGTCCCCAGCAATGTGAAAAGTGTTTCCTTTTCTTGTAGAATATGCACCACTTTTCATGACCTCACACCTAACCAAGGAGAAAAAAGAATTTCTCTTTAAAGTAATACAACTGAGTAAGAATTATTCACAGACAACATGTGCGAGTTGACAGTTAAACAAATTCCAAGATAAGGTATACACCCGTGATTAAGGTTATAACCTATCTGTGTGGAATCATTACGACGGGGTAATGTACTTACGTCACCTTGTATTTCATGAACAGCCGATTATTCTGTCTGTATTCATAATAGTACTTTGCTAACTTACTAACGTATGGAAATATGTTCTTTAGTAACGTCGCTTTACGATTATATTTTTCGCTTTTGTTCTCTCTATAGAAGATAAAGGTAAACAATTTAATTTGAAGACCTATAATAAAATGATGAAAATAGTTATGAAGTGAAAACGTTTATAGACATTCATATGAAGTGAAGATCCTACAGTAAAGTAAATGATGCCAAAATTATTGCATGAACTAAGTCAATGTACAGACAAACAGAGGAAACGTCTTCAAGTTATAAAAAGAATTGTTTCTTGTAAACATATATACACAACTTTAACAAATCTTGTTAGCCAACTTGCAAAATAAAAGTGAGTCTAACTAGATAGTATACTACAGTTTAGCGAATAATGAAATGTAATAATCTGAATAAACAAGGATCAAGCTTTTTAGATAGAAGTAACATAAATAGTTGGGAAGGTAATGCATTAATGAACCGTTTATTGGTGTCATATTGTATATCTCATGATCCAGAGTTACAAATGGACTTCCCCAGACGGTAACGGGTGTGAAAAGGAGAAATATGAATTAATCTTAAAATTTATACAACTGAGTCAGAATTATTCACAGACAATATATGAGAGTTGACAGTAAACCAGGTTCCAAACGATAATGTATACACCTGTAATTAAGATTATCACCTATCTGTGTTGATTCATTATGTCGGGAGTAATGTACCAACGTCAGTTAATGCCTTGTATTTAATGAACAGCTGATTAGTCTGTCTGTATCCATGAAATTACTTTCCTCTTGCATGTTGTGTACGTAAACAACATAATTGTTTTAATGTGCGGAAATAATATCTTCGGTAACGCGAATTTACGATAATATTTACTTCTGTTGTTTTCCCTATAGATTACATTTGTAAGTCATTTTCATTTAAAGACTTATACTAAAATGATCAAGATCATAAAGAAGTGAATACGTCTTAAGACATTCACATTAAGTGAAGATCCCTTCGATAAAGTAATGTTGCCAAAATGATTACATTGACTAAGTCAATCTACAGACACACAGCGGAAACGTCTTCAAGTTATATAAAAAATATATGACCTGTGATCAAATATACACAATTTAAAAAAATCTTGTTAGCCAACTTGAAAAATAGTGAGATGAAGGTATACTACAGTTCAGTGAATAATCAAATGTAATAATCCGATAAAACAAGGCTCAATTTTTAAAAGATAGTAGTAACATAAATAGTTGGGAAAGATATTGTGTAAGTAAAACGTTGTGATATATTGTATATCTCATGATACATAGTTATAAATGGGGTTCTAATGACGGTAACGGGTGTGAAAAGGAGAAAAATAAATTTCTCTTAAAAAATAAATAAAAATGGTGTGCAAACCCCTGATTAAGGTCCCCAATCTTTGAGGATTCACGACAACGGGAGGCAGTATACCGACGTCACCTAAAGCTTTACATCAAAATGAACAGTCAATTGTTCTGGGTGTATTCAAAACACTATACTCTGCTCTCGCATGTTGAGTACTTAGACAGTAGGCTCTCGCATACCATAAAGAAATATACACCTCAGTTATGTTAATTGAAGATAATATTTTGGATTTTTTTCTCTATATTAAAGCCTCGGGTAAGATATCTTAATTTAAAGTTGTATAGTAAAAGATTACTATATTAAGACATATTGTGTATATGTATTTATGTATATTAGATCCTCCTGCAAGCAGGAACTCTCGAAGAAGCCTCGTTGGCTTATCAAAGCCGCAAGCTAACCGAAGTCAGTCTCTTACATTCATATTTAACGTCCATGATTATATATTGTTAATTGTCAACAACTCTGTAACTGGACGACATACATTAATCTGGGAGTGACTCGAACCGGGGACCTTATGATTGAAAGGCACCGGCGTTAACCACTGAGCTAACGCTCCACAATTATATATGACTAAAGACATTCGCATGAAGGGAAGATCCCCTCGACAAGGTAAATGCGGCCAATATTGAATTGTTAAACTAGTTCAATGAATACATACAAGCATTGGTAATGTCTTCATGATATAAAACGATGTATGAGTTGTGCACATATATGCCCATGGTTAACGAACATTCTTAACCAACTTGCAAAATAGTGAGTGGAAAGCATACTACAGTTCAGCGAATAATCAAATATAATAATCTGCTGTAATAATCTCCTAAATGTGTGGATTCACGACGACGGGGTTAATATACCAATGTCACTTAAAGCTTTGTACTGATTGAACAGTTAACTGTCCTGGCTGTATTCATAACACTATACTCTGCTCTCGCCTGTTGAGTACTTTTACAATAGACTTGTTTTACCATAAAGAAATATTTACCTCACTTACCTTCATTCATGATAACATTTTGGCTTCTTTTTTACTCTAATGAAGTCTGGGGTAAGATATTTTAATTTTAATTTGTATAGTAAAAATTATATATTATTATAATTAAAATGAATTGATTATACACAATATTTAGAAGGAATTATGTCTATAGACATTAACATGAAGTGAAACACCCCTTGATGAATTAACTGCTCTTCCATGTTAAGTACGTAAACAAGAGAATTGTTGTAACATGTGGAAATATACACTTCAGTAATGTCAATTTACGATAACATTTTCTTCTACTGATTTCTCTATAGACACCTTTGGTAAGACATTTTAATTTGAAGACTTAGTGTAAACTGATCAAAATACTTAAGAAACAAATAAACCACATTTTAACTATTCTTGTTATCTAACTTGCAAAAAAGTGAGTAGCAAGTATACTACAGCTCAGTGAATAATAAAATCTAATAATCTTACAAAACAAGGTTCAAGTTTTAACGAAAGGTATTGTCTAAATAAAACCTTTATTAGTGATATAGTGTGTATCTCATATACCAGTGTTACTAGTGGACTTCCACAGACGGTAACGGTGTGAAAAATTGATTTCCGTGTAAAGTGAAACAACTGAATAAGCATGGTTTACATACGATGGGTGAGGGTATACCGGAAATCAGTTCCAAAAAATAATATAGCCACCCTGATTAAGGTCTCCTATCTGTCAGGATTCACCACAACGTGGGCAATATACCGACGTCAATATATGCTGTTCACTAAATGAATAGTCAATTGTTATGGCTGTATTCACAACACTACAATCCTATTCTCGCATGTTGAGTACTTAAACTAGAGACTTGTTGTACCATAAAGAAATAAACACCTCAGTAATCTTAATAAAAGATAATATTTTGTGTTTTTCCCTCTATTGCAGTGAATGGTAGGATATTTTAATTTCAAGTTGTTTAGTTAAAAGTTACAATAAATACAAGTAATATGTCATTTAAATGAAGAAGGACCCCCTCGGTGATGAAAATGCTGCCAAAATGTAATTGTTAAACTAGGCCAATGTACATACAAGCAATGGTAAAGTCTTCATGAGATAAAAAGATGTATGACGTGAAAAAACATACCAAATTGTAACAAATCTTGTTAGCCGACTTGCAAAATAGTGAGTAGAAAGTATACTACAGTTCAGTGAATAATCAAAAATAATAATATGCTGTAATATTCTCTGATATGTTAGGATTCACGACGACGGAGTTAATATACCAATGTCACTTAATGCATTGCACTGAATAAACAGTCGATTGTTCTGGCTGTGTTCATAACACTACATTCCTATTGAAGTCACGGATTAAGATATGTTAATTTGAAGTTGTATAGTACAAAATCTCAATATTAAGAAGTAATATGTCTATAGACATTAACATGAAGTGAAGACCTTGATGGAGTAAATGCTTCCAACACTGAAATGTTAAACTAAGTTTAGAATGGTGAGTATACGTTATGTGAGAATATCACGAAAATCAGGCTCCAAACGATAATATATACACCTGTGAATAATGTATCGCCTGTGTGGATTCACTACGACGGGGGATAATGTACCAACGTAAGTAAATGCCTTGTATTTATTAAGCAGCCGATTAATCTGTCTGTATATTAATAAAATACTTTGCTCTTGCATGTTGAGTACGTTAATAGGATGATTGTTGTAACGTGTGGAAATATACACATCTGTAATGTCTATTCACGATAATATGTACTTCTTTTGATTTCTCTATAGCAAAATATGGTAAGCCATGTTTAATTTCATGACTTAGAGTGAATGATCAACAAATTAAGAAGTTAAACGTTTATAGACATTCACATGAAGTGGAGATCCCTCCGTTGAAGTAAGTGCTGTCAAAATGATTGCATTAACTAAGTCAATCTCTAGACAAACAGTGGAAACGTCTTCAAGTTATATAAAGATATATGACTTGTGAACAAACAAACCAAATTGTAACAAATCTTGTTAACCAACTTGCGAAACAGTGAGTAGAATGTAAACTACATTCATTGATTATTTAAATGTAATAATCTGCTATAATAACTTCCTATCAGTGAGGATTCACGACGACGGAGTTAATATACCAATGTCACTTAATGCTTTGCACTGAATAAACAGTCAATTGTTTTTTGCGGTATTCATAACAATATGCTCTTGCTCTGGCATGTTGAGTACTTAAAAATAGACTTGTTGTACCATAAAGGAATACACCTCAGTATTGTTAATTCACGATCATATTTTGGCACCTTTATTTTCTTTCTTCTTTTTGTTCTATTGAAGTCATGGATTAAGATTTTGTATTTGAAGTTGTATATTAAAAATCTAAATATTAAGAAGTAATATGTCTATAACCATTAACATACCGTGAAGACCCCTTTCATGAAGTAACTGTTGCCAAAATTGTAGTGTTATACTAAGTTTAGAATGGTGAGTATACGATATGTGAAAATATCCCGGAAATCAGGATCCAAACGATAGTATATACACCTGTGAATAATGTTATCGCCTGTGTGGATTCACTACGACGGAGGATAATGTACCAACGTCAGTTAATGCCTTGTATTTATTGAACAGCCTTTTTATCTGTCTGTATATTAATAAAATACTTTGCTCTTGCATGTTTAGTACGTAGACAAGATAATTGTTGTAACGTGTGGAAATATACACATCTGTCATGTCAATTTAAGATAATATGTTCTTCTTTTGATTTCTCTATTGCAGACTATGGTAAGACTGCACAGTTTAATTTGTTGACTTAGAGTTAAATAATTAAGAAGTTAAACGTTTATAGACATTCACATGAAGTAAAGATCCCTTTCATAAAAAAGATATATGACTTGTAAACAAACAAACCAAATTTAAAAAAAAATCTTGTTGGCCAACTTGCAAAACAGTGAGTAGAAAGTATACTACAGTTCATTGAATATTCAAATGTAATAATCTGCTATAGTAACTTCCTATCTGTGAGGATTCACGACGACGGGGTTAATATACCAATGTCACTTATTGCATTGCACTGAATAAACAGTCAATTGTTTTTGCGGTCATTATAACAATGTGCTCTTGCTCTGGCATGTTGAGTACTTAAAAATAGACTTGTTGTACCATAAAGGAATACACCTCAGTATTGTTAATTCACGATAATATTTTGGCACCTTTATTTTCTTTCTTCTTTTTGTTCTATTGAAGTCACGGATTAAGATTTTGTATTTGAAGTTGTATATTGAAAATCTAAATATTAAAAAGTAATATGTCTATAGACATTAACATGCCGTGAAGACCCTCTTCATGAAGTAATTGCTGCCAAAAATGAATTGATAAACTAAAGTTAGAATGGTGAAAATACGATATGTGAGAATATCCCGGATAGGTCTCCTATCTGTGAGGATTCACCACAACGTATGCAATCTTCCGACGTCACTCTATGCTGTCCACTAAGTGTATTGTCAATTGTTCTGGCTGTATTCACAACACTACATTCCTATTCTTGCATGTTGACTACTTAAACTAGAGACTTGTTTTACCATAAAGAAATAAACACCTCAGTAATCTTAATAAAAGATAATATTTTGTGTATTCCTCTCTATTGCAGTGACGGGTAGGATATTTTAATTTCAAGTTGTATAGTAAAAAGTTACAATAAATACAAGTAATATGTCTATAGACATTCAAATGAAGAAGGACCCCCTCGGTGATGAAAATGCTGCCCAAATGTAATTGTTAAACTAGGCCAATGTACATACAAGCAATGGTAAAGTCTTCATGAGATAAAAAGATACATGACTTGTGAAAAAAAAACTACCAAATTGTAACAAATCTTGTTAGCCGACTTGCAAAATAGTGAGTAGAAAGTATACCACAGTTCAGTGAATAATAACAATTTTTTTAATCTGCTGTTATATTATCTTATATGTTAGGGTTCACGACGACGGGGTTAATATACCAATGTCACTTAATGCTTTTCACCAAATGAACAGTCAATTGTTCTGGCTGTATTCAAAACACTACATTCCTATTGAAGTCACGGATTAAGATATGTTAATTTGAAGTTGTATAGTACAAAATCTCAATATTAAGAAGTAATATGTCTATAGACATTAGCATGAAGTGAAGACCTTGATGAAGTAAATGCTTCCAACACTGAAATGTTAAACTAAGTTTAGAATGGTGAGTATACGTTATGTGAGAATATCACGAAAATCAGGCTCCAAACGATAGTATATACACCTGTGAATAATGTTATCGCCTGTGTGGATTCACTACGACGGGGGATAATGTACCAACGTCAGTTAATGCCTGGTATTTATTGATCAGCCTATTACTCTGTCTGTATATTAATAAAATACTTTGCTCTTGCATGTTGAGTACGTAAACAAGGTAATTGTTGTAACGAGTGGAAATATACACTTCTGTGATGTCAATTTAAGATAATATGTTCTTCTTTTGACTCTCGATAGCAAACTATGGTAAGACAGTTTAATTTGTTGACTTAGAGTTGAACAATTAAGAAGTTAAACGTTAAGTTATAGATATTCACATGAAGCAAAGATCCCTTTCATGAAAAAGATATATGACTTGTAAACAAACAAACCAAATTGTAACAAATCTTGTTGGCCAACTCGCAAAACAGTGAGTAGAAAGTATACTACAGCTCAGTGAATAATCAAAAATAATAATATGCTGTAATATTCTCTGATATGTTAGGATTCACGACGACGGGGTTAATATGCCAATGTCACTTAATGCATTGCACTGAATAAACAGTCAATGGTTTTTGCGGTATTTATAACAATGTGCTCTTGCTCTGGCATGCTGAGTACTTACCAATAGACTTGTTGTACCATAAAGGAATACACCTCAGTATTGTTAATTCACGATCATATTTTGGCACCTTTATTTTCTTTCTTCTTTTTGTTCTATTGAAATCACGGATTAAGATTTTGTATTTGAAGTTTTATATTGAAAATCTAAATATTAAGAAGTAATATGTCTATAGACATTAACATGCCGTGAAGACCCCCTTCATGAAGTGATTGCTTCCAAACTTAAAGTTAGAATGGTGAGCATACGATAATTTAAGGTTATCACCTACCTGTATGGATTCACGATATCGGCGGTAATATACCGACGTCACCTTGTTCTATGCATAAAACAGATTGTTTTTGCTGTATTCATAAAATTACTCAGCTCTTGCATGTTGAGTACGTGAACAAGATAATTGTTGTAATGTGTGGAAATATACACTCCTGTAACCTTAATTTATGGTAATATGTTATTCTATTAATTTCTCTATAGATGAATTTGGTAAGACATTTATATTTGTTGACTTAAAGTAAAAAGATCAAAATATTTAAGAGGTGTTAAGTGTATAGCCATGCACATGAACTGAAGATTTCTTCGATGAAGTAAATGTTTTATATATCAGGAACCAGAGTTTGCGAATGTACCTCCCCAGAAGATAACGGTGTGAAAAGGAAAGAACAAAGAATTTCTATTTAAAGTTATACAACTGAATAAGAATGGTTTGCAGATGATGGATGCGGGTAGACCGGCAATCAGTTCTATAAGATAATGCTGCCACCTCTGGTTGAGGTCTCCTATCTGTGAGGATGTACCACAACGTGAGAAATATACCGACGTCACTTAATGCTTTCCACTTAAATGAACAGTCATATGTTCTGGCTGTATTAATTTCATTATACTCTGCTCTCGCGTGTTGAGTACTTAGACAGTAGAATTGTTTTACCATAAAGAAATGTGAACCTCAGTTTATGTTAAGTTAAGATAATATTTTGGATTTTTTTCACTCTATTGAAGCCTGGGGTAAGTTATTTTAATTTGAAGTTGTATAGTTAAGAAAGGCAATATGAACAAGTAAATTATCTGAAGTTATTCACAAAAAGTGAAGACTCCCTCGAATAAGTAAATGCTGCCAAAATGTAATTGTTAAACTAGGTCAATTTACAGACAAGCAATGGTATTGTCTTCATGAGATAAAACAATGTATGAGTTGTGCACATATATCTCCAATGTTAAAATATATTCTTAACTATTCCAACTATTCCAACTATGAAGGTAGAGAGTGTAAAGCATACTACAGTTGAGCGATTAATAAAATAAAATAATCTGCTATAATAATCTCCTCATGTGAGGATTCACGCCGACTGGGTTCAAATACAAATGTCACTTAATGCTTTGCTCTGACTGAACAGTCAATTGTTCTAGCTGTACTCATAGCACTATACTCTGCTCTGGCATGTAGAGTACTTTAACAATAGACTTGCAGTACCATCAAACAATATACATTTCCGTAACGTAAATTCACAATAATATTTTGAATTCTTTATGTCTCTCTATTGAAGTCGGAGGTAAGGAATTTAATTTAAAGTCGTACACAATATTAAGAAGTAAGATATCTATAGACATTAACATGAAGTGAAGAACCTCTTGATGAAGTAAATGCTGCCAAAATTGAATTGTTAAACTAAAGTTAGAACGGTGAGTAGACGATATGTGAGAGTATCCCGGAACTCATGCTCCACACGATAATGTATACACCTGTGAATAATGTTATCACCTATCTGTATGGATTCACGACGACGACGGTAATATACCGACGTCACTTAAAGTCTCAGTACAAGTTTGCCAAATTTAAACTTCGAACTTTCCAGCTTATTGCAATAAATGCTAAATGAAAATGACACCGTTCTATGCTATTTCCATATCAATATTCATCATTTTTATTGAGTTATCTGTCGTTAAACATTTTGAGCTGCATAAAATTCGCCAGATTTATTAACGAGTCCGTAGATTCTACAAACTTCAATCAAACTTTGCAAGCCCCGTCCAACAGACCATGCGTCAATCAAATCTCTCTGTTTTGTTTACGACCGTTAGGAATACTTTCACTTTCGTGGCTAGCCTGTGTTAGGTCCCTTCTCTTGAATAGTATCTTTCTTTCGGTCTTACCGATGTATCTTGCGAAATTGTGTCATTCTCTCCATTGTAATGAATAAACAGGTGTTTTCAGACGTTTCCTCCGTAGAATTGGGTCAAAAAAGTGAACGATACGAGTATATATAGGTTACATTTGTGTAATGAACATGCTGATATGGGCGGTCGCAGTGATTTTAACGGTAAATCGTTAGCACCATATAAGGGCAACATCAAATAAATGTCTTTCTGTCGATTGCATCAGCTTTTCGACATTAAACCCAGGTCAGAGTGCATTTAGAATAAGAAACATTGAATCTGCTTCGGAAGTTTGTTTTCCGAAATTCATCAGCAAACACGTATTGAGCCTTTAATTCTTTGCATTAAATAAATAGCTGAATGTTCTTGCTGTATTCATAAAGTTACTCTGCTCTTGCATGTTGAGTTTGTAAACAAGGGAATTTTTGTAACGTTTGGATATACACACTTAAATAACGTCAAGCTAAGATAATATTTTAAATTTTTGGTTTCTCTATAGACAACCTTGGTAAGACATTTTAATTTGTTGACTTAGATTGAAATGATCAAAATAATTAAGAAGTGAATACGTTTATAGACATTCACATGAAGTGTAGTACTCTTCGATAAAGTAAATGCTGTCAAAATGATTGCATTAACTAAGTCATACTATAAACAAACAGTGGAAACGTCTTCAAGTTATAAAAAGATATATGACTTTTGAACAAATAAACGAAAGTTTAATAAATCTTGTAAGCCAATTTGCAAAAAGCGAGTAGAAAGTATACTACAGTTTAGTGAATAATCAAATGTAATAATCTGATAAAATAAGCGCAAATTTTAACGATAGTAACACATTTTACACATTTAAATGCATTTGGTAAGAGTCGTTCACTATTTCCCCCCACAAAATGTCATTTGGAAGGTCAGTGTGGATTCACGACTACGGAGATAATGTACCAGATCAGTTAATGCCTTTTTAGTTACTAATAAATCTCTCGCGAGCGTTGCTGGTGAGAAAAATAGTAAGCAAAGGTATTCTCATAAAACTTACAACTGAATAGCAATGGTTAAATTACACAGGAGGTTCGTAGAATTCACAGCAATGATGCATAAACCTCTGATAAAACATAATGTTATCATGTGAGTTCACTGCGACGACCGATATTCACCAACGTCACTTTATGTTTTGCATTGAATGAATTGCTGATGGATGTAGCTGAAATCATACTAGTCGTCTCTGATCTCGTTTGTTGTTTTGTTATATGAAGTACACGGTACCTTTTTATTGTACGTTATTCACATTTCCTATGTATTTTTCCATAAAAGATTCGGGTAAGATATTTCATTACTACATTGACAGGCCTTTAACACATCAAGTGCAGACATCGTAGATGAAGTTCGTGATCCCGAAAGTTACGAACCAGTCAATGACGTATATCCAAGCTGTGGAAAAGTCTTCTTGATAAAGATGAACGAGTTTTGAATATGAAAACCAACATTTAAGAAATTTATCTAAACAACTGACGAAAAATCGGTAAATGTTTCTATGAATAATGAAAAGTGCAAGACTAAAAGTTAGAGGCGATACTATACCTGCAGTTGGACAACAGTCAATGAAATGGCGACGTACTGGCTCCATCAGATCTAACCTAGTTCCTCTCGTATCATACATCACGATGAGGTTGATAATAAGAAATGAATCACACTCTAAAGTTATGTATCTGAATTGTTAAATGTCTTGATGCAAAATAGCGATAAAATGAACTTAACGTGGTGATTAAATGCAAAGTGAAAGGAGATGGATTCACGGATGTAAAAACACACTCTCTGATTGAAGTTATGGTTATTATGTGGGTTCACTGCAATAGCGGATATGCACCCACGTTACTTGATGGTATGCATTGAATGAATAGCCGATTGATCTCATACTTCTAGCATATTGATGACATTTACACAGCGACGTCGGATATGCGACTATGTCAATTAGTGATTTGTATTACATTAATAGCTAACTGAGTTGGATGTTATGCTAACTGTTTACTCTGTCCTCGAACGTTGATCACTTTAACCAGATAAATGTTGTAACAAACACAAGTATACATTTCACTAACTTTACTTTCGGTTAATGATGTTCTTCTTCTGTTTTCGCTATCATGAAGTCATCGGTGAGAAATTTCATTTGAATTTATTAGTAAAACTATATCAGTAACTATGTTGACATACATTTAAATACACCAGCAATAAAGTTAATGCCGCCAAAGAATATAAATTAAAAATTGTACATATATATATATATATATATATATGTATATATATATATATATATATATATATATATATATATATATATATGTATATATATATATATATATATATATATATATATATATATATATATATATATATATATATATATATATATATATATAAATCATAGCATACTTATGTCACAGATCTATGACAGTATATTCCGTTATCGCATGTTGATAAGTATAACCAAAAGAAAAAAAACAGCACCCTGCATTATGTTAGTTTAACTAAATATTTCTTCTTCTGTCCTCTCTTTAGAAATAGCTTGTAAGACATTTCTTTTTTATCAAATCTACTTAAACAATTTGGAACATAAAAAGTATACGAATAATTAAATATACAGTGATTATCATACTATGGTTGCTTACAATAGCATATAATCTGTTTTAATGTCGGAACAGTAATAATGTAATTAGCTACGGATCACTAGTGGCAAGCAAGAAGATTGAAAGGTAATATCAAAATATAAAGTGCAAATATTACATCCAGTAGTGACAAACTCTGCATCCCGTTATCCACAATATTCATAATTTGACTGTAACGGGATCGAAAATAAGTGAATAAAGGAGTATCCTTTAAACGCGGTAAGGATGGTGATTATGTGATAGGTGAGATTAGATAAGTTCAACTTCCAAACGATTATGTATAATTTCTGATGAAAGTTACGATTATCACACGAGTTCACGTCGACGGCGATAATGCATCGACGTCTCTTAATGCTTTGAATAAGCTGATTGATGTGGCTGTAATCATTACATTGTATTCTGAAATCGCATGATGGTTACTTAACAGCATAATTTTGGTGATATGAAAAAGTATACTTCTTCGTCTTCTTCATCTTTTTCTTCTAATTCCTCTGTAAAAGTATATGGTAAGACATTAATATCATTTTGAATACTTACATTGAATAACAGTGGTACGGACGTGTACAGTCGTTTAGATGAAACTAAGAATACCATGCCAAAATGAGAGTAACAATCTAATCCAGTATTATCTGTATAAAAATTGTAAAATATTCTTGATGGGATGAAGTGATGGACTAACGTGAAATATATAAACCAAAAGTTAACAATCATTTCAGACAACTTGCAAACTAATGATTAGAATGTTTACTACAGCTCAATCAATAAATAAATATACAGTACAAGAATAAGTTTGAAAATGAAGAGCCTACCTAAGGCTGTGCGGTATAGTTGAAGACTGTCATGTTGACAAAAATAGTAACCACGTGACTTGACTTTAAAAATTTACGTTAACAACTTTCCTATGCTAACATACAGCTATCATATCGGTTCACTGCGATGGCGGATATTCTCTCACGTTACTTGATGTATTTAAAGGAATGAGCAGCTCTTTAAGTTAACTGTCCAAATAATATGCATAGTCAGATCTCTTATGCTGAGAACATGAGAACCGTAGCATAATTAGGAAGTATACACTTCAGTAACATACAACTTTCTTCTTTTGTTTCTCTATAACAGTTGGACGTAAGACATTCATTTTAGTTTAAATACGTATACACAATAGTGTTATAGATCTAAATGCATTCAAGATCCTGTCGCTCGAGTTAACGATGCAGCAATGAAAGCGTGAAACAATGTCAGTCTAGAGAAAAACATGAACAACTTCTCCATGAGATGAAAAGATGAACTATTTGAAATATATAAAATCAAAACTTTCACAAAAAGTTCAGACAGCTTGTAAAATAATGAGTAAAATGTTTACTCACAGCTCAAGGAATTATTTGCTGAACAGTACAAGAGCAGCTTTGAAAGCGAATAGCATATTTGTAGCTGGGTGGTAGAGTGGTAGGCATTCAAAGTACTAGTGTCCTCAGATCTAGCAGCAACCTTATCATATATCACGCCATATCATAGTATGATCTACTTCACTGTCATGACTACAGTCGCGGTCGTCAAATGTAACTGACTTTCAGATGTGTTTAGAAAGAAACGGACGACACAGAAGATGTAATATCCAAGTCAAACTAAAAACATGATATATCTTGATCCAGAGTTGTGATAATTAGAACTTGTCACGACGGTATTGTTGATAAAAGTAGTAACCACATGATCTGTCTTTAGAAATAAAATACAGTAAACGTATTGAATATGTTAAGTGAGAGCAATTGTGATACATCTATCATATCGGTTCACGCCGATGGCGGATATTCACTCACGTTACTTGATGCATTTAAATGAATGAACAGCTCTTTAAGTTGACTGTCCAAATAAACCCAAAGTCTGGTCTCTTATGTTGAGTACAAGAGAACCGTTATAACATGAAGAAGTATACACTTCAGTAACATTAATGACGTTAACAACTTTTCTTCTTCTGTTGTCTCTTTAACAGGTAGAGGTAAGACATTTTATTTTAATTTAACTACGTATACACAATAGTGTTATAGACCTAAATGCATACACGATCCTGTCGCTCGAGTTAACGATGCAGCAATGAAAGCGTGAAACTATGTCAGTCTAGAGAAAAACATGAAAATCTTCTCCATGAGATGAAAAGATTAACTATTCAAAATATATAAAACCAAAACTTTACAAACAGTTCAGAAAGCTTGTAAAATTGTGATTGACATGTTTACTCACAGCTCATGCCCAAGGAATGATTTGCTGAACAGTACAAGAGCAACTTTGAAAGAGGATAGCATATCTGAAGCTGGGTGGTAGACGTAGGCGTAGGAGCCTCATTTGATTTGGGGGGGGGGGGGGGTTGTAACGACTTGCCAGAAAAATATAACCAAAATTTTTCGTGCGCTCCACGCGCGTTCCACATCATATACGCATTCTTCGGTTATTACATCACATGCCAATAACATACAATAATTTTCCGTGTTATTACCCTTCCATATTGGTTATAATTATTGGGGAAGTCGTTACAACAATCATAATAATAATAATACAAGTTTTACCAATGAAAAAGCACATTGCAAATTCTTCTTCCCACCCCACCCCACCCCCCGCCTCCTACGCATATGGTGGTAGAGTTGTAGGCATTCAGCGTACTAGCGTCCTCAGATCTAGTAGCAACCTTATCATATATCTCGCCGTATCGTAGTATGATCTACTTCACTGTCAAGACTACAGTCACAGTCGTCAAATGTAAATAATACAGTAAACATATTTAATATGTTAAGTGAGAGCAATTATGATACATCTATCATATCGGTTTACTGCGATGGCGGATATTCACTCACGTTACTTGATGAATTTAAATGAATGAACAGCTCTTAAAGATGATTGTCCAAATAAACCCATAGTCAGATCTCTTATGTTGAGTATAAGAGAACCGGTTTAAATTGAAGAAGTACACACTTCAGTAACATTTAATTACGTGAACAACTTTTCTTCTACTGTTTTCCCTTGAACAGTTTACGGTAAGATATTTTGTTTTAAGTTAAATACGTTTACACAATAGTGTTATAGACCTACATGCAGACACAATTCTGTCGCTCGAGTTACCGATGCAGCAATGAAAGAGTGAAACTATGTCAATCTAGAGAAAAACATGAGAAACTTCTCCAGGAGATGAAAAGATGAACTATTTGAAATATATAAAACCAAAACTTTACAAACAGTTCAGACAGCTTGTAATATATCGATTAAAATGTTTACTCACAGATCAAGGAATAATTTGCTGAACAGTACAAGAGCAACTTTGAAAGATAATAGCATATTTGTAGCTGGATGGTATAGTTCTAGGCATTCAGCGCATTAGCGTCATCATATCAAGTAGCAACCTTATCATATATCACGCCATATCATAGTATGATCTACTCACTGTCATGACTACAGTCACAGTCGTCAAATGTAAATGACTTCATATGTGTTTAAAAGGAAAAGAACGACACAGAAGATGCAATATCCAAGTCAAACTACAAAATTGATATATTTTGATCCAGAGTTGTGAAAATTAAAACTTGTCACGACGGTATTGTTGATAAAAGTAGTAACAACATGATTTGTCTTCAGTAATAAAATACAGTTAACGTATTGAATATGTTAAGTGAGAGCAATTATGATACATCTATCATATCGGTTCACGCCGATGGCGGATATTCACTCACGTTACTTGATGCATTTAAATGAATGAACAGCTCTTTAAGTTGACTGTCCAAATAAACCCAAAGTCTGGTCTCTTATGTTGAGTACAAGAGAACCGTTATAACATGAAGAAATATACACTTCAGTAACATTAATGACGTTAACAACTTTTCTTCTTCTGTTGTCTCTTTAACAGGTACAAGTAAGACATTTTATTTTAATTTAAATACGTATACACAATAGTGTTATAGACCTAATTGCATACACGATCCTGTCGCTCGAGTTAACGATGCAGCAATGAAAGCGTGAAACTATGTCAGTCTAGAAAAAAAACATAAACAACTTCTCAATGAGATGAAAAGATGAACTATTTGAAATATATAAAACAAAACTTTACAAAAAGTTCAGACAGCTTGTAAAATAATGAGTAAAATGTTTACTCACAGCTCAAGGAATAATTTGCTGAACAGTACAAGAGCAACTTTGAAAGAGAATACCATATTTGTAGCTGGATGGTATAGTTGTAGGCATTCAGTGTACTAGCATCATCAGATCTAGTAGCAACCATATCATATATCACGCCATATCATAGTATGATCTACTTCACTGTCATGACTACAGTCGCAGTTGTCAAATGTTACTAACTTCAGATGTGATTAAAAGGAAAAGAACGACAAAGAAGATGTAATATCCAAGTCAAACTACAAAATTAATATCTTGATCCATAGTTGTAATCATTAAAACTTATCACGACGGTGTTGACAAAAGAAGTAACAACATGATTTGTCTTTAGTAAGAAAATACAATAAACGTATCGAATATGTTAAGTGAGAGCAATTGTGATACATCTATCATATCGGTTCACGCCGATGGCTGATATTCACTCACGTTACTTGATGAATTTACATGAATGAACAGCTCTTTAATTTGACTGTCCAATTAAACCCATAGTCAGATCTCTTATGTTGAGTACAAGAGAACCGTTATAACATGAAGAAGTATACACTTCAGTAACATTAATGACGTTAACAACTTTTCTTCTTCTGTTGTCTCTTTAACAGGTACAAGTAAGACATTTTATTTTAATTTAAATACGTATACACAATAGTGTTATAGACCTAAATGTATACACGATCCTGTCGCTCGAGTTAACGATGCAGCAATGAAAGCGTGAAACTATGTCAGTCTAGAGAAAAACATGAACAACTTCTCAATGAGATGAAAAGATGAACTATTTGAAATATATAAAACAAAACTTTACAAAAAGTTCAGACAGCTTGTAAAATAATAAGTAAAATGTTTACTTACAGCTCAAGGAATAATTTGCTGAACAATACAAGAGCAAATTTGAAAGAGAATAGCATTTTTGTAGCTGGATGGTATAGTCGTAGGCATTCAGTATACTAGCGTCATCAGATCTAGTAGCAACCTTATCATATATCACGCCATATCATAATATGATCTATATACTTCACTGTCATGACTACAGTCGCAGTTGTCAAATGTTACTGACTTCAGATGTGATTGAAAGGAAAAGAACGACAAAATAGATGAAGTATCCAAGTCAAACTACAAAATTAATATATTTTGATCCAGAGTTGTGATAATTAGAACTTGTCACGACGGTATTGTTGACAAAAGAAGTAACAACATGATTTGTCTTTAGAAATAAAATACAGTTAACGTACTGAATATGTCAAGTGAGAGCAATTGTCATACATCTATCACATCGGTTCACTGCTCTTTAGGTTGACTTTCCAAATAATCCCATAGTCTGATCTCTTATGTTGAGTACATGAGAACCGTTATAACATGAAGAAGTATACACTTCAGTAACATTAAATTACGTGAACAACTTTTCTTCTTCTTTTTTCTCTATAACAGGTACAAGTAAGACATTTTATTTTAATTTAAATAGGTATACACAATAGTGTTATAGACCTAAATGCAGACACGATCCTGTCGCTCGAGTTAACGATGCAGCAATGAAAGCGTGAAACTATGTCAGTCTAGAGAAAAACATGAAAATCTTCTCCATGAGATGAAAAGATTAACTATTCGAAATATATAAAACCAAAACTTTACAAACAGTTCAGAAAGCTTGTAAAATTGTGATTGAAATGTTTACTCACAGCTCATGCCCAAGGAATGATTTGCTGAACAGTACAAGAGCAACTTTGAAAGAGGATAGCATATCTGAAGCTGGGTGGTAGACGTAGGCGTAGGAGCCTCATTTGATTTGGGGGGGGGGGGGGGGTTGTAACGACTTGCCCGAAAAATATAACCAAAATTTTTCGTGCGCTCCACGCGCGTTCCACATCATATACGCATTCTTCGGTTATTACATCACATGCCAATAACATACAATAATTTTCCGTGTTATTACCCTTCCATATTGGTTATAATTATTGGGGAAGTCGTTACAACAATCATAATAATAATAATAATAATACAAGTTTTACCAATGAAAAAGCACATTGCAAATTCTTCTTCTTCAGTAGGTGCCAGTGGCTGAGATAGGGGTATTGGTCATGGGGGAGAGAATGGTCTGTAGGGGTGCTTTCGACACTATCTAAGCGGAGCGCCACCACAGGTTGGCGCGGAGCGTACAGACATTTTTTTAGTAAATTTACCCCCTAGATCGCCGGAAATGACCCTTTCCAGGCCATGCTAATTTGCAGATAAACGAAGAATAAATAGGTGTCATCGCCATTTTTCAGAAAACTGCACCAACAAAATGTGACAAATGTCAATAGGTATTTGAGAGCGCAATAAAAAAGTCAATAATCGCGAATAAGTAAAACGTGGTAAAAAGCTGAAAAAGGCGCCAGCAGTCCATTTGAGTCCGTCAGGGGGGCATCCGCCCCTCTGACTGTATGGACGCTCCGCCACTGCTAGGTGCCCGAAAAATTCTCAGCATGTTGCCCAAATTTTCACCCCAAAAAATTGAAAAACAGACTGCAAATTATTATTCTTTCAGTAGGTGCACGAAAAATTCTCAGCATATTGCCAAAATTTTCACAAAAAAAATTGAAAAACACATTGCAAATTATTCTTCTTTCAGTAGGTGCTCAAAAAATTCTCAGCATATTGCCGAATTTTCACCAAGAAAAAAATTAAAAACACATTGCAAATTATTCTTCTTCCAGAAGGTGCCCGAAAATTTCTCAGCATATTGCCCGAATTTTCACCAAAAATTATGGTTGGGGGAGGGGGCTGCACCCCCCACCCACCGCCTCCTACGCATATGGTGGTAGAGTTGTAGGCATTCAGCGTACTAGCGTCCTCAGATCTAGTAGCAACCTTATCATATATCTCGCCGTATCGTAGTATGATCTACTTCACTGTCAAGACTACAGTCACAGTCGTCAAATGTAAATAATGCAGTAAACATATTTAATATGTTAAGTGAGAGCAATTATGATACATCTATCATATCGGTTTACTGCGATGGCGGATATTCACTCACGTTACTTGATGAATTTAAATGAATGAACAGCTCTTAAAGATGATTGTCCAAATAAACCCATAGTCAGATCTCTTATGTTTAGTACAAGAGAACCGTTTTAAATTGAAGAAGTACACACTTCAGTAACATTTAATTACGTGAACAACTTTTCTTCTACTGTTTTCCCTTGAACAGTTTACGGTAAGATATTTTGTTTTAAGTTAATACGTTTACACAATAGTGTTATAGACCTACATGCAGACACAATTCTGTCGCTCGAGTTACCGATGCAGCAATGAAAGAGTGAAACTATGTCAATCTAGAGAAAAACATGAGAAACTTCTCCAGGAGATGAAAAGATGAACTATTTGAAATATATAAAACCAAAACTTTACAAACAGTTCAGACAGCTTGTAATATATCGATTAAAATGTTTACTCACAGATCAAGGAATAATTTGCTGAACAGTACAAGAGCAACTTTGAAAGATAATAGCATATTTGTAGCTGGATGGTATAGTTCTAGGCATTCAGCGTATTAGCGTCATCATATCAAGTAGCAACCTTATCATATATCACGCCATATCATAGTATGATCTACTCACTGTCATGACTACAGTCACAGTCGTCAAATGTAAATGACTTCATTTGTGTTTAAAAGGAAAAGAACGACACAGAAGATGCAATATCCAAGTCAAACTACAAAATTGATATATTTTGATCCAGAGTTGTGATAATTAGAACTTGTCACGACGGTATTGTTGACAAAAGAAGTAACAACATGATTTGTCTTTAGAAATAAAATACAGTTAACGTAATGAATATGTTAAGTGAGAGCAATTGTCATACATCTATCACATCGGTTCACTGCGACGGCGGATATTCACACACGTTACTTGATGTATTTAATGAATGAACAGCTTTTTAAGTTGACTGGCCCAAAAAAAATGCATTGTCTGATCGGTTATGTTGAGTACAAGAGAACCGTTATAACATAAAGAATTACACTTAAGTAACATTAATTTACGTTAATATTTTTCTTCTTTTTTCTCTCCAACAGTTTTCGGTAAGACAAGACATTTCATTGTACTTTCAAAACATATACAGTACCGTTATTACATTAGCTAAAGACAAGACACTTTTGCTCAACTTATTGCTGCAACAATGAAAGCTTCAAACTAAGTCATTCTACATACAAAAAAAGCAGTGGAACATTGATGAGATGGAAGAGGGACAAGCTATGAACATATATATTCAAGTTTACCAAATCTCTTTAAAAAATACAGTCGGGTCATAATTTAATCATTTTTGGATGTCGTTAGTGGCAAAGAGACGGAAAGGAAGGTAATGTCCAAATTCAAAGACCAGTAGTGACAAACTCTATATCCCGTTATCTACAGTAGGAATAAAATGGACTTTTAACGAACGTCACGGGAGTCAAATGTAGTAAACAAATGATTTATCTTTAATGCTTTAATGTCTATGGATGCTGATTGCATGGATGCTAAGTGATGTGGCTGTATAATAAAAGTATACAAAATTCCCATTTTCATTATTTTAATAAGAGCACTGTTGTAATATAAAGAAAAAACCTTCTGTGGCATGTGTTAACTTTATCTTCTTCGTCTTTTGTTTTCTCCCTAACAGAAATTGGTAAGACATTTCATTTCAATCCAAACACCTTAAAGTATTTTGTGGTGGATGATTGCTTTTTGGCTAATTGCTTAATATGTTCTGCATCTTTAGGCAGAAACTTCATCCTCGTCAATGCTCATCTCCATATGTAATGTGTTTTTTTTTATTTGTATGAATTTTTTTAAATGCATCCCTCAACAGCAAAATAAGTATTTGTCACTATTACAGTATAGTTGAAAATGTCTTTGTTTTTCTTTATAATGTATCCACAGAGGAAAATACTATTCCTATAAAAAAGATAAATTTTGATATACAGATTTCTAAGTACAGAGAGTCTTGACAGCTAAGCAAACATTCCAATTGAATCAGGTTTCTGATGAATCTACAAGAAGATTATATAAGCCTAGTGTTACGATGGCCCATTGTAGCCTAACGCTAGTCACTGCTAGTAAGGAACCTAATGTTATACTATAGAAAGTATTTGAAATGGCCTACGTGAAAAATCGGTATTTGAGAAATTAGGTCGGGTTACCGTATCAGAATGTTATTTATGTAATGAGCAATACACGATTGTTCTGGTATATTCCTTATGATGACACGCTGGTCTCGGGTTACCGTCGGTTTACGTGAAGTCCTGTTGTCCGTTGTACACGCCTCTTCGTGGATTCTCTGGAATGTTCTCGATATATGCAAAGGACTTCCGCGAACGTAGAAACTGGGTCGAATTGTTACTCAGGTGTATCGAGAAAGATCTAGATGATTCTTGACATGGCGAATCGTATAAAAAGCCGCCCAGATCGTAAAGTTTCTCAGTTTCTGAACGAATACAAGCGACGACACATATTATACCATTCTACTATATATCGTCAGTGCTTAACTGCCAGTAGTTTCTGAAGGATTGAGATATCGATACCAAGATTGATTCTACACTTCCATTCAGAAGTTTGAAGAGGACTTTGCTGTGAAACTACAGTTTTCCAGTCTCTATTTCGGAGAAGGTGAAGAGTTTCTGTCTCCGTTGAGGAAGTTCGTTACGCCAGGAGTTGGTGGCTATAAAGCTGATTTTGGACTGACTCTGGTAATATTTAGTCGGCGAGAAGTTCGACTTTTGCTTCACTCTATTGGGGCTGGAAGTCCGTCTTCTATTTTGGGGCATCGCCGAAAAGAAGGTGACTGCTGTTTCTGGGATCGCGAGAACTTCGTCGAGGACCAGTGACTTTCGCGGTACAACGGACCGAGAATCGTCGTCATCAAGGTCGTGGCCGCTGAGGGATATCGCCGTTGGAAGAGACCAGCGTGTTTTAAAGTGTATCCTATCTTGTTAAGTTTGTGAGTAATTTTCTATATATTTGTAATTACCACTTGTTGTTGTTGGTTCAAGCTCCATTGTTCAATATAGTTTACGTTCTCATTCAAATTCTCTAGACTCGTCAATTTGTCTGTGTTCCTTACAAAAACGAACCCAGGCTTGTGTCTCGTTAAAAATTAATTATCGAGACCTCTCGCATTCCAACGTAACAAAATTGGGGGCCTATCTGGGAAAGGTTTACAACATTTGTGACCTATCCGGTTGAAGAAAATTCATTTGTGAGAATTATTGTTTTGCAAATTGTCTAGAGATAAAACGAGAGAGAACATGGAGTTCGAACCGGAGGAATTTCTCAAAGATGTAACTTGGGAGAAATTTGATGTCCTAAAGTAGACAGATTTGATGGCATTAGCCAAATATTATAGCTTAGGCTTAAAGCAAGCAACGAGGAAACAAGTTGTAAAGAATGGAATGATCGATGTGTTAGTTGATGAGGAAATTCTCGATGAGTCATGTTTTGGGGGAAAAGGTTGAAATTCTGACAGAAATCGGCGGTGACGCCGTTCAGCTGAAACAGTTAGAAATCGAAATGGAAAAAATCAAACTGGAGAAGGAAATCAGATTAGAACAGCAAAAGCAAGAGCAAGAAATTAGATTAGAAAGCAAAAGCAAGAGCAAGAATTCAGATTAGAACAGCAAAAGCAAGAACTGGAACTAAAACGGCTCGAATCTGAAACATACCTGAAGGAATTAGAAATTCAGGCAAAGTATTAATCAGAATCTGACTCATCATCCTCCTCGTCAGCTCCTCGATCACAACCATATTTTGATGCCTCGAGATGCATTAAATTGGTGCCGAAATTTACCGAAATAGAGGTAGATAAATATTTTCGACACTTTGAGAAAGTGGCTGCGAACATGAAGTGGCCAAAAGAGGCGTGGACGCTGCTTTTACAGAGTAGTTTTGTGGGGAAAGCGCGGGAAGTGTATTCGGCTCTCCCTATGGAAAAGAGTGAAAATTACGATGAAGTGAAGCAGGCGATCCTCAAAGCCTATGAGCTGGTGCCAGAGGCATACCGACAAAAATTTAGGGGGGCTAGAAAAAATGATAATCAGACACATGTAGAATTTGCCAGAATAAAGGAGCAAATGTTTGAAAGGTGGCTCCACTCTAAGGATGTAGGGGAGAATTTTGTCAAGTTACGACAATTGTTCCTAATTGATGAATTTAAAAGATGTTTCCACCCCGACATCAAAACTCATATTGATGAGAGAATGATTGACACCTTGCATGCTGCGGCAACGAAAGCAGATGACTATGCCCTGACCCACAAACTGAGCCCAAATAAGTTTTACCAGGCTAGGAGCCAGAAACCCAAAATATACACAGGTGGAACCCCAGAGGTAAAAGGGACACCCGATTCAAAGGCAAACAGCGGCAAAGTGAATTCTGGGGGCACGAGACCACCAAGTGGGAGTGGATTCAAAAAGCAAGTTACTTGCTATAATTGTAACAAACCTGGTCATCTCATGTCACAATGTTATCTGCTTCAAAATCAAACTTCCCATAGAAAACAGGAGGGAACCTCAAAATCACCCCCTAACACAGTTGGATGTGTGGCCTCACAGAGGAATCCGAATCGAATTGATGAAAAATCCAAAAGAAGGAAATTCCTAAATATCAAGTCAATAAGGAATTCCAACCATTCGTTATCGAGGGTAGAATATCAATTAGTGATGATTTTTTGCCCCAACAAATTAAGATTTTTAGGGATACAGTTTGTTCACAGTCGCTCATTTTAGAAGAAACGTTGCCCTTTGGTGAACAGAGTTCGACTGGAACGTGTGCATTAATCCGTGGGATAAACATGGAGATTATCAGTGTTCCCTTACACAGAGTAAACCTAGAGTGTGGTTTGGTGTCTGGCCAAGTGCTGGTTGGTGTTATGTCGGAATTGCCGATAAAAGGTGTTTCCATGATGCTTGGAAATGACCTGGCAGGGGATAAGGTTCTCCCTAATCCCATTGTTACAAATACGCCCTCTAATGTTAGTAGCCACGAGGAAGATGAAATATTTCCTGCGTGTGTAATGACTAGGGCAATGAGTAAAAAGCAGTCTCGGAAGTGGAGGAGTCTGAGAGCTGTCAGGGTGATGTATTCAATTTGGAAGACACATTTTTTAAGGTGTTGAATGACACAGAAAGTAGTTCGGGAGATAACCAAAAGGTAGAAAAAGAAAATCCTTTGAGCCGCAACAAATTGATTTTAGAACAAAGTCGTGGCCCTGAACTGATAGATTTAGTTAAAGGGGCAGTGACCCCACAAGAAGCGGAGGATAACCCTGTCTGCTTCTACAAACATAATGGCGTGGTGATGAGAAAATGGCGACCGCTAGATGCGCCTGCAGATGAGGAATGGCAAGTGGTGCACCAAATCGTTGTACCCAAGGTGTATCACAGTGACGCCATGAGCATGGCCCATGATAGTCCAATGGCAGGACATTTAGGCGTCAGGAAAACCTGTGATAGGATTCTAAAACATTTTTGGTGGCCAAAAATCAGGAGTGATGTGCCTGATTACTGTAGGTCGTGCCAAACATGTCAGGTGGTTGGGAAGCCCAACCAAAAAATACCGCCTGCACCTTTAAAGCCAATCCCTGCTTTTGATGTGCCTTTTAGTAGAGCCATTATTGATTGCTTTGATCCTCTCCCTAAAACGAAATCAGGCAGACAAAATTTGGAGCAAGGTCAAGCCAAAATAAAATAATGGTATGACAAAAATGCAAAGAACAGAGTGTTCAAACCAGGAATTATTCAACTATTGAAAAGGAATGTATTGCGCTCCTGTTATCACTGCAACATTTCGATGTATATTTGCATACAACTGTCTACCCTGTGCTTGTGTTCACTGATCATAATCCTCTCACTTTCATACACAAAATGAAGAATAAGAATCAGAGATTAATGAGATGGAGTTTAACTTTACAAGAGTACAATCTTGATGTGAGGCACATAAAAGGAAAAGACAATGTGATGGCAGATGCTTTGTCCAGATTCACATGAATCTATTGTATATATGACAAGACAAAGATAATGTCACTATGCATGTGTTTAAAGAACACTCAGAATTATTTATTATGCATAATGTAAAATTTGTTTGATAAATGTTTAACGAACATTTGTTCAAGTGTTACAAAATTCATATTTTATGATAGAATATGTGATAAGATATAGCAGAATGTAAGAGATCAGAAAGTTTTCATTACATTCAAACTTTCCTTTAAGGGGGAGGGTGTTACGAGGGCCCATTGTAGCCTAACGCTAGTCACTGCTAGTAAGGAACCTAATGTTATACTATAGAAAGGATTTGAAATGGCCTACGTGAAAAATCGGTATTTGAGAAATTAGGTCGGGTTACCGTATCAGAATGTTATTTATGTAATGAGCAATACACGATTGTTCTGGTATATTCCTTATGATGACACGCTGGTCTCGGGTTACCGTCGGTTTACGTGAAGTCCTGTTGTACGTTGTACACGCCTCTTCGTGGAATCTCTGGAATGTTCGCGAAATATGCAAAGGACTTCCACGAACGTAGAAACTGGGTCGAATTGTTACTCAGGTGTATCGAGAAAGATCTAGATGATTCTTGACATGGCGAATCGTATAAAAAGCCGCCCCAGATCGGAAAGTTTCTCAGTTTCTGAACGAATACAAGCGACGACACATATTATACCATTCTACTATATATCGTCAGTGCTCAACTGCCAGTAGTTTCTGAAGGATTGAGATATCGATACCAAGATTGATTCTACACTTCCATTCAGAAGTTTGAAGAGGACTTTGCTGTGAAACTACAGTTTTCCAGTCTCTATTTCGGAGAAGGTGAAGAGTTTCTGTCTCCGTTGAGGACGTTCGTTACGCCAGGAGTTGGTGGCTATAAAGCTGATTTTGGACTGACTCTGGTAATATTTAGTCGGCGAGAAGTTCGACTTGTGCTTCACTCTATTGGGGCTGGAAGTCCGTCTTCTATTTTGGAGCATCGCCGGAAAGAAGGTGACTGCTGTTTCTGGGATCGCGAGAAACTTCGTCGAGTACCAGTGAATTTCGCGGTACAACGGACCGAGAATCGTCGTCATCAAGGTCGTGGCCGCTGAGGGATATCGCCGTTGGAAGAGACCAGCGTGTTTTAAAGGATTATCCTATCTTGTTAAGTTTGTGAGTAATTTTTTTTATATTTATAATTACCACTTGTTGTTGTTGGTTCAAGCTCCATTGTTCAATATTGTTTACGTTCTCATTCAAATTCTCTAGACTCGTCAATTTGTCTGTGTTCCTCTCAAAAACGAACCCAGGCTTGTGTCTCGTTAAAAATTAATTATCGAGACCTCTTGCATTCCAACGTAACACTAGTAAAGTTTCGAAGAGAATTTGCCTAGATGATATCACAGACCTCCCTAGTGTGATCCAACTTCCTGGAGTAGTCGAAGGTGTAGCCATGCAACATATTTACTCAGTTAAGCAAAGCAGAGTTGCCCTCATGGAAGATATATCACACAGTGGTCACATGGTAATAACAAATAGATCCAATTGACAAGGGAATATAAGAACGTAGGTAACTGCAGATTTCTCGAGTTAGTAGCAAATAACGTAACAAACAAGGAAGTTCATATCCAAATTAAACGTTCAGATAACAAAATACTCTATATCTCGTGATCTCGTGATAACTTGGATTTTGCATGACTAGAAATGTTGAAACAAGCAGTAAACGACATCATTCTCTTTAAATTGCAAGGGTCACGTATGATGAATAAATGAGATAGAAGAGTAGATGGTGTGACGGTTCCAATCGGTAATCCATATACCTACCGCATCTCTGCATGGATTAACTGCGATTGCATTGTTTGTAATAAAAGTATACTCTGATTTCGCATATTGAATTTTTTTAACAATAGATTTGTTACATAAATAAAGTACACTTCATTACGCTTTCATAACTTTTTTCCCCTCTTTTGTTTTCTACATGAAAGGATCGGGTAAGACATTTATTTTAATTTGAGGAATCGCAGCAAAACTATACTAGTAGTGAGATATTATTTTTAAGTAAACAGAAGAGCAATAGCGACGTATACTTACATCTCATGAAGTGAAGTCCCGGCCGATGAAGGCAATAGTACCGAAACTTCTAGAATAATTCACAGTGCAGGCAAACAGTCGATAACTTTTCATTCGATGAATCATGAAAGTAATGACTCACAGTAAAAAGCAAAAAACAACACTTATTAAACCAGTTAAAGAAATATTCCAGTGGCTAATGTTAATTGTATGGAGAAGATATGTTTTTGGTGGTATTTTGTGAATGAATCTGGCAACAGAGGAGTGAATGATGCAGGGGCGTATCCAGGGGGGGGCGCAACAGGCGCGCGCCCCCCTATTGGCCGTCACCAAAAAAAAAAAAGTTTAGCAAAAAAAAAAAAAAATTGATGACGACCTTTATGTGAGATGTCGGTGATCGCTCAACCCCCCCCCCCCCCTCCCGTATGCTTTATTTTTTGCCAAAAAAAGGTTCTGGCGAAGTTCGGCGGCATAATAGTTTTAGAAACATAGATGGTAATTGTGTTTGTATTATCACTATAAACACTAAATGACATGCCAGCCATACTAAATTGTGCATTTTGTGTCCATATTTACTGGAAATGTTGCTTATTATTAAGGTCGAAAAATGGATCACATATGGCCATGGGCGGCGATCCTGGGTGGAGGGGGGATATATCCCCCCATGAAAATGGGTGGAGGGGATGTAATGCACCATATCCCCCCCCCCACCAAATGCCAGGGATAAGAATATTTTCATGCCTACATTTATGCATCTTCGTTAATGTACGGCTCTTTTTTAGCTTCATTTCTCGCCTACCATAAACGCAGTGCGATCTTTTCAAATAAAGTGTCTTTATAAAGCAAAAATAGTTGACTGTAGGCTTCATTGGCCCTATAACAACAAAATGTATTATTGCGCCCACGGTATTGATATAGTACATATATGCACTCTCATAGTATTCATATAGGCCCTAAAGTAGGCCTACACACGTGTTCCCTCGAACAGCTGAGAATCTCATGTAACCAGGGTAATGCTTAATACACGTTTCACCTGGATGCCCTAGCAATCGGTACCTAGGAATGTGTAATTGTGTATTGCATGTGTATAGGCCTATAATAGCCTGCATGAGGCCATTTTCTTCATCGAATAATATAACAGAGCTCTCGAACATTCTAACGTTGCGCCTGAAACAAGATTGACAGGGGCAATTTTCCCAAAATAACACCCGAAATTAAAAAAAAAAGTATTTTGGATCCTGATTATGAGATATTTCGGACATGCCATCCCTATTTTAAAGTTGGGTATATGCCGCTTGGAAACCTCGGGAAGTGCCGTTTCCGGCCATCTAGAGGGTTTGTTAATCCCAAAATTTTCTTGTACGCTTCGCGCCAACCCATGGTGGCGCTACGCTTAGATAGTCAACAAGGTCATATCCCCCCGTCCCCCCACTCGGAAGTACGGATCGCCGCCCATGCATATGACACCATTTTGCATTTCAGCCCTTCTTTGAAAGCAAAAATTGTACACCCCTCCCCTTAGACCCATCCCCCAGGACGGCGATCATTCATGCCTGGCGCCCCCCCTATTGGAAAATCCTGGATACGCCCCTGATGATGTCATCTCGGCAATTCAGCTGGAAATATTTTTGCTTTCTTGAAGTCGTTAAACTCCCTTATACATAGTAGAAATGAATGTACACAAAACTTGCATTTTCATGCAACTCTGATAAGGAAAAAAACATGACAGCTAAGCAAACATGCCAATTGTATCAGGTTTCAAGGAAAAATCTACAAGAAGAGTATTATCGGAAAACAAAAATTTTGAAGAATATTTCACTTTTTGCCTTCATTGCAATCCTTTCCTGTGGAGAATCAATGACATAGGCAGTCAAAAATAGGTTACATTAAATAAACCAAAGTTTGGATTAGGGGAAATGAGATGGGGTTTCCAACGAAAAGTATGGAACATTTCTCTTGTTCATGTAAATGTCACAGTGTTTGCCACCTGAAATCCCTTTAAAGAGAAGAGCTTTTCGTTATTTGTAAGGTAGTCGATATACTTATGTACTATGTTCTAATCTGGTAGGGTCCTTGTCCTAGCATATGCTAGTTAAGGGTCAATAACAACATATGGATTCCCTTATATTCGGAACAGTAAGAAGTGAATTCACTGCAGATGTCTGTTGTGTCAAACAGAGAACACCAATGATATAGGCTACGTTGTTTGATCTAAAGTTGTGCCACTTAAGAAAAACATACGGAGAGCCAAACGTTCCATAAATGTCGAAAAAGAAAGTGAAGTGTCCAAGTTAATATATATATGTCCAAATCGATATCAATATGTTACAATTCGATATCAACATGTTACAATTCCATATGAACATGTCGAAACAAAATACAATACGTCATTGCGTCTATCAACATGTCAAATTCAACATCAGCATGTCGAAAACTTGTAACAGCATACCATTACTACATTGGTCATGTCAACATTGCTTGCTAGATACAATATTGACGTCGTGCTATAATTTTGGAACATCGGCGCGCCAACGTTTCTTTAATGCCCAAAACTGTATCAGTATGTCGAGATTTATATGAGAATGTCCAAAACTTGTGTCAGCATGTTGAGAGAAGGAAATAAAATATTCAAGCCAAGGGGATCACGTTGATGCCTTAGTGCAATTTTTAGACCCTTTGTTTCATCCTCTCTTCCTCATTATATAGTATTTGTTATAGTTAAGATTCATTTGGCTGTGACGGTAAAATAAAACATATTCTAGCACTTTGATTACTTTAACCGGCAGATGTACACTTATTTAGATTACTTTTAACAATACTTTAATGTTTTGTTCATCTCTTTCTCTTTCTGCTGTTTCTTCTCCTTTTTTACCTTTCGTCTCCGTGTCCTCCTTTTCAATCGTCATCGTTTTTCTGTTGTTTCTAAAAGTCTTGGAAAATGGTGAGGCAATCTAGTTCAATTTTGAGATGATTAAGACAATTTTAAGTTTAATGAGCTATAGCAGTAGCCCGATAATAATATAGTTGTTTATATAAAGTGACACCACTTCCTGGTGAAATATGTACAAGGGAGTGTTAGCTCAGTGGTTAACGCCGGTGCCTTTCAATCATAACGTCCCGAGTTCGAGTAACCCCAAGATTAACGTATGTCATCCAGTTATGCCGGCGTCAAACTGTCCCGAAGTTGACACCAGATGGACACACGATAAAGAAAATGTTCAAATTCGACTCTGATCGTAAAAACATCGGGCCATTCGTGATGGCATCTTAAGCCATCGCATGACCGCCGCTGGAGTTTTTCAGGCTCCGGCAGCAACTTCGTGAACGGTAGCAAAATCTTTGGCATGCCAAAACATTACCGGAAGACCATGCGAAGGTTCATTTTCGTGTTGAATTTTGTGTGTCCATTTTGCCCTTCGTAAGGCCATCGTGAGGGCATCTTATCAAATCGTGTCATCTTCGTTTTAACTTCGTGTGATCATCGGTGCCATCTGGCATTTTCGCCTCACGAAGACAATACGAAGGAAACAAGAAGCTGCCCGATTGTCTTATGGAGGCAACACGACTACAGAGTTGTTGACAATTGACAATTCATAATCATGGACGTTAAAATATGAATCTAAGAGGCTGCCAACGGTCAGCTTGCGGCTTTGATAAGCCAATAATGGCTTCTTCGCTAGTTCCACACACCCATACATACACGCACACATACACACATACATACACACATACACGCATACATATACTACTAAAATTAACGTTAGATTCAATTCGCATACGGTAGTAGGGAAAACGAGATGTACAAGTCAGTTTTGTACGGCGATGACGTGTTTCCTTCAGCAATCACCTGAGTGAAATTAAAAAGTTATAGTAATGGAAATGGACATGCGTACTCATGATTGCAAAAGGGGTTTCTGGGAGTGTGAACATTAGAAAGAGAAGCTTTAAATATTTATATGACTTAAGAATGAAAATGATACGAATAAATAATGAGTAATATGCTCACTGAAGTTTAATAGATATTAAATACACAGGACTCATTTAACAATGCTCTGTTTGGAAATAATGACGTATTTGTAGATTGGCGACAGCCAATTAAGTTCAGCCTACACATCTTCGGATCCACTGCAGCAGGTAATAAAAATGGACCCACTTTACGTTCAGAGTCATACGAACGTAATTTACTTCCGTGAGAGGTGATAAAAATCTGATCCCGAGCGTTTGAGTACATTTACTAAAAATATTTTTGTAACGTAGTCTATTACATTTGAGTAATGCAGTATAGTTTCAGTGACGGCTTTCCCCTTCTCCTCCTTTTTATCCTTACATTATTATAATATTATTTTCGCTATAGGAGTTGGTAAGACATATTATTTCAATTGAGAGTTATAGCAAAATCTGCTTGTACAGACATGTGAAGTTAAACGATTTTCAAATCTAAACTACGGTAGTGGTAAAATGTATTTATTGTGATCCAAAGATGTCTCGTGACTTATTGTTCAAATAAAAAACGACGTCATCAAAATCACACAATTGTAGATGTTCATATAAATTTAAAGAATTATTGAATGTTGAAATGATTTAACATTTGTGAAAGAGGAACATAATGTTAACCCCCAAGTAAAAGAAACTTTCTTGAAATTCTAATACGGCGTTATACATCTTGTACAAATTACACTAATTTTGTGACTTACAATTAACTGCTTGAGAATATGATTGTACTTTGAATTGACATTATAAAAGTTGTATTACTACTGTATTGAGAGTAGTACGAAGCTCTAGATAGGACATGGTAAAATAAATTATTACGTACGTACGTAGTAATACTACGTACGTACGTTCGTGATGTTTGTTACGTACGTACGTGATATGTATTGCGTACGTACGTGATAAATAATTCGTACGTACGTGATATGTATTACTTACGTCCGTGATATGTATGACGTACGTACGTGATAATTACTACGTACGTACGTAATATTTATAACGTACATACGTGATAATAATACGTACGAACGTACATACATGGTATTATTACGTACGTACGTGATAATTAGTACGTACGTAATAGTTACTACGTACGTACGTAATACTCACTACTGATACTTACAACGAATGTAAGCCTCAGTACAAACGTACGTGTTTTTATTTCGTCTTCATTTCAAAGATGGAGAGAGATGAACTTGTTCGTTTGTATTTTAGGCAGATGCATATACCTGTAGTGTTAGTCTAACCCTAACGTACCTTGTCTGTCTCCGGCATTTTTTAGTCCGCGGCTCAATCGTATAACTAAGCTTGACTTCTGTGGTTGGAAGATTGATACATGCAAGGTACAGTGAACGAGAAGTATAATTATTTTATTATATAGTAAAACGTATATATATGCGCGTATCTTGCATGTAGGCCAATATTGAATTATCACGTACGTACGCAATATAATTATTTTTCCTATGTCCTCTCTAGAGCTTCGTAGAGTAGAAAAGTTATCAGACCTAGGTATATACATGATAAGAAACATAAAGAAAAACTGTTTACGTAGCCTTGCGCATCTGTGGACACCTGCTTTTTCAAATTCCACTGTTAGTGCAATTTGCACTAATATATTTCGAGAACGGCATTACGGGATTGAGAAGCTATTTTGTTCTTGTTTGATGCATATAAAACATGATGTTAAATCAAATGATATTTATGTGTATATATATGGTTTAAGGACTATTCATCAATATACATTATTTGTTATAAAGATTGTTTTGACTGTGATGATAAAGTAATACATACGATAAACAATACTTTAAGAAAGAGATGTAGACTTGAGTAACATTACTACAAGTCCATTCCCCCTCTCCCCCCCCCCCCCCCGTCTATCCTTTGTTCTTCCTTCTTCACCTCATACAAGTTCTTCCTTTTCTACTTTTGCTTACAATACACTTAGACCTGTGTGAAGGTAAGAAAATGTATTTTACTTTTTTAACACTTACGGTAAAACTATATTCAGTAGATACACGCAAAGCTTTTTCAGCCATTATGTTGATGCTCTATTCCATATATATCCACATCTGGTACCGGTGTGTGCAGTACTCCGTGTAACAGAATTGGCGCCTTTGCGCTGGCTACAGCCAGCTTCTAATTAAAGAATTAAAGGGAAATTATTTAAAGAAGTCACATCAAACATTTTACATAACTAATTGTTTACATTGTTAATCATAAGATGTTGGTTTTCAGTGTAGCTTTACTAGAATGTTGACCACGTAAACCATGTTAATCCTGGAACCATCGCTCTGTCCTTGTCCATCCCACTTCCTTCACTTCAGCATTAGTTTCAAACTGTTCAACAACGCAATGTTTGATTGGCATTGCAAAGCTTCTGATTTATATGACAGAGGGATGACTTTCCTGTTTAAATGCACATGTGGTACCTTCGAATGTGAAGGGGTGTACGCTGCAAGACGGATTAAAGTATAGTATCATTGTGGTGAACTGTCCATAAAACACACCATGATCATATCCCAGTCCTTATCAACCTCATTAATCCCTCCACATTTCTCCTTTATCAAACCATTGTAGGAAATGTATATATTACTTACACATGTTTGAGTCTAACCTCAATGGCTGATGGTAAAATAACAATGACATTTGTATTGACACCAGACGTAAACTCCCTTGTCGAACCTTAAATGCAAGTAAGTCAGTAAGTAATAAGTATCAAACGGTTCAATGAAGTACACTTCTGTAAGGTTAGTTAACGTTATTTTCTGTTCTTTTTCTTTATTCTCCATCAACATAAAGAACCGAGTAAGACATTTTATCTCAAGTTGAAGACGTACAGTTAAATTGCATAAGTAGCAATGTATATACAGGCATTTACATGAAGTGGTCGAGTAAATGCTGCAAAAATGACAATTTTAAATTAAGTCAATGAACATACAAACAGGGGAAAACCCATGTGTCTACGAAAGCCCATAAGTGCCATTCGAAATATATTTTAATTCATTCGAATACATTTTTAATTTGTTTGTTGCGAATTAATAATTCATTATAACGAATTAAAATTGGTTTCGAGTGACATTAATAACCATTAATGATGAAAAATGAACTTCTTATAACTGTAACGGGTGAAAAAATAGTAAACAAAGGAATGGTCATAAAACTAGAGACGGAATTGATGTCACGTGAGTAAACTACAACGTCGGATATGCACTCACGTTTCCCAAATGACATGTATTGAATGAATATACATACTCTGGTGTCGCAAATTGAGAGTGTAGTTGTATGAAGTCTACTTCTGTAACGTCAGATATGTTATTTTATATTCTTCAACTGTTGGTTCTATAAAAAGCCTCGGGTATCACTGTGTTCACATGGGATAGAGCGCCCTATATTAGATCAACGAACGCGTTATCAGCAAACGGGTAAACAAGAGCGGCAACGCATCAGCAGAAAGTCAGCTAAGCTTCTAATTGAGAAATTTGTTTTGATAGGCAATATTTCTGAGCAGCTATTATTTGTGCTAATTGAATAAGAAATACGCTAGATAACGGTGTCAGTTCTGTTCCTCCCATCTCATTTTCTCCTTGCCTTATGCCCCTTCTTAGCAGACATAGTTTGTTACAATATCTATAATATATGTAAAATATCATGCAAACATTTTATTCATATGAGTCTGCAGAAACTGTTGACCCTTTCATGAATTTTGACCTTCACAAATATCAATACATTTATCATCAAAGTAATACCTTCTCATGAAACGGGGGACTTGTCGATGTTACATTTCCTTAGCTATAGTGGTCACAATAATATCAAGTGGTTTGTCCAACTCAGAATGGGTTACATACATGTTTCCGTTCTTGAAATAAGGTAGGCACAATGTTTTCACTGATTTATCCCGTTCAATTCAGATGACTATTGAACACCGATAAAACCAAAAAAAAAGTCCCTGTCTATATGGGAAACCAACATGCCAAGTATAAGGGTTGCCAATCGGACACACTTTTAGAGATATGGGCGTTACAAGAAGGCAGTGCCCACACCCATACCAAAGATATGCACAGGGCCGTGTATAAACGGCTCAGCAAATACGGTAATACTCACACATGCTATCATGAGTTCATCGGCTTGGATTGTCATTGATTCTATACTGTCACAAATTTATTACATACAATAGATCGTTGTACTTATTACTAGGGATAAGCTATGCCTTATTTCAAAAGCAAGAACCAACATTATGTACACTTCGTTGTTTTCATTCTTGTAATAATAGAACGAAAACTTAAAAATATTCCTCTGCTACTTCTGCTAAAATGTTATGGATTTCATGTTTGATGCATCTCATTAAAACGTCGATTCAGTTACATGTCACTTCTAAACGTCCGTACCAACCTGATTTTTTCCCCATTACTGTGCACTAAGTCTACGCTATATATAGTTTAGTTAGATTAGTTAAATGGTGATGATACAAAAGGAATAAGGTTGTTTGCCGGTTTTAGACTATGCACTTTGGTCTTCCATGGTCAAGCAAATAAAGGTTTTTTGTTGAACAATAAAGGATCAGCATTAGCATTTAAGTGTTGTTCTTAGACCAAACTAGACCGGGTTCTCCACGGATGCTTCATTAGTAACATATAAGTTTTAGAACACCATAGTTAATCACAGTTGAGAGCTTAGTTCCAAATGTCTCTTAGTTCCAAATGTAATGTACAAGCAAGTACCGTAATTTTGTACTATATCTTAAGTCGTGCTTAGACACTCTTTTGTGACAAGGGAATTGTATAACATTTTAGATAACTCGGATAATATAGTACCAGTGTTTGATACAATTGTACTCTTTCGCTTTGTCCATAATCTTCAATAATTTGACCAATTAGAGAACTGACGGAGTAAAAAAGAATTTTTGATTGAAGCAAATTATCACAGTCTGAATCATTCTTTCTGGACATGTTAATGTTGAAAATATTAATAATTTCTCTCATAACTTAGTTCTGCGATTTCCCCCAATTAAATTATATGTAGTATGAGCTTGGAGTCATTAGGTTTCGGAAGTGGTAAAGGCACATATGTTGTCCATCTTGGGGAGGGGCCTAACTGGAGAGATCCTTGGGTAGGAGGGATTAGATGCAAAAGGGTGCTATCATCTTTGATATTCTAACTACGTCATTCTTGGTTCAAGTTTTTTTTTATCGTTTAGTACAAACGGATTTCAAAAATTCGGACTGGGAAAGTTCCTCCTGCTCCCTCTGCTCCTGTTAGGCTACATAGTAAAGTACATCAGGGATTCCGAGAAGGATAATATATATCATCTCATTGTGAAGGAAAAGAGAGGCATCAATCGTTAATAGTACGAGATATCACGAGATGCACAATACATGTTAAAGTGCCGTGTGCAATGTAACCTTGCGGTTTTTTTATGACGAGCGCGTTATCCCATATGAACACAGTGTTTGATGGTTCATTTTAACTAGAATACCTACAGTTAAATTTAAGCAATAAGTAAATATACAGACTATAGTACATGAAGTGATATCACACTTGATGGAGTTTAATTGATGCTTCAGAAAGGAAAACGTCAAACTAAGTCAATGTACAGAAAAATGGTGAAAAACTCTTCATGAAATGAAGAGATGCCCGTCTTTTGAATATCAAACTTGCGAAGTAATGAGTAAAATGTTTCTAATTATTTAATGAATAATTAACAGTACAATACTAAATCGGGCGCATCTTTGAAAATAGTGTAGCAAATTTGGTGCTTAACGACAGATGCATGAGTCAGCATACTCTCTTATAAGATTGAACAGGGTTCATAATCAGACTGCGTTTGGTAATAAAAGACGTATCCACTTTAATATCATTATAGAAAAAGAGTAATTAAATTGGAATGTCTCTTGTGTCAAGTGGACAGACGAAAATTAAACTTTAGTTCAAATCCAATGTTTTGTTGTGATACACTGCACTGATGTGTTTCAATCGCCGTTAAACACAAAATCAACTTCTCGCAACTGTAGCGAGTGAGAAAAATTGTAAACAAAAAAATTATTTTAAAACTTACAATTGAATAAGAATGGTGTAAATAGCAAAAAGAGGGTCTATGAATTATTGGTTCCCAAGCAATGATGCATTCATCTCTGATAATTGCCGATGTTATCACGTGAGTTCACTGCGACGACGGATATGCATCAACGTCACGTAATGCTTTGTCTTGAATGAATGGCTGTTGAATGAAGGGATAATTGATGTAGCTGTAATCATAACAGTCTACTCTGATCTCGCATGTTGATTACGTTATAAAAGATATTTGTTGTGTGAAGTACACAGTAATGTTCTTATATTACGTTATCCTATTTTCCTAAGTTTGTTCCCCATAAAAGAAAGTAAGATACTTAGATACAAATTGTAGCAGTAGCTACATATACGGACTCGTACATGAAGCGAAGACATCGTCCGTGGAGTTCGTGATCCCACCACAATAGTTATACATTAATTTAATGAACATTCTAACGCTGGAAAACTTGAAAGATGAAAAATTTTTAATATGTTAAACAAGAAAGAACTGCTCTTTAACGTTACAGCTGTAACAGAATGTTGGGCAAATCGGTAATGGTTGGCAGATGGGTAAGATTGGTGAGCAAATAGCTGACAACAGACACTGGCGGATCCAGGGCCTTTGTTTGGGAGGGGCCAAAGTGGCATTAGAGTGATATGGGGGAGGGGTCTAAGGGGGTGTCCCCCTCCCCATTGGAAAATTTTCTATTGCTGAATGCCCTCAGATGCAATTTGGTGCGACAAAAGTGTACAATGGTGATGTTAATTTACTTCTAAAAAAAATGTTTCCCAGGTGTAATTTTCTAAAATATATATAAAACAAAGTTGAGATCATCTTTCTCAAGAAATTTTATTTCTCATAGGTTATAAATTTCTTACAACCAGCCTATAACTGCAAAATGGTGTTAAACTGTAAATCCTCATGCTCATACATTTACATAGCTCCCAACTCTTGAGAAGGCTGTCCATGCCACGAATCGCCGTCCTGGGGGAGGGGTATAAGGGGAGGGGATGTCCCCCTCCCCTTTTGAACTTTTTTGGAATCCTGGTGATGCCTACATGTAAAATGGTGGCACTTAGAAAGGCTTTTGTCACCCAAAATTTTCTGAGAAATATGATTTTTTTTTGTGTAACATCAATAAATTGAATAGTAGGTGATAATTCATTCTTTCCCGTGGCATGAAAATGTTCGCTGCTCGCCCCAATGAAAAGAAATATAGGCTAATTTGAGGTTCAAATGATGCTGTAAAGGAGGTTTTATACTCTATTATGCTAAATGCTAAAGAAATGATGGTTGCTAAGTCAAAATTTGATGCAATTTTTTTTATGTATACTTGACAATTACAATGCGGTTTATTCGGACGCTTGTGCGGGTCAGCGGGTTTGGGTGTTAGAATGCGGGTCTAATTCCCGCGAATTGCGGGTCAGTTGGGAGCTCTGCATTCAATTTTAAACCAGAAAACGAAAAGGTGTAGACTAGTCTACCACTGCTATTCCTCTCGATTTTTTTAAATTTCCAATCATATGATTTAGCGGATGTTCGGAAACACTTTTTGGCTCACCTTTGGGGGGGGGCCATGGCCCCCTTGGCCCCCCCTTGGATCCGCCAGTGACAACAGACAAAATCAGGTTCAAGACAAAAATGTACACACATTCTGATTGCAATGACGGTTATAACATATCTGTGGGTTTAAGACAACGTATATCCACCGATGTCACTAACTGCTTTTAGAAATGGAGAGATGTTTGATGTGACTGTATTCAAAACAGCATACTCTGATCCCGCAGTAGTCCCGAGTAGTCTAACAAAAAATATGGTTGTTACATAACGAAATATACACTTCACTTCAGGAAAGTTCTTTTACGTTAATAAATTTTCTCCTACTTTATTTTGGAGACTGACTGTTAAATAATTTGAGCAAAATTACAGTTTGCAAACGCTTCAGTAAACTCGGTTATATCATTTCATCTTAGTTTTATAAGTCTTTGTTTTGCTTTCTTTAACGTATTCCGTAGTGCTTACCCGTACTTACCAAAACGGTAAGTTGATCGTATTCTGTATTCTTTATTCACAAAGCTCTTTGCGGGAGCTTCGATCACTGATATTTATTTTATAATAGCCAAATTAGACTAGATTTAGCAGGATATTGTTAAATTATAAGTCATAACGTTAGGGCATTTGCCACATTTCCGTCACAATACATTCATTGACATTCATTGTAGAGCATGCAAACAGAAATCTGATCCCACCCCTCCTATACCAGAACTTGAAACAGTGTTTTAATGACTCGTTTTGGGAACAATTATACCAATTCTGATCTATTTTCTACTTCGTTAATATGTTTACTCTCCATCTGGCTGTTGTTGCGGAGGTTTGGTCAATAAAACCTCCAGTCCATTGGAACGTCTACAAAACATTTTGCCTTCACATGGGCAGTTTTCATGCCTTATTTTTGCCAAAGTTACTTTGCTTAAAGATCTGTTTTATTGGTACGCAATGCTAGGAAAGTTGTGTGAATACGTATTCGACCTGCAATGGTCGTAAATAGACCACACGCTATAAAATTAGCATGCATAGCTTCTTAACACAATTAGGCTCTTTGTGTAAACACTGTGTGGAAATATTTTCAGGTCTGCAGTGTAGTTAATCATACAGCGTTCACACAAAGACCCTCATACTAGAAAAAAATATGTGGCAGACGTTGCAGACTAATTGGTAAAAAGAGGTCATTTTACGACCAAGGCAAGTCGATTGCGTAATCTCAAGAATCTTTTCAATGATAGCGTACTGTAGTTGGGGTCTATACAGCATACCATTAAGTTAAATAGGAAATGATGGGCTGAGGGATTCGAACTGCAATGGGTGTTATTATTATCTTTGTTTTAATTATTATTGTTATTATTTTGGGAGATGGGCACGAGGAATGAATGTAAGTTGTATATGAGGACTCACAGACGGAGGTTAGCAGGGTAACATAGAAATAATATACGAATTTGCAAGCGAATAATATACTGTGGTTTTTGTTTGCTTATATTTGTTACTATCTATACTTAAATTGTTTTTCTAATTAGTAGAATTACTGTTTTCAACATAGTGAAACATCTACTGACTTATTTTGTTTTGCCTTCCCCACTCATCCTGACCCTCCAACATCGCACTCTCTTTTAGTCTCAGTTGAGTGTAAATGTTCGTAATCAGTGCAATTTTTGTTTTATACCTTTCACTTTAGGCGGTTAGATGTGACTGACCATACAGCCTGCTTGACTCTGAATTACAATTACTAGTGTATACAGCATCGAATCGGAACTTTCATTTACCGAAATTATTAAAATATAGTTATATAGTACGGAAATAGTACATGGCCGAGTTATTGTGAATTGAATGGGATAAGCGGGTAGGGGCGGAGGAGGAGATAGTGATGGGTATAGGGTTAAATGTAAATATGAAACGGGTGTAATTGTAATGAAAGGTACAAAGATTAAGATTGAAATTGAGATTGAGATTGAGATTGGGAATAAGATTGAGATTGAGATTGAGATTGAGATTGGGATTGAGATTGAGATTGAGACTGAGATTGAGATTGAGATTGGGAATAAGATTGAGATTGGGATTGAGATTGAGATTGGGATTGAGATTGAGATTGAGATTGAGACTGAGATTGAGAGTGGGAATAAGATTAAGATTGAGATTGAGACTGAGATTGAACTTGAGATTGAGATTGAGATTGAGATTGAGACTGAGATTGGGATTGAGATTGAGATTGAGACTGAGATTGAACTTGAGATTGAGATTGAGATTGAGATTGGGATTGAGATTGAGATTGAGATTGAGATTGGGATTGAACTTGAGATTGAGATTGAGACTGAGATTGAGAGTGGGAATAAGATTAAGATTGAGATTGAGATTGAGATTGAGACTGAAATTGAACTTGAGATTGAGATTGAGATTGAGATTGAGATTGAGATTGGGATTGGGATTGAGATTGAGATTGAGATTGGGATTGAGATTGAGATTGGGATTGGGATTGAGATTGAGATTGAGATTGAGACTGAGATTGAGATTGAGATTGAACTTGAGATTGAGATTGAGATTGAGATTGAGATTGAGATTGGGATTGGGATTGAGATTGAGATTGAACTTGAGATTGAGATTGAGACTGAGATTGAGATTGAAATTGAGATTGGGATTGAGATTGAGATTGGGATTGAGATTGAGATTGAGATTGAGATTGAGATTGAGATTGAGATTGAGATTGAGATTGAGATTGAGATTGAGACTGAGACTGAGATTGAGATTGAGATTGAGATTGAGATTGGAATTGAGATTCAGATTGAGATTGAGATTGGAATTGAGATTGAGATTGGGATTGAGACTGAGATTGGAATTGAGATTGAGATTGAGATTGAGATTGGAATTGAGGTTGAGATTGAGATTGGAATTGAGATTGAGATTGAGATTGAGATTGAAAATGATTAATGGTTCATGGTAAATGGTTAATGGTTGATGGTTACTGATTACTGATTACTAATTACTGGTTACGGGATAATGATTAATGATTAATGATGAATGATCAATGATCAATGATTAATAATCAATGTTTATAATGTTTAGTGATGAATGGTTATTGATTACTGATTACTGATTAATGAATAATGAATAATGATTAATGATCAATGTTTATGATTAATGATTAATGGTTAATGATTAATGATTCAAGATTAATGATTAATGATTAATGAATGGTGATACATGGTTAATGATTAATGAATGTTGATTAATGGTTAATGATTAATGATTAGTGATTAATGATTAATGTTTAATGTTTAATGATTAATGATTAGTGATGAATGATTAATGATTCAAGATTAATGATTAATGAATGGTGATACATGGTTAATGATTAATGAATGATGATTAATGGTTAATGATTAATGATTAGTGATTAATGATTAATGATTAATGTTTAATGTTTAATGATTAATGATTAGTGATTAATGATTAATGGTTATTGGTTAATGATTAATGATCTTAGAATATTTACCGTAGTTATTTGTGTTTTTTCTTTAGTCTAATAAACTAGGCATCATAAATAACAATTAATGTCTTCTTTTGTTTTAATGAACGTTTCTTTTGGATACAAGAAATTGCACAAACTTGGTATTCCAAACGTCTGGCACAGGCTGAGTAAGTCACATTATAAACTTGGGGTAGGGGGTAAAGAGTTTTACCATAGAGGAGGGGAGCATCCGTCGGCGTAAAAGTTTGCACCAGACAATGTGAAATGTGCCTATAGCATATAGCATAAGTGGATATATTCTTTCAAAATGTGGACTTCAAGCATCGCGAAACTGAAGAGCCGAAGAGCTATTAATGATACGCAAGATTGTTAAATATTAATGATACACACTCTTGTTTAAGTCGTAAGAAGGATTCGTGTTCCGTCGTTCTGTGACATGGTACATGGGTAAGTACAAATTAAGTTACTTTACTGTTAGAGTGTACATCAACTTATTTATATTATGTTAACTTGTAAAATATCAGTATGTTTTCCTTTGCTTCTCTTCATAATTCTGTATTTAGAGATTTCTTGTAGCTTATTATAGTGAAAAGTCAACAAACCGGGAGAAATTAACTTACGCTTTAGGGCAGGAGGCTATGGTAATTATGAATGATCTGCAGAACAGGGTAGATATTAATGATGTAGTCTGGGGTAAATATTAAAGATACTCATACAGAGGTAACAATGAAAGACACATTATTGTAATTATTGATGATACATAGGCTAGAGTAAACATTATCGCTTCAGTATGGGGTATATATTGACGAAAAACGGACTAGGGAAAACATTAATCATATAGTCCAAGTTAAAAAGTTATGCAACTTTTACCGTAAATATTGGAGAAAATTTTTTAGAGATATGCAGGATGGGAATTTAGGATAAAAAAACTTAGGTGAACATTTATGTTACGCAGCCTTGAGTGAATATTAATAATGCACAAGTTGGATCAATATCACTTATAAAAAGCTACAAGTTTATATAACAATGATAAAAGAAATACAAATAATTAATGTAGACGATGCACCTCAATGGAAACTATTTCAAAATTTAATTTTTATATTTTATTGAAATAAGCAATTAAGATCATAACTATACTTGAATTGTCATTAGTTGAGATCTCTAAGCTTTTTAGAGGGTTGACAATATCTGAAATAATTATTCAAAATATCTGAACTAAACGTCCACATATCTTTAAATTAATTCTAGATATCTGAAACTGAATTATCAGCTTGCACATTATTTATAGGCATGCAACCCTTATGTTTTAGAGCAAAAGCTAGTACCCAGTATGGTCTAACGATAGATTATGGTAAAGGTAAAAAATTTACTTTACCAAAGGGTTTTTCCATAAATATTTGTCATATATGCCAAGATACAATTTAAATTCCTAAAGAAAAGTGCATGATGCAATTCAGAATAACAACTTCAGCACCATGGTGTTTTCAAATGGAGCTATTCTATAGAAAATGGGATACTAATAGGTGAAAGATATCTAAATTGGGTGTGGGACATGGTTCAGTTTAACAATCAGTGTGGGAAGAATTGGACCAATACTCCAGGTCTCTTTCCCTTTTCAGCCTTATTAAAAGACAATCAGAGTATTTATGAGCACATCCTTCTTCTTAGACCTAATTATAGACCGACTTTATAGCCTAAATACGACTCGGAATGCACTGTTCACTTTTTAAATGTCAGGGATAATTTATCTGGGGGAGAACTCGAAGCACCTTACATGGGACACCGAACCCAGACCCTCCTTCTTGACATAATTCACTTTTGACATTCCATAAAGTTTCAAATCCTTTCTTAAATCACTCTGGATAAATTTTGAAATCAAGTGTACGCTGATGGTATAACCAGGGAGCTGCTACTGGAGTTGAAGCTCCCTGGTATAAAGTACCCTAACTTCTTGGTAGGTTTTGAGTTTAGTTCAATACAAACAATAACCTTCTCTTGATCTTTTCGTTTCGCCCATCACTTTTTCTTCAAACCTAACACAAAGTATCTACGAGCACAACCTCTCGATTAGAGCTACTTATATAGACATAATTCATAGTCTAAATATGCCCCCCCCCCCCAAAAAAGCACCGTTTGACATCCAAATGTTTATTTTATTCTGGCCGGATGCGTACCCCTAACCCCGAAACCCTAGACTATAGACAGCCTCTTCTCCCACTCTCCGCATTCTTATCATAAAATTCCCCTTTTTTAAAACAAACTGAAACAATGCGTAAAAGCAGAGAAACGGAATCGTTCAAGGCGTGCTTCATTAGTGGAACCAGCTTCTAATCTAAATCTCAACGAAAATGGTTCTGATGTACGACAGTGCATCTTTGCTGTGAACCAATTGATGGGTTATATATACACTGTCTTGTTCGAATCACGCACTGTCCGTCAGTTTACTACGTATCCATGTACCTCGTATAGTTTAATTGTTTGTATATCTTCCTATACCTAGCTGTTGGTACCACACCACAAATAGAGTAGTAAACATCCGCTCGAAAACGTTGACCATTGTCAGAAATAGAACTAAAATTAGCAAGCAGATAGAAGAGTTGGGTTTAGTATGCCAAACTTGCTCCTCTTCTTGCTCAAAATCTAAACAGTTAAGATAAGTACCATGACAAGCCAAGATCTCAGCTATCATGCATGTGGTTGGTAGGATATGCCAGTTTAAAGCTTCTGTCAATGCTTTGGCAAGTCTTGAAAGTGACGAGTTTCGTGAGTAAGTATATGGAACAATTCATTTTTGTGCGACACCTGTATATATATATTTATATATATATATATATATATAAATATATATATATATATATATATATATATATATATGTATATATATATATATGTAAATATATGTATATATATATATATATATGTAAATATATGTATATATATATATATATATATATATATATATATATATATATATATAATATATATATATCAAAGTATATATTAAAGTATCTCTTTCGAGATCCGGCTTTAGGAATCACAAATGATTTCGAGTTGGTCAGCATCATGTTTGATCTCTAGAGTAAGGCAAAATATGTTACCAAAAACAGAACTAGTATTGTTCGATACAGGTGACAAATGCCTACAGTGGAATTACGATCTTCCTTACCGGTTTCGAACCTCTGGACATACAATCAGCGTCCATAGCCTAGTGGTTAGGGTGTCCGCGTACAGAGCGGAAGGCCCGTGGTTCGAATCCCGGTGGAGGCTGAAAGTTTTTTCACTGTTCTTGATATTTCAAACATAATAGTTGAGTAAATGTGTATAGAATGAAGTGCATCAGTGATTAATGACGTAAACAAGTAGTAGTAAGTTGAGTCTCGTCTATCCGACATGCTCAGTGATTAACCTCCGTCACGTATCACGATCTTGCGCAAGATTTATTGCTTCCTCGAAATTGTTAATATTAACGTCCTTAAATTTCGACATTATTTTTCCAAGCAAGGTAGTCACGGGCATTCCTATATTGGTTTAGCAGTATGTCTCATTGCTTCTCTTAAAGCAACCTTTGCTGGAGCGTCCTCCTAGAGTCTTGCTACATGACCGAAAAATCTCAATCTTCTATGTGCGACTATGGATGACCAAGGTGTTTGGTTGGTTGCATTGTAGAGCTCATCGTTTGATAACCAATTGTTATTGGTCCATCTAATGTTGGGAATATTACGAAATAGTCTCCTTTGAAAAGTGTCAATTTTTGCGATCAAAGATCCTTCGTTGTGCCCCACAGTTTGCAATTGTACAAAACAATACTCTTTAATAAGCCTCGAAAATCCTAAGCTTAACGTTTCGGCTTATGTTTTTGCTTTTGAAAATACTTAACAGTGTGTTGAAAGCACCTTTGGTTATACCAATTCTTCGGTGAATAACTTCTTCGGTCCCCAGCAAGCTTCCAACAAATTTCCTTTTCTTGTGATTGAAAATTTCCACAGTTTTTGTGCAATTGATTTTCAGGTTCCTTCCTGCCAGTTTCTTAGATAATTAGTTCGTTGTTACGCATTCCAATACGAAGAAATGAATCCAAAATAGACAAGAAATACTCCACTATGACCGATATGTCAAAAAAGTTCAAATTCAAAAACTACACTCGACTAAATCAACGGAAATAATTAATCCAAACTGTTTTAAACACTAAAACAATAAACCTAGATACTAGAGTAAACGCGATTTGATGTGTTCACTAAAATGAGCAAAAACAAAAGCAAATTTCCGAAGAAAGATGATGCTGACAACACGCCACTTATGTCTTCCGAGTTATCTAAAGTGTTCCACATAGTAATTCAAACATATAATAGTTGAGTTAATAGTTGAGTTAAATGTGAAATAAACATTTCAAATACAGGAAACATTCAAAAGCAAATAGTACAAAAATATTACCTAAAAGGTATATACCATAAAACTTATTAAAGGATAGAAAATACATTAAAGCTTTAGTATTACAAAAAATACTTGACAGGAATTGAAACAATTAATATACAGTAAACATTTTAAAAAAAAGGAAACATTCAAATGCAAATAGTACAAAAATATCGCCTAAAAGGTATATACCATAAAACTTTAAAGGATAGAAAAATACATTCAAGCTTAAGTGATACAAAAAAAAATACTTTACAGGAATTGAAACAATTAATATACAGTAAACATTTAAAATACAGTAAACATTCAAAAGCAACTAGTACAAAAAATCGCCTAAAAGGTATATACCATAAAACTTTAAAGGATAGAAAAATACATTAAAGCTTTAGTGATACAAAAAATACTGTACAGTTTAAAAATCAAAGGCAATTCTGAAATAATATGTTTTTAGCGATGTTTTGAAACTGGCAATGCTTGCGCAGGTACGTATTGAATTTGGCAAGGCATTCCATAGCTTGGGCGCACATACTGAAAATACCTTGTCCCCAGTTTTTTTTTCTTTGTTCTCATTTCTTGAAGCAGTCCCTGTGATGATGAGCGTAATGATCGGCTGGGAACATAGGGTGCCAGGAGATCACCGAATTAGTCGGGGCGAGGCCATGTACAGCTTTATCAGTCAGAAGATTGTCAGAAGATTGATTTTTTACTTCACTCGGTCCTCTATTGGGAGCCAATGTAAAGACCTGAGAATCGGCGTTATATGGTCTCTCCTCTTCACTCTACAAACTACTAGAGCAGCGCTGTTCTGGACTTGTTGCAGTTTACGAGTGAAACAATGTTAATATATGTTAAAGTGTTTGTAGTAAATGTGGTGGGAAATTTGAGAGCATTTGAAACCACCCTGCATGTATGACATATATATATTCATTCATACTTAGTAAAGATTCCTAAATCCTATTGGTCCATTCAGGTCAGCTGACCGTGGTTAATCCTGTGAGTAACGCACGGTAAAATTACGGGGCATCACTTTAATATATCTTTGGTTATATGTAACCAAAAATGTTTTGTTTTATGATTTTCCCTCACACAAATGGTAGTTTATGAATGAACGGGGTTAATCAACGGTCTAGCGTGCGTTACTCACATGATTAATGCACTTCGGGTGTTAATGCTATCGCTGGATGCACTCGAGCTCCGCCCTCGTGCATCGCTTGCATTATCCCCCGATCGTGCATTAATCCTGTGAGTAACGCACGCTAGACCGTTGATTAACCCCTTACAGGCGCGTATCCAGGGGGGGCGTTGGGGGCGCGCGCCCCCCCCCGGTAAGAAAAAGAGGAGAGAAAAAAAAGAGAAGAAAAAAGGAAAAAAGAGGGGGAAAAAGAGGAGGAGGAGAGGAAGGAAGGGAAAAGAAAAAGAAGAAAGAGAGAAAAAGGAGAAAAGGAGGGAGTAAACGAAAAACGCCAAGACACCGGGAAGAGAAAGAGGAACAGTGACATCATTACAGCGCTGATACCTATTATATGCACAGGGTAGCCAGTGACGGATCAAGGATTTCGGAAGGGGCGTGTGCCTCACCCTACCCCTTACAGCGACAACTCCATTTTTGACGTTTCCATGATCTACATATATACTTTATATGGTCTACCATAACGCGTGTGTGTGTATATACGCCTTAAACAATTGTAGAATTGTGCTATGAAACCAACTGTGGCTGGTCTCGAACTCGACCGTGTCGTCGGGGAACATGACGCATTTCGGGAAGGGGGCGACCGCCCCCTCCCCTTCAGCATATTTTTTTTTATGATATTGCTAGTAATTTCAAAATTGAAAGTGCTCAGATGCAACTTACAAGGCCTGGGAAGTGTCATTTCCAGCGATCTGGGAGGCATTTTCGGCCAAAATTTGCTTGTACGCTTCGCGCCAACAAATGGTCCTGGGTAGTGCCATTTCCAGCGATCTGGGAGGGATTTTCGGACAAACTTTTCTTGTACGCTTCGCGCCAACTTATGGTGGCGCTAGGCTTAGATACTTTGCCTACAGGCTTCGCCTCTCCCTTGACAAATTCCTCGCTACGCGCCTGTTAGAATTTGTAAAGCAAACAGCAGATATCACATCATATCAGTGAGCATGAAAATGGCGTTCCAGGATGAACAGCCTCAAAGCTGTAACGACTTGCCAGAAAAAATAACCAAAAATTTTCAACATTCAACATGTTAATGTCAATATGATATAAGCAAGCATCGGTTATTAGGCCTACATCGCATGCCATCGTATACCGTACGGTCCGTCAAAGTTGCGCAGTATACCGCGGGATGCTAATGTAAACAACGAGATGTCTTACGTAGATAGAGAAAAAGCATGGAGGTCCAATTATGTCAAAACTATCTTTTACATTAGTCATGGCGAATTAGGGACTGCAGCCCCCCCCCCCCCTCCTACGCCTATGTGTGTAGTGTTCGGTTTCGGAAATATCTGCTATTTTTTCATTTCCTTCAACCAAGTTTTATATATAATAGCCGTTATAAGAGGTTTTAATATTTGTACACCAATAAATTAACTGTGTCTGAATTTTCGAAAATTTCTGACCATCATTCTTCATCACACTTCCCCCTACTCGTGCAATTTCAGAGCTCCCAACTGACCCGCAATTCGCGGGTTGGACCCGCATTCTAACACCCAAACCCGCTGACCCGCGCAAGCTTCCGAAAAACCCGTATTGTAATTGTCAAATATACATAAAAAATTGCATTAAATTTTGACTTAGCAACCATCATTTCTTTAGCATTTAGCATAATAGAGTATAAAACCTCCTTTACAGCATCATTTGAACCACAAATTAGCCTATATTTCTTTTCATTGGGGCGAAAATTTTGGGTGACAAAGGCCTTTCTAAGTGCCACCATTTTACATGTAGGCATCACCAGGATTCCAAAAAAATTGACACCCCCTCCCCTTATACCCCTCCCCCAGGACGGCGATTCGTGGCATGGACCAGCATTTGCCTTCTCAAGAGTTGGGAGCTATGCAATTTTGACCGGTCTGTTAGGGGTTGATGGAGGTTTTTCTATATTGGATGTCCATAGATGAAATTTTGTGCGACATTATGCATGGGTATGTTTTGAAGTGAGTTTATTCACGAGAATGTGAATTTTCAAATTCTGAACAAATAATGGGCTTAAAACCTTGAAAAGTGGGGCTGACGGATATTGTGGGCCGCGACGTAGAATCACCTACAAAAGCAATGATCCACAGGTCATGCGATGAGGTCGAACATGATTTGTGACTGGTGACAATCTTCAAAAAGGTTATGGATGAAATAAAAACTATTGGGAAATATTTGGTTCTCAGGCAAAAAGTTTACATCTGGTTGGTCATTTTCAAGGCCGAGAAGTGCCATTTCCGGTGATCTGGGTGGTATCAAAACCCGAAATTTTCTTCTACGCTGAGCGCCAACCGATGGTGGCGCTCCGCTTAGATAGTAATTCGCGCCCCCCGGGTTAGAAAATCCTGGATACGCGCCTGCCTTATATATATATATGACAATTTTACACAGAATAACCACTATAGGCGAGCCAAGTGATTTTACTGTTGTGAATGCGTGTAAATGTGGTCGAGTGGTACGGACTTCGGTGCGTGACACAAGATCCGGGGTTCGATTCCTACCTTCGCCTGATGAGTCCCAATGGACGAAACCGGTCGTGAAGTGGAAATTTTCTGGTGTGTTCTTCTTTATTTATTTACTATATATATATATATATATATATATATATATATATATATATATATATATATATATATATATATATATATATATATATATATATATATATATATATATATATATATATATATACATATATATATATATATATATATTTTTTTTTTTTTTTGCTTTATATATATATATATATACTTTCCCCCAGGACACAGGCTGCATCAAATATTCAACAAAATTACCCTCAAATTAAGCTACAGCTGCATGAGAAACGCAAAGGCTCTTATCAACAGCCACAATAAAAAAGTTCTTTCAAAGGCCGTTGAAAACCCACCCAACCATGGATGCAACTGCAGAATGCGAGAGACCTGCCCCCTCGGAGGAGAGTGCTTGACCCCTTCCATAGTATACAAAGCTGAAGTGACTGCCGGGTATTCTAAGTCTATTTATATTGGTATGTGCGGAGGGCAGTTCAAAACAAGGTTCAATAACCACAAAAAGTCGTTCAACCTGAAGAATTATCAAGGAGAGACTGAGCTTTCAAAACATGTTTGGTCTCTAAAAGAAAGCAATAGAGCCTTCCAAATCTCCTGGTCCATTGTCAGGAGATCAAACACATCGATCAACAGCTCAGGTTCTTGTAATCTATGCCAGGCCGAGAAACTAGCAATAATAGATCATTCTAGCCCTAATCTCCTGAACAAAAGGTCTGAAATCCTCGCAAGCTGCAGACACCAACCAAAACACCCCCAAAATAAAGTCAAGACTAAGATGAAAGAGAGATAGCTTTTTAGTACACCTCCTGACGATTGCTAGTAAGCATGAAACTCTGAGTAGAGGTTTGGCTGCAAAATTCAAAATTTACATTACGCTCTTCTTCATAACGCGGAATTGAGCACTCTGTCGTGTTCTACTTGGAACATTTTATACACTTCTATATATATATATATAGAAATAAATAGAAAAGCAACTAAACGTTATGTTACATAATATGAAATTATATAATATATGCAATATTTACAGCTTTGGAACAAACAAAGAGCAGATTTTGACATATGTTACATTTGATAGGCACCGCAAACACACAACTAGAACGTTATGGTACCATAGCAATGTGGGCCTAGCGGAAATGGAAATATATATATATAAAAAAAGCGAATCTATTAACCTTACATTATTATTTAACTTAACCAAGGTAGACGTATTGAAGTTGTGATCAAATATCCAGTTTCCTTTTTTTCCTTTTTAAATTTTTTTTAAAATTATATTTGCTGGTATATTGCTTCACGCAAAGCTCGACCTATCCAAGACTCGGTTTTTTATTCCTCTTCGAAGATCTCCTTGGAAAATAAGTTCAGAGCTGACATAAAATGTTATGGTTTTTTATATATTTTATTATAATTATATCTTTTCAAGGAAACAAATATTGCTTTATTGGAGCCGTTTTCAGATTTCAGGAAGTGGCTGACAATATTCGAGCTAAACTACACACGGCGTCAACTGTTGTTTCATAGGATTTGTTTCTATATCGTTTTTGACGAGCTAGTCTATAGAACTAAGTCAGTATTTCAGCAAGCATACGACTGTGTTTAAGACAAGACGGTGCAAGTCCTTCTATTATATTATAATAGATTGTGGGTTCAATATTATTTGGCCATGTTGCGTTTTCAACTCACGTAGGACAGTGCTCCCCTACTTAGGCCGTAAAGTATATGCACTTACCAATCAACCCTTCCCCCTCCTTCCTCTTCCAGATTCCATCCGATTCTGGTCTTTGCTGGGGTTGCAGCTACGCGTGTGTGTGGGTGTGTGTTTACGTGTACGTCTGTAGCACTTGCTTTGGTCCGCGACAACTCACCAAAGTGATGGATATTTGTCATACTGGCTGTGTAGATGTATTATGGTAGGTGAGCCCTATTGTTTTTCGCCCTGACCTTATCAATAATAATGAGGTTATGGGGTCAAACGTAAAAATCTTTACCAACTTGGTATTCAGTTGTTGACCAATAACTGGTACATGTAAGCCAAATGCATTGGGAACATATGGGCCCCAAAATTCCCGGCCCGTTTTTTTGGCCGGGTGGACCCATATTTTTTTCTAAATCAAATGCATTAAGGGACACATTCTTTGGTCCCCAATTTTTGGGGCCCAATACTTTTAATAATTTTGTGAAGTCCATTCCATATAAATTGCGTAATGACAAACAAAACTTTAACATTCCACTAAGCAAGGACTCTTAGTGCCCGTTGGGCTCTTTTGAAAATAAACCCTTCTAGTTGGCTTCTCTAATTGTAGTACAGCAGTGTTACGACCCGAGGTTAACATCAGATACTTTTTCAATAGGATTAATGAGTTGAGCCTGCATCGCATAAAGTTATCAAACTCACTTTGTTAGTTAAATGAGGAAGGACCCTAGATGACAGTAACATACATCGCAAGACCATCACAAGACCATAAAAGACATCAGAGGACTTTGGAAGACGTTAGATGACACTAGAATACATCAAAAGACTCGGAAGGCATAATTGGACAATATGATACGTCAGAAGGCCCAAGTAGATCTCAAGAGATGTCAGTATAATTGAGACCACATCACAGTCCTTAGCCAAAGGCTCTTATTGCAACATTTAGCATTCCTCAATATTTCATCACGATTTTTTATTGGGGGGGGGGGGGGTCTTTACAACAGTTATATGATGGTCTAGCAAGATCCGGCTCATTGTAATGTATCCGTTGATCTATACGTAGACAACACTGGTACATCCACACAATAGATCAAAATATAAGGCAATTTAGAGGTAAAAGTTACTCCTGACGGAAATTTCCAAGCACCGCCTACACATCCTTTCGACATTCTTTGCCCGACGTTGTCAAGTTTCAAACGTAAGCATGCACCGGCGAAGATGAATGCTTATACTGGGGTACGATGCAATCTTTACCTTTTAGGGCATAACACAACCAAGTTTTTTTTCAAGTTTATTGTACGAGTTTTGTTTAATTTTCAATGAAATTCAAATTTAATTTCCGAATAGTCTATTATTAGAAGTATTATCTTATATGTCCAACAAAGCACATAACACGCACTACATGACCGCACCTTCACTAAATCACAGTTTGTAAACAAAACACAAGTTGTAACATTTAATTGCGAGAGAAAGTTTTTATTTATATAAAGTATAATATAAAAGAAGCCTGAAAACTGACCGAGAAATTATAATAAATAATATGGAAAAGAGCGGCAAAGAATTTCTTGGTCAGAAGCGGGACTCAAACTAGTCTTGTTCAAGACCCTGTCATTCTGCGGTTACTTTGCCTGTTACAATTTATATGAGTGCGCCCTCACATCCTCCTTCGAAAATCTGTCAAAACCAGGGTCTTCGTTTTAGGTACCGCACCACAATTAGAGTAGTGTTCATCCGCTCGAAAGGTTAACCATTGTCAGAGAAAAGAGGTAAAAGTACCTACGGTAAAGCATGTTTTAATCATGTTATCAGTTAATGTCATCGTTTGTTCTGCCTTTATATGAAAGAGCATAATTTAAAGTACAGATGGTGTGGAAATGGGGAGGATCGAAGGGTTACATGTTGATATTACTCCGAGCGAGCAGACGGAAGGGTTGGGGGTTCAGTATGCTAAACTTGCTCCTCTTCTAACTCAAAATCTAAGCGGTCATGATATGGAAAATGGAAGAGCCATGATAGGCCAAGATCTCAGCTATCATGTGGTGGGTAGGATATACCAGTTGAAAACTTCTATCTTTGCTTTGGCATGTATTGAAAGTGACGAGTTTAGTGTGTAAGTCAATGGAACAATTAATTGTGGTGCGAGACCTTTACTAAATCTTCATTTATCTTGTGTCTAGATAGCACCATTATTTTAATTTGTCCCTACAACTCCTTCTTCGAAGAAGGATAAACCAGTGGTAGCCTAAACCCCACACAGGTCCTGACAGTATGTGAAGTACAGGTCTAACTTAGGCTAGCCTAGACCCATTGGTACGAGGATAGTATTACAAGCCTCTAAGTAACCTCAATAATTTGTATGATTTTTGCAACAAAAAGTTGTATTTTAAATCAATATTATAGAATATTATAAATTAATCTAAGAATCATAGTATACAAATGCCTGGTATGTGTGCATATCTGGTGTGTGCAGAATATTTGGAAAAGTTGAGAAGCTTCTAGAAGAGTTAGAACATTTGAGAACAATTTAGATCATCTCAACACAGTACACATTGGAACATGCTAGAATATTGAAGTGCTGCCAAGTGGACATCCCTTGTGCTATCTTTAGAACACTAGGTGAGGATTTCCTGGAAAGGTGAAGTGACCCTTTGGATTGGTTGAACTGAGCTGGAGCTAGTATGCTTCTAGAATGGATGGACATTGCAAGATCTTTCTGGACTTGTGGATATGCTATATAAGTACCTGATAGTTGGAGATCAAAAAGTTTTAACCATCTTGGCACCAGGAGTTTAATAACATCTCGCTCAAGTGAATTCTACAATTCCAGTGTGAGTAAATACTCACTTAGTTTGACAGTAGAGTTATAGCTGTCTTTATAGTAGTGGATTTTTCACAAGTTAACCGGCTTCATAGTCGTCCATCGTTGTGAAGCCGTCTTCGGTTCTGTGCCAGTCAGCACTACTTATTGTGGCCTCTGAGTTACCCAAGGTCAGGAATCCAAGGATAAACAAGCTGCAAGCACAACTTGGACATTCGTTAGTTGTCGACCTCCGAAGTGGAAGTCATCAAGTTGGGAGCTGGATTTCTTCAATATTGGACATTCGTCCGCCGACACGTTTCGCCATTAATTGAACGCTGGAATAATCGCCAGGACTTTTTGTCACTGGACTTATGCTGCAGCTCGCGTCGCGGCACACACCAGGTCGTGAGTAAATTATAGTGTAACTTATTAAATCTGTTTTAGTGTAAACTGCTTAGATATTGATAAATGACCTTTGTTTGATTTTAATTACCTTGAACACACAATTAAATAAATACTTATTGTTATATTTAAAGTTAAAAATTACAGTTTAGTCATTTGAGTTGTGAACCCAAGGGGAGGTGTTTTCTGGCCTTGATCGAGTTGATCGTAACAATATATATATACATATAGATATATACCTCACACGTATGATTTAATCTTATAAACTACTGCATTCCATTAGCGTTGCAGTGTCCGCTTGCCATTGAGGTATTCATCCCGTAGCCTTGTTATCCGTTGCTGCAGGGTGCACCATTTTCTTCTCCTGTGGGGAGGTGCTTCCCCTCTCCCAGCACTAGCCACAGTGATCTCCAGCAGGTGCTGTTCATCCTTCATTTTCCGCAGGAACAGCCAAAGTGATGGGTGGGCCCGGCCTATGATGTTGTTCCATCTCTGATGGAATCCTGAAGAGAAGAAATCCATATTATGATCCTGATTGACAGGGAAATCTAACCCATACTAGACAGTCGACGGTAGGGCAGGCAAGTAAGTGTAATAAGTGTGATAAGTCTATTCAGTTATAAAATTACAAATATGTTTTCCCCTTCATACCCAAAGCACGTTAGCAGTGTATCACCGCTCAATGTAATAACAACCCTAAATGTAATACCCACCCGGCCTAAATGTAATAAAAATCAAAGCTAAATGTAATAGCTGACCCACCCTAAATGTAATCTGATTTAATGTTAATGCAAAGTCAAAACTTCTATCAACTGACCCTACCAATTCCAACTAGCTAACACATTACAGGATTCAAATCAGGAGCCTCAAAGAAATCTGTAGTTACATTTTTCCATGATTTTTGAAAATATCTCCAAACTTCTCTAAAATTCGGTCTCATTTGATTTTTTTTTTCTCGAATGCCTGAACCTACCAGCAAGATGTTTACATCTCTACAACCGTCACATAAAAAATCTAGTAATTCAACACAAGCATTTAAATGGTACCGAATTTGGGTCAATCGCAGTTGAGATCGCGTGGGTACGCTATAAATCACTCACCCTGTTGCAACTGAAGGGAAAAGAGCAATTGGTGTTTCAGTCACCCAATGCCTAAAAATAAAAACGTGCTGCAGTCTACAGGCTCTTCACCCCCATAGGCCTTGTAAACTCTTACACATTTAGATACAAGGCATACATTCATGAGAAAAATGGGAATTGTATAAAAAAGGATGCCCATAGCTCAACCAACTCATCTCCCCCCTTGCATAGTAAAAATGTGTTGTGTTATAGCTTAACTTTTTTGTATTTTTTTCATTGTTACAGAATATCACTGTAGAAGAACAGGAAGACCTGCCCATTCCTCCACCTCCCCTAGTAGCAGATGTTGGCACTACTGGTGAAGAAACACCAGCACCCCCCCCCCCCAAAGAGACGCCCAGTGGTTCTATAAATATGCGGTTCATGGGGAAGGGTATGCAGCCCTGTCCCTTCTCTGGCCCCACCCATGCCAACAATTATAGTCACCTTCAACATGATTGTTTGTCCGTGTGTCATTGTCTCGATGGAAGACATTCCACAACTGGGCAGGAAAGTTTCCATTGTCGCTGATGTAGTTATTCTCCAGGTATTGAATGAACTGCTGCATTGCAGGGTAGCGAGCCACCAGGCGTTAAGTGGAGTTGTTAGTCACCAATTCCAGGAAATTCGCTTCCTCAGGCGTCCGCCTGTATCTGCCAGCCAAGTCAAGCTGCTGGACACTCCTCCATAGGCTTTGGCAGAAGTGAAAGTAGCAGCCCGATATAACAGCTTGTCTGAACTGGCAGTAATCAGAGCCAGTTCAAAGTAGATATCACAACTCGTCTTGGCCTCAGTCGATGGCCGGATACTTCCTCACTTTGGCTTTGACGTGTTGTACAATTTGAAGGTAGGCGCCAACAGTCCGCTCAGTCATAAGTCCCATAACAAATGAAAGTACTCGGCCGTGGTATAGTCCATAGATAGTGGGAAACTGGGTGTAAGGTGTAGGGCAGGTTTAAAATGTACGATCAATGTACAGTACGCTGCACTGCTACAATTATCGGTAGCTGCTATCAGTGCAGAAGACAAGTCATTATCTTGCAGGCTCAAGTACCGTCGACCACCCCATGTCTCTGCCCATTCATCTGCAATCACCACTTCTTCCACAATATGTGGAATAGGAGAGATAAGAAATGCCTTGCAGCGTTCCAACTGGGAGCGAACCATGTTGAACATTGGCACATCGTCAATCGGCTCCTCTTGAACTACGGTGTTATACACTCTTCTTGTGGGCCGAGATGGATCGTTAGTAACAGCTGTCAGCATCCGACATGTTATTGCCCTAGTTTTGATTAATTCATCCTCTGGGCCATGATTCATATGTTCTGGGACCTAGAAAAGAGACAGCTGACATGGATGTTTTGTGTATATTGTGTCAACAGGTCAATCTTTGAAATACTCATTATTGACTGGAAAGAAAGCCAATGCGTCATGAGTCTGCACAGAGTGCAAATAAATATCAGTTAATGCATCCGTTGAATGTTGGACTGACACATCATCCATAATTTGGGAAGAGTTTGTGCCTGATTCACATTCTTGGTTACTTCTGCTTTGTTGCATTTGTTGTCGGTTTGCTTTTTTTCTTTGCTGGTAACTCCTTTTCTTTGTTTGTGGCATGACTGATCTTTTCTGTACCTTTACTATATAAGCCACTTTTAATATATTTTGTCCAATATGGCAATATTGAAATTGAAAGTCTGATTGATATGCAACTTAAAAGGCTTGACTGATGTACATGTTAATAGGCCAATTGATATGGGAGTTGATAATGTAATTGATATGCAAGTTGATAAGCTGATTGATTTGTTAGTTGAATGATTGATTGATATGCAAGTTGAATGGTGAACTGATATGCAAGTTGATTGGTTTGTTGATATGCAAGTTAATTGGCTGATTGATATGCAAGTTCATTGGCTAATTAATGTGCAGGTGTATCGATATGCAGCTCTAACAAGCTGATTAATATGTGAGTTGAAAAGCTAATTGATATGCAGGCTAAGTGATATGCAAGTTGACTGGTTGATTGATATGCAAGTTGATTGGTTGATTGATATGCAAATTGAAAAGCTGGTTGATATGCAAGTTGATAGGCTGATTGATTTGCAAGTTCATTGGTTGCTTGATATGTAAGTTGATTGGCTAATTGATATATGCAGGTATGTGATATACAAGTTGATTGGTTGATTAATATGCAGGTTGATAGGCTGATTGATATGCACGCTGATTGATATGCAGGCTAATTGATATGCAAGTTGATTGGTTGTTTGATATGCAAATTGCAAAGCTGGTTGATATGCAAGTTGATAGGCTGATTGATATGCAAGATGATTGGTTGCTTGATATGTAAGTTGATTGGTTAATTGATATCCAAGCTAATTGATATATATATATAGTTGATTAATTTGCAGGCTAATTGATATGCAATATCAAAAGCTGATTGATATGCAAGTAGATAGGACAGGTTGATTGATATGCAGGTTGTCTGACTAATTGATATGCAGCCAAATTTATATAAAAGTTGATTGGTTGATTAATGTTCAAGCTAATTGATATGCAAGTTGAAAAGTTGATTTATATGGAAGTTGAAAAGCTGATGCAAATTCGGAGAATGGTTGACAATAAGACTAAGTAAGCTGGTAGTATGACTAGAGGTTCTTATGTCAAAGAGAAAAAGTAACAAATAACACAAAGTGATCATAGTCATTGATTGAAACTAAACAAACTTAGAGCAGAGTACAATGCTGGTTGACAATATTATAAGACTGATTACCGTATATGAACTGAGTCAAGAGTGCAAAGACAACCAGGAAGTTCAACAGGAAACCTGAAAAGAAAAGATTACAAATAAGTGATAAATTGAAGTATTACTGGACTTGTTGTTGAACAGTGTTGAAATCATGTAATGTGTCACTGCTATTTTATTTTTTATGGCAATAAATTGTTAAATGGTGTTAAATCAATTCTGAAACTGTTGAAATGCAACTGAAATTGTGGAAACAGATTATCGTACCAAGTTTTGAAAGAAATCGTAAATAACTTGGTAAAGCATTCCCTAATAGCCTCACAAGTAATTACTTGTGTTCAATTGTTAGACGGGCATAGAGGGTTGGGTTGATGTGATCAGAACAACTTTTAATATCTCTTATCACTTCCACATATTTGGGAAGTATTTTCACAATAAACCTCCATGCTGTATTTTATTTCTACTGTAAATGTTTGAGGAAGTTGAGCAACAGTTTGAATTATTGTGGGCTGCAAAAAGTTCATTTGTTTGTAGGTATATTGGTCATTGTCATTTCGAAATTCAATCAAATTGTATAAGTTTTCCCAAAATAAAGCAAACTGATGGTTATTGGGAGTTTCAAGTATTGTGGATGTCACATTTTGTGATTTGGTTCTGTTTTGAGAAACTGAAACAAACCCTCTATACCCCTTTAAAGAGGCATGCACTAATTGTGTCAGTTTACATTTGCAGAAACCAGGTAGCAATTTTTCGGATAAATTAGAACAAATTTATTCCATAATGACAGTATCGCACCATACTTGTGTTGACCCCTCAGTGTGAAGGGACAGTCCCCCAAAATGTTATATATATACAGCCTTCATGATATAGTGGCACTAGATAGTGTTTACACGGGTCCAAAAATCGGGAACCGGGTACCCGAGGGCCGTTACCCGTCGGGTATCCGGGTACCCGGAAAAATTTGTTTACCCTCGTGTATCACGATTTTCAAGAAATTACATATTGGATGCTGTAATAAATGCATTATATTCTCTACTGACAATGTTTTCATGTTCAAATACGTAGGTGTAAGATAAGGTAAAAACCTTCCTCAATAATTTTTATTTGCTTTTGTTTCTTTCATTAACTTGTTAATAAATTAATTATTTAATTATAATTAGCATTACTACTAACATCGCACTGCCGCCGCTGCTTATGCTTTCTCGTGCACGTCTATTGGATCAAACCATATAAATATCCAATTTAGCTCACAGTTTTTAATACTACTTCTATCTATAATGCAGGCCCAGGGTTTGCATTAGCCGCGAGATTGCGCGATTCGCGCAATTTGATCGCATTTGGAATAAACGATTAGTAAAAAGCCAATTGCGATTTTTTTTTTTAGTTATCCCATCTATAATCCATAAACATCTTGTAAAATTCCTTGTCAGCCTTTCCTTCTATGATATAAACGAATAAACAAATAATAATTTCTTCCACATGGTAGCCTAACACCACACTAAGTCAATGAGAAATCTAGCTAAGCCTAACCATCTGTTTATTTGCTGAAGTTGTGACGCAGTTATAAGACATCCATGGAATACTTTCGTTATTGCTGTTATACGTTCGACCACATGGTTGCCTAACACCACACTAAGTCAATGGGGGTAATCTAGCCTAGCCATCTGTTTATTAGCTGAAATTGTGACGCAGTTATAAGATATCTATGGAAAGCTTTCGTTATTGCTGTTATCTTCGACCACATGGTAGCCTAACAACACACTAAGTCAATGGGAAATCTGCCTAACCATCGGTTTGCAATTTTTTTTTTAAACAATCACACTTTGCGTAGGATTCGGGTAATCAATTAGGAACCGGATAGTACCGCGTCGGGCGGGTACCCGGGTACCCGGATAACCCGTGCAAACACAAGCACTAGAGTACCTTACCATTTTTAGGCCACTGAGGGTTAATTACAACTAGCGGGTGTAGTTGTATGTAATAATCGTTGCATCAATAACCATATAAAAACATGCTAGGGAATTCTGTTGATAGCTGAGACAATGCTGAGGGGAAGCCATATGGGGAATTCAGCTGTAAATTAATTGCTAGGTGTTTGCTAATATTTGTTTACATGTCAAAATGGGACCTATTGAGGGTGGGGGAGGGGGATGAGCAGGGAACTGGGAGACTGCACCCGAGTATGTTTCCCATAGATCTTTTCTCTCTTTTTTCTTTTCCCTCATCAAAAACCCTAAGGTCAAATCTGTTTCTTGAAACTTTTGATATTTAGTTGGGCAATTAGCAGCAATATAATTTGAAGCAAATACACTAGTCCAGAGGGTCTGCTAAATAAAGTTGATTGTTTACACAAGCCACTGTAGGTATACTGACACAGTGACACATTTAATGTCTGGTATCCATCTACTGTCAGTTGACTCACTTCTTTGGAACATTATCATACATCAGAAATATCATTTATAGTTTATACCGTAGTCTCCAGACAATAGAAGCTGCCAGGGCAAAATACCTTTGGAGATGGTAGTAGGTCAATCATTCAAGCCTGCAGGTAATGTTAAAAGCTTAATTAAGATTCCCTATTATATGAATGACTAAAAATGAGTTAGTTACAGTGTATTAAGAAGTAGAGTAAGAATTCTCATTTTTTCAGGGATGCAATTTCAAAACAAGAGCCCAAGGGCACTATGGTTCCTTGCTTGTAACTTGGAATATTTACAAGGGAGCAGCACTGTCCTAAAACATTATTGCCAAAAATATCACAAATCCACCATTGGTCCTTTTGAGAACCTGTTGAGGACCAGGTGGCTGATATGAGCAATAGTTGGCTCTTTCTACAGAACTCACAGAATCATCCTACTGTAACTGTACTTATTAAGAATTTTAACAAAACAAAACTGTGATCTCTAATAACTTCGTACACAAAGGTTGCAGAGGAGTCAACTTATGGAGAATTTAGATCGGAATATGGCCACGAAAATTCATATACTGTAATCAACTTGAAAGAAGCTAATACAGGTCAATGGAGGTCAACCTGAGGTCAAAGGTCACCCAAATGCAGGTCGACTATTGGATTACAATAGCATAACTCTCATCCTTGATGGACATTTGGTTCTCAAGTTATTGCAAAAATACTAGTTTTTGACCCCTAATTGACCTTTGTTGACCTTCGATCACATGACCGTTAAGTTTGGAAACGATCCCTTACCCCATTCACAGCTTGTCTCAAAATATTAACTGGGTCAGACTTTTGCACTGGGAGTTGTTGCATTTTTAATATTTTGCATTTTATTTATCTTAACTGACCTTTTGGAGACCTTTGCGGGCACCAAAAACAATAGGGATCTTCCTCTCATTATGGGCTATCCACCCACTAAGTTTGGTCATGATACATCATTTCCTTATTGAGATATCAAGTACACAAGCCAAGCGTCACATATACACACACACATGCCAAGTTGAATGCATAGGTTCCTTGCTTTGCAAGGAACCAAAAATTTGTCGAGGCCTGACGTCACTAATACACAACCCGATCACTTCTTATCGATGAAGTGGTGTGTTGCAGGATTTTGTCAAGGTCTTGGTACTACGGGCGAAGGTCATTAATTAAGTTTCGTAACACATCGGGAAGCGATTAGAAGGGTGAGGCGTACGCTTTCATGCAGATGGGACTCAAAAAGTGATGGGTCGTCCGCCACCCCCCCCCCACCCACCCCCGCCCATGATACGCCCTTGGATCCACTACATGATATTCACAGGAGATGTGCTCAATTCTCCTATCACATGCGTCCATACACACACACAGGTTATGATAGACCATATATAGTATATATATATATGTACAGTGAGAGGGAATATGGAAACGTCAAAAATTGAGTTGTCGTTGTAGGGGTAGGATGAGGCACACGCCCCTTTTGAAATCTTTGATCCGTCACTGGCTACCTGGTGTATATAGTAGTGATCAGTTATATTTTATACAAGGATAAGCTAAATTGTGTACACCCTTTGTAACAAAAAGTTGACTTTTGTATATATAGGTAATGCATAGATTCACAGTAAGATCTAAGCTATAAATGTGAAGAACATCCTACCATTTGTGTTCATCCTTAGTCATCTGCTTTCCAAAGGGCCATCAAACAAGCTGTTGTTTTTCTGCAATGCTTTCAGGATCAGACAAACAAATTTGGTCTACAGCTCCCTCTATGTAATTGCCAATACTGTCTGTGAAATGGACCAAGATGTGTTTGTCCCCAGCAAATGATAACCGTTTAAAGCCTCTCACAGCTCACTCCCACAGTTGCAACCTGTTCACATTGAACCTGAAGACACTGACATTGTGGACTATCTTCTGGTTCAGAGTCAGCAGCAGTGATGCAGCAGTTACATCCTCTCTTCTGCTGTTTTGGTTAGAGAAATAGAAATCTGATTTTTTTTGTCAGGTTTTGATTATTTTACAGAACCTATTGAGTTACATTAGTTCATATAGAATTGCTATTGATCCATGCCAGAAATCATAAACTATATATCTCACCATGTTGATGCTGCAGTGAGTTGTTGATTTATTTCTGAATAGTTTGAAGTATTTATATTCTTCATTTTATAATTTTATTACAATCAATTCAGCATTAGGCAACATTATCATTGTTGAATAGAACCAATGCAGTGTCTACCAACAACAGAACAGAGTTTTATACAGAGAATATTTAGTAGCAGAGATCAGGACAAACGAAAGGAAATCACAATTATACAAACATAATAACAGAAACTGACATAGTTTTCAGCATCCATGATAGATACAAACTATTAAAATTCAATGTGAGGTTATTAAACTAGTACCTCAATGAAGCAAATTTTGTTTGATCACAACCAAGCATGTTTCCACATGATCATATCAAACTTGTCTTCTCACTTGTGCTCTCAACATCACTTTCTCCTTTATCATTAAGTCTCCCACACCCATTTGGTTTTCAGCACATTAGAAGTAGAATCACATGTATAAAATTGCCATTCAATGTACAAACCTGAGTTAAATTTGCCAGGATCATGTAAGTCACCTTCATGTCGTACTCCGCCCTGTGTATTTCGCGCACTGCTGTAGCCTAGGTTGAAGCGTACATACAATACACACCATACTGGATGCTTCAGATTTTCAGTGAGCAGGACACAATAATACACGACTATATGACTTTCATGTGACTGTAATGCATCAAGAACGAATCCAGACTTTGAAGAACTATATATATATTTAAAAGTCTTAAGCAGTGAATTGTGATAATGGGGTACCTGTAAGTTTCAAGGCTTTCAGCAATTGCAGGATTGAGTTGTGCTTCTTCTTATAAGTCTGTATCTAAAATATCATTCACATCAATGTAATCTTGGAGGTTTGACCTTAAAAACATAATAATGGAGAAGTATGAATTATAAATAGTTCATAAATAGATAATTATATTGTAAAATAGTAATGATATCAATGCACAAACAAAACAAGCAACTTTGTAAAACAATACCCATCAATGCATAGCAGTACATGCATTAAGGTTTCGATGATGCAATCAGCTGCATCTTTTAGGAATGTAATTGCTGAAGTGTGCCTTCTTATTAAAGATATCATGCCTACACAAATACCTCTGGAAAAAAAAATAATTTAAGTTTGACATATTATCAACATGAACCTAATATGCAGCTGATCTCAGACAGATTTAATACCTCTTATGTAAATGTCAAAAGGTTTTAAACGATCAGCCCACTCAAAATCACTAATTGTCCATTTTCCAAAACTGTATATATAAGTCATAGTTGTTTTAAAGGTGCTATCAAAGGGCCTCTCAAAGTTGCTCCCAACTACACATATCACATTGGAATATTTACTTGAAGAAATTAACAGATGGATACGTCTTTATGGTGGCATAAATTAATCCCTTATTTGAAGAAGCATGAAAAGAGCAATGGAAATTGACTAGGAAATTACCAAGAAAATTGAACATAGCAGGTTACACTGAGCTGACAGGGTGGAATCCCAATCCAGCAGAAAATTCCTTGCCCTTTCATGTTTTTTTGGTTTGTTGATTAGTACCTGTATGAGACATCCTTGTCATCTTCATGATGTGTAGTGCCTGATGCAGGGGTGGATGGCAAAGATCTAATATTGGAGTAAGTATTCTGATGACCAGATGTTGAAGCCATGCTAGTTGTGGATATAGTAGGGGTATGTGAAAGAGCTGTGGGACTGGGTGTAGATGATGGAATTATTAAAGCAGAAGGTGAAGGTTGCAAGGATGTGGTGGTATATCTACAGGTATCTAGGATTTGACCTTCACTTATGGTTCTTGGTGAGTTTGATGAACCTGCCTCTGATAGGTTTGGTCACATGTGACAAACTGTATGGGTGGTCTACTGATGTCACCATGCTCACGGCTGTTGTCGTAGTTGGTGAGGTGCCAGCATTAGGATGAGTTGTGCCTAGTGTGGGCTCATTATCTGTGGTCTGCAAACTAGATGTAAAATGAATACCGAGTAAAGAATGCATCTCATTGAATGACAGATAATGGAGATGAAATTTGACATTCAATAAAAGAATTTATTTGCATCACTGTGTGTGCAAGGTATAAAATACTGTTTGTTACAATTAAAGTAACTCAACAGTAAGACAACAACTGATGCAGTATATTTAAGGAGAAGTATTTGTTCCCAATTAATAGAGAAAGAATCTTACAATTGGTAGAATGCAACTTTAAATGCATATAAATGCATGCATATGGTGATTTTCTTGCTTTACAGAACAGCTCCTTTTTGATAAGCTATTTAAATCAGAAACCTGCCAATCACATGTTGGAAATAGCACAGGCTGAAACAATTTTTAAATGAAAAGCTTAAAGCCTTGTTGCATTTTAATGCATCACTGTTCAGGTTAGGCCAGTGGCAGTATGAAGAATAAGTAACAATTTAATAATTATCGTTAAGGCCATTTGGTGTCAGCATAATAAAAAACCGAAAGATGTCATCAGCCCTGTGCTCAGTTAACAGAACTGACAAGTAGGCATACTGTGTCAGTGTGATCCATGTAACCTTATTAAACACATGCCCGTATGGTACAGTATATGTTAATGGAAAATACTTAAGCTACAACATACACCAGTATCCAATTGTTGTCTTTTCTCAACAGACCCATTTATCTATTGCATCTACCATAGCCTAGTACTACATTCCTGAGAAATTCACATCACAATATCAGTCTTAGGTTTGCCCAGAGACTCCCACTATTGCTAAATCTCACATTAAGTATTTGTAGAAAAAAGTATCAGGAGGGGACAATCAAGTCCCTATCAAGGACCCGGTGGGAGAGAAATAAAACCGAAGATACAAAATATCAGACCCTATTACAATGCTTAATGTACTTGTCCAAAGCATTCCTCAACCCATTCACACCACTTGCAAAACAACTTTCTCAGGCAAACCATTCCATTCATAACCCTATGACTTATGCGGGAAAAAAGTTATGCCGAATATTAATCCTACTTTGTAACTTCTGGAGTTTTAACTTTAAAGGGTGTGAAGACTTGCAAGCAACGGAAAGTTAACTTTTTCAGAGCGTGCGGTCTTCAATGCCTTTCAGACAATGACCGATGGTACAACTACTAATATTTGCAAACCTGACAAAGTCAGTGAAGCATAAATTGTCATTATATGTGTAGGTGTACTCTATTTAATTGTAGGATCTACCTGTATTACCATAGCCTATAGGCCTAATGATGTATAGTTGTGTGTCTGTAATCTAGCATAGCCACTACTGTGATGTGTGCTTTTCGTTGGATGAGGCGTTTAATCAACAAGTGGAATGACAGGTTTTCAGCTAGTTTTCTATGCATTTCAGGCGTGAAGATAAACATTAATGTCATTATCTTACGTATACTCTAATTCATTACCTGATATGCATTTCGTTCCTCGTATGCCTGTCAAAACTGACATTCTGAGTCGTTTCATTTGTTCGCAACGAGCACAGTGTGCAAAGCTGCTATACTATTGTGTGGTGTTTTTCGTGTTTCGCGCAACTGGTAATGGCATCTGGACCTATTATGATTCCCACGGTTTACCTGTGACGTCACAAATCGCCAGTTGGCCAAACTCTCTGAAACCTATTAAGTTCCTTTATGGCCCGCCCTCTAAAAAATGTTTTAGTTGAGAGAATGGCCAAACAGCTTATTATTTCTTAAGGCATTTCCTACGTCAGTCATACTTTGCAAAATATACAATTTAGGAGTTTTGCGAAAAGTTTGCTGTTCTTTCTGCTAGGAATTTTTTGCAAAGATTTTCACTCACAACAACGGTGAGATTGGAAGATAGAGGCTCTTTCAACCTTATATTTTCAGTGCGCATAACTGAGATCGCTTTGATTTAGGCAGTGCAATTGAATAGCGATATTTTTCGCACAAACATCTGCAGCTAAAAGGCAAGATGAATAAATGGAAAAATGTACGAATCCTGTTAACAGAGTAGCGGTTCAAAGTAACAGTGAGGTACTATATGGGCTTATGACTCTCGCACACCAAGTACTGTATTTTGGCAAAGATTTTCACTCAACCCAGTTGCAGTGGAAGATATATAGATGGTCTTTAAACCCTTATATAAATTATATAATTTAATAAAATATATGAAACATTCAGCAACATTGGCTCTGTGCGCCTTCGCTGGGAAGGCTGCATACTTTCTCTTCCCAACGATGGCTTCGAATCTGTCGTAATAGGATGCGTCCACAGGTATTGTCGAGTTTGAACGAGCCGCACTTTCTCTTTTGGTTGTCAGTTTCGAGAATAATTTGGAAACTTCTGTGGCCTTAGACAACTGCTCTGGAGTTAATCTCAATCCCAAAGGCGGTGGTATTCTAATCCTCTACGTTTATGGGATCATAGTATTCTGATGTCGCATCAAACTCAAACGGGTCGCAAAATATCATCATCTAATCCTGACAGTGCAACCGAGGCTCTGCATCCTGAATGTCACCATCCACAGCCCCTTTCTTTTTCAAGCTCCCGTACACTATGGTCGGCCTGGACGTAGATGCTCCCGTCTCTCCATTTCTCCTTTCCGGAACTCCTTTCATGCTCCCTTTCCCAAGACTTTTCATCGTTTGGGTTAAACGCACGGTGGTACTCCTATCGAGACAGAGGGGGAGAGGGGGGGGGGGGTAGGAAGCTTCCAAAAAGTGTGGGGCACAACATCAGAGGGGCACTTTCTCATTCCACAACCACCACTCGATTTGCTATAAACCGACACACACCGGCCATATCACTTAAATATATATGTGTTAGTATGCTATCTATTATGCTGCACGTGAATAATTAAAATAATATATTAAACTTAACAAAGGCTTAAGATATCCAAAAGACAGTTCTTCAGGGAAACAGGCCGTTTCGGTCGAAGACGAACGGGGTGCTACCCCTTGGAATAAAGTTCTTGGTGAATAGCTGGTTCATGAAGGGACATAATCTTTGGTCCCGAATTTGTGAGGCCATTTCGGCCCACATTTTTGGAGGCTCAATTTCTGGGAGCAAATATTATTTTCAGTGGGCTTGTTTGGGCCAAATATTCTTGGAACCATTGAGGCGCAAACGGTTAGTGGGTCCAAGTTTTTGGGAGGTCCAACATTTACAATTGCAACCATTCCACAACCATACACTGGATTGTATTCAAACTTGGAATAGAGTTGTTGGTTAATAGCTGGGACATGTAGGTCTAAATGTTTTGGGACCATCGGGGTCCAACAAATTCTGGGTTCATTTTTAGGGACATGTGGTCATGAATATTTTAGGCTCATTTGGGTTAAACATTGTGTTGGGCCCATTCTGAGAACCAAATCGTTTAAGCCAACATTTTCTGGACCCAATTTTGGATAGGGCCATTGGGCTCTAGTGTTAGCCTTTACTGGACTGTTGCAATGACTGATACACAACACAGATTGTAACATGATATATCAACAAACAAACGTTGAATATATGGCATATTAGGTAGCTTCCTGTACCCTACTGATATTGGTAGAGGTCAACGGTCTATTAAAGGGTGTGAAGACTCGCACACAAAGAAACGTCTAATGCCGGTAATTTGACCTAGTTTCTAATGAGGTGTAACAGAAGTGTTAAACACCCCCATCGATCCTAGAAAATACGCACACAGCTTGCTACCTTCGGTAAGTAGACACTAGTTTACATTCAGTACATGCAGCTGCGGTCAATACCCACAGCACAGTGTACAAACGATACAGCGATGGACATCTCAGGTCCAGGTTAAGATAACAAGGTATCACGTTTCATTACTATACTGTCTGCATTTTGTAGCGACACGAAGAAAACGTCACTTGCAAGCAACGGAAAGTTAACTTTTTCAGATGGCCGCATGCGGTTTGGGGCGAGTCTTCAATGCCTTTAAAGATGGTAACTCCAAACTTTAAGCTGCAATTAATCTGTGAATTCTCCAGTGGTACGATTTCCTTATGTGAATATTGGCCAAAAACAGTTCAGTATAATGAAGGGTCTCTTATAGGACTTCAACAAAACATACCATCATCCAGGAAATAAAATCTGCTTTGAGAATTTTGCTTTAAACCTGCACTGAAACTGGTTATCTGTTTTCACTGTCAGAGCTATTCAAGGGTCAACAGGTTTGGGCAAAAAATTGCATCATGGGGTCAACATGTATTTCAATTTGGCCATTTACGTTGACATTTACTTTGTCTAAATTTCACAGTGGAAGACTTGTTCTTTCCGGATATTCAGATACTTTGGAATAAAACTGACCGTTATATCCTTACCAGTGAATGAAATGGTTGATGTCCACAAGGGAGTACTACAAATAAGAGCTGGAAATCTCTGATCTTTGCTGGCTCTCACTTAATTCTTGGAAAGGCTGACAGACCCACCCTGCCGGGATGTACCCTTATGATAAGAAAAAATAAAATAAAAAATAAAATAGTTCCCGCCGGTGACCGGACTGTTCCCCAGAGGAGGACAAATCCAATGGGGTATTACTCCTCTGGTCATCGGGATCTTAAACAAGGTCCCCCTCCCTCTGCCAGGGCTAAAGCCTCCTCCCAGTTTTATAAAATCTAAAGGATCTAGGGAACTTTTTAGATTCTGTTTAGCGTAGATTTTATGGATTATTTATTTAATTAAGAGGTCGTGGATTAGGGGATCAAGTAGGAGGGTGTTTAAAAAAAAATGTTGTCGATTTTTTTTAGGATTTAAGGATTTTTTGTTCGCCAAGACCAATGTAAGTTCTTCTCGCGATTTTAGCTATACTCCGAACGCTTATAATCGCCGTGCATGAATTTGAGGGCGTATGTCCTGCAACCTGAGCAGAGCCGTATCTCTATATACTGCTCTGAACCTGAGCAGAGCCGTATATAGAGACGGCTCTGAAGTCTGAACCTGTAGTATAATCAACACGCCTCTTTGAAGGTAGCAGCCACTAAGAGCAGACACTATCATGAGCCACTAAGAGAAAAGGACAGTAAGACATGACACACAGTACTATAACTGCGGTCGTGTGTGTTAGTTTTAACTGACGCTGCGGTCGAGTGTGTTGTTCAATTAGTGCATAAATAAGAAAGTTTTTTTTAATTTTTTTTTATGGAGCCTACTGAGATGTCCAGTTAGCACCACATTCAAGTAGAAAGGTTCCTCTTCCACGTGGTATACCTCTGCTATCGGTAACAAAAATGATTTCTTGACCAAAAGTGGCCTTACAGTTTTAACCCCGATACAGACCCCTCTCTAAACGCGCTGTATATTACGTTATGTGTAATGATCAGAAAACTGTTTAAATTTTTTTTTTTTTTCAAAATCGATTAATTTTAGTTATGGAGCCTACTGGAATGTCCGGTTAGCACCACATTCAAGTAGAAAGGTTCTTCTTTCACGTGGTATACATCTACTATCGGTAACAAAAATGATTTCTTGGCCAAACCAAAAGTGGCCTTAAAGTTTTAACCCCGATACGGACATCTAACACCCTCCCATAAATCGTATAATTATCAGTATGCGAATTCGTTTACAAGAACTCAGCACAGGATTTAAAATATTCCTTACATGCGTTAACTTCGAACGAACAGGGTTATGTTTATTCACTTGAGATTAACGTAGCGAAAGTCAGTAAAACTACTCAGCAATAACGTTTAAATTTATAACGACTTTATTATATCACGTAGCTCCAGCGTAAATTTACCGAACTAAACTTTGACACAATGTAGATAATACCCAAGACTTTTTGTTAATACTCGCTCCCGCTTATGTAAATTACAAATGAAACTGAGTCAGGCGCGGCGGAACGGAAAAATTATTGGGGGAGGGGGGGGGCTAATGTGTGGAGACTATCTAAGCGGAGCGCCACCATCGGTTGGCGCGGAGCGTACAAGAAAGTTTGGGTTTTTTCAAACCCCCAGATGGCCGGAAACGGCACTTCCCGAGTGTTTTATGCTGCGAATACCTAGCCCTAAAATATGGGTCTCAAGCCTGCAATTTTTCAGATTGCACGTAAAAGTCTGTAAAAACATTGTAATTTGTATATTCGATGGTGTTTTAAGAGAGTAGCTATTACTCGTAGTGTACTCGCAAAGACGTTTTTGAGTGTAGTAAGGGCAGTGGCGGAACTAGGGGTATTGGTCGGGGGGGGGGGCAAGAATGGTCTGTAGGGGCGCTTTCGACACTATCTAAGCGGAGCGCCACCACAGGTTGGCGCGGAGCGTACAGAAAATTTTTGAGTAAAGTTACTCCCTAGATTGCAGGAAATGACCCTTTCCGGGCCTTGCTAATTTGCAGATAAACGGAGAATAAATAGGTGTCGTCGCCATTTTGTCGGAAAATTACACCAACAGAATATGACAAATGTCAATAGGTAGATGAGAGCGCAATAAAATAGTCAATAATCGCGAATAAGTTAAAAGTAGTGAAAAGCTGAAAAGGGCGCCAGCAGTCCATTTGAGTCCGTCAGGAGGGGGGGGGGGATCCGCCCCCTGACTGTATATATGGACGCTCCGCCACTAAGTAAGGGGATGTTGGAGAACTGGCTGAAATGAGGCAAGTCATTGGCCTAAGACGAAGTTGTGTTACGCTTACCGGTACTCACACTAACTGCTTCCACTTTTCACGGGGCGTGAAGACGCGGTTGGGGTGACAATGTGGTCTATAGCCAGGGGACGGTCCGAGGGACCAGGGTCCCCCAGCAATTACTAAAATTATTACACCTATATAGTATACGTGTGCATCGGACAGATCGACAAGTATGCATTGAAAAATGGGCAGATGCACGTTTCGGAGCCTTGGTAAATATTGGGGGGGGGGGCTTATCATGCATTTGCCCCCTCAACTTTTTCATTGGGGGCTGAGCCCCCCAAGCCCCCCCCCCCCGGTTCCGCCGCCACTGAACTGAGTAACTGAACACATGTCATGTGTTAATATTGTGCAGATAGTGAGTTCGCGTACGCATTGCAGTGCATGATATAGAATCTAACCTCGACTGACCGTGCATGCACACAATCGATGACGACCATGATGATGGCATAAAGGAAACGAAACACGGACTGAATTTCATGGTAAAATCGTTGTTCTTTGTTTCGTTGTGTCTTAAGGTTATGGTTCACCAAAGTTAAATCATTAGTCCGTTCACCGTTTTGTATATAAGGGTCAACTGGAGGGATTTGTGTCGTTAGAATTGCACACAAGGTAAAACAGGCTAGGCTTTGGTTATGTATTGTCTGCGGTAGTGTGATTGTAAAAACTTGTTCGTAGCTTATATTCGTACGTTAGGCTTTAGCCTGTATAGGTATATTAACGTGAGTGCGCTAACCCGTTACACAGTGATAGTGTTAAACCATTATGCTTAAACACAAAATACCGAGTACCCATTATTTTTTTTTTCATAATCGGGCGGTTCCGATTATTTGAAAAAGAGAACATATCCAAACCACCAAAATACCAAACCAAATACCAAAATACCAAACCACCTCTGGAGTTGCGCGGAAAGAAAAAAAGATTTTTTTTACAAATTTCCAAAATACGAAAATATGACATCCTACCAGGTAGGCACTGTGCCAAGCGAATGGCCTAACCACCTCGACGTGTATGTCACCTGTTAGTGTGAATGGCTTGAAATTCGTTAACAATAGTTACTCAAAATATCAATTTCCTACATTTCGGTGATAACATAGCCCTAGCCCTAGGCTATTGTCTTTGAATGCGGTAGGTCTTAGGGGGTTACAGCCTTATACAAATAAGTTAGAAAAAGTAACATTACTATACATAATGATTTAAAGGTACTTCTGTAGTGTGTATTGGCCCAAATAAAATGCTAAAAAATAAATGCTAAAATTTATATAAGTTTTCCACAAGTACTTTCCTTGCTAACTTATTAAAATGTTCTCAGACATGCTAAATGATTACACAAGATTTTTGAATGTCTGGCATATTTGCCGCCAATGCAGCATACCTTTAAAAACTTACAATTTGTATGGTATAGTATAACCATGTCAATAATTAGAGAACTTTCTTTTCTGCTCAAAGCTAAGGAATTAATCAGTGTGCGTTCAGATCAAAATGTATGTATGGGTGAATATGAGCATATATAGGTGATGCCAGCTAGCTTAAGTCATGAAATCACCCAATAGGGCACTGCTGTTAATGTGGAATAACCCTATCGTTTTTGGTGCTTACCATGAATATCAAAGAGGAAATGGAGTCAAAACTGAAAATGGTACTTGTGTAATGTTGCTTGGTGATAACATTTATTATGTCTCATTAGCTCTTTTATACCGAAATCAAGTCAGATTACTCAAAATTGTAGCAAGGAACCACTCAATCCTCTGCTATTTTTAATTTTTTGCAGGTGAAAGATGCCTGGAATGTAAATTTGTCCAGTGTGTCACAAATATACCAATCAGTAAGATTTAATGCCCCGGTAAATCACATCAGATTCATCCATTCACAAGATCCTAACTTTTCTCTAAAATGTGGGATAGGTAGTTGTGAAAAGGTCTACAAAAAACTTGACTCCATCCTTCAGCATTACAGGAGGATCCACAGTTCTCAGGCTACTGAAAATGTTTGGAATAACATATCTGCAGGGAGTGAAACTGATATTGACTTGCATATTGTAGATGATATAAATGTTGATATTAATGTCTGAAGAAGATTTAACAATGAATGACTGCGTCAGAGCTTCTATAACGACCAGATTGCTTACCAAAAATTTATATCAGCATTACGACATTATTTTATCTCCATATTGTGCAGACGAACAGCATTGGGTATTATTCATTTACAAAGTGTCATCTACTTTACATGTCGATGTATTAGACCCCATGGGTTGTGCTTTGCCAGTGAATACAAAACGTGCACTTGGTCGTTTCATGGTCATAATTGCCTGCCACCTTTTTGCGAGGAGTTTAAAAAGACCACATTATTTTGATAGATCATATACTCTTCTGCATAAATGCTTTCAGTATCCAACTCAATTAGATGGGTGGAATTGTGGAGTTCATATCTGTATCGCAAGTAAATGCATACTTTTCAACAACGCATTTAATTTTAAAAGTAACCAAACTTCCATGACAAACCTGAGAAGAATAATGTATAAAGAAATACAAGAGAATAGAGTGATTCTATAAATATTATATGTGGATTATTTTGCTAGCAGTACCGATGTAAAATGTTACAAAGACTGCAATTTCTTGCGTATCTAGTTGTATATGGGTCTGTTCACGTTAAAGCGCCCAAATTAGCATAAATGGCATTTGGAGCATTGTGACAAAATAATTAGAGATTCTACAGATACAAATATTATCCCCATGGAGAGAGTCCACCTAGCTGTACCTACCATAGCATAGACAATTTCCTGAGATATGCATATGGTATGCTGTACTCCCAGAAGTGCCGAAATGTGGACGGAAAATGTTGCCGTTTTCAAACTGCAAAATTTGTACTTTGATCTATTCTTAACTTCAAAAGAGGATTACTCCAAATTTTGTCATGATTGAACTTTGTGGCTATAGGTTCCCTCTCATAAATATTTCAGAAAATTTCGTCGATGAATTTGCGAATTATTGCGAAACTGGACCAGTGTTTCGGACATCACTTTTTCCGTCCACATTTATACACCAATTTATAAGTGGCATAGTTTGGGGTTAAATAACAAATGTTGAAAGTGGTGTGCCTTTTCAATACTGTCATAGTTGTATCAAATAAAATATATATCAGATGCATGTCCATTCAGCCACATTTTACTACACAATGAAATTAAACAACATGCAAAATGTTTCCGTCCACATTTTGGTGATGTCCGAAACGTCATGAAGCAGCTAATATATGAAGTATGTTAAAACCCACAAGACTGTTTTGTTACTCTAATTAAAGCATAAGTACTCCCCCAACTACAGTATGTACATGACTCATTTCCACTCATCCGTTTTGATTTTATAACCATTTCAATTTTTCCGTCCATGTGTGTGATGTCCGAAACACCAGTGATGTCCGAAACAAGTTTTAATTAATATTGCTTTATGTTGCTTGAAAAAAAGACACAATAGATGAGCACTTCATATATTATGACAAGTTCTATTGTTACAAACATACATACTGCACTACCCAAAACTTTATCCATCTTTACCAAATATTATAGCAAAATAACCTTAAAAGTATGTTTCGGACATCACCATGTGTTTCGGACATCACTTTTGTGAATCCAACATATTGTACAACAGCACTAGTTTCAACTAAATGATTCAATTGGTTGATTTCAGTGTGCTAGAATACACTAAGATCCTACAACAGAATGTTCTTAACTTTTGGTGTCATTTGACCAACATGTATTCATCTTTTGATGACTTGTGACAAGTCTAAAATGATATTCTACATATTTGGGTATGAATGTTACTGGGAACATCAAATTACTTGGATTTTTCTAGAACTGACATCATTAACACTACAATTTTCCATCATTCAGTACTGAAGAAGTAAAAAAGACGTTTAGTGAATTTTTTTCTGACATAACATGTCTCAGGATGCCATCACAGTATACAGTACATTAGAAAGTAATGCTGTAATTGTCTGCTATAGCTTGAATCAAGCTATTTGTCACAACCATAGAAAGCCTTTTTATAGGCTAGAAGAACTACATCAAAGGGCACGTGGGTACCATGCATGGACTGTCATGTGATGTGTTTCAGCTTCCATGGCGGTACCAATTTGATATTTCCCAATATCATATTGATAATTGTAAAGTTAATTACACACAATTGGAATAGGCCTAGACGAGTTTTGTAGCACAGTAGCTCATGTTTCTATCACATCTGTCTACAGCATAGTACAGTATGTCAACGTCACTTTGAAGAACTGAACACCATTCAGTGTCGTCTGTCCCTCTATATGTATGGAATCAGTGTGCATCTATAACACCCTATGTCAGAGCAGTTTAACTGTTGATGGGAACTTGATGGTGGTCAAGAAAAGCTACCAGTATTTTGGGAAGATGCTAGCTAAGTAGTATGACTGTGGAACGTGTCTGGTGATCTAACCTATAAATGTTGGTCAACGACTATAACTATAATGTTAAGGTACAGACATTGTTAGGTAACTGTGTGTTGTCTGCTGCTCTAAGCTCAAATATACATTTACTGTACCAGTTAGTAAATAACAATGGGCAATGTGGAGATTAATGCAGTATATCAGATTATTAGTACCACCCTGGAACACATTACAGTACATGACCCTCTTTGACTGGTACACGGATTTACTGTGTGATGAAACCTCCAGGTTTACTCGATGGTGTCAACAGTATTAATATACACAGAGTGGTGCATCATGCATGCATGACCATGTTTTCATTCCGAGTTGCTTCACTGAGACTTCAGATCTTTAGTGATATGTATACAGATATTTATCATGATGAAACTTAAGGATAAAGCTGAACAATTTGCTGAGCTGCTGTATGCCATAACATCTAAGCCTTATACTTAAATGTAAGTTTAGGCCATAAGCTTAAATAATAACAATCTTACAAAGTAAATCATTTAATTCATATGTGACAAGGAGTATTTGTACAAGCCATGAATACTTGTTTTTCACATCATAATAGCCAAGGCATAATGATGAATTTCAATAAAGAAGGATATTTAAACTAGTACTTATAGTACTACTCGTATAGGCTACTACTGTTGCTTAGCTGGGCCAGTGGAAGCAATCTTCAACATTGGCAGATCCAGCTCAAAGGTGCATGGGGAGGGGGTGGGAGCGGGTGGGTACCATTTGAAAGGGGTGCAAAATAGTTGTTATTGCTGACATTACAAAATAGGACCAAACATTCTAGTGGAGTTTAGGTTATGATACCTCCCTTGTGAAAATTGTTTAAATAGTAGACTCAATGATACTAGCTACAACAGGTGGGTGCCAAATTAGCTATGTAGGGATGTCTCCTGTGTACATCTGTATATTTATTAAATGGTAAATATTTGCTGTTTGTTTCAATTATTGCAGACTTCATCTAGGTAATGATGGAAATGTGGAAACCATAAAAGATAAAAAGAATTCTATAACCCTTTTGGGGAAAAATTTCTTTGCAGTCAATAATAATACCATTTTCTGCAAAATAATGTATAAGTTGATGTCTGGGAAGTGTTGGTGAACGCTTGCCAATGCAAATGGTATGCTGGACAGGTAACGAATGTGGTGAAGCAGAGATTAACTTTATGCAAATGGTGATCTATGAATGGTCACTGTGTGGAGTGTTATGGAGTGTTTGCGCAGTGGTTAACGCCGGTGCCTTTCAATCATAAGGTCCCGAGTTTGTGTCACTCCAAGATTAATGTATGTTGTCCAGTTACAGAGTTGTTGACAATTGACAATTCATAATCATGGTCGTTAAAAATGAATCTAAGAGACTGACTTCGGTCAGCTTGCGGCTTTGATATGCCAATGATGGCTTCTTCGCGAGTTCCTGCTTGCAGGAAGATCTAAACTAAATGTGTGTATTCTGGATATGTATGAATTGAGTATGTAGTAAACAGTGATAATTCATTAACATTAAATGGGGTTATCATTTACACCAAGCCTTCAGATTTTCACTTATCACCTATCTTTTCACCTATCGGCTCTGTCCAGATGTTCAATTTGAAATATTTGCCTCAGGGCATTTGTTTTCCCAAGAATTTACAGTGCCATTATTTTTTAGTACACCTTGTTGATTTCCCAGTCTATGGTGTTTCAATAAACTGCATTCCCTCAAAAATTCATAATATCTAGTGTAAATCTGCTAAGTACTGTCTGACTGTTGTGTCTATATTGAAGCAGACTTTTGTTGCTTGAACAGGTTTGAATAGCAAAAATATTACTTCATATTGTTGTTACCTGCTGAAATATGTATTATTGTTATGCAGCTTTGTGAACATTTTTCCAAGGTGATGTCCGAAACATTCAGTGATGTCCAAAACGCTCATGAAGTAACTTGTAATAAACACTGAGGATTTGAACTATAATAAGTTCAAAACTGTCATTATACCTTGTAGGTAGCTTGTCAACAACAAAGACCCCTTTGTTACAAATTTAACTTTTGATATGATATGCATTGTGTAGAAAACATTACAGTGATGTCCTAATACAGTTGTGGTGATGTACGAAACATAGCCCAAGACAGTCTTATGCAGATCTATAAAACAAGTGTTTGCATTTTTTATTATTTCAAATGAATTTGATGCTGCTTGTTATCATCACATATCGTGATGTACTGATATATATTGCTAAGTATTAACAAGCATGGCCTTCGTTTAATAATTGTCTTGTTGATCACTGGGATCACTTGTATCCCTTTTCTTTGTTTTGAACTTGGAACCTAGGAAGGGTCCATAGATCTCTTTTGGTACAGGTAACAACTTACTAAAATGCTTTTCTATTAATTATTGCCATGAAATGAACATCATTTGGTTTATTACTAAATATTAGGTTTAATATATTAGGTAAACCATTGGTGGGTGATGTCCGAAACAAGATCATTTTGGAGGGGTGATGTCCGAAACAAGAGTCAAGAAAAAAAAAATTCTGAGAGGACATGACCCAGAATTTTCAGCTTTTGGTGAATATATGTGCTTATGTTGTGGTTTAATTTTATGGTATAATTGTTACTATTAATTTCAATTTTGTTCTTTAAAGAAAAACTTTTTAAACTTTTTTTCAGGAAAAATTGAATATTTTCTAACGATACTCGAATATTTTTTAAAAAACATCATCGATATCATTGAAAACTTGTCTTACAATAGCAAATTTTGTTTTAATAAAGAAAATAAAAACAGAATTCCCAAATGTAGCAGCAATGGAATGACACACCACCATTAAAAAAAGAACAAATTTTGGAAAATTTATAGATTATCACACTTTCAACCATCTTGAATATAATTTCCAGAATAGTTTAAGCTCTGGTCAATTCTGATTCATAAATTGCAGATATTAGTTATGTTATTTACTTAGAATAGAAGTTCTTTACTGTAATTTGAAAATTTGGTACCTCAGGCAACCAAATTGGGCGCTTTAACGTGAACAGACCCATATATGATGTATGCTGTTGATGAGAATATCACAGGAAAGGATAATATAGCACTACTTAGCAACCGATCAATATAAGTAACCTTAAAATTAATTTTCATCCAAATTGTTTTACATTGTCATTTCCCTTGTCTGACCATTTTTATTATGTCTTAATTTTTGTTAGGACATTTTCTGTAAAGTTGTATCTTGTGGATTGAAGATTAAGCGGTTGCCATTGCAATTGGTTTTATTATCATTTTCCCGAATAACACAGCAAACGGACCAGGTAATAAGTATTGTTCCATATATGGTATGATGGTTTATGTAGCATTTTTGATATGATGGAGTGTGTTTGTTGGTTAGCTGTGTGCATACGCTTGCAAAGAGTTGAGTTGAGAGAGGAAGATTTCATCCTTTGTGTGTTGATGTAACAGAATGTTAACTTCAGTGAAAGAAATGTGGACGTTTATTAGAGAGTATTGTTCAAAATTATTAATGCAATATAACAAGAAACGCTTCCCTTAACTTTAGAAAGGGTCAATAGTGAGTTAAGACTGGCTTAAACAGTGGCGTAGCTAAGAATTTGTCTATGCGAGGGTGGTGGGTGGGGCTTAATCGCATCATGTGTGTGGGTAGGGTGGGGAGGTGAGTTTAACCAATTACACTCTTCATGAGGGCCAACTTGTGATCTGTTCTTTTGAGATGTGGTATACTGTCTAAATTATGAAGTGTTTGTGTTTTAAATAGGGAAGGATTATAATTATTTCCAATAGTGTGGGTCATTTGGAGGGGTGTGGGTGCCCTTGGCAACCGACCCTCATTGGAGATATGCTACTGGATGTAACTAAGTGTGAATATAGGGTTTGCCATGTCTCATAGAGAGTCTGTGTAACTTATAAGACGTTTTATTGTTGCGATAATGTTACAAATTATACTTTTACAAAGAGGTAACGAGAAGAGAGATTAATATCGTCAGTCATTCTTTAGAACCTCAAGATCATAGGAATGCAAGATGAATCGTACTAGTTAACAAAAGTATCCGAGCGTGTGTTAAATGTACAATGTATTCAACACAGACTTCATGTTGGTTATATGTGGTCTTATGGTACGATGTGAAGATTTTTTTGGCATGATGCAAAAAGATAAATGACTAACTTCTTTTGAAAGAAAATACAGTACGACGAAAAGTTATCAATTTTGTTTGATTACATATTTTGCCTTTATAGTCTGATATTTCGGTATAGGTGGAGCACAGAATTAGATTTGCTACAAAGAGAAGCTATGGAGCACAAATAATTAGTTTGTTCCGACAAGAAGGACAAAACTGCACCATAAATAAATCTAATCGAGAAATAATTTTTGTTACCGATAGTAGATGTATACCCCGTGAAAGAGGAACCTTTCTACTTTAATGCGGTGCTAACCGGACATCCTAGTAGGCTCCATATCTCAACTTGATCGATTTTGAAGAACAAAAAAAAATTCAAACAGTTTAATGATCATTACAAATTAAAGTATATACAGCGCGTTTAGAGAGTGGTCCGTATCGGGGTTAACACTTTAAGGCCACTTTTGGTCAAGAAATCAGTTTTGTTACCGATAGTAGAGGTATACCACGTGAAAGAAGAACCTTTTACTTTAATGTGGTGCTAACCGGACATCTCAATAGGCTCCATATCTCAACTTAATCGATTTTGAAGAACAAAAAAATGTAAACAGTTTAATGATCATTACACATTACGCATATACAGCGCGTTTAGAGAGTGGTCCGTATCGGGATTAAAACTTTAAGGCTACTTTTGGTCAAGAAATCAGTTTTCTTACCGATAGTAGAGATATACCACGTGAAAGATGAACGTGTTTACTTTAATGTGGTGCTAACCGGACATCTCAATAGGCACCATATCTCAACTTAATCGATTTTGAAGAACAAAAAAAAGTTAATCAATATTTAAAAACTATTTTTTTTTAAAGTTTTGGTAAAAAAATCGGCTTTCTTACCAATAGTAGGTATAACACGTGAAAGAAGAAATTTTTATTCTTTCAAGTGATGCTAACCGGACCTCCTAACTAGGTCGATAACCCAAATTAATCGATTTTGAAGTAATAATACGTTTGGATCACAACACATTACCGCGCATTTCGAGCTAATTTTCGGGACAAACTAAAACGAATGACAGCGAATGACAATTGACTTTGTACAGGGTTAATTAGCATTTGCGAATGAAGGCGAATGACAACCAATGACACCGAATGACAACGAATGACAACGAAGGACAGTATTGAGAAGAGATAGAATGATTAACGGAGTGGAGTAAATGCGGTTATTGGTTTTCTGCGCAAATATGATTTGAGGAAAATCGCATATAACGTGGTTGCAGGGTTTTGGTGTAATTTACGGACAGAAACCACAGGGAAAGTTTTTGTGTGAGAATGCGCTTGAGTGCTGGGCTTTTTACCTCTGTAGATTTATATAGAAAGATAACTGAAGCCGTTTCAAGATTATAGTATTGTTAGTTTCTAACAATTAATATCGGAAACATGACGTTAAATTTACTTTTTAATATCAGACTTACAATTTCGCTTACTATAAGGTGCGTTTTTATCTTGTCCGTACTTTACTAGATCTAGATATCCACGAAGTCTGAACTGTGATATCCGGTTGAAGCAAATGTCTGTGCTGTCATTACTGTCATTCGTTTTAGTCAACGCACTTTTTTAGTGCGTACAACATATTGTCATTCGTTATGTGTAACGCAATTGTCATTCGTTTTAGAAACACCCTAATTTTCCCATTTGCATCCCACTCCTGTTAGGATCGAACGGTTTGTAGCCATCGAATTTTATTAAATCAAAGTGTTACGGACTGTTTTTTCATACCACGTGTAAGAGGAATAACTTAACATCGTCATTGTACCTCTGTTGACTGTTGCATATTCTCATAAATTAATTGTTTAGACATTTGAAAAAAAAGAAAAAAAATGGTATAAAAATTGCCGCAATTAACGCCTTTCTCCACAAGATTTGGTAGGATCACAAGTTTCAGTTCAATATGGATGCAGAAATCGTCCACCATTAAATTCCAAAATTATATCACATGAAAGAGCAACATCTTATCTCTCTCATATGGTACAATTATTGGCATTTTACAGTATGCATAGCGTTAATTATTATCGCTATAAAACAGGTACGTAAAAGTAATGGTCTTGTTATTGTCGGCTAACATAGGCTGCCCTTAGTGGCTGCTAGGGATCCACGTTTCCGCCACAGCGTACCCAGCGCTCGTCATAGTGTACCAACATCAGTGGCCAACGGCGTGTATCGTTGATGTATACACTATTGGCTGCTGTTAGTGGCTGCTGATAGTGGCTGCTACGTTCAAACAGATTATAACACAAGTTCGAAATTGCTGCAAGGCAATAACGACTAGAGATAACGGCATGTGATACTTGGATGAAGTCTTCATCGACTATCCAGTAACTGTTTTGTTTCAAGATATTTGGTGTGCCAAGGTAAGGATATATCTTATGTTTGAGTTCCTGCTACGAAGCATAATATAAATAAAGTATTAATTTACCATCCACGTTGTTTGCAGTAGCCTTAAGTTAGGCCTAGATACTTCATCTAAGTTACTGCTTAGCCTTGTGTTGTGCACACTGTAGCCTAGGCTATGTCATGTTCGACGTCGGCTCTATTCAATTATGCTATAGTCCCTCAAAGGTATGTGTTTAGCGAAATGTCGATATAGATAAGTACATGACGACCGCATGATAGTGTCAGGAATGCAGTGTTTGTCATGTTGAAGTAATTATAGAATACCCCGCAACTGTCGGAAAACACCTTTCTGAAAACGAGGAGGCTCAGTTGCAAGGAACCAAGTGCATTGGCCTGAAACAACCCTACGTTAAGTTGTGTCGCTGAATCGTACACATGACATAATGACATACTTATCAGAGCTCTTAAAACTTGTTCATTTCTGGGATTTTCTTATCATCAAAATACTTTGTGGTTCGTTACTGTGGAGATATTTATTGTTTGTTCCTGTCATCTGTGTGTTTTTGTGTTCAATCTGTTATCCCACGCTGCCTTTGGTTTTGTTTTTGTTTCAGTGTTGTCTGTACATTTTGGGTCTGAAGCGTGAGTGCATCCTATCGTTCTGTATAAAGCCTCTGTTGAACCTAAGCTGCTCATTGTGAGTTTTCATTATTCTGTGTTTATGGGTTTCTTGTGCCTTAGTGTAGTCGATATGGATATGCCTGAGCGTTTAGTCTGTTATGATGAGTGCAATATGTGGATCGAGTTTGAGATTCAAATATTTGCAAATATTATCCTATAATCCAAATGTACTACAAGCTAGATGACCGAATGACATTGATATGTGTGGCTTCATTATTGTGGAAGAATAAAAAATAACACCCAAGTTTGAGGGTCAATTCGATGGTCTGCATAGAGTCGGTTTGAATGTAATATATATTGTTGGGTGTCCTCTGCATTTATAAGCATGGTATTGTAACTCTTGGTTCCTGATTTCATTTGGGCTGTAAGTACTGTATATTAACTAAACCACTGCGTGCCAAGAACAGAGCCCTGTGGAACAGAATAATCTAAAATAACAGGTTTAGAGGTTGCTTCTCAGATACAAACATACTGTACTGTGGTCTTTGTGATAGGTATGATATGCAGCAATCTAGGGCTTTTTCCTGTATACCGAGGTGATCTCTGAGATGACAAAGAAGAATATTGTGGTCGACAGTATGGCGCTCAAGTCTAAAAGAACTAGAGCAGTGGCATATGCTTTGTCCAATAATGAGAGGATGTCTTTATTTAAACATACAGTGCAGACTGCATTTATTTTACAAAATTTCTATAGCGCCTTTTCCAATCAGAAATTGCTCTAAGGCGCTTTACAGTAAAATACAAACATATAAATATATAAATCGTTAATGTAAGTAGTGTTGCGCCGATATCACCAATATCGGTTTTGGCCGATATCCGATATTATCATCCCAATATCGGTCCCATACCGATACGATACCGATATTTTTTAACAGTCAAAATAAACTGGACGCAGTAAATGTGAGCCTTTTTAAATTTATCAGTTTCGTGACAATTTAAATAAAAAAAGTTGTCAGTATTTTGTGTTCGCGGGAAATTGAACAAGGTTTTCCAACACTGCTGAACTGTGCAGTTATACATCATGTTCAAGGTTTTCACGGCCTTTGAGAAAATGAATGGTTAGTACAGTGTATATATGCTGCACTAATGCTGTGTGTAGGCCAAGGTTCACGAAGGTCATTGGTTATATTCGCTCGCCGTAGACATGTTTTTAGAGGTTACGGAGGGTCAGCTTTCCATGGATATTAATCGAAAATGAATCTGAGTTTAACTGACGCTAAAGAAATGGATCGTCGTAGGCAGATTAACAGATCATTGCAAGTATAAAGAAGTAGCACTGCTGTTAAAAAGAAAAGTTCAATATCGGTTTGCTGTTATCGGCAATTAGGCAAAATTTTACCGATACCGATATGCTGCCGATATTGCAAATATCGGCCGATACCGATATTGAAAACGATTATCGTAGCAACACTAAATGTAAGGTATAAAAAGGGTAGAAAATTTGTTATATATATACAATCTGACAATAAATTGTATAAAAACTGCAAATGGGAAATCAAAAATTATACATACAAATTCTTAAAATTTGAAATATATATGTGTAAGATTAAAATTTTAAAAGCGCTGTAAATGCAAAATGGAAAATGCGTTGTAATACTGTGACAATATAAATAGTATAGAAAGCACGGTTAATGTAATGCAGATCTAAATAGAAAGGTTTTTGACTAGTCTATATTTTTGGCACACTTAGCTTCCTCCGATAAACTGTTCCATAATGTCGCAGATGAGTAATCGAAACGCCTGTTTCTGTATGTAGAAGTTTTAATGACAGGTTTGGTAAGTAAGGACTTGGATTCTGAGTGTAGAGATCGAGTAGGCTTGTATTTATGTATTAATTCAGAGAGGTAGATAGGGGCTAAACCATTAAGTGACTTATATGTACAGAATCTTATAATTGAACCTGCAATGAATAGGCAACCAATGTAAGTCACGTAATACAGGTGTAATATGCTCATGTCTACGAGTGCGACTTACAAGCCGTGAGGCGCGATTCTGAACTCGCTGAAGGCGATCGGTCAGCTTGTGAGGCAGGCCATATACTGTAGCAGGGCATTGCAGTAATCCAGTTTGATGTCACAAGGGCATGGATTAAAGTCTTACACACATCATCTGAGATATACAGTACCTGTACCTTCTAATAATATATACCTTCTGCATAAGTGCAGACTGTCCCATGGTATGGCTTGTATGCCGACTAAAAGACATCAGATAATTTATTAGTAGTTTTATGGTCATTAATCCGAGAAAACACTACGGGTTCGTTGGTTTTCCTGAAGAATTTGAGGTTAGTAATGAGACAATGATTTTTTAAACTTTATCCAGGCCAATTTTGTGTGGACGAACATGTGCAACTTTCTGACTCTCCAGAAAGGATCCAGTTGACAGGGACATATAAACAATATTGGTGATATAAGGAACAAACACATCGATATTCTGCTTGATCATATGCTGGTATAGATCACATGTTTCATTATAATATTCTCTACCTCCATCTCATTTGTCGGTAGAAGGAATAATAGAATACATGATGGAGTCACTTCAGGTTGTGATCATATGCCAGAAGTGAAGGACTTTCTATGCTTTCAATATTCTCTTAGAAGTGTGAGAAATGATCAGCAAGAGCTTGATCGGAATCAAAATTACTGTAGTGAGGACTGGTCCTTTGTGCTTCTGTAGGAGTTAATCAACAATGCAAAATAACTCCATCTGATCACCAGAGCTATCACTGACTTGGGATTAATAGAAGCATATGTTGGTCTTCATAACCAGAGTGTTCACAATATCACATTGATTGCTTACTGTATTCTAACTATTCTTGTCTTGGTTTTTCAAGTTTTCCGTTCATTTTCCATTTACGTTTTTTTGAAGTGCAAATCGGTTCAAAGTGATTAACATTCTTGTTACATTTTTTAGGATTACCTGCAATGCAGCTACAGTAAGGTGACTGACAGATAATCCTTTGAAAAATCTGCAGATACACTTTTTCTATCCAATGCAACACATTGCTTGCTGTGGGAGCACAACCACCGGTCCACACAGTACCCAACAGGTACAGTGCTGATAATTGATTTTGTAATCAGAAGGTTGTTGTTACAGATTTTACTAAGAACTGTGTATTCATGTCGTTCAGAGTAGATCCCAAGTCTACACACGTGTAAACCAGTTGACAGTTCTGTGATACTTGCATTTATGTTGACTGAGTACAAGTGGATGTCTTGAGTAGGTAGATTTTGAAGGAAGTTTACAGGTTGCCACATATAACATACTGTATTTTTAATTAGGTTGTCAAAATGGGCCAAATTCAGTTGTCTGAAAAATAAGGCCTACATAAGCATAGTATGAACAACCATACACCAAGTAAAACACCACATACTATAGTGTCACTCAACTATAGAATTTTCACCACAAAAAATAAATAAATTACATTGCCTAGAGGGAGTTTTGGATCAAAGTGAATTGTGTGATTGTCCCTTGCATTCCCTTCCTCCATATATCGTCCTGGCATCTTCAGTTTCATCCCTGTTCTCTTGTATAATATTTACTTATGTACAATCCCTCCCTTCCACATTGTGTAGTCAACATTGGTATCATAAATGCAACAATGAAGGTACACAAGTTTGTGATTACATTACTAAGTACTGTTGTGAAACAAATTATCCACTCATGGGAGTCTTGAAAGGAAACCAATGTGCTTGTAATATTACACCTAGAGTAGTTGGAGAGATCATTTTTACTATTTAACGAAGGGGAAAGTCTTATTTGACACTTCCCTAGAATAAGTGTGAATAACCTGTTGTGTTTGTTGATGGTCAAAAATTACCTGTGGTCAGCAGAATTTAGAGAGCTCTTTATCATTGAAATTACAGCTGAATTTGTTTATGGTACAGTATTATAGATGACACTTACCGTATAAATATTGTAAGTTAGCACTGGAAGATTTAATGTCACTCTGGCTTAAACAGCTATTGTATCTTGACTCATTTCAGTGTATTATTTACAAGGATTGTGAAGATTATGTCGGATAAGCAGAAAGTAGACAAAGCAGAGAAAGATTCTTGGAGAGTGAAAAGCTTAGAGGAGATCAGGGAAGAAAGAAAGAAGAAACAGGGGTTGTTAGATGTTACAACAGATACAGAGCCTGTAATTCCAATGGATTCAGTTATCGTACTGGAATCTGCTTCCAGTGACCATGAGGAGGATGGAGATGAAGGGCAGCAACGTGCCTCTTCTGGAGAAGAACGGTATTATTACAGAGTTGCATGTTCCTTCTGCTTTTACATTTTACATGCTAATATAACAGAGCTACTTATGTATTGAATTGTAACAATAACAATTGACTTTGAGATGTTTCTTATCTATTGGCCATTAGTCATATATATATATGTTACTTTCTACTACAGTATCTAGGAGGCAATATCATAACTACTGAAAGGAAATGTCAGTCTAAATGTTATCATACTAGCAAAGACATTAATAGGCTGTATGCTGGGTACTGCACATACTGTAATAGTGTGCTTGTGAGACTTCACTACCATGAGATACGTATGTTGTGTATGTACAGTTTACTGTGAGGGTTGTTTTATAGCTTTAATGACTTTTCTATGTTCATTTTGTAATCCTTAAAGATTATATTTGGAAAGGTATAGTGGTAACTCAGTTGTTAGCAATACTGTTCTTCAATGAACATTGCCAAATGTATAGTTTCTGTTGAATGTTTGTTTGTTTCAGGATTGAAGATGATGCTTTAAATATTCAACCTCCTCAACGACAAGCTCACAAGGACCACAAATCCAGAAGAAGAGACGATAAAAGAAAGCACTCTCACCGAGACTCTGATAAAAGAAGAAAAGGTAAGATGGCAAGCAGTATGTTATGTTGTCTTGCTTCAAATTGTCACTCATTTGATGATGTAAGAATCATAGGATACTAAGATAACTTGACCATATCCTTTCTAAGAAATCCTGGGGCACGATATTGGGGTTAGTATACTGTACCTTTACTGTACCTTTAAAGAGGTGGAAATATGAGGGCCTCTCAGGAATATTGGTCAAATGCAGAAGTTAAGAGCACCTCATCTATAAACAAGTATTTGTCCAAGATAAATATCCAATGCAAAAATAAAGGTAACTGGAAGAGTGGCAGTCACATTTATTTTCTTAAGGTTTTCAAATGTGAAATACGGAATACAAAATAATTCATTGACCTGGTCTGCTTTGATAGATCAGGGAGTCATTGACCGACATTACACTTGCATATGTAAACAAATGACTTATTTTGAAGCTGTTTACTAATGAAGGCAAGACATGTAGACATTAAAGTATTCTTGACTTTTGTATAGATTCCAGAATAGTCAAGGATACTTGTAATGATGTGAGGACAGTGCATGCAGTCCACATACGTTTCTGAGGACACTGTTATACCTGTTACAGTATATACAATCTGTGGATGCCTGGTCACCTTACATTTAGAAGATGCTGAAATGTTTCTTCTTTCATCTTTTTGATACTGTTTAATAGTTTCTGTATATAGGTTTTGAGGAAGAGATAGCTACAGTAGTTTGTCTCAAATGTGCCAGATTTTTATGATGTAAATATTCACGTACTGTTGCTTTTTCTCTTTATGTCATCATCAAGTTGTTTATTCCCCAAGCTTTTCAAATTATCTTTAGACAAACATGAACGAAAGCATACAGGAGAGAAGCACAGTAAACACCGAGATTATAGAAGAGAGAGAATGAAGGAGAAATCGTCTCTGAGAGGTCATAAAGACAGATTAAGTAAAGAGTCTGGTAGGTCTGTCCAGCGACCTGAAGAGGAAAAACGGAAAGACAGAAGAGAATTTATTCCATCACTTGTGGGCTTACGGGGCCCTGGCAGGGACTTCTACAAACCTGAGAGAGACCAATTACTTGGTCAAGATAGGTAAGTTTTCAGCACAGATGAGATTTAAATAGTGTCCCTAATAGAGAGGAGAAATAATATGCAATCTCTGAGCTATGCAACATATTCCTGAAAATAAGCCGTCTAACAATTTAAGTAGCTGGAATTATCTAAATGAGTCTGGTGTTTTATGTATTGTCATAACAGAACTGACAGAAGTTCCTTATGTTCTCAGATTGAATTTCAATGAATGAGGAATAAGTAAGGAAGGATGAGGTACTGTACTTATGTAGTTGTGGATATTTTGATGTAAAAGAACAAGTTTGTTCTTTTTGTGTGATGTAAGTCATACCATACTAGTTCACCTCCAACCTGATCTACTTGTCTAAGCTATTGATGAAGCTGGTGCATTGGTTGATACCAATCTCTCATTAAGGAGTATGATTTGCTAATCATTAAATAATGTTATAAGATTAGTCCTATGTACTCATTGCCATCGGCAAATATTACATGGAAAAACCACAATTTCAGATTGTATGGATGGCTTTTTTCTATGTTATGTTTGAAAAACATGAATTTTAATAACAATTCAACAATTTTGATGCTATGGGATTGCATAGTAGAATATAGTGTTAAATTGGTCATAGACTGGAGTGAGGATTTTGAAAGGAGACATACGTTGATACGTGACAACAATCCGTCCTTAAACTTTGCAATATCTGTTAATTTAAAACTTCAGAAAAGTTGTCAGATCTGACAGGTTGGATCATCAGGAAGAAATATTTGAGAAGCAGAAGAGGGATGAAAGGCAGCGAGAAATTCACTGGAGGGAACGATCGGACAGTCGAGACCGACCCCGTGAGTCTTATCGAGATCCAGGAAGAGGAAGAGACATCCAACGTGATCATGAGGAGAGGAGAAGAGAAGAGGGTGAGCTGTCTAGTAAAGGGGCAAAAAAACTAGTCATTGTAGAATCTACAAACTAGCATGTCTGTGCAAGTAACCAGCTAAAGAAATTAAAATAGAATGAAATGTACTTACCATTGCTTTTCAAGGGCTGGACATTGATAATGTAACTTATTTGTGAGAGGCAAATGGTTCTTTTAGTAAACCATAATGTTAACATGGAAATCATTGTCGTTCCTATTCATGCAGGTCCTAGACAGGTTGAAGTGTCAAGAAGAATCGTTTCCTTGGTAGATAAACGAAGCAACAATGTCAGCAAGTTGCGAGCAGATAAAGAAGGAACCTCCTCCTCCCATCAAAGAGACAGAAGCTTACTGAGGAAGGCCAAAGAAGGTGAGACATTTTCTGCTCATTGGAGACAGAAAATACCCCATTTTTTATCTCAATATGTATACTACTTATGGAAATGATTTCACAGTGCATTTCTGGTCACTGTTTTCTATTCAGCATTTGACCTGATTAACAATATCTTTTGAAAATTCATCAAGATATGCGATACATAATAGAAAATAAAAGTTACTTATTTTGATAGCAGAAATCAACCAAGAAGACACCCTTTTTGTTTCTATGTGATGGTTGTGCATGTCACTTAAAGTGCTGCTCCTCGCTATAGAATAACTCTTAAGAGGCATGTACACTACAAACATTTCTGTTACTCAGTTACAGTAAGGCCCTTTAATACAACCTGCATGTCTTGAACATGTGTTTATCCTATATATATTCAGTGTGTCACTGATATCTATATCAAATCAAACAGACATATATATCTACAGCATCTCGTCCTAGCCCACTGCCTCAAAAATATATTGCATTGACTACTCCACTCTGGTATTTATATTATAGACTGGGGATATTTGTGTAAAGCATGGTAGCCCCATGTCTAAACTAGAAAAGGCTAGTCTTCCAAAGGAGAAGTATGCACAAATTTTGTTTTCTCATTGTTAGTAAAGTAATGGAACATCTTACTAGGAGCATGATATCATTGAAAGAGATGAAACAGGTAGGTAACGTAGCTTATAGTTTGGTAATAGCTTTGCAAACTTTTTGAGAGGGTGTGTTAAAATTTCATGTGATTGTGTGTATATCTTAATGCCTACAGTACCATAGGCTTATGCAAATCTGATTGTAGTTTAAGTATTAATTTGACATGGAATAAAGGCCTATGCCATTGGCAAGTTCAGTCATTCAGTATTCTGAGCCGGCATATTATTTTCTCAAAGGTTTGTAGATGCAGAAATGTCATAAATTTTCCTCTCTCTCGATAGGATATGGTGGACTTCAAGTCACGAATAATACATCACATTTGGAAGATGGCGTGTATCTAATATTTACCTGTAGACCCAAAGTTACAATGTTAATATGTCAGTTTGCTGTCTGAGTGCCTCAGTAATGTCCTGTTATCTGTTTATTACTGAAACAGTTTTGTGTTCCTTTTCAGTTCCTCAAACTGGCTGAGGTTGTCATTGTTATTGCTGACCATTTTTATGTGCATGTTCTTTTTTTTTTGGTGGATACAGTACATGTTGGAAATGTTTTACAATATATGTATTATTATCTTTTATGTGATTTAAATTCTAGGATTACTGTAGGTTGGGCTTTCCTTTAGTTATCAGAATATGTTGATAAATGTGTTGTGTAATCCACAATAGAAATATATTGCAGTCACTATTGTAGTCTGTAGTTCTGATTTGTATTGATTCAAATAAGAGTAGAGCTGCCATGGTCTGCTATTAGAGAATCATTGTAAGAATGCCTTGTACTGTACCAATCACAACAGGAACCCATTAGACATCAATTGGTTTTTTGGACATCAGTTGCCACAGGGATGGAATCACCAATTATTTATGATTATTAATTATTATTTTTTTAAGGTCCTGTCAAAATAAAACTGGAATGTCTGGATTTGACCAATTCCATGATTTTCAGTCCTCTGTTAAATGCAGCTTGAAATGTTAATTTGTTTTGCCTCAGAAAATTTGAAAGAATCTGCTAAAGAAAGGGAACCAGAAAAAAAACCTGACAAAGAAAAAGAGACGATCGATGAAGAAGAGAGACCTGTCAGTGATTTTGAGTTGGAAAAAGAGAGTCATGGGCCTGAAGGAGAGGAGCAGGAGGGGGAGGAAGATGGCTCATCAGAGGAATCAGGTGACTCGGATGGATCAGGTAGGTAGAAGAAATTAAATGGTTAAGAGGATGGCAAAATGGAGTGACCACTGCATATATGACTAATAGATCAAGTAGATATTATGAGGAGGGTGAATGAATAAGAGAATGACATCACTGATTGACCATTACATAAGGGATCAATTAGATGAACAGAGAGATGAATGAGAGGGTGGTATCACTGATTGACCATTACATATGATTAAGGGATCCAGTTGATACAATATACAGAGATATGTACTGTATAGAGGGTGGTAGCACTGATGACTGATGGTAATGTATGTGTTTTGTCATACTTCTAAATAAAATAAAACTGTTAGCAAACTGCTTATCCACTAGAGAGCCTGTGTAAGGAGAATGTGTAAAAGTAGGTTGGCCTGGGACAAAAACACGCACAGAATATTCTGTGCGTGTTTTTGTCCTTTCTGTTACTGTTACTTGTCATTTAGCCTTTGAAGAAGATCCTGCTAGGATCGAAACGTCAGGCCAACTTACTTTTACACATTTTGTCATACTTGTTATGATCTCCATCAGATGACTCAAGTGAAGAGTCTGAATCTTCTGGTGAAGAGGAAGGAGAAGAAGACAAAGAAGCTGTAGAGAAAGAAGAGGGGGAAGCTTCTGCATCAGATGAGTCTAGTTCAGAGGAGGAGGGTTCAGAAGAGGAAAGTGAAGAGGAGAGTGCAGAAGAATCAGAGGGGTCAGAGGAGTCAGCAGAGGTGGCAACTGCTAATGGTAAAACAATTATCTTTTCAAATTGTTCTGTTCTAGTAAAAAATGGCAGGATCCTCATAGTAACAGCATTGTAAACATGTTAAAACTGCTAGATTTCTTTTAGAATAGGACCTGGAATATGTGAAAATTTGTATGCAGCAATATATATCAAGAAAGGCCCCATCAGATTTCCAATACAACAGATTTTTTGTCTGTTTCATAATAATTATTTCATTATATATATTGTTCTTTTATCAGAACTTTCTGGCTTTTTTCAGGATCTGTGGGATATAAGACTATTGGACACTGTTCACATGTGTAGTCTGCATAATTGTACATTTAGAAGTTTTTGTACAATGAGTTGAGGCAAAACAGTTTTTGTGATTGGTGATAGAGTTTCTTTAGGCCTTTTCTTTGTAGATCTTTTTCTGTATGAAGTAAATAGATTATGTCAAGAACCAGCACATAATTAGATCTTGATAGTTCATTCTCTTGTAATTGAATGTATAATAACCAAAGTTCTTGTTTATTACATCTTAAAGACTTAGCTAACTTTTTCAGCAGTTGGTACATTGTTTTGTAGATATGCTCCAAAGCAAGAAAATGTTATCGGCCAGTAATGAACCTCATGATAGGAAGACAATTAGCAAGTTTAAATCTCGAAAACATTGTTAGGTTGAATTACATCTCAGGTAAACAACAATTTTACTTCTGTAAAGTGTGAGCTACTTCTGCTGTGAGTGTTGTAGGTCTAGTATAAACAGGCAAACCGAAGAAAAGTTGAAAGGAAGTTTTTTTAATTATTTTTTAAATTATTTAAATTAAATTTTTAAATTTAAATAAAAAAAAATTAAAAATTAAAAAAAAAAAAATTAAATTAAATTAATTAAACAATATTGAAATTGTGCCGGTAATAGTTGAAAAATCAAGATCGTGGTACACATTGTCTCTGATTCTTTTACCATCAGATGCAAGTGCGTCAAAATTTGATGGGTCGCCGAAGAAGGATGATAAAGAAGAAGTTGAAGAAAAAGAAGAAATGGAAGAAGAAGAAGAGAAGTTTCTTCCAGCATCTCCAGACCATTCACCAATAGAGCTGAAGGAAACACTGCCGGCGTACTACCCAGCTCTGGCTGGATGCAGAAATGTGGAAGAGTTTGAGCACCTGAACAAAATAGAGGAAGGAACATATGGAGTGGTGTACAGGGCCAGAGAAAAGAGAAATGGTGAGTAGTACTACAAGGCTACTAGATATGTGAGACTTATAGGACCAGGACCATTCATTGTTAAATGGTTGGCATTAATAATAGAAGGTGAAACTGTTTCCTGGGAATTCAAGCAGATAATGTTTATGTCTGTCTGGCAACATTATTAAAAATACCATTTCCTTCAGGTGTTAATTTGACAAAAGTACAAATGTCGGTTAAATATGCTGTTTGTGAGGAGTCTTAATACTCAGTGAAAAAAAGATCAGTTCAGGGACATTGTCAGTCAGCACATGGTCAAAGTGTCAAATATATTATATTACCTTGTTTTTGAAATTTATCTATACATTCATGTAGTAAAACTAGTTCCACCTTCAGAGATATTCCATGAGTTGCTGTGAGGGATGTGATGAGTTGCTGTGAGTGATGTCATGACTTGCTGTAAGTGATGCCATGAGTTACTCTGAGTGATGTCACAAGTTGCAATGAGTGATGCCGTGAGTTGCTGTGAGTGATGTCATGAGTTGCTGTGAGTGATGCCATGAGTTGCAATGAGTGATGTCATGAGTTGCTGTGAGGGATGTCATGAGTTGCGATGAGTGATGCCGTGAGTTGCAATGAGTGATTCCATGAGTTGCAGTGAGGGATGTCATGAGTTGCTGTGAGTGATGTCATGAGTTGCTGTGAGTGATTCCATGAGTTGCTGTGAGTGATGTCACAAGTTGCGATGAGTGATGCCGTGAGTTGCTGTGAGTGATGTCATGAGTTGCTGTGAGTGATGCCATGAGTTGCAATGAGTGATGTCATGAGTTGCTGTGAGGGATGTCATGAGTTGCGATGAGTGATGCCGTGAGTTGCTGTGAGTGATTCCATGAGTTGCAGTGAGGGATGTCATGAGTTGCTGTGAGTGATGTCATGAGTTGCTGTGATTCCATGAGTTGCTGTGAGTGATGTCACAAGTTGCGATGAGTGATGCCGTGAGTTGCTGTGAGTGATGTCATGAGTTGCTGTGAGTGATGCCATGAGTTGCAATGAGTGATGTCATGAGTTGCTGTGAGGGATGTCATGAGTTGCGATGAGTGATGCCGTAAGTTGCTGTGAGTGATTCCATGAGTTGCTGTGAGGGTTGTCATGAGTTGCTGTGAGTGATGTCATGAGTTGCTGTGAGTGATTCCATGAGTTGCTGTTTGTGATGCCACAAGTTACTCTGAGTGATGCCGTGAGTTGCTGTGAGTGATGTCATGAGTTGCTCTGAGTGATGCCACAAGCTGCGATGAGTGATGCCGTGAGTTGCTGTGAGTGATGCCTAAGTTGCAATGAGTGATTCCGTGAGTTGCGATGAATGATGCCGTGAATTGCTGTGATTGATGCCATGAGTTGCGATGAGTGATGCCGTAAGTTGCTGTGAGTGATTCCATGAGTTGCTGTGAGGGTTGTCATGAGTTGCTGTGAGTGATGTCATGAGTTGCTGTGAGTGATTCCATGAGTTGCTGTTTGTGATGCCACAAGTTACTCTGAGTGATGCCGTGAGTTGCTGTGAGTGATGTCATGAGTTGCTCTGAGTGATGCCACAAGCTGCGATGAGTGATGCCGTGAGTTGCTGTGAGTGATGCCTAAGTTGCAATGAGTGATTCCGTGAGTTGCGATGAATGATGCCGTGAATTGCTGTGATTGATGCCATGAGTTGCGATGAGTGATGTCAAGAGTTGCTGTGAGTGATGTCATGAGTTGCGATGAGTGATGCCATGAGTTGCGATGAGTGATGCCGTGAACTGCTGTGAGTGATGTCATGAGTTGGGATGAGTGATGCCACGAGTCGCAATGAGTGATGTCATGAGTTGCTGTGAATGCGCCACAAGTTGCTCTGAGTGATGCCACAAACTGCTCTGAGTGATGTCACAAGTTGCACTGAATGATGCCACAAGTTGTGATGAGTGATGCTAAAAGTTACGATGAGTGATGCCGTGAGTTGCGATGAGTGATGCCATGAGTTGGGATGAGTGATGCCACGAGTCGCAATGAGTGATGCCACAAGATGCGATGAGTGATGTCATGAGTTACGATGAGTGATGTCATGAGTTGCTGTGAATGATGCCACAAGTTGCTGTGAATGATGCCACAAGTTGCGATGAGTGATGCCGTGAATTGCTGTGAGTGATGTCATGAGTTGCTGTGAGTAATATCACAAGTTGCACTGAATGATGCCACAAGTTGTGATGAGTGATGCTAAAAGTTACGATGAGTGATCTTGTGAGTTGCGATGAGTGATGCCATGAGTTTCTCACAGTGAGAGGTCAGTTTGATCTAGAAAATTTTGAATCATATGTGATATTTATTTGATAGCCCTCTGTTAAAGGATGTATCTTTATTCCCTTTTATTTATCAGTACAGACAATGTTACACCAGAATTTTGCAGTTGCCTATGCTACCCATATTCATACCACTGAGCTAAGATAAGTCATGAGTTGATAATATTTAACATATTTCTTCATCTGTAGATGAAATTGTTGCCCTGAAACGGTTAAAAATGGAAAAGGAGAAAGAAGGTTTCCCGATAACTTCACTGCGAGAAATAAATACTTTGCTGAAAGCTCAGCATGTCAACATTGTCACAGTCAGAGTAAGTATCGTTAGCTGCTACTGTATTAGTGCATAGCTGAGTTTAATAAACCATGACTCTTGCAGGAGGATAGCTGCTACTGTATTAATGCATAGCTGAGATTAATAAAATAAATTTGGCAAATGCTGTGGCACACCTTTTACAGCAGGGATTGATTGATGGTGTTGTCATGCTGCTCTTTAATTTGGTTTTAACATAGTTTCCTAGTTGTGGTGCTATGATTTCATAGAATAGATCTAGGTCTGGGTAGGATTGGGGGGGTCACATTTTCTACTCTCAGACTGCTGGCATGAGACATTCCTCTCTGTCTGTAACTTGTAACTAGGGTAAGGGTTTATTTCTCCTATAGTTGTTTAGCAGTTTGATTACTTGTTTAGCAGGTTGTATGTTGCTGAAGCTGTTTGTGTGTACATTGATAACACTGTGATATCCCTATCATTCTCTATTTGCTGGCAGCTAACATTATCTTTGGTGTATTTACAGTACTTTGGTCCGGGATTGGTTCAGACAATATTTCTTTGCTCTCATCTGCATCATTACCTGTATTGTAGAATGTCACTGCCTTGAGTACAATATTTACCAAACAAGTGGCAAATAGGCTTTAAAATTGCTGCAAAGGCAGGACTAATATGCTATGGATAACATCACAAATCTGAATTCATAGCAATCAATGAGGCAGCACAGTAAAACATACCATTTAAAGTGGACTCAGTTTGTTTTTTTGATTGATTGATTTCAATTTGGGCTGTTATTCTTCATAGTATCAACTCACTCACAATATGACAACAGGGAAAAACATGTTGTGTTTTACATGTTATCTTTGCAGGAAATAGTAGTCGGCAGTAACATGGATAAGATCTACATAGTGATGGACTATGTTGAACATGACCTCAAGAGCCTGATGGAAACCATGAAACAACCATTCACAATAGGTTAGTTTATCTCTCTGTGTATTTATCACATGTTACACTGTATTTATTGTGATCAATGACTAGCAACCGTAGCCTCACTAGACATCCAGCTAGTCACTGAAAGCAAGTATTGCATATTAGTAACTTGTTCATTAACTTGATTTGGTTCACTGATCAGTTTTCATTTAAATATTGAAAAATTTCTCAGTTGCTTCTTGCATGGGATTTAAATCAATACAAGAAATCATCCGAGTCACAAACATTTTATGAATAAAATGGAACCATTAATGACTCACATTTGTTTGGTGAAAAGCAAAAAATCTTAGTTTGATGAAATGCTGTCCATTTTTTGAGTAACACCTGACACGTTTGGTAAAACAGGATGAAATTGGTGATCAAAGAAAGAGAGCTGCTTTAAGATTTTAGGGAAACATTGACTTAGCATGAAGGTCAGTGACAACATATTTAGTTGGATTTAAGATCCCAGCTTTCTTATGTCACAAGGATAACAAGAAAAACATTTCATTTCATGGAAACTTGTTTAACATTTTCTTCATTCTTGTTGATAAGGTGAAACCAAGTGTTTAGTGCAACAGTTGCTGCGAGGAGTCAATCACTTGCATGAAAATTGGATATTACATCGTGACCTGAAGACATCCAACCTCCTCCTCAGCCACAAAGGAATATTGAAGATTGGTGACTTTGGGTTGGCCAGGGAGTATGGCTCACCATTGAAGCAATACACCCCAATAGTAGTGACCCTATGGTATAGAGCTCCTGAACTACTATTAGCGATAAAGGTGAGCACAATACACCCCAATAGTAGTTACCCTATGGTATAGAGCTCCTGAACTAATATTAGCAATAAAGGTGAGCACAATACACCCCAATAGTAGTTACCCTATGGTATAGAGCTCCTGAACTACTATTAGCAATAAAGGTGAGCACAATACACCCCAATAGTAGTTACCCTATGGTATAGAGCTCCTGAACTACTATTAGCAATAAAGGTGAGCACAATACACCCCAATAGTAGTTACTCTATGGTATAGAGCTCCTGAACTATTAGCAATAAAGGTGAGCACAATACACCCCAATAGTAGTTACACTATGGTATAGAGCTCCTGAACTACTATTAGCAATAAAGGTGAGCACAATACACCCCAATAGTAGTTACCCAATGGTATAGAGCTCCTGAACTACTATTAGCAATAAAGGTGAGCACAGTACACCCCAATAGTAGTTACCCTATGGTATAGAGCTCCTGAACTACTATTAGCGATAAAGGTGAGCATAATACACCCCAATAGTAGCTACCCTATGGTATAGAGCTCCTGAACTACTATTAGCAATAAAGGTGAGCACAATACACCCAATAGTAGTTACCCTATGGTATAGAGCTCCTGAACTAATATTAGCAATAAAGGTGAGCACAATACACCCCAATAGTAGTTACCCAATGGTATAGAGCTCCTGAACTACTATTAGCAATAAAGGTGAGCTGTTTATTTCAATATATCTCATTAGCTATTGGTTATCTGTTACTAGTAGGATATTGTCCTTCAAGATTAATCAGTATCAGTGAAAGATATTTTCACAAAATAATGTATCAGTCCTTTAACTCCAAATGATGTGCCCTCCATATCAAAATTAGCTTCTGATGCCACTGAGCTTTGGATATGTTTCTGAACATGTACATGTAACTACTGCTGGTATGGTACAGAATGAATTAAAAGTAATTTTCTTTGTGCAAACAAAATGACGTTGATAAATAATCTGTAGCATGTAGAATGACTTGGATAAATGTTTGTCACAAGTACAGATCCTACTAGATTCTGTCTTTTTCTCTAATTTTTAAATGGTCATTGATGCAGAGAAACATTCATTATGAGTAATCTGATAAACCAAAGAATGTCAGAAGAAGTGTCTTTTAATAATGTTTCATTTGGAAGATTCAAATGGTATTATTGTTTTGTGACCTTTTCCTCAACAGGAATATTCTGTCAAGATTGACATGTGGTCTGTGGGATGTATATTTGCTGAGTTCCTGACTATGAAACCTCTCTTCCCTGGCAGATCTGAAATTGATCAACTCAACAGGATCTTTAAAGTATGGAACATTCTTACTCTTCTCACCTCATCTGCCCCTTTCTCTCCAGGGTTCTATCACTTTCTCCTGGTTTCGATGATAATCATAACCAATGTAGTCATGCAAACGGATGAGTACTGTATGTGTGTGTGTGTGACGCCTTGCTTGTAAACACCATATGTCAAAAAGGGAATCTTGGACCAACCTCACATTTAATGTGTAGGGATACCACATTGATTAGAAGAACCCTGTTGTTTTTAGAGGAGGTGAAAGATCATTTGGGGTCACCAGGGGTCAAATTGTGAAAACCTTGTAAACACGATATCTCAAGAAGGGAAGCTTGGACCAATATATTTAGTATGTAGTTGTGACACGTTAAGTAAAAGAAGCCTTTTTTTGTGGAGGTCAAAGGTCATTTGGAGTCACCAGGGGTCAAATTGTGGAAAAGTTGTTTTATAATCTACCGAAACTCCCACCAACCAGCCTATCAGATAGCATGTTTGTTACGCCTCATTAGAATAGGAGAGGCTGTGGGCAATTGGAAATTAGCTTAAGAGCATCCGTAGATATGAATCAAGAAGTCTCCACCAAATCTCCATTGACTTATATGTGTTGTTAACTTACATCTCTGCAAACATGCCTGTATACAAAGGTGTGCAATGAAACGTTGTACTCTTTGTACATGCTTAATGTATTGGACGATATCATTGTGATGACGGTATTTTATCTTTGCATCCGTTGTTTAAGCTTTCCATCATATTTTGCAATTGTCAAGATTCAGTGCCAAATAAAAACTTCATGTTTGGATGTAGTAACAAACCAGACACTGTTTATGAAAATTAACTGTCGCCAAGTTAGATGTTTAAGAGGCAAACCAGACGCAAAATCTTAGGGACCAAAGAGTTCAAATTCGCCCGGCGCCTGCTTAACGTACTGCTTGTAGATGTACAACATTGAGTAGAAGAAGCCTTTTGTCTTTGGTAGAGATCAATCGGTATGCTTAATACAAGAAAAGTTTCCATCTCGGTCATCAGCTGCCAATGTGAAGATTGTTTGTGCAAATCTCAGTGCTTTTTGCTGTAGTACTTTGATTGAAGTATGTTGTTCATCCTGGCTATACCCTATACAGCCTAGTGTGTCACATTCTTATCAGATTATTCATGTAGAAACCATACTGCAGTTTTGCTGTCTGGTTAAAATTGCCTGTTCTTTTTCTGTTTTGATCTCTTGAAGTAACACAAGTGTTAGCATGATAGTACAGTGTGTGCAATCATATCTTCTGAAGCAGATTATTCTACTTAAAAAGATGCGAGGATTACTATGGCTCAAACGATGTATTAATAAATTCTTCTTAGCCCAGTGATTACATATCTATTAGTTTAGTAATTTGTGGTATGCTTCCAGCCTGTTAGACTTTTCTGTACATCTTGGTCTTTGTTGTAGGAGCTTGGTACACCCAGTGAGAAAATTTGGCCAGGATACAATGAACTCCCTGCTGTGAAGAAGATGAGCTTTACAGAGTACCCTTACAACAATCTAAGAAACCGATTTGGAACATATCTGACTGACCTGGGCTTTGATTTGTTAAATAGGTGAGTTTTACTCTGCTTTAAACACAGAATTACTGGTATGGCTCCAAAGATTGCTTTGCCTGTTATGTCCAGCCACCACAAAGGCTTAACACACAGAATTACTGGTATGGCTCCAAAGATTGCTTTACCTGTTATGTCCAGCCACCACAAAGGCTTAACACACAGAATTACTGGTATGGCTCCAAAGATTGCTTTGCCTGTTAGGTTCCAGCCACCACTAAGGCTTTACACACAGAATTACTGGTATGGCTCCAAAGATTGCTTTACCTGTTAGGTCCAGCCACCACTAAGGCTTAACACACAGAATTACTGGTATGGCTCCAAAGATTGCTTTGCCTGTTAGGTTCCAGCCACCACTAAGGCTTTACACACAGAATTACTGGTATGGCTCCAAAGATTGCTTTGCCTGTTATGTCCAGCCACCACTAAGGCTTTACACACATAATTACTGGTATGGCTCCAAAGATTGGTTTACCTGTTAGGTCCAGCCTCCACTAAGGCTTTACACACATAATTACTGGTATGGCTCCAAAGATTGCTTTGCCTGTTATGTCCAGCCACCACTAAGGCTTTACACACATAATTACTGGTATGGCTCCAAAGATTGCTTTGCCTGTTATGTCCAGCCACCACTAAGGCTTTACACACAGAATTAGTGGTATGGCTCCAAAGATTGCTTTGCCTGTTATGTCCAGCCACCACTAAGTCTTTACACACAGAATTACTGGTATGGCTCCAAAGATTGCTTTGCCTGTTAGGTCCAGCCTCCACTAAGTCTTTACACAGAATTACTGGTATGGCTCCAAAGATTGGTTTACCTGTTAGGTCCAGCCTCCACTAAGGCTTTACACACAGAATTACTGGTATGGCTCCAAAGATTGCTTTACCTGTTAGGTTCAGCCTCCACTAAGGCTTAACACACAGAATTACTGGTATGGCTCCAAAGATTGCTTTGCCTGTTATGTCCAGCCACCACAAAGGCTTTACACACATAATTACTGGTATGGCTCCAAAGATTGCTTTACCTGTTAGGTCCAGCCTCCACTAAGGCTTTACACACATAATTACTGGTATGGCTCCAAAGATTGCTTTGCCTGTTATGTCCAGCCACCACTAAGGCTTTACACAATTACTGGTATGGCTCCAAAGATTGCTTTGCCTGTTATGTCCAGCCACCACTAAGGCTTTACACACAGAATTAGTGGTATGGCTCCAAAGATTGCTTTGCCTGTTATGTCCAGCCACCACTAAGGCTTTACACACATAATTACTGGTATGGCTCCAAAGATTGCTTTGCCTGTTATGTCCAGCCTCCACTAAGGCTTTACACTCAGAAATACTGGTATGGCTCCAAAGATTGCTTTGCCTGTTAGGTCCAGCCACCACTAAGGCTTTACACACAGAATTACTGGTATGGCTCCAAAGATTGCTTTGCCTGTTATGTCCAGCCACCACTAAGGCTTTACACACAGAATTACTGGTATGGCTCCAAAGATTGCTTTGCCTGTTATGTCCAGCCACCACTAAGGCTTTACACAGAATTAGTGGTATGGCTCCAAAGATTGGTTTACCTATTAGGTCCAGCCTCCACTAAGGCTTTACACACAGAATTACTGGTATGGCTCCAAAGATTGCTTTGCCTGTTAGGTCCAACCACCACTAAGGCTTTACACACAGAATTACTGGTATGGCTCCAAAGATTGCTTTGCCTGTTATGTCCAGCCACCACTAAGGCTTTACACACATAATTACTGGTATGGCTCCAAAGATTGGTTTACCTGTTAGGTCCAGCCTCCACTAAGGCTTTACACACATAATTACTGGTATGGCTCCAAAGATTGCTTTGCCTGTTATGTCCAGCCACCACTAAGGCTTTACACACATAATTACTGGTATGGCTCCAAAGATTGCTTTGCCTGTTATGTCCAGCCACCACTAAGGCTTTACACACAGAATTAGTGGTATGGCTCCAAAGATTGCTTTGCCTGTTATGTCCAGCCACCACTAAGTCTTTACACACAGAATTACTGGTATGGCTCCAAAGATTGCTTTGCCTGTTAGGTCCAGCCTCCACTAAGTCTTTACACAGAATTACTGGTATGGCTCCAAAGATTGGTTTACCTGTTAGGTCCAGCCTCCACTAAGGCTTTACACACAGAATTACTGGTATGGCTCCAAAGATTGCTTTACCTGTTAGGTTCAGCCTCCACTAAGGCTTAACACACAGAATTACTGGTATGGCTCCAAAGATTGCTTTGCCTGTTATGTCCAGCCACCACAAAGGCTTTACACACATAATTACTGGTATGGCTCCAAAGATTGCTTTACCTGTTAGGTCCAGCCTCCACTAAGGCTTTACACACATAATTACTGGTATGGCTCCAAAGATTGCTTTGCCTGTTATGTCCAGCCACCACTAAGGCTTTACACAATTACTGGTATGGCTCCAAAGATTGCTTTGCCTGTTATGTCCAGCCACCACTAAGGCTTTACACACAGAATTAGTGGTATGGCTCCAAAGATTGCTTTGCCTGTTATGTCCAGCCACCACTAAGGCTTTACACACATAATTACTGGTATGGCTCCAAAGATTGCTTTGCCTGTTATGTCCAGCCTCCACTAAGGCTTTACACTCAGAAATACTGGTATGGCTCCAAAGATTGCTTTGCCTGTTAGGTCCAGCCACCACTAAGGCTTTACACACAGAATTACTGGTATGGCTCCAAAGATTGCTTTGCCTGTTATGTCCAGCCACCACTAAGGCTTTACACACAGAATTACTGGTATGGCTCCAAAGATTGCTTTGCCTGTTATGTCCAGCCACCACTAAGGCTTTACACAGAATTACTGGTATGGCTCCAAAGATTGGTTTACCTATTAGGTCCAGCCTCCACTAAGGCTTTACACACAGAATTACTGGTATGGCTCCAAAGATTGCTTTGCCTGTTAGGTCCAACCACCACTAAGGCTTAACACACAGAATTACTGGTATGGCTCCAAAGATTGCTTTGCCTCCAATTAAGGCAATATTTTATTGTGCATAAAACTTGACTGTAGTTGTATAGGCATATGTGTACTGTTCTCACCGAAAGAATGTTGATCTATGAGTAAATATAAAATATAAAGTTTTGTAGCTCCCATGTGCATATGTAAGCCTAGGAGTCAACCAACATTTGTTGTGTATTAAAATCTCTGGGAAAACATCAAGATAGTGACAGAAAGAAATACATTTCAATATGTTTAAGCAAGGCCATGTCCTCTAAACTTGATATGGTATGTTCTCCATCATGATATTAGAATCCTAGTAGACTAAAATGCAATAATAATACAGAACACCATTAAGGACAAAGAAATTAGAAATTTCAATAATATTCTGTGTTCTAAATGACAACAATTGCATAAAATAAGTGAGGAGTTAAGTACAATTCAGCCATGATATTACAATAGTTACGTTATCTCTGAATTCTTATCTAACAAAGATTACAAAAGGCTGTGTATTCCTAACAGTTCAACATGTTTGAAAGACATCAATGTTCTTTGTAGTATTATCTTATGAATGAGTAGAAAACTGTCATGTTGTGGGAAAATCATCCAATCCTGAATCCTGTTTTTGAGGCTGATGACACTTAATTGTAACAATGCATTTTATAATTAATCTTTTGAGTTGTCCATCTCAGGTTTTTGACATACAATCCCGCCAAGAGGATTTCAGCAGAAGATGCATTAAAACAGGAGTATTTCAAGGAATCTCCTCAACCAATAGATGAGTCCATGTTTCCAACATGGCCAGCAAAGAGTGAACAGTCAAGGACAGCTAAAAGGAGCCCTAAGGCTCCAGAGGGTGGAATGCAGTTTAATAAACTGGTAAGTAATGACCAAATAAAAGAGCATATCCATCATTCTAATAGTCAGTTACAGACAAAATGCCTAGTAGCCACTTTGTAACCTGCACAGGCTTCAAAACTTTATTATTGAATAGCAAATACTATAGAATGTGTAAGGAACCTGTCTTCAAATTGTTTCGAGACATTTTATCTTTGGATTTGTCATTAGTTCTACTCAAATGACTTAAGACATATCAAAGTGGCCTGTGGGTGTAATGAATAAGAAAATCTGAATAAAGTATCTTTGAATTATTGAGGATTTGATGCCTACAGGAACCTTGGTTATTAATCAGATTGAGGTTGAATTTGATACTTCCTTGCTGTTAATAATGACTGTTTGCTTCTCATTCCAGGGAGATGATGAATCTGAGGGATTTAGACTTACACTTCCAACACATGGAACATCAGCTGTAGGACCAGGATTTCACCTCAAATTCTAAAACAAACTGAAAGCGGTTCAGTCGCAACGGGTGAAAGAAAGGATCTATTTTGATAGGCAGCAAGAGGCCAAAGCATCAGTACCTAGAACCTTGTCTGTAGTACCATTCCAATCAAATATATTTGCAATTTTGTGCATGTGGTGTGGATATGAAAGTACTGAAGAATAAACTCATGTAATCCTGGCAAAGTGTAATGTGTACTGATCTTTGCGATTGTCAGTACATTGAATGCTTGCCTCTATAAATGAATTTCGTCGTGTTGAAAATATGGTGAACGTATGATGTCATCAGTCAATTCCAGTATTCGAATGGTAGAAAAGATGGAAAAAATTAGTGGGAGTGAAGTGCTGCAACAGAAGGTGCTGAACATCTGGCTTTGCTACCAGAGAGTTAGTGTGTGGAAGAAGGCACAAAGTACGAAGAACGAAACTCAGCTGAAGAGAAAGATGTAACTGGGTGTGAAACCTAAATCCATACAGCTTTATTACTAGCAAGTCTCAGAGTGTGTGGACCTTGAGAAATGAAGCATCAATGATTGTGAAGCAATTGGAATCGTCTTGGTTGGCCAAAGCTCCTTTGCTGGGTTTTAGAGAGGTCACTTATCCACAAACTAGATTAACTTTGAGCATATGTAAAGGAAGCAACTCCTGCTTTGTGCGACTGTAACCATGATATATAAAATGGTTGTACCTATTGCAAACTTCTGGCCATAAAACCAATCATCTGATTACATCTGTAAGATGACCGGTGAAGTCATTAAGCCTGTCTTAAACTACTGCATTCATCTGTACTTATTATCTACTAAACATACCTTCTGGTTTCAGAACATTTCATTTGTTGATTCTGTAGAAGGGGTGAAGCTGTACAGATGTGTGCTGTATCTACTTGTGGCCTTAATGTTTCAGAAAAGGATTAAGACAGATATTGCTCAGTTCCGGGTGAAGCTGTACAGATGTACAGATGTGTGCTGTATCTACTTGTGGCCTTAATGTTTCAGAAAAGGATTAAGACAGATATTGCTCAGTTCGAGCAATGATTTTTGTTCTTGCTTCTTCTGTCGGAGATTGGCTTTAACTAATTTTTTTATGAGATTTATGTATAAATTCATCTGTTTGTTAATTGACTCATTTTTAATAAATGCACAAAGAAAAAGGGAATAATTTGTCACATGTTGTGCTGTAGTTTAGTTATATAAGCTGTTGATATGTTAAAACAGTGATCTTATATGTAGTTACAGTAGTTCTCTCTTGCCTTAAGTGCTGATCTCTTAAAGCTGTAGGTTTCAATGTGTTGCCAAGCCTAGCATTCTCATACATAATTGGATAACCTACAATGTAAGTGATATATCTGGTTATAACCAGCTGGTTGCTCCTACTTGGCCACTGATTTATCAGCAGTTTCCACCAAAGAGGAGTTTTTATTAACAGTTTTTCATTTGTCACATTAAAGTGTCGAGTCTGCCAGTCTGGCAACATATATTGAGACAAAACACAACATGCTGATCTCAAAAGGAATCTTTTTTGATGGTGTGTTTAAGATACATCTGCTGGTAAACACTGTAACTCAAACAATACATTGTAGTTAAAGTTTATTCTTGGTAAAGCCTTGAAACCTTGTAGACTTAATAAGTAAAAGATTGCAGCTTGGCTAAATGCAATAACTTTAAAACTTATACTTGACTGAACTTCATATTATTGGATTTGCCTGAGTGCAAAGATTGTGCTTTATGGAGAAGTTAAAGGTTACTTGAGGCCAACAGAGGTCAAAGTCTGAAAACCTTATAATCGTGATAACTTGGTATATGGATCCAGTGTGCGCACAGTGAATACAAGAACAGTGTCCTTTATGTCGGTCAGAGGTTATTATAGGTTCAACAGAGGTCAAAGTTTGAAAATCTGATAACTCCATAAACAATTTTTGGATTAAGTTCCGTCTTGGTATGTGCATCCATCTTAACCCTATTTTTTTTTTGAAGGAGTTTAAGTTCTTTACTGGTCATTTGAGGTCAACATGTCAATACTTTTCAAATGCAAAAACTCCAAAATGGAAACATTATTACCTTCATATGTCTTTGTATACAGATTTACCTAAGTAACTTAAAAGACGTTAATATTTTATGTAGAGTTCAATGGTCATTTCAGATCAACAAATCTGAAAACCTAGTAATATATGCAATACCTGAAAAGTATACAACTAGGATGAACTTAATAATCCGTGTATGGGTAAATATGAGTGCAAACATCTTGCTGGTAACAGTTGTCAAAATTTCAAACGTTCTCTTGTAATGTTTGCAAGGAATCATTAAGCCTGTAATCCGTAAATCAACAAGAAGATTATAATAGCCCAATTCAGTAATGAATTTGCCCAAAATTCATGACATATCAGACCAGGCTCCTAGTGTGTCAGTCAAATAGGTTGCATTCAATCAACCATACCTTAAGTAAGGGGTAGATACTTAGATGGAGTCTTCAACTAGCAGAGTGGAATTTTTTGTCTCCATGAATCCTTTGAGACGATAACTGCCTGAAAAACATACTCGATTTTCTCCACGTTAATGACTCGACTAAAGCTTACTCATGGATTATTTCTAGTCGCAAAATGGATTAACGATTAGCACTTAAAAAAGGAGAGGGTGATGATGCCTTAAATACCGGCAAACATCCGATAAAATGAAACGTTCACAGGACTCGGTCAGACTATGTATACTAGGTCTGCACCACATCTTTTTGTAATTAAGTAGTCTGCAGGCTGTTCGACTGCGTCGAAAAATAGCCGATTGGTAATAGTTGGATCTGGGCAATTCACATTAAAACAAAATGGCTGCCCCCGTTAGCGACGATGATGCCAAGACAGAGGAAGATTTCTATGCGATATTAAACGTTCGTAAAGAGGTAAAGTAATCATTTAATTCCGTTTAAATAATAATTTATTTGCGAATTTAGCTTCGTCAGGTTCGCGTAGCGTTCTATTTGTCAAGTCGACGTGACATTTACCGCATTCCAAACCTACTGTAGGCTTAGGCCTCCTATTCCTAAGTTGTGTAACGTTAGGCCTAAGCTAGCTGACTAGGCTAAGCTACAGTAATATGCCCGGGCCTAAGTAATAGTATGTGGTCCCAATTTCGTTCGGGTCCTCACTTCGCACACCTTGTAAGATCTTTCAGCAGGTACCATGTAAACGCATATTCAGTCCAAAACATCCACACATGAACATCAAGCACATCACTACAAATCACACTTGTTCAACCAAATGTATAGGCTAGGCTTAGCTCTACAGTACTATAGTGCTACAGTAGCTTAGGCAAGCCTTCCGATGGGTAGATGAGGGCGAATTGGTCAAATTTCCTTCATAATAAATTCATTTTTTCATAAATTTAATGTTGTCGGAGTTAAAGCCTAGTCCTAATACAGTTAACAATCAAAACATTCTGCATGGTGGCACTGAATCGTAAGTTGATCGAATTTCGGACACTCCATGATAGTGGCTCTCCATGTCGACTGACATTAAATGAAAATAAAGAAGGTTCAGTTAGTTAAGTTAAGTAGAAAAAGGATCAGGAGGGACACTCAAGTCATCATCAAGGACCCTATAGAAGAGAATAAAAAAACTGAAGACACAGCACTCAGACCCAATTACATTGCTTCAAGTGCTTGTCCAAAGCATTCTTAAACCCATTCACACTTCTTGAAAACTAGGTTTAAATTATCCTGTAACCTGCTCTGGATGAACACTATCAAATATGGAAGAAATGTTTTGAAGCGTATGAATATGATCACTTTAACATATAAAACAAAAAGCAAGTGAGATAGTGGTACATTTTCCATGCTCATGGATATATTGTAGTTGAACTCCATGTATAGAACTGTACAGGTGCAATCATTGTGTGAACAACATCATGTACAGTAACAATACTGAATTATCTAACTTTAGCATTTAAGCAATACCTGATAGGTCCATATGGGCAGTGTTCCAAATATGGAATGCAGGAACTGATACCCAAATAAGGCTAGCAGTCACCATGCCTCCTTTGTGGACCTTTCCATGATACTGTAAGTATACCTACCTTTACATTAAGAAGAAGCTTTGTCTAAACTTCAAAAGACCTTATAATCTTATGTTCCTTGCATTTCAAACATTTGTACCACTGCCCTATAGATCTGCCACGGGTTATTTTATAACATAATTTGCACACATGGTGTCTGTGTCGGTCTCAATTGTCAATCACCAGGACTGTAGCACAAAAACTGACCTCAGTGTGTTTACCATCTATTTCTGCAGAGCAGATGTAATGTCTGATGTAATTTTTCATTTATATATTAGCCTGTATTAGGCCACATGAACTGCAAGTCTGCAAAGTACTGTACACTTAAAAACCAATTTAGTTGCTATCCATAGAGCTGTCAGATACTGTAAGGTGACTTCTTGTCAAAGCACCAACAAAATTTCCAGTGGTTGATTGGTGACTGCACTACAGGTTTACAAATGTGCTGACAAAATATGTTTTTATTAATGGAACAGAAGAACTACATCAAATATTTAAAGTTAGCATCAGTAGACTGTACAAAGGGCTGCCATTCTATACTTAACAGTTTTGCATTTTGCATCATGGAATTGTGAATAATTTGTAACATGTTAAATTAAAAGAATACTGTAGTCAAATAATTGCTTGAAGCAAATTCTCCCAAGTTTGGAAGGACAGTTGGGAAGGCCCCCCAATGGGGGGGGGACAGGGTTGGCCGGTTTTTACCGCCCGGTAAAAACCAGGTTTTTTACCGGTTTTTACTGGGAGGTTTTTCCCACCTACAGTATAAGTGGGAAAAACTGGGAAAAGCCTCAAATTATATAGAATTCCTAAAAATTCATGTGGAACTTGTGGAGGAGCATAGAAACTACTATATGGTCATTTTCACAATCAGTGGTGTAACTTCCAATATTGGCACTTATTGCTTTGTAACTCAGTGACCAAATACCAGAATTCTTAGATTTTTTGCCATTTGACCATCCTAAGTGAAGTCTACCTTGGGTAGCTTAACGAACTTTCTCGGTTTCTTCAGGTTGATTTGGTGGCCATAAATATGCTTAAAATATGCTAGTTCAGCCGTACACTCTGAACTACCCTGTTTTTGTCAGAGCCTGTACTTATTGGTGGAAGGTATTTTCCAGTTCTTATTTGGTTGATATTATCAACAAGTGTCCAAACTAAAATGCAATTGTGTTCCCCAGGTTTCCTTCCTTTCCTTCGCCAAGGAACGGTGGCTAGATTTTGCCGTTTCGGAGGTGACATTTTCCGTTAACAATTGGTACCTAAGTTTGACTGCAACTAAGTTCTAGTTAAGCAGTGTAAACTTTGTTAAGTAAGGTTGCATTATTACAATAACTAATGTGTCTAATATCTGGGCCAAAAAATATTTTTTATTTGGAATTCTTAAAAAAATTGTGTTAATTTCAAATTTAATGTTAACTTTTCCGTTAACTTTTCCGTCACCTCCGAAACAAAGCATTCTTCAGTCCAAGATTTATGTAAACAATAGTATAGCCATTTTGAACTTATTAAAATATACCTCACCCCCTAACGTAATATTTGAGTAAAAGTTGTGACAACATGACCAGTCGTTTTAGTTTCTGGGAGATTCTTAACTTTCCGTTAACATGCGTCACCTCCGAAACACCTTGTCACCTCCGAAACAGGTTAGTTGGAAATTTGATCTCTACTGATCCAATAAACATCTTCCTTGGCTAAAACTCATATTACAGTAATTCTGTAGAGGTGTAGCAACCAGTATGATAATATCTTTTAAAAGGTCCTTTATTAATTATGTTAAATTTGAATTAAACTGTAAATTAATGTTTCGGAGGTGACACAGTATTGTTAACACTACATTTTTTACATTTCAGCTGTTTGTGTACCATCATATGCTAATGGATGACTTGATCTACCTTAGAAAACACTGTAACAAACTGAACAAAGTATTAATGAAACTCTCACATGCACAGTTGATGAATAAATTACAAATATGTGTTTTTTTGCCACTTTTTCCCCTTTCTGGACAAGAGATAGCGTACCATTGCTTACATTAGTGCTATTAATAAACTTGAATGAAATGATCTATTAGCAATGAAGTGCTGTCCATAAAAGATCACAATCACCAAACATGCAGTTTTTAAAACTTTATTAACATGGGACAAATTTATCAGATATTAGCTCAATCTGCCTGTGGTCTTTGCTATCGTTTCGGAGGTGACATTGATTGTTTACATGTAATATACTGAACTATCCCTTTGTTTGAGCATATTTCTGAAATATTCTACTAGTGCATACACTTGTGCTGCAGTTATATGTTACCTTCTGTGAGTTCTACAGTGCTGTTGAGTATATGTTCACAGGTTTAATTTTGCACCATGTTGACCTGTACCAGTATACACATTAATTTGCATGATTCCCACTATAACCACGGAGGGCTCTACTATTTGGTCCAGGTAAATATCCTACAAAAGTTCAGAATATTTGTTCACAATATGTAGACCTGCTGCTGTAACATTTGAAGCAAAAAGAAAGAATCTTATTGCTTCTTTAATGAGCTGTTGTTGTCACAGCACATTGTCTGAAAAGAGATTTCCCAAAAATACATAAAATTTGAATAGGGAATTCCCCTCCCTTTTCTTAAAGAGTGTGAAGAGTGAAGACTGGTGCAAAAGGAAATGTCTGATGCTGGTAATCTGACCTAGTTTCGATGAGGTGTAACAAAAGTGTTAGACACCACCATTGATCCCAGAAAATACACACACAGCTTGCTACCATCGTTAATAGACACTAGTGTATAGTCAGTACAGCTACAGCACAGCACATTGTACAAACGATACAGCGATGGACATCTCAGGTCCAGCTAAAGATAACAAGGTATCACGTTTCATTACTGTCTGCATTTTGTAGCGACACGAACAAAACGTCACTTGCAAGGAACAGAAAGTTACATTTTTCAGATGGCCGCACACGGTTTGGGGAGAGTCTTCAATGCCTTTATCAACCAATTACAAATAACTAACCTTTATAGAGTGAAAACTCATTTAACTCTAGATTGTTGCTCCAGATGGTCTCTTAGGCCTTGTTCACATTTAAGAATGCAACCTGGGCGATTATTGATATTAAGTCCGCAAGGAGGATAAACTAGTTAAGAACAAGAAGCATTCACATTTCAGAACGAGTAAGTTTCGTCTGTTTGCGAGATTAATATACTGCGCAGGCGTATAAAGGTCATATCAGCTGTTTACATTCCCCCCCCCTGTGCTTTGCCATTGTCTTATGTTCTGTACTAGTACATACTACTCCGTACACCACTGCACGGCAACGTACAATCATCACACATAAACAGTTAACTGTATTCAAACAACTCTGTACTGGCATTACCATAACATTTTAACCCAGATTTGAATTTCTTCCAAACCCTTCAGTGGATGAGCAAACGATCTTGCTAGTCAGTGTTTTACTGCTTGATGTCGCATTTGAGGCTAATCTAACATCAAAGGCATTTAATGTTAAGGTCTACTGTATCTGTATACAGTAAGCTAGTAAGTGCAACTTCATTATAGGCCAGGCCAGACGTAACGGTTTTAGCCTTTTACTAACTTCCATAGCAACCGAACCCAAAATCATCCGTTTTGAAATAAACATCAAATTACAGAGTTTGGCCTCTTCAAAAATCTGTCAGTACGGCGTACAATGAATTTAAGGTTATAACAGTAGATTTAAGTGGACTGTCATTTAGTTTGTTTTTGTCTCACAACCGTTACCGCATCTTTTCTGCAGTGTTGGTCAAATTGGTTCAAAGAAAATGAAATGGGTTCACGAATAGCATGGTTTGGTAGTGTTTCTGTTAAGAAGGGCAACCTCTGACAAACACATACATGTACGTACTACCCGCCCAATAGCAACTTGATATATCGGAAATCTCGGGTCACCATTAAGTCTCCGACCATTCACATCACATTTACTGAGAATGCAGGATAAATTCTTAAGACTGCATGCCGACTTGAAGTATGAGTAAAGGAGTGTTCACACTAAGGGAATTAATTTCCCTTGAGGACTTGAAGTACGGGTGCATTCTTAAATGTGAACAAGGCCAAGCTGCTGTTAAATGATTTTAGCCCATCATTTATGCAGTTTTTGACAAGTGTTTACCTAACTTTTCACTAACACTTTGATAGAATGTGGTTAGGTCATGTTAATGAAGTGTTTTTTCCAGAATAATTGACTGAATGTCCTCTTCAAATTTGTAAAAGGTTACAGGAATGTGACAGTCAGTTTCACTGCCAAAAGTGTAACCAACATGTACTGTAACTAGCAGTCAGAATGGCTAATGGCTACGCAATGTTAATCATTTCTTTGTGGTATAATATTTCATATGCAATTAGCCAAAACAGTGTGAATTTAACCAAATGATTTTGAATGGATACAGTATTGTCTCCAAGTTATCATGAATGGCAGCAAAAGCAGTCACAGCACTAGTATCATGAATGTCATTAAAATATTATCAACATATCCTTCTAATGTTTTTCATACTTTCCAAGGTAAGTTCTATGTGTTTTAGCATGAATCAAGCCTTCTGGGTTGTGTAAACGTTTAGCGTCACCTCCGAAACAAAAGAGACTGAAGGTATATACAATATGTTGTATGTGAGATAATCATTTGCAATATGAGTGCCACAGTAAGAGACTTCAGCCCAATGTTTTCAATTGCTTTTTAAATGCCCTTATTTGCTTTACCTGACATTTACCTATTTTTTATAACATAAAACTATTGTATTCTGTGTTCTGTATTCTTTCACTTGTTTCACTAGTTGTACAGGTAGTTGACATACATTCTCTGCTACTTGGCAGAGATATTTTTTAAATCAGTGTTTGATTAAAGATGTTATGAATATTCATTGAGTTTAAGTGTTTAATTCTTTGTTAATTAGCAAAAAAGCCTTTACAACAACTTGTAAACATTTTTGTCACCTCCGAAACGCATGTAAAATGTTAACGTCACCTCCGAAACGCGTAAGTGGGAAAATTCCAACTTTTGCAAAACTGCATGGATTTTTGTGCAACTTGGATTGGATATTAGCCCTCTGTGAGGAGACATTATTTAGGGTGTTTGACTTGGCCTTATCTTTCTATTAAATAGTTTAAAGTTAAAATTAAGAAAAACAATCCTTGATTTCCAATAAATTTTCAGTTAACATGGAAATATCTGCAATAGTAATAAAAAATTTCTGCCAAATCCTTTTCATTTTTAAGTAACATATAATGATAAGCATTTTAAAGTTTACTTGAAACAGAGTACTGTTTTAAGACTGTGTAAATATGGTTGCTTAAAAATATATCTTTTTGCTTAAAGTTTCCTAGAGTCATACAGTCACCGAAAAATTACACCCATAAACGTATATGTTTAAGCTCCGAAAAGTTGAAGTTACAAAAATTTGAACCCTTTAACATGTGATGTTAGTAAAAATTTTAATATATATGGTGTTTGAAATTTTGGCCCTGAGTGTACAAAAGTTACACCACTGATTGTGAAAATGACCATATTGGATGCGCAAATCAACCAACTTTATTTTCCTATCGAGATGCATAATTCCATAATCTAGAGAATGGACAAGTATCAAACTGTTGGTGCCTCCTAGGGCTATGGTTCGTCATATTATACATGTGAGCACATAATAGGCTTGAAAAATTTAGGAGGGGTGAGTGTCCCAGTGTACAGTAGACCTATAATGGTTTGGGCAATAGGCAATGCATACTGCTAAAGAGATCGTGACAGAATAACTATACATGTGCAATATGAAAAATACTCTTTTTTCCACAAAAAGTAGAATAAGGTTGTGATAAAATAGCTCAAAATGAAGCTAAGAAACTCCCATATTCAATAACATATGCCTGTCATGAAACAATATCGTGCCTACTGATGACCCTGCATATTACGGACAAGTACAGTAATAATAGTTTTCGAGACGGAGGCGGTTTTTACCGGTATTTACCAGTTTTTCCCGGTTTTTACCTGGTTTTTACCACTTAGTGGGAAAAACAGGTTTTTTCCCGGGAAAATGCCAACCCTGGGGGGGGGAGGAATGACAAGCATCACACTATGTTACTGTAAGTGACGATTTTCTGAACGCTGATATTTGGATGTAAGTTTGATCATTGTTCCTTACCAAAGTAGCATATAATTCCTGTTTGTTGAATGTTAGAAAATATGAATCAACTAACTTAGCTCTGGCTTTATGATGGAGGCAACAGTTTAATATTATTATAATAATAGTAATTATTAGTAATTAATAATCTTTAACAGGCAAATGATGAGGAACTGAAATCATCCTATCGCAGGCTTTGCATGTTTTATCACCCAGATAAGCATGAATCAGAGGAGGACAAAGCTGCTGCTAAATCAATCTTCACAAAGGTCCAAGAAGCATACACAGGTAAATGATAAGTACTGTACACTGTACTGTACTGCACTGTACTATCAGTATTAAGTGAGTAGTACACTGTACTGCACTGTACTATCAGTATTAAGTGAGTAGTACACTGTACTGCACTGTACTATCAGTATTAAGTGAGTAGTACACTGTACTGCACTGTACTATCAGTATTAAGTGAGTAGTACACTGTACTGCACTACACAATGTGTAGTAACTGAGTAGTACACTGTACTGTACTGCACTGCACAATGTGTAGTAACTGAGTAACTACACTGTACTGTACTGTACAATGAGTAGTAAATGAGTAGTACACTGTACTGTACTGTACAATGAGTAGTAAATGAGTAGTACACTGTACTGCACTGTACAATGAGTAGTAAATGAGTAGTACACTGTACTGTACTGCACTGTACAATCAGCATTAAATGAGACTGAGTAGTACACTGTACTGTACTGCACTGTACAATGAGTAGTAAATGAGTAGTACTGCACTGTACTGTACTGCACTGTACAATGAGTAGTAAATGAGTAGTACATGGCACTGCACTGTACAATGAGTAGTAAAATGATATGCCACTTTATATTGCATATATGCTGAGTAATTATCATTAAGATAAATGGAAAACTGCATACAAGGCTCATTGTGCAACTTGAGATTTATTTTCTATTATAATTGACTTGCATAAAACTCATACTGAGTTCTTCAGTTATTACTTGTAAGTTGTGTTTCTGTGAGCTTTCTACACATGTCCAACAAATATTAAAGTATAATTATATACTTGAAAGTACTGTACTTTCAAGAAGCATAGCAACAGCTGACCAAATCAGTTTGGTGTCACAAACATAACCAGGCAAGCTGTTTTAGATAACTTTGATGTTGATGTGAAGATACAGTATTTCACTTCTCAACAACCTTGATCACAACATCATGGTTTTATGTTTTGAACACAGAGGTTATTTTAACAATTGGTACTACCCTGTCTGTATATGGAATAAAGGTCGGTAAACATTTCATTTCATAGCCACCATATTAAACTTCTCACAGAAATATGTAAGAAAACACTTGGATTTAAGAACTTGGTTTCCATTTTTATGTCAGTTTTAAGTCAGCCAGAAAAGCGAGCCATTTATGATGTCTACGGTAAGAAAGGCCTAGAAGCAGATTGGCAGGTGGTCCCTCGTACAAGGACTCCGGCAGAGATAATTGAAGAATATCAGAGACTGCAAAAAGAGAATGCAGAGAGAAAGCTTCAACAGAGTACCAATCCTAGAGTAAGAAAGATTTTTTTCTTTCCTCTGTCCTTCCATAATTTTAGCTAGTTTCTTAAAATTCATCTTGGATATCCTGTCAACATGTAAGATCAAAGGAATTTCACAAACATCATCATTATCTGTAATTTTATCAATTTCCACGAATTTCTTTCAGGTAATGTTATGTTCGTAAACTTGAAGGTTTATTTGATATCAAATGATATTTTGAAAGAATAGGGATTTTGCAAGGTTTGTTCTAAATGTTGAACACTTTTGGCAAATACTGTAAGCTAGTTTTCCGTCGGATAACCTAAGCAGGGTTTTAAGTTGTCCGATGTGATTTCGGTCGTGTCTGACGACTGTTAATTTTGAGCCCTGTTATGTAAACCTAGATTATCTGAACCTTTTATGCTGGAATAAAGATCTGGATCATCTGGTTTCCTTTTATCCTGGCATATAGATTTGGTTTCCTTTAATCCTGGAATATATATCTGGTTTCCTCTTATCCTGAAATATAAATCTGGTTTCCTTTTATTCTGGAATATAAATCTGGTTTCCTTTTATCCTGGAATATATATCTGGTTTCCTTTAATGCTGGAATATGAATCTGGTTTCCTTGTATTCTGGAATATAAATCTGGTTTCCTTTTATGCTGGAATATGAATCTGGTTTCCTTGTATTCTGGAATATAAATCTGGTTTCCTTTTATTCTGGAATATAAATCTGGTTTCCTTTTATACTGGAATATAAATCTGGTTTCCTTTTATCCTGGAATATATATCTGGTTTCCTTTTATGCTGGAATATGAATCTGGTTTCCTTTTATTCTGGAATATAAATCTGGTTTCCTTTTATTCTGGAATATAAATCTGGTTTCCTTTTATCCTGGAATATATATCTGGTTTCCTTTTATGCTGGAATATAAATCTGGTTTCCTTTTATGCTGGAATATGAATCTGGTTTCCTTTTATTCTGGAATATAAATCTGGTTTCCTTTTATTCTGGAATATAAATCTGGTTTCCTTTTATCCTGGAATATATATCTGGTTTCCTTTAATGCTGGAATATGAATCTGGTTTCCTTGTATTCTGAAATATAAATCTGGTTTCCTTTTATTCTGGAATATAAATCTGGTTTCCTTTTATCCTGGAATATATATCTGGTTTCCTTTTATGCTGGAATATGAATCTGGTTTCCTTGTATTCTGGAATATAAATCTGGTTTCCTTTTATGCTGGAATATGAATCTGGTTTCCTTGTATTCTGGAATATAAATCTGGTTTCCTTTTATTCTGGAATATAAATCTGGTTTCCTTTTATACTGGAATATAAATCTGGTTTCCTTTTATCCTGGAATATATATCTGGTTTCCTTTTATGCTGGAATATGAATCTGGTTTCCTTTTATTCTGGAATATAAATCTGGTTTCCTTTTATTCTGGAATATAAATCTGGTTTTCTTTTATCCTGGAATATATATCTGGTTTCCTTTTATGCTGGAATATAAATCTGGTTTCCTTTTATGCTGGAATATGAATCTGGTTTCCTTTTATTCTGGAATATAAATCTGGTTTCCTTTTATTCTGGAATATAAATCTGGTTTCCTTTTATCCTGGAATATATATCTGGTTTCCTTTTATGCTGGAATATAAATCTGGTTTCCTTTTATGCTGGAATATGAATCTGGTTTCCTTTTATTCTGGAATATAAATCTGGTTTCCTTTTATTCTGGAATATAAATCTGGTTTCCTTTTATCCTGGAATATATATCTGGTTTCCTTTAATGCTGGAATATGAATCTGGTTTCCTTGTATTCTGAAATATAAATCTGGTTTCCTTTTATTCTGGAATATAAATCTGGTTTCCTTTTATCCTGGAATATATATCTGGTTTCCTTTTATGCTGGAATATGAATCTGGTTTCCTTGTATTCTGGAATATAAATCTGGTTTCCTTTTATGCTGGAATATGAATCTGGTTTCCTTGTATTCTGGAATATAAATCTGGTTTCCTTTTATTCTGGAATATAAATCTGGTTTCCTTTTATACTGGAATATAAATCTGGTTTCCTTTTATCCTGGAATATATATCTGGTTTCCTTTTATGCTGGAATATGAATCTGGTTTCCTTTTATTCTGGAATATAAATCTGGTTTCCTTTTATTCTGGAATATAAATCTGGTTTTCTTTTATCCTGGAATATATATCTGGTTTCCTTTTATGCTGGAATATAAATCTGGTTTCCTTTTATGCTGGAATATGAATCTGGTTTCCTTTTATTCTGGAATATAAATCTGGTTTCCTTTTATTCTGGAATATAAATCTGGTTTCCTTTTATCCTGGAATATATATCTGGTTTCCTTTAATGCTGGAATATGAATCTGGTTTCCTTGTATTCTGAAATATAAATCTGGTTTCCTTTTATTCTGGAATATAAATCTGGTTTCCCTTTATCCTGGAATATATATCTGGTTTCCTTTTATGCTGGAATATGAATCTGGTTTCCTTGTATTCTGGAATATAAATCTGGTTTCCTTTTATGCTGGAATATGAATCTGGTTTCCTTGTATTCTGGAATATAAATCTGGTTTCCTTTTATTCTGGAATATAAATCTGGTTTCCTTTTATCCTGGAATATAAATCTGGTTGCCTTTTATTCTGGAATATAAATCTGGTTTCCTTTTATGCTGGAATATGAATCTGGTTTCCTTGTATTCTGGAATATAAATCTGGTTTCCTTTTATTCTGGAATATAAATCTGGTTTCCTTTTATCCTGGAATATAAATCTGGTTTCCTTTTATTCTGGAATATAAATCTGGTTTCCTTTTATGCTGGAATATGAATCTGGTTTCCTTGTATTCTGGAATATAAATCTGGTTTCCTTTTATGCTGGAATATAAATCTGGTTTCCTTGTATTCTGGAATATAAATCTGGTTTCCTTTTATTCTGGAATATAAATCTGGTTTCCTTTTATCCTGGAATATAAATCTGGTTGCTATATTCAAACTTGAGCATGTTATAACACAAACACAAATAATTGTAAAATGCAAAACTCTGAAAACTTGAAGTCATTTGATAATGTAATTGTAGTACTTTTACGATCCATTATAACACCAAACTACACTTCAAGGTACAAAGCTCCATTATGCAATTATTTTTCCTCTTGTCTTGCCATGTCTGGCTAATGCAAGTTTTATTGTATTTAATATTGTCTCTGACTTTAGGATTTAACAGATCATCTATCACATATAAAATATCACTTGCTCTGCTCATTAACATACCAAGGTTCAACAATTAATATCCTCTCAAAGTTTCAATAGATCATGTGATTGTGTGGCATCTTGCCTAATGGTTCAGATGTCTTGCAAGTGCTTACTGCAAATCTCCCTCACATTAGTCACATATGCATTCAATCTGACGTAAGTTGATGTTCATTTAATTTACTTGCATCTATCTAACAGGGTTCGGTCACAGTAGGCATCGATGCTACAGAACTCTTTGACAGCTATCACTATGATGAAGATGAAGACTTGTATGTAACATTATAGTTTAAATAATTCATTCTTGTCAAGCATGTTAGGTGATCTCATCAATATCAGACCATTTAAGTAGGAAAAATCATTTAAAAAAACACAGGAGCCTTTACAGTGTAAAAGTCATTATGTAATGTAATGTTGAAACTTGCTCTGCAACCCCTCCCACATATTCATTTGAAGCAAACATCATCCGGAAATTATGACATTTTGTGTGAAACTGTTCACTTAAATGTTCACTTAAATACTTATCTATGTGCTCATAAGTTATCTATTAGTTTTCCCTTTGTGGCTGCTGTGAAAAATTTTACCAAAGTTTCAGCCATAATATTTGGTGTAGTATACTTCATTTCTTTCCTTTATTGTCAATAGCATTCCTCATATTGAGGTAAAGAATATGTCTATACATCAGTCTATTGATGCACCACTGACAGTCTCGGAAACAGCTACATTCTCAGGCACACTCTCCACACAAAATGGAAATGGCACAGGAAATGTCTCGGCCTCCTGTAGAAGTGTCTTGTCTAGTAAGACCTGGGGTGAGGTAAGTTTTGGTTTACTATTCTGCTTTAAACTCTCCACTTCCATATCCTGTAAGATTAATAAAGAACTACACTTGTAGATAAGATATGCACCGCTTTTAATCATAAAGTTAGCATTACCTGTATGGTGTGATGTTAATTGTATCCAGTATTCTTTACACTTTTTGTTGATGCACTGTTTTCTGTTGACTTTCATCACTCTAGGAAGTATGACATCACTATAACAACAGTATTAAGACATTAACATTCTCAAATGCATTGTACAACCTTCAGTGGCTTAAACAGTAACATTTTCTATCATATGTATTGAATACAATATTCAAACTAAACTTCAACTACACACACTCTATTTTGCCATAACTTGGCTTGGGGTTTGGCAATGTATTGACAGGAGCTCAGTCAGTTTGATTATATGGAAGTGGGAGTGATACGACACAAGTGGTAAGGTATTGAAATAAGATGAACATAACAAGAGCAGAGACTTGGTAGTGTTTGTGTATGGTTCATACTGAAGGGACTATAAAGTGAACCATGTGTGGAAGGTACTAGAAGACTGGCTTTGTCAGTCTGTGTCAGCATAAAAACTCAAAGGATGTTACACAAATAGGAACACTTCGCAAAATGATATTCCAAAATTCCCAAAAGGCCAAATACATAACTAAATTGTTAGCTTTTGATGATAATCATAACCTTGGCATTCATGATGGTGTGTGTGTGTGTGTGTGTTTGTGACGCCCAGCTTGTAAACTCGATGTCTGAAGAAGAAAAGGTCGGACCAATTTCATATTCGGCATGTAGGAGTATCACATTTAGTACAAGAAGCTTATCGTTTTTTTGTGGAGGTCACTATCTTGCTTATTTGAACCTGCTTTGTTAAATGGTCATTGTGCTTCCACAGACCATATCATCCTGTCGGTACCTAATATAACTTAGATGCATTTTGGAGATGAATGCATTTAGGCCTGACATAGAAAAGAGATTGCTGTGAAGCACTTTAAATCAAAAGATTGAAAGCCTGTTTTCTATTTACTATCCATTTTTATTTTGGATTTTCAGTGTTCAATTTCAGCTGGCACTGGTCCTGTCCTGGCTCTGAAAGTCTTCCACAATATATCAAGGAGAAGGTTTGTCATAATAAAATACTATCACTAGACAACAACTGTGTTTAGAAGTTCACTGCCCAGACAGAATAACCACAATCAAATAAAATACTATCACCAGACAACAACTGTGTTTAGAAGTTCACTGCCCAGACAGAATAACCACAATCAAATAAAATACTATCACCAGACAACAACTGTGTTTAGAAGTTCACTGCCCAAACAGAATTACCACAATCAGAGAAACACTCTTTAAGAATTTCCTTGTATTCCACGCAGCTCTATGTATTCAATCTGAATTTTTTAGAATAGTATGACTTTTGAGGTGAACACTTTTTGGGCTCTTTTCCATTTTCTTTATTGATTTAAGTTGATTAATTTATAAAATGGTGTCTCTCAATTTGTCACAGTGTACGATCCCTTTTATGATATGTATACATATTTATACTAGAAACTAGTAAACTTCAATTGAATTCAAATATAAAAACATGAGTAAGCTTTAAGCATGAATTTGTCAAGAACAAAGGGAATATATAGATCTGATACATTTGAATGTATATTAGCTGCATTTTGAGGTACAGATTTGTGTACAATTAAAGAAGTTGAATACATGTAATGTTCTCTCTTTGTATCTTGCTTAGCTTTGTGACTTGCAGTGGAATATGTCAGGTGGGTGGGAATGGCTTGATTGCTCCAGGACTGGTCACAGGTGAGATGCCTTCTCTTATGCTCTCAGCCTAGTTATTCATTATTGTTTCAACTATTTTTTCAAATATTGCTTTTACTACATTTGCTCATGGGGAAGGGCAATTTCATACTTCCTACTAATGTTCATACTAATGTTTCTCAATTACTCTTTTCAAAGGTATAATATAATTGTACGGTTAGATTTTCTGAAAATTTGTAAGACCTCTTTTCTGAAAACTTTGTTTGTACACGGGTATGCCATTAATAGTGTACCTTTTAGCACACGGCTGGCAAAGGGTGAAATGTTGCCTCACATATTGAAACCTTGCAGGAACCAGAGTTCTTGACCTGAAGGAGTCGTTGTAAAGTGTTTTTGGCCATTTTAATTTGGTTACATTTTAAATGTGTGTACTGGGAAATATTAGTTTTGTCATTGATTTTCAAAAGCTGCAACTTCATTCACAACAAGTATTTGAAAGGGTGATCAGGTGCCTGAGATGAGCTATCATCAATGGATGGAGATGATTAATGGAAGTACCAGAAATATCAGGAAAATAAACATTTGCCACAAAATTTAACATTTTGTAACAAGACAAGGAAATGCTGAATCGATGTGATTGGTAGAATGTGTTTGTGATGACTATTGTCAAATGGCATCTCATCAAAGTAACAATGGATTACTGTGCCTGTTTATGTAAGAATATTGTCGTTGGTTATATACAAGTGGTTTATGCATCAGTAATAAAGTACTGTTACCCAGAAACATTTGGAACCTTTGTTTCTTTTATTTTTCCTTATTTTGATTACATTTTTTTTTGCACAGTGGCTAGCCGTCAATTAGACAAACAAACTGTTGGATATTTGACCTGGAAGTGGGGTATGCAATCTTCAATGAATGCCACTGTAATGAGGGACACTAGCAGTAACCGTTTCACTGGACAGATACAGCTTGGATTACCAAACACATTTGTACTTGCCTCATACACTCAGAAGTTTCCGGGACATGATGCACAATTGACTGGAACAATCAAGTAAGTGTCACAGAGTACAAATCAGAACTAATAGAAACTTGCGGAGCAGATCAAGAAAGTTTTGACTGCTACCAATTAGAAATACTTTGAGCTATATTAGGAAAAGATTTAAGACATCCCCACAATTGTACTTAATCGAAGCACTTACCTTAAATACTTTGTTGTTTGTTTGTTTTACTTCCTGTTTGAATAAACATGTGACAAATGGTTCTATTAAAGTTGATTCATGAATGTATTGTTTATAAGAGCAGTGCATAGTTTGAAGTAGTAAAGAATGCAGCCAGAATCCTACAAAGATCAATATTGGTACAAGCCTGCAAGCACAAGAGGTTGCAGTATGATGGTTTGCCAGTTCACTTAGTCCAATATTACTTACCCATAAGAGGGTCATGCAGTAGTCCTCGTAAAACTACCCCAAGGAACTGGTATTGACTCATAAACAAACAAAATGAAAAAATTCATACCAATTGTAGTATGATACTTGCCTATAAATAAGAGATGATTTTGTGGACAGGTGAACCATTCTTTGCCCTTTCTGTTGTTCTACAGAGCTAGTGTCTTTGGTACCTACATTGAATACGGAGGAGACAAGAAGGTATCGACTCACAGCAGATTAGGAGCAAAGATTGCTGTAGGAGTACCTATGGGTGTAACCCTCAAGATAAGGTAAGCTTATTCTTCTCTGAGTTTACCTGTAGATGATGCTACTTTTCAGTTTCTTATTCCCTGCTGAGCATCTGTGCAACCTTGTCCCAAAGCCTCTCTGGTTGGTGAAAATATGAAGCAGCTTATTTAGTGGTATCACTGGGTTTATACTGCCTTTGTGTACATTCTATTGTTTACAATCTCAAGAAGGGAAACTTGGATGAACCTCAAGTTTGTATGAGGATGCCTCGTATTGATTCGAGAACATGGATTGGTTATAGTGAAGATCAAAGTTCATTTGTGGTCAATTGTTAAAACCAACAACTTGAGAAGGGAAAATGTTATTACAAAATTTGTCTGTGGTTTCTCCACTTAGAGTTCAATAAAACTATACTTGATTAAAGGGGTCATCAGAGGTCAAAGATTCAAATCTCTTCAACATATCTCCAGAATGGAATCTTGGGTGTACCTCAAATTAGGATGTGGTGGCCCCATATTTAGAAGATGAGCTGTTTTGTTTTTATAGAGGTCAAAAGCCAGTTGAGGTCATCAGAGGTCAAAGCCTTGAAAACCTAATAAACATGATATATCAAACAGGGAATTTGAGATTAATCTTACAGCCTATATCAGGTGTCTTCATAATGAGAACCAAAGCCTTATAGTTTTTAGTTCAATTTGCATAACCAATGGAGTATAGCAAGGGATTGGGTGCATAAGTTGTTCAAGAGTATGAGGTAAGTGCATAATTTTTTAGATCATTTTGGAAAAAATGTGCAATGTTTCAAACAGATCATCTTGGTAGGGTGAGCTTTAATTTAATTCAACCAATGTAAGTACAGTTACTAATGGGGTAAAATAAATTGTACCTAACCCCCCTAACCCTTTGTTGTCAGAGGTCATATGAAGTTATTAGCAACCAAAACGAAGAATGATTCCAACCTGCAGCTTTCATAAAGGTTGGCTCACATTTTTAGCAAGCTAGATCTGAACAAGTCAGTTTGTGAAGTGGCACAATCAACAGCAGCGAAAAATACTGTAGGTTGGAGGTCATCTTGACCATGTTCCAGTGTAAATGAAACTTGGTTGCAGCACATGTGTCATTTCTGAACACACCATCTCAACTTCAAAATTAAGGTAGAGCCTCAGGAAGGTTGCTTTTCTATCACCGTGTATTATAATATTGCCCATCAATTTGGGAATTTATGACACAGTACAGGATATATGTCAGAGGTCATTTTGAGAATGTTGCAGTGAAAACATAAGATTGGTTGCAATTCATGGCTATATCTCGCAAGCAGACTTTGTGCCATCGCTTGAACAGACATGTAGTCTTAAGCTCCACTTATTTGATTAAGCCTCAAGGTACATCACACTGTATGATAACAGTGCACATCAATAAGGGAATGCCTGAATGTCAAGGAGCAGCTAATTAGATCATCAATGGAGGTGTTCTTTTCAGGTCACTCATGTAAATGGAATCCATCTGGAGTCTCCTCCCTTGTCAACCCTCCTCACCCACTCCCTGACAGTAATTCCTCTTGAATTAGATGTTTTGTAGGCTTAGATACATCTATGGTGAATGCTTTTGTAGTCCAATCTTATGATATTATATGAACATTTGGAAAAGGAGACTGTATTCCATCATCAGTAAATATTTCTTTTGAAGCACTAGTGTTTGGGACACAATTCATTTGGTTTTTCTTGTATTCTTATCTCATCTCCCTACATCATACTGTACATGTAATGTATAGGGAGATGAGATATTGTACTTCACCCCACATCAGAAATGTCAGGAAGTGTGTGTGAGCAATAAGTGTGTCACAAACTCCTCCTAGATCGTTAGTCTGATCAAGTTCAAACTTGATGAGTAGGTGCATGACCATATAACATCATGCTTGCATGATATATGATGTCAAATGTCAAGAAACCTAAAAATTGGTTTTTAGACATTTTCTGCTTGTCCACTTATAAAAAAAGGTCAATATACCACATGATATATCAAGAATGATGGGACAATTTTTAAAATAGGACAGATTTAAATGTTAAGGGTCGGAGTCAAACGTTAATTTGGTCTAAATTCCAAGTATGATAACGTTCAAAGCTGGTGGGTAGGTGCCAAAACTCATACCTGCGTGATTGTGATGTCAAAGGTCAAATACCCGGTTAACTTTTCTAGCCATTACCTGCTAGTCAGTATGTTGGAAAATCATTAAACCATAAGAAATGTAGAGAATAATGGGACATGCATTTTAAAATAGTGGTTATTAAGGGTTAAGGTCAAAGTGGAATGTACTGTAGGTCAAGATGGTCTAAAATTTTAGAAGAGGTGTGTCGCAAACTCCTAAACCGTATGTTTGATCATGTTCAAACTTAGTGTGTAGGTGCCTGATCATTTAAAGTTGTGCCTGCATGATTGATGATCAGAGGTTAATAAACATTGGGTTTCAGCCTTTTTTCTGCTTGTCAACATGTAGGAAATGTCATTAAACCACAATATGTGTAGAGAATTATCAGACAAATTTTAAAATAGTACATACGTGGTTGTTACAGTTCAAGGTCAATGTAGGTCAAATTGGCCTAAACTTTGCTAAAAAGTGTTGCAAACTCCTACACCGTAAATCTATTAAAGTGCAAACTTACTGTGTGAACAAATGGCATACTGTTTAGCAAAGTTAGGATGCCAGGGTATAGTCATGAAGGAGATGAGATCTGCAACTCCATGGTCTGCCATCTTGTGTGTTCATTGTAGTGTGTTTTATTCTCTTCATATATCCACAGACTGGTTCGAGCCAACCAGGTTTTCCTATTTCCAGTCCACCTCTCTCAAGAAATTTGTCCTCAGGCAATCTTATATGGAACCCTAACACCTATAGCAATATATTTCTTTGTCAAAGCTGTCATTGTGACACCATTTTTGAAGAAGCAGAAGGAAAGGTAATTACTTTAATAGATCAAAGGGCTGAGATTTAACATTTATGTAATACAGGGTTTGTGAAGGAAATCCTACTGATCCAATCTGCATGCCTTGTTCCTTGGTTTAGATAGAAAATATTGCAGTTTATCTTATTATTAGGAAATGCATCATTTGAATGCACCGTGCAATAATTCGTAGTATGCCATATATGGGCAAACCTGCTACTGCATATACTGTATGTAAGGGTGTGATCAAGTAAATTCGTCACATCAATGAATGATTACTGTTATGGAGGTGTCCTTATTGCATCTGTGACATACAATGACAGCTTTGATTTGTTGCCCATTTATGGCATCACAAATTTGTGCACAATCTTAGCAATAGAAGGAGCCATCAAGTTTGGAACTATCCCTTGAAATCCTTATCACTGAGACGAATCACAAATAGACAATAAATTATGTGATATAAATATAAAGGTTGATTATAGTGAAACAAAGCTTGCATTTTTACAGCACAGCTTATAAAGGGATTATAAAATAGGCGGCATGCAGGCCACTTCGAGCCTCTCAAAGATATCAGTTTCAATTTGCAAAAAGCAAAAGTACTTGAGAACTTCGGATGTATTATGTGGTCCTAATGTATTTTTGAATTCATGCTTCTCGTTGCTCCAGACTTTTTTGAAGCTTGGGTCATCAGCTGATCCCAGATAAATATTTATGATTGGTTGCATGGATCAATATATAAATATATATATATATATTTTTTTAGTGAATTAGAAAAGCAACGAGCAAGTAATAGGGCTGAGAGAGAAAGAAGAAAACAAGAAGCAGAAACAGAGGTAAGATGGTTTATTTTTCTTTGCTCTGGTTTAATGATAACTGCTACTGTTCCAGTCATGATTCCTCATACATATGTGGTTGCGTTCGCATTGGAGATGGTTTATTTTTCTTTGCTCTGGTTTAATGATAACTGCTACTGTTCCAGTCATGATTCCTCATACATATGTGGTTGCGTTCGCATTGGAGATGGTTTATTTTTCTTTGCTCTGGTTTAATGATAACTGCTACTGTTCCAGTTATGATTCCTCATACATATGTGGTTGTGTCCGCATTGGATGTCAAATTTTGTAGGAAGCCAGCATGAAATTGTGTTTCTGAATATGGCAACTTGGATAGATGTCATACTTGGTATGCAGCAGTACTAAGTACAGGGAATAGAAGGTTCATTCTTTATTCCTTAGGATAGCAAAATTAACCTATTGGATGGTGATAGCTTGCATGTGTGTGTATGACACCTTGGCTTGTAAAACTCTCTAACCCAACAATCTGTGCATTAAGCACACATCTCTGTAGAGCATCTAACGCCATGTTTAGACATATCACACAGGTTTATGACCTCAGGCATCTTGCAGTAACCACTTTACATGGTTGCTGACTTTTTAAAATGAGCATTGCATGTAAACAAAAGATAATAATGTACCTTAGTAATACAAGGTACCAAGTTCAGCAGGGACTGACACACTTGACTGAACACTTTTGTAATGGTCTGTGCTAATGTAACATTGATAACTCAAGCCTGCATGTGACTGACAGATTCCTTATCTACTAGTAAAGTCATGACTTGCCAGGTTCAGATAGAACTGGACATGATAACATTGTTTATGGAATTCCAAAATTGTAACAGTGTGCATTCCCTAAAGTTACATTCTTTACAATATAATACCCTTGTGGTAATCATTCTTTTTCTTTTATGAGATCAAAGGTCATAGACAGTAAGCAAATGAACATGTTGAGCTTTGTATAAACAGTGATATCATGAGATAACATTGACAGTTTTCACACATCGCATGCGCATATACCAATAGTGAGGTTGAGAAGTTTGTGGAGCTTGTCATTTGTGTGAAGCTATTCATGCATTCTGTAGCTCAGTGGTGTTGCAGTCAATTACAGATCAGGGAAAACCGTCCGATGCATAAATTTAGTAGCTCAGTGGTGTTACAGTCAAGTACAGATCAGGGAAAACCATCTGATGCATAAATTTAGTAGCTTAGTGGTGTTACAGTCAAGTACAGATCAGGGAAAACCATTCGATGGATAAATTTAGTAGCTCAGTGGCGTTACAGTCAAGTACAGATCAGGGAAAACCGTGCAATGCATAAATATAGTAGCTCAGTGGTGTTGCAGTCAATTACAGATCAGGGAAAACCATCTGATGCATAAATTTAGTAGCTCTGTGATTTTACAGTCAATAACAGATCAGGGAAAACCATCTGATGCATAAATTTAGTAGCTCATAGGCGTTACAGTCAATAACAGATCAGGGAAAATCATCTGATGCATAAATTTAGTAGCTCAGTGGTGTTGCAGTCAATTACAGATCAGGGAAAACCATCTGATGCATAAATTTAGTAGCTCTGTGGTGTTGCAGTCAAGTACAGATCAGGGAAAACCATGCAATGCATCCAGTAGCTATTTTATTTATATACTCTCTGTAGCCCATACAATCTTCCTTTACTGATAGGGTATACTAACATACTCTATTTATTTACTATCTGTAGCCCATGCAATCTTTCTTCACTGATAGGGTATACTTACATACTCTGTATATATACGGGCTATAGCCCGTGCAATCTTCCTTCACTGATAGGGTATACTTACATACTCTTACTTATATACTGTCTGTAGCCCATGCAATCTTCCTTCACTGATAGGGTATATTTACACACTCTATTTATATACTGCCTGTAGCTCATGCAATCTTCCTTCACTGATAGGGTATATTTACACACTCTATTTATATACTGTCTGTAGCCCATGCAATCTTCCTTCACTGATAGGGTATACTTACACACTCTATTCATATACTCTTTGTAACCCATGCAATAACCCATGCAATCTTCCTTCACTGATAGGGTATACTTACATACTCTATTTATATACTGCCTGTAGCTCATGCAATCTTCCTTCACTGATAGGGTATATTTACATACTCTATTTATATACTGCCTGTAGCTCATGCAATCTTCCTTCACTGATAGGGTATATTTACACACTCTATTTATATACTGTCTGTAGCCCATGCAATCTTCCTTCACTGATAGGGTATACTTACATACTCTATTTATATACTGTCTATAGCCCGTGCAATCTTCCTTCACTGATAGGGTATACTTACATACTCTTACTTATATACTGTCTGTAGCCCATGCAATCTTCCTTCACTGATAGGGTATATTTACACACTCTATTTATATACTGTCTGTAGCCCATGCAATCTTCCTTCACTGATAGGGTATACTTACACACTCTATTCATATACTCTTTGTAACCCATGCAATAACCCATGCAATCTTCCTTCACTGATAGGGTATACTTACATACTCTATTTATATACTGTCTGTAGCCCATGCAATCTTCCTTCACTGATAGGGTATATTTACACACTCTATTTATATACTGTCTGTAGCCCATGCAATCTTCCTTCACTGATAGGGTATACTTACACACTCTATTCATATACTCTTTGTAACCCATGCAATAACCCATGCAATCTTCCTTCACTGATAGGGTATACTTACATACTCTATTTATATACTGTCTGTAGCCCATGCAATCTTCCTTCACTGATAGGGTATACTTACATACTCTATTTATATACTGTCTGTAGCCCATGCAATCTTCCTTCACTGATAGGGTATACTTACATACTCTATTTATATACTGTCTGTAGCTCATGCAATCTTCCTTCACTGATAGGGTATACTTACATACTCTATTTATATACTGTCTGTAGCTCATGCAATCTTCCTTCACTGATAGGGTTTACTTACATACTCTATTTATATACTGTCTGTAGCTCATGCAATCTTCCTTCACTGATAGGGTATACTTACATACTCTATTTATATACTGTCTGTAGCCCATGCAATCTTCCTTCACTGATAGGGTATACTAACATACTCTATTTATTTACTATCTGTAGCCCATGCAATCTTCCTTCACTGATAGGGTATATTTACACACTCTATTTATATACTGTCTGTAGCCCATGCAATCTTCCTTCACTGATAGGGTATACTTACACACTCTATTCATATACTCTTTGTAACCCATGCAATAACCCATGCAATCTTCCTTCACTGATAGGGTATACTTACATACTCTATTTATATACTGTCATTAGCTCATGTAATCTTCCTTCACTGATAGGGTATACTTACATACCCTATTTATATACTGTCTGTAGCTCATGCAATCTTCCTTCACTGATCGGGTATACTTACATACTCTATTTATATACTGTCTGTAGCCCATGCAATCTTCCTTCACTGATAGGGTATACTTACACACTCTATTCATATACTGTCTGTAGCCCATGCAATCTTCCTTCACTGATAGGGTATACTTACATACTCTATTTATATACTGTCTGTAGCCCATGCAATCTTCCTTCACTGATAAGGTATACTTACATGCTCTTTTTCAGATAAGGCTTATGCAAGATGTAGTTCAAAGGAACAGAGAAGTTGAAACTTCCAGGCAAGGCTTGATTCTTGAGAAGGCCTGGTATGGCAAATTAGTTTCAGATGTCACTGCAGATGGACCAGATAACATTAGTGTTATTGATGTAACCATACCACTACAATGTCAAGTGAAGGACTCTAAGCTACTGCTCACAGATGTATCAAAGGTAGAGGAACTGCTTGTAGAAATATTCTTGGAGAAATATTTATGTCATTATTGTCAATGCAATTAAGTTGTACTAATCACCAGGGGAGTGATTTCTTTAGTTCTGAATACATTTCCATTACTTCATAAAACATAGATACGTTATTTGATGTTACGTATTTGCAGGAAATATGAGTTGAGACTCAGTACTTCTGTGACGGCTATCCATAAATACCTGATAATTAAATTATTTTAAGAACAACACATCAGTTTAGTGTTAATATTTCTGCAATCTGGTTGAATGTTTGTTGCTGTACATATGGCAATCATTTATTGTAACTTCATTGAGTATATGAATTTAATACTGGGCTATGTTTGTTTGCTCTTCAATGTCAAAATGAACATTTAAGCTGAACTTTTGTGCATAGTTCTTAAAGTTTAACAGATTGTACATAGACAAATAATGTTTATATCTAATGTGAGAAAGTATCAATTGAATTTAAGTATACATAATTTTCATATTTACTAAGAATTTAAGAACAAAAAGTTCATGGAGGCACGAATGATCCTTATCGCAAACCACAGGCATGAATTGTTTCGAGAGTTATCCCTTTGATAAGATTAAGATGTCTATGCATTCCCATTTTAAGCTCATACCAGCATGCTGGTGTGAGCTATTGTTACAGTGCGGCGTCTATCACTCTATCACTCTATCATTCTATCACTCTATCCGTCAACAATTGGTAAAACCGCTCCCACTTGCACAATGTTTGATGGAATTTCATGAAACTTGGACACAAGGACCATTGGGTATAGGGCCATCAGAGATGGTCCGAAATTTGGGGTCAAAGGTCACCTGTGGGCCGTAATGGGCCATTTTGTGGAAATACGCAAAATGCTTCTTCTCCTACAGATTCCATGGTACAATGTTGAGGGTTTGTCACGATAGTACTATAGAAGTTTTACCTTCAGGGTGTTCATGAATTTGAGATCAAAGATCAACTAGGGGTCTTTTGTGGCCCGAGCCGTGGCCCTATATTTTCAAATTGCTCCTGTTCATACAGTGTATGGCTAGTTATAATGAAACTTGGTCACAACGTTCCTCAGGATGAGGGTTACGAGGGGTGTTCGGAAAATTGAGGTCAAATGTCATTTAGGGGTTCATCGGGGGTCATTCTTTGTAATATTTTCAAATATCTCAATCTCCTCAAGATTTTGATGGATCATATTCAAAGTTGAACTGATGATTGTTGGATTGTGTATGAATAAGGTGATGCCTAATAATTTTTGGTCAAAAGTTAATTAATTACAATTAATCCCCATTGTTTAAAAAAATCTGAGCCTTCACCTTTTGCCAAAGCTCCTTTAATTTGTCTCCCAGTCTCTGCAGTGTTTGTTTACATTTGTGGTTAAGCTCTGCAGAGGCTGTTAGTGGAATTAAAGCAGGACTGGGAGTTGTTATTAACTGTTGAACTGTAAGGGTGGGAGCCCTACAGCCAATCAGCACTTGCCGATTCTTAGAAGTCTTTGAGCCCGAGGTATGTAGGCAGCCAGCCAAAATTTTGGCAAGGAGTGCTTCAGGTCTGCTCAGGTAGAGGGGAGAAAGTTTAATAGGGTAGGTCAGTGGTATTGTTTGAGAGAGTGGGTAAATAAGGATTTAAAGGGGGAAAATAGGAATTATAGCCAGTGGCGTGGCCAGGATTCTGCTAATGGAGGGGGGGGGGGAATCCCTCATGGGCTGAAAATTGGTGGAATCTGAAAAATGGCCTGAAATTTGGTGGGCCATAAAGTTTTGTGGGCCCTACATTTTTAAGCTCGAAAAGGTATGAGCTTCTGCACCATTGGTGCTCTAGTTCTCTAACAATATTATTTTCATTGCAGACCAGTTTGCCAGGATTCTATGATCCATGCATTGGTGAAGACAAAAGTCTTAAAGTACGTTATTATTTTAGAGGGAAACTACACGAGTGCACAGTACAAGACAATGAGCCTCTGAGAATACCCAAGCAATGTAAGTGCTTTTAATAATTCATCTCTGGACCCACAGGTATTCTTTACTGTGCGTTAGTTTTACCTCACAATTTAATTATTTGTTATTATAATACTATAAGTAATGAAGTATAAAGTCGATGATGTGACATCTTCAACATGGCTCTTAATGCTACATCATCTATGAAGTGAGTGAGGTTATTTCCATGCCATACATACTGCATATTAAGGCAATCTAAAGCAAAGGTACCTTTACCGTCATTATAGCATGTATGTCAGGGTGTATGTGAAGTCTCCTAACATTTCAGTGTACTGAACTTTGGCTTGTTACTTACTGTAGGCAGCAGTAAATCTATATCTGCATGTCAATGGGCCAAAACTGAAATTCATGTAAACTTGCTATCTCAAGAGTTGGGGGGGGGGGGAGGGGGGACAGGTTGTTGAAACATGGCATCCTTTGCAGGTGGCTTTCCCATAGTGAGCATCTGGCAGCACTGTAAATACATCTGGTAAAATGATCCCTGTTTCACCATTAGAGGCTATGGTCCACTTGCAGAGCATCAATCAAATCGCCTACTGATATTGTGCAGTGGCTTCTGTATAGAGCCATGTGCAACTATCATGGACTGTGTCAAGAGATATCCTATGTTGTGGCTATAGGATACATCAAGGGGATTCGGAAAAGAAACAAAACATGGCCATTGATTAGCATAGTCTGGCAAATTAATATAGTTCATACACCATGAATAGCTTATATGTATGTCACTGAATGATCATGCACCAACATTCCATGGTTTCTCTCCATTACAACTGTCTTGAGATGAAGCCGATCTCTTACGCATTCAAAATCATACTCAACCTACACTCAGAGTCAGTATCTGAAGTGTTTTGGGAAAATCACATATCAAAGGACAGCAAACATCTTTAAACGCTCAGAAGAAATGGTACATATTGCAATATATTACCCATGTCATTCCCTCAACAAGTAGATCATGATCTAAGGTGCATCGCTCAGCTGATATGAAACCTTTTTTTAATTATCTGTATCAACAAATCAGTACTATCCAACCATTGTGAGAATAGGACGCAATAAAGCCTAACCACCTCGGAAATTACCTCATGATTAAAAGTTTATTACTAAAAGGGTTACAAAAAAGTGTGAAAGGCACTTTGATTCTTAACCTATAGGCTATAAAAGACTAATTGGTCACAACTTCATTGAATTTGTATAGCCAAAACTTGGAATATCCAGGTTCCAGTAGTAAGAAAGTTATGTGATTTCGCAGAATTTTGTCGGTCTGTAGAGCAGGGGATTTCAGTCTATGGAAAATGCATTTATATTTGTCCTATGACAGGGTACACTGTACTGTTGTTTCCGCAATTGAGCAATTGCTAGGCAAACGATTGTTGATAAATGACCATTGTTAATATTTGGTTAGTTGTGAAACACATAATATGGAGAAAAGTACGATGCATTAAGTCAGGAAGTTCTCTCACTTTTGTATTTTAGTGTGAAAGCAATTATGATCCCTGAGTACTAAGGGCCTTCTTCTGAATTCTTTTTCGGTCATTGTGTTGCATGAAGAACGAGTCGCGGCTCTTCTCGGAGTCAGCAGGCCACATGTACTAGACTCCAAACTTTAGGGAGTTGCCCCGGCCTTGACTGGGCATGGCCCAACTGAGATTTTATAGACAACTAAGCTAGTAAAACTACTGGTAACATTACACTTGCTCCAACTATAGAGCACATGGGAAAAAGTATGCCTTCAAAAGCCACAAAAAAGCCTTTCAATTTCTCAAAAGATCCCTTGAAATAGAAAAGTTAATTCAGACCCTAGCATCTAATTACCTTGTGTGTTTAGTACAGGTCAATCATTCAAACTGCATCCAGCAAGAATGGTAAATTTGACAAAGTGTATACAATCATCCTTGATTGTACTAATGACTCACAAAAGTTTTCTTGTTTTTGGTAGAGATCAAAGGTCATTTAAAATAGAGATGATGGCAAAACTTGAAACTTTGTAAACATGATCTCAATAAGGAGAATGTTCACAAATGTTACCAGGGTATGCAACTTGCCCATAATGAGTATAAGACCCCTTTGTTAGGGATCAGCCGTTTATTCAAGTTATTTGAGCAACTGGAACAGAGTTCTATATTTGCTTTAAATTTACCAAAAAAAGCCTAAAATTGTTTTTTGGACTTTCCAGTTTATGGCACAGTGGAGGTAGTACACTGCTTGATCATCAAAATATGAAATCTTGTTACTGTGTGTGTACATGATACTATTTCTTCTATGGGTGTACCGTGTTTCATAGAATGTGTGTTTAAAGAATTCTCTTTGAATTTGGCTACTTGGATTCTAGTCTTAATTTTCCAAATATGGCAAGTAACCTCAGAGAAGGTCGTTACCCAACTCTGGTTACAATAAGTAGTTTTTCGTTTTAGTTTTGTTTTTCGTTTGATTGCAACTATTCAGATATAGTTTACAGTATATAGTATTTTAATATCATAATATAGAGTGATGACTTGCCATATTCCATATTTTACAGCTACTGTTTGAGTAATTTCATTGTCAGAAAGTAGTCATGTGTCCTTGCTCACACCATTCATTACTTTGTTCTCATGTTTTAAATGTACATATCTGTTTTTACTTCACAGCTCATATGGTTGACACAAGGTGATGACCCTCTGATGCAGTTTAAATTACTACAATGCTGTAAGGTTGATGAAATCCCAATGTCTGTGACTTTTGAATTGCCAACAAAGCAGCCATACATATGTAATGGTCCCTCAGTTTGACAGAGTTACTACTTTCATGAAAATGAATCATCTGCAAGAGTCCATAAATCTTTTACGACTCTTGCAGTTTGTAAGTATGGAACGTTAAGCTGTCTCACAAGCATTCCTTGGTGACCAACGGATTCCATCGATTTCTTTAATAGGGTGTGGGGGGAGGGGAGGGGGGATTGGAAGAAAGAACAGCATCCTTAGGGAGCAAGTGACACATTTCCTGATAGCTCTGTATGTATGACCAAGTTATGCCATAGAATCTGATATTGACTGATATCACTTGGTGGGAGTAGTATTTCTTTCACTCAATTAATGGAAGCAAGCAATTGTATTGATCCTCAAGCAACCTATCATTGCCTGGCAAACACTGATCAGGCGTGACAGTCCAGCAGCTCTTTAATCATGGTTGCCTTACACTTTGTTAATTAACATCCAATGTTAAAGTATTCAAAGCAGACTGTGAGGGAACAGCAGTGCTTTACATTATGGAGTGTTCTACGAACAGAAAATACATATGACAGACGTAATCACTCTTTCTTTCTCATGTTTGACATCCATTTTCTGTGTTTGACCTCCATTTTGACAGCCAACAGAAACCAAGAAGTGATGTGGTTTGCACTCACAAAAGTGATGTGGTTTGCACTCACTGAGGTGAACCAACATATCAAGTATAACATTCATAACATTTGTCATATAAATATTGACTTATCATGTGACAAGATTTTCAGAATTTCACTACTGTTGGTCTCACATGACCTTTGCCCTACACAATCAACAATATGGATCGTGTACACACTTAAGTTCACAAACATACTGCGTATGAAGTTCATCAAGCTCGGCTTTCAGGCTTATCATGTTTACAAGATTTTCAACAGACTTTGACTTACTTTTACTTCAAATGACCTTTGACCTCTACCAACTTCAATGTTTCTTCGAGCAGGTCTTTCACTCTGACCATGCATTAGTCTTGGCCGCGAAAAGTGATGTGAACAGGTTTTCAAAGGTAGAGATGTGGCCTTTTGGCTGAGATCATGTGTAGTATCTGTTCCCTTTCGAGGGGAATAGTGACACATACCTGACGATGATCACACAGTCAGTCTTCATGCAAGGGGACTGGGGTTGAGAGCGGATCAGTCATTCGGTAGTTTGGTTTTCGTGCCCAGGTTCTTCCCTGGGTGACTTGGAGGGGGTCAGAAATTCAAAATTTTGCTTAATTAATTTATGGCAGGAAGCAATTGTATTGATCCTCAAGCAACCTATCATTGCCTGGCAAAACCTGATTAGGCGTGACAGTCCAGCAGTTCTTTAATCATGGTTGCCTGACACTTTGTTAATTAATATCCAATGTTGAAGTATTCAAAGCAGACTGTGAGGGAACAGCAGTGCTTTACATTATGGAGTGTTCTACGAACAGAAAATACATACGACAGATGAAATCACTCTTTCTTTCTCATGTTTGACATCCATTTTCAGTGTTTGACATCCATTTTGACAGCCAACAGAAACCAAGAAGGCCAAATGACTTTGTAATTCCTTGCCACATTTCACATCTGAATATTTCATGTAACACTGCACATAATATATTTCCAGTTTTGACCAATGTTGCTAAATTCACATCATTGGCATGGTTTTAGCATTCGAGTGGACCAATTTACAAGTAGCTTCCAAGTGGCTTTTGTGTGACTAAATGTTCAATATAAGTAATATTCAGTTCAATTGTAATTACTCTAAACATGGTGAAAAGAAAAACCTAAAAAGATATGTTTGTAACATTAATAATAATCTCAGGTTTGAATTAAACTTGCTTGGTCTGGAAGGGTTGCCAGGAAATGGCACAAATACAGTAAAATATACAAACCTTGTCCAGGTCGGTCATGGTTCTTGAGATACAGAATTTTAAGATTTTCACCTTTGCCATCTGCTAACCTGACATAACTTTTGACCCCTACAAAAAACACTTGGAACTCATACTAATTATAGGGAAGCCAAATGCCAAGTGTCACACCTGTCAGCATCACCCATCTCGAGAAATCATATTTCCATCTAATGCATCACACCACTTCATACAGACAGATTTTGAAAGCAAGTTCTGAGGCCAGAAAACAAGGGGAATAGGCAGTAAAAGGTGCAGCTATTCACCAAACCCATTGAAAAACACAAAAACCAATTGTCATATTCAGTTGTATGAATAAAGACACAAAAACATGAAGTAAATTATTCTACATCTATTTTCTAAGGTATATATCCGACTCCCAGATTCATACGATTACTCTTTAAACAGACGATAAATAAACAAACTGTTCTAGTCCCTCCTACTGAGTGATATACCACCGCAGTGTGCTTAGGTAACCAGTCAGTGTACCGTAACTTATTAGTTACTGCAGGCTAAATCACCACACCAATATCCCCTGTTACCAAGCTAATGCAGTATTCATTTTCATGTTAAACAATTAGACAAAATTTAATAAGCTAATTCAAGATAATTGCATGTTTTCAATTTATTTATTTTATAGCATGAAATGTTATTTCTGTTCAATGTGTAAAAGATTGTTCTTCAATATTTATGTTCCGGCAGCATGTTGGGTAAATTTAATAGGTTGATTCAAAGGCAATGGAAAAGACAATAAAAAAATAGACTGTGATGCTAATTCCTATTTAAATCCTTATAGAATTACATATTTCAAAGGATGAAAGTAAAACAACTAAATATAATGGACCAGACAATGCATTGTTACCAATAACCGGAAAATGTGATACCTGAAGACAATCAATGTTCGGCCATTGTGAAGAATTTCTCAGGATTAGCCTTTTATGTAATTCTTAAATTAATAGCATGCAAAGTATACAAGGTCCCATTACAGGAACACCAGCAGGCACCAGGTACATTGTTACAGTACATTTATCAGTTGGGCATTCCTTAACAAGCTAAATATCTTCATGAATCTCACCAAACCTGCAGGGAGTAATCAATCAAGAAAAGGAAACAATTGCTACAACAGGCAGATATTGATAATTTATCACATATGTCCCTAAATGATTGCCTGGCTGTGTGTTATTGTTGTATGTCATGATTGGACTATATAATTTATGCCATGATTTATGCAGATTTTTCACACTATTTTGATTTTATCAGTCACAAAAGCTGAACTAATGAAACTTATTCCTCATACGCAAAGAGCCAGACTAGTAGAAATGCCAGTTTATTCCTGAATAAATATCAAAAGATGAGAGAGATTTATTAGTAGCATGTAACAGTTATGACCTCCAAAGCACTATTATTCTGTTTGTTGTACCAACATCAGTCCTACCAGCTAGGTAATTCAGTAAGAGTATCCACAATCCTGTTTTGACGTCGGGATTTCTCAGCTGCAAACACCAGCAAATGACTGGCCAGCGAGTCATCTGGCCCACTCAATATCAGAGATGGATCATTTGTCTGCAGAGGTAAACAGAAACATAGAACAATGACAACAACCAGATTGTGATAAAGGTAATTGTCATCTCAAACAGCCAACAAAAATATTATTCCATTAGAGAGATTCTTTTTTTCCCACACACAAGCCTGAAGACCTGATCAAATCATCAACCAAATGTGCTTCAACTTTTTATGGTTTTCTTTATTCATTTAAAATGTTTATTGTTTGTAATGGAGATGGGTTTTGGAAGAACTGACTCTGAAATGTTGAACCCCTTTTATGTGAATTAATCATGGCATTGGTTTCAGTGTCTACATTATTAATACTCTACATTGCTCTGTCATATACGCTATAGATGATGGTTGGGTTTGTGTACGTTGCTCTGTCATATACGCTATAGATGATGGTTGGGTTTGTGTACGTTGCTCTGTCATATACGCTATAGCTGATGGTTGGGTTTGTGTACGTTGCTCTGTCATGTACGCTATAGCTGATGGTTGGGTTTGTGTACGTTGCCCTGTCATGTACGCTATAGCTGATGGTTGGGTTTGTGTACGTTGCTCTGTCATGTACGCTATAGCTGATGGTTGGATTTGTGTACGTTGCTCTGTCATGTACGCTATAGATGATGGTTGCGTTTGTGTACGTTGCTCTGTCATGTACGCTATAGCTGATGGTTGGGTTTGTGTACGTTGCTCTGTCATGTACGCTATAGATGATGGTTGGGTTTGTGTACGTTGCTCTGTCATGTACGCTATAGATGATGGTTGGGTTTGTGTACGTTGCTCTGTCATATACCCTATAGTTGATGGTTGGGTTTGTGTACGTTGCTCTGTCATATCGCCAGAGATGATGGTTGGGTTTGTGTACGTTGCTCTGTCATATCGCCACAGATGATGGTTGGGTTTGTGTACATTGCTCTGTCATATACGCTATAGCTGATGGTTGGGTTTGTGTACGTTGCTCTGTCATATCGCTATAGATGATGGTTGGGTTTGTGTACGTTGCTCTGTCGTATGCGCTATAGCTGATGGTTGGGTTTGTGTACGTTGCCCTGTCATATACGCTATAGCTGATGGTTGGGTTTGTGTGCGTTGCTCTGTCATATACGCTCTAGATGATGGTTGGGTTTGTGTACGTAGCTCTGTCATATACGCTATAGATGATGGTTGGGTTTGTGTACGTTGCTCTGTCATATAGGCTATAGCTGATGGTTGGGTTTGTGTACGTTGCTCTGTCATATACGCTATAGATCATGGTTGGGTTTGTGTACGTTGCCCTGTCATGTACGCTATAGCTGATGGTTGGGTTTGTGTGCGTTGCTCTGTCATATACGCTATAGATGATGGTTGGGTTTGTGTACCTTGCCCTGTCATATACGCTATAGCTGATGGTTGGGTTTGTGTACGTTGCTCTGACATATACGCTATAGATCATGGTTGGGTTTGTGTCTCTGTAATCCCGGGGATTATCTAGTGGGAGACTCACCTGGACGGCTTTAACAAAAGAATGGAATGTAAAATAGTCTGCGCCGTCATGTCCTTGTAGGCTGGATTTTTCTTGTGGAGCTGATGGCAAAGTTATAGTCTCTTGTTTTCCAGAGAGGAAGTCATAAACCTGTAATGCCTGGTTGTCAAATCTGATTTCACCCTGCATAGAAATAAATTATGATAAAAATATACACTTGTGACTGATCAACCTAACATTCTAGTACTTGTTGTCTTACTAAATAGCAATATTGTAATGGAGAACATTGCATTGAGTACAGATATTGTCTGTTTCTGAGTATGACTGTTTAAGTATACACAAGTTTTTACTAGTAAGATACTTTATGGAGTGTTAGCTCAGTGGTTAACGCCGGTGCCTTTCAATCATAAGGTCCCCGGTTTGAGTCACTCCAGTTACAGAGTTGTTGACAATTGACAATTCATAATCATGGACGTTAAATATGAATGTAAGAGACTGACTTTGGTCAGCTTGTGGCTTTGATAAGCCAATGAGGCTTCTTTGCGAGTTCCTGATTGCAGGAGGATCTATAATACGTCCATACATACATACTTAACTTGTCTTTATCAAAGAGAATTTTTAAGCACTTATCAGCTTAGTACTGTTTGATATTTCATTTAAGATGATGGAAACTTTTCCAAACATTGAAACTTTCCTTTCAAGTGTAAGCAGGTTGCATTGACAAAGCAAAAGGAAATGAAACCTAAATTTATAAATATTATAGATTCAAGTTTTGCATAGACTCAAGCATTCCATCATGCTATTCACATGGACAAAGAATTAAGCAATACCAACAGCTGGAAACATGAATACACTATGGCATGAGTGACAAGATACAAGTTATGACTCCCAGCTGCAAAACCAGAGAGCCAATTGGATTAGTGATTCCTTGCCAATAGGAAATCATTCTTAAGATATGTGGTTTCAATTTGACACATTTCCATTCTGAAGTTACTGTGTTAACACTCAGGTATAGAATGCTTAAGATCCATGAGCATTGACTAACAGTATTGTGAACTATGAATAACTGTATCAGTCATCAAAGTTTTACCTAGACTGAGATATCATGTTTACAAGGCTTGCACAGTTTGACCTCTGATCTCCACCATTTTTTATAGGGTCTTCATTAATAATTTAATCATAGGAGATCAAACAGATTGATGTCATGTTAACAAGGTCATAAATCAGCTTCATGCATTAAACTTTGGGCATTAATTGCCAGATATAAGATCCAGACATGTTTTCCTGCTTGATATATTGTGTTTACAAGGTTTTCACTATTTAACCTCTGGTGATCTCAAATGACCTTTGACCTCCACCACAAGCAATAGGGTTCTGCTACTCAGCACACCAAGTGTGAGATTCATCCAGGTTCTGTTATTGAGATATCGTGTTTACAAGGTTATCAGCGTGACGTCTGGTGACCCCAAATGACTTCCAACCCCAACCAAAACCAATAGGGTTCTTGTAGTCAATATGGGGCATATACATGCCAAGTATCACATTCTTTACTGTTTATCTTCTTGAGATATCGTGTTCACATTTTCACAGTTTGACCTCTGATAATCCTACATGACCTTTGACCTCCACAAAAATAATAGGATTCCTGTACTCAATATTGGGCATCCTCAAGCCAAGTATGACATCCCTCATGGTTACCCTTCTTGAGATATCTTGTTCACCAGCAGCATCACATACACACGCCATCACCATCGCATGGATTCCTTTTGCCTTTGGCAAGGAACAAGAAGATTTTCACACTTTCTTCCATCTGCGGACCTTCAATGACTTTTGACTTTCAAGAAAATCACTACAGATTGTCTACTCACCAATGGCAAACTACACACCAACCTTTAACTTCCTGCAACTTCCTAATCTTGAGGTATTGTGTGAACAATGTTTTCAGACTTAAGCCCAAGCTGACCTCAAATGACCTTTGACCGATACCAACAACAATCCCTAACCAACTCTACCTAAGGGGAACCTGACTAACAAATATGACATGTATCCCTGTTATCCCTCTGAAGTTAGAATGTCATATAAACACCCAAACACACACACCATTACCATCGCATATATTCCTTTTGCCTCCAGCAAGGAATAAATCAAAGGTAAGCATAAACAGCTAGTACACAGTCATGTTATTTACCTTGGTTCCAAATATCTTGACAACTCTTTGACAAGTTCTCTGTGTGTATGCAATCATGGTGAGATTTGCTGTGGCACCGCCTGAGAATGACATGTTCACCACCTGTAATTTGAATGGACAATTTTATCATGGTCAACCATATATAGATATGATAACAGAACATCAAATAATATGCTTCAACACTTATGAATGAAATTATCATTTCGGTATTGCTGTTCCCTAATTTTACAATTTACAGAGAACAAGCAATATAAAATCAGTTTAGGTAAATTGGGTGAGAGAGAGATCATTTGCCACAAGTATCAACAGATCAATAAAAATGTCTTGATTCATGCTAACAGAAAATCTATTACTACTGGTGGTTTCTGCCTGATGAGAACATGAAAAAATTCACATCTTTCATTGGCTGTAGTTTGACATACCTGATTATCACAAACATCATTGTCACATTCGTAAGCACATTTTCCATATGGTCCTGTCTTCAATGCATTTGTTACTCTTTCTAGAGTTGGTTCTTCAGCATTGCATATCACTGAAATTGGCCAACCTTTGTTCCCCTGTGAAATAAATCAACAAGTTATAAAGTGAATGTCTCAAAAGATTTTTTAACGACCTAATGACCCCACGAAATGACCAAACTTTGGCAATACCAAGAAAAAATATACTTAATTGGGTCAACTGCTATAAGAGCAAATTCAAAATCAAATTTTTTGGAATTCTGCATAAAACAATTAACATACCATCCTCTCACAAACACTTAAAATTAGCTTAATTCTAGTCTTGATGGAATTGGGACTACTGTCTAATGAACATGATTGTTCATAACATAGCATATGAACAATAGGTCATAGAATGAAAAGAAACATGTAAATGGTATATTGTAATGTGAACAATTTATTGTGGGGTAGGTGGAGGATGTTCGTGAAATATTGAGTGGATACAATTTTTTGTACATACCGAATTGAATTGCCCAAGATAGAGTTTCTTTGCTGAATAAGGGCATGTCTGTTCCACGTTACATTCTAAACATCTGCTTCCTGCTCCTGCTGGCTAGAAAGAATTAGTTGCCGTTAGAACTGAATTATGGCAACATAAAAAAGTCGCACATATTCACAAATGTGTTAAATTGACCACTTGAGGTCATACGATATTAAACCATTTAAGCACTTGATCATAGCAAGTATTGCAAAGAGATAGGATTCTGGAAATCTGACAAATTGCTTCCTAGATGTATTTAAAGCATGCTACTGTATATGTAGCTCAATGTATAGCTCAATGCTATATGTAGCTCAATGTACCAATGTACTTTAATGGAGTTATATGCTACTCACAGAGTTGCAGTCTTGTTTTGCTTTCTTTAGATTGGACAAATATATTATTCTTACCTTATTTTCCTTTGTGAAATGAACTAAGGATCCAAATGATGATATTTTTTCACATCTGTGGAGAAAGGAAAGAAAAAAACTGATATGCCTTGTTCAAGCAGGAAGTTATGCACATACTAGCGATGTCCAATTGCATTTATTACATTCTCTGACTAATATAATACACCATTTATAACCCTTCCAGCATTATTATACTGGTCCAAATCAGAGATCTACTACCAACTATTGTAGCTAATTAAGCTACAATTGTCCATGTGACACACCTTTACACAGTGATTCTGAGTGGTCAATATCATCAACTTCCTATGATCTATTGATCAACATCAACAAGCTTTTCCATATGGTACAAAACTATTCTTTTCAACATCTACAGCAGTAAATGCTACCTAATTCAAGTACTCACAAATAATTCTTAAAAGCATGCTGTAATTGGTCAAACGTTATATTCACCAGTTTGATATTCATACCTTTTGTTCCCCATCCACCACATGATAAGGTCAACATCATGACAGCATTTTGCCAACAAAGAAAATGTAGATTCTGCTTCATTTCTCCAGTTACCTCTAACATATGAATGACCAAAGTGCCAAAAGCCTACCTAATGGAAAAGGAAATCATGCAAAAACACTTTGTCCATCCTAATTGATTGTAGAGGTAGTTACAAAAGATGGGCATTTGGTGTGATTTTAAAATCACAAACAAAACACTTTGTCCATCCTAATTGATTGTAGAGGTAGTTACAAAAGATGGGCATTTGGTGTGATTTTAAAATCACAAACAAAACACTTTGTCCATCCTAATTGATTGTAGAGGTAGTTACAAAAGATGGGCATTTGGTGTGATTTTAAAAGAGACACAAACGCAACCATCAACATTGGTCTACATCATAGAGATAACTGTCATGAAGAGCTTGCCCAAACAGCTCTAACATTTCATTCCATTTGGGAGATATCACTGATTTAACATTCCTTCACATACAAGGCTGAAGACTTGATTGTTAGGTCTTCCTTTATTATAACAATGTTGGTTCCCCACATTAGAGATGGGGTTTACAAATGCTGAAATTTAAAAACTTACTGGTTTTGATATTTACGAGTGACAAGCTTACCTGTCTCCCCACAACCTTTATTTTAGCCCTCTCGTTCTACCGTGCCTAGAATGATAATATACAGGTCCGACCGAAATAATGATGGGCAAAAGTCCACACACAAAAACGGATGTCTAAGCGCTTTGGGCGGTCGAATGAGAAGGGCATTGACCGGAGAGGTCCGGACAATGTGGGTGCACAGTGTTTATTCTAGGCACAGTATAATGAGAGTGCTACAGTTGTGGGGAGACAGGTGAACAAGGAGCAAAGTAAATTCTAAAATATCAAAACAAGACCAAATGATGGCATTGGTTTCAGTGTCAACAGTATTCAAAATTCTACCTTGAAAATATGACAAGAAAAACAAAGAGAAAGTAAACTGTTCCAGATCCTACTGGCACTATGACATCATAGATTAACAAAATGGCAGCTGCCAAACACACAAACTTTAAACTTGGATATCTAAGTGGAGAGAAGATTTTTCTTGCCTGTTTGGGGGAGTTGTTCATCAAAAAGAACTCTGTCATACAAGCTGAAGATGATGGTTGGGTTTGAGCCTTACTTAACGGATGGTAACAGACAGTCTGACCACACATACAAAGAAGAAGTGCCTTGAATATTATGATGTCTGTTGTTTAACAGAAAGAGGCTGATGAATTCGTTGGTACACTGACAAAGTGTTTTTGGACACCAACAAGTTTAATAAATCTGGAGAAACTATCACACAGTAAATACGCGCGTACGCGCGTACCATGTATGGAGGGTCATGTGATGTGTTCCAGGGTGGTACTAATATATTACTCTCCCCATTACGCATGATGATTTCACCCAACTAGTACGTAAATGTGTATGCGTGCTTAGAGCAGCAGACGACACCCGTTACCTAGCAATAACCGTGCCTGTAGCCTAACGTGATAGCTATTTTCCCGTCGAGCAGCATTAGGCTCTGTTCCATGGAGAATTCCGTGGTTGCAATGAACTAAACATTTCCCCACAGGACCAAACTCTATAAATACAGTAGCTGTACCTCAACTTCAAGCAATCAACTATAGGCCTATTCAACCAGAATCATTTCAACACAAAAATGTACGTTAGGCTAGTTATTGTAGAGATGTCTGCATTAACTGTAATTAACTTGCCCGATACCATACTAAACATAGGCTACTGTATGTTACTGTTAGGCAGTAGGCACTATCTGCATGTGTGTGCAGTTAAGTCAGGTCTACCGAGAACACTTTCTCTTAACTTCTGCAGAGTTAGCTAGTAAACACACTTAACATGATCTAAGACACCGTCCAGTTCAACAATCCTTTTCGACAAAAAATCATTCTTGAAATACAATTCAGACATCGACATTTCCCGCTGCAAGCCCAATGTATCTGTACTTGTTCTGTGCCAGCATGTCTAACGTTAGCATATTAGCACTATTTTGTAGGCCTGAAGTACCAGTACCTTCTTATGCCGTTAGTTCCCATGTCCGATCCGTCTTGGTGCAAATCTTTCACGAAGTCACTAACACTATTCTCGAACTGCTACAGAGAAATATCAGTTTGGTACCACCCTGGAACACATCACATGACCCTCCATACATGGTACGCGCGCACCCAATTGACATGAATCCTCCAGATTGATTAAACTCGATGTTGGACACTTGATAATGGTGTACCTAACTATGAGGAATTGCTTTATGTTGTAGGATTCATATTTATAGATTAACATGGGTATAGCCACCTATAGTATCCATTGCATATAAGAACCAGCAAGCCAGCAGGCTTTGTGATTCCTTGCCTTATAAGTTTATATATGGAATCACCTGGGAATTCAGAGATATTTAAGATACTGTGCAGTAACTTTTTACAAAACGTATCTTAAACAGCATCTCATACCTGTACCAAGTATAATGAGAGCATGGATGTATACCAAGATAGTGAGAGCAATGAAAAATTACTCTGACATGGTGTAAACTTTCAAGAATTACTTATTAGGTTCTTAATTTTATAACAACAATATCAATTAAGGTTCAAGTATGTGCTTTTCTGTACACCATGTTTTTGCACAAAATTTCATGCTGAAACCAAAGGCATTTTTACTGACCACTTTAACTGAGAAGAAAGGTTTTTAGGGATTGAATTCTGCTAGCCTTAAACAACTATTGACTTGAAGCAAATTAGAAGTCTCTCTTTGCATAGTATTGATGTTTTGACACCTGGTGACTCTAAATGAACTCTGACCTACATCAGATTGTGTACAAACTATACAATACACAAACAAGGCTATCATACCATGCATATAGTTCCTTTCATGCTCTAGTTTTGGAGGTAAAAGCACTTTTGAAATATTCATATTTTGCCCTCTGCTGAACCCAAATGACCTTTGCCCTCCATCACAAACAATTGGGTTTGCTGAACTTATCACAGGGAATCCACATACCAAATGTAAGAACTGCACAGGCGACATTCCTTGAGATATGTTTATTAGATTTTCACACTTTTATCCGTCTGTTGACCTCCAATGACCTATGACAATCACATAAAATACTACATTGTCTGCTCACCAACTGCAAGCTACATACCAAGTTTGAACTTCCTGTACTGTCCACTTCTTGTGAATGATGTTTTCAGACTTTGACCCATGCTGACATCAACAACAATCCCAAACCAGTTCTACCTAAGGGGCACCTACATACCAAATATGAAATGTACCCCACTTATCCTTCTGAAGTTAGAGGGTTTACGAGCAAGTGTCATATAAACACCATCGCATAGATTCCTTCTGCCTTTGGCAAGGAATCAAACATGATTTACTTCGCATAGATTTGACCAAGGTTTGTATCTAAAAAATACATATAAAATTTTAAATATTTACAGGTTCCAAGTGCTGTATATTCACCACATCACCGATTCTTCCACTCATGATAATTTCCTTTATTTTGCGCATTGGTGGAAAGTAGCGTAGAACGTGGCAAACTCCAAGCATGACTTTGTGCTGTTTACAGACATGTGCAATTTCTTTACAATCTTCCTCAGAAATCTGAAACAAAATCACAGCATTGAATTTTCTTCAATTATTTAAAGTGACGAAGTTGACATGTATCTTATGTATAGATCTACTAAATAAGAATCACAATCCTGCTATAATGGGTAAAGATAACATGACTTCTCCTTACAAATCTTTCTACTAGTGGGTCTAATATAAAATGTTACAAAGTGAGAATGCCAAAAGCAATAACTCTGGTTTGACTGGAGTACTTCAACAAGTATTTCTCTCTAGCAGCTATACATTTATGCTGAGCTAATGTTGATGAAACACTGTCCTATTTAACAACCATTCTGTCTTCTGTTACCCATTTATGCTTCTGTTGTGTTGAAGCAGGCAGTTGCATATGATAATGATGTCTTTGGCTCCAATAAGCACAAGAAATATTATTTTGTTATATAGATGTCACAACAAATTGTTAAATTTACACATTAGCTGTAAGTCCATAGCAGATATATACAACATGTGCAGCCTATTGGCTATACAGTTTACACCAACTTAAGATTAGTTTTATTAGTTGCACTAAAATGTCCTTTCATTATGAATTCATTTGAAATACTCACTGCCATTGGCTTCTCCAGTAAAATGTGATAACCCTTCTTTGCAAAGCTGACAGTAGGATCCTAGTCAAAATCACAAGAGAAATCAAAATGTAACCTACAAAAATATTAGTGACAATTTAAGTGCTTAATTGCAGCCTCCCAGATACAGAGACATTCATATAAAACCTGATTTATAATTAATTACTAAACTATACAAAACAGTAGGACACAGCTTAAAAGAAGATATATTTTGTGAACAGTTAATTGTGAAGAAACAAATGTACACTTGATATTATCTGACCTGCTAAATATATCCTTGTACTAGGTACATAGCCAGTGGTGTGAGGGTGCAAGACATTTTTGTTTCCATATAACAAGTCAGGGAATGTAAGTTTAGTCAACACTTTTATTGATATGACTTTTCATGGGGGTGCGGGTGGGGGAGCACAAAAATTGGTGACATCTGTCCTGAGGAGGAGTTTCAATGGGAGAGTGCCCTACGAGAAAATTTTGTTGCAGCAAGGGGGCTTAGATGTGAAATGGTGTTATCATTTCCATAATCTCAGCTACATTTGTGTATGACATTGCAACATGTGATATAAAATGAAAGCCATTTGGAAGAAAATTTGGGTGAGGAGGCATGTCCCCATGCTCCCAGTGGCTGTGGCCCTGTTTATATTAGGGACATTATAATAGAACATGTGGATAGGTACAGTATACGCAGGTATCTTACTTCTATACTGACGCAAATGAAGATGTTTTGTGTTTATTAAAGACGACTATCATGATTCATATGATGCACAGAACTTTTAATGAGTTAACTTGTCCAGAGAAATCTCGGTCTGTGTCTCGTGTAGCTCATGAGGAAAACATTCTGAGAAGCAGATCACACTGTGCCATCCATCAGGACAAGTATCCTATTCACTATCATATACAGTATATCATAGCTTCTTCTATCTTGTTTGCCATCCCTGTTTCTTATCTGAAAATGTCTGTGAGGCCCCCCCCCTACCCCCCCCTCTGGCTTTGCCTCTGGTTATTAATAAGGTATCATGTATTACACATACTGCACCTTATGGTGTCTATCTGGTGTTGCAACTACCACAAAATCAGCATATTTGTCTTTTGTTGCAATCTCTTTCCAATCTCGATGGATATTATCATCAGGAATATTATGGGCTTCCTTCATCCTTCTCAAGGCTTTCTCATTTGGATCAGCAACAGCCACCACCTAGAAAGTAAGCATTATGAAATCAAAGCTTTAAATGCAATCTACCGATAGCAAACATGGATAGATAACATGTTTCTTCTTTTAAACAATTTACCCCTCTTCTAGGCTTTCTTGTCACATACCAAATAAATGTTCTTTGATCATGTGACTTATAAGAAAAATTGAAAACTAAATGATTTTACTTCACAAGGTAGAAAGAAAGTGATATGAATACATAATCACTAGGTCTCTGTACATGCACAGTGTATCTTAGGTTAAATAACCTTATTATTGATCACTTCATTATTTTTGATGTGGAATTGAAGAGCATTCATGAGTGTATGAGAAAGGAAGTTTGATGAAAATGTCACTTCCTCTGCTCAAGGTTAAGTAAGTTAAATATCATTGAGGACAACAAATACATTTACAGCTCAATTGGCATTATCCACATCAAAACTCTGCTGTTGCCAGGTGCATTCACAAACAATCATCAAATTTGAATAATGCATAGCTTTACCAATACAGTATGAGCTATGAGGATGTGGTTTTAACCAAAAGATGTTCCACTGGAATATCCCTTAAAAGGCATACTGTAGCTGGTGGTTTTTGACATCCTTTCAAATCCGTTCAAATTTATTTTACATTGAATACTTACATTTGTTCCCTTCCATTGATGTATGGCATATTATTTTCTTTGGAGACTCGGTAAAACTTGATCAAACCTAGCACTTTTGTAAAGGAATTTGCTCATTTTGGCAAAAATTCCTAAGCGCTCACATGACTGCAGGTCACCCTGTGAACACATGTGCAGAGTCGGTTGAGGAAAACTTTTGATCAAGCTATTCACTGCATCACTAACACTACGCCTATACGACACTCTGTCTTACTGTTAAAATCAAAATGCCAACGAATTGTGTAGTAGCAGGTTGCAAAAACACTTCTGAAACCAAAATTTAAGTTTCTTGTAAATGTTTCCCAGTCATCAAACCGACAATAAACGTCGCAGGCTTTGGAATCTATCAGGTGCTTGTTTGGTGTTCCCTTCGCTTGTGTATCTGCTTTAGCTAAAGTTGTGACTTTCTGAAAACCTTACATTATGGCAGCGAGACTGAGACATACCCAAAGCTTTATATTTTGTGGATTCGATTAATATTGCATCCAGTGACTGGAAACTTACTACAAACACGATTTATTGCAACAACAGATGAAGAAATATCTGAGATGCAGACACATTTCACAAGGTACAGTAGGCATTTCAATTGCGGCAAGACCTCGATATAGGCCTATAATAGCAGCCAATCTTACCAAATATGACCAGACATTGAGGCAGTTTTAACCATAATTTACTTTTAATTGAAGAATTGCTATCCAAAATGAGTCACAAGTTTGTGAACAATTCTTACAACCATTTCTTTCTCTTGAAGCTGCATGTTTATTGGAAGAGTGAAGTTAATAAAAGGTTCACTTTCTTACGTAGAAGTATGTGGAAAGTCCTTTGTTTTTGTTTTGCATTCAGGGTACACTCTGCAGACTAACAACACAGTGACCTGTACGTTCATTAGCTTGTACGCATCACGTTTCTGGTCAGTGAGAATCTGCTAACTTTGACATAAAATTTCTCTAAATTACTGTCTCTTTCGACTAAACGAGAAGCACAGTATTGTTGGTGTACTAAAGTATTTTAGAATGAGCCACCCAAACAAGAACAAATTTTCCGCCTCCAGCTACTGTATGCATTTAATTAGATTGAACATCTTGCCAGTAATAATGTTCTACTATCACTAGAACGTACAGTAACATACAGTATTAAACAGCATTTGACTTCAATGGCTATGATATATTCAATTGTTGATTTTCTGTACCTGGAGCCTTTCAGGAAAGTCTAAGGCATACTGGCTGTATCTAAATCCTCTATTTCCAGCTCCAATTATTATACATCTCAGCTTTTTGCGATCTTCAGTTGAGGCAGACATGCTACATGAGAAACAGAAATAAAACTGTAAACTTTATAGGGAATGTAATAGGAATGCACTACACATTTTTTTTAGCTCAAGTGTCATGGGCTAACTGAGCAAAGACTGCTCATTGAAGAGTTCTCAAATCTTGTGTAAATCAGCATGTACTGTAACAGCTAGCCCAAGCCTGTAAAAATCTTAAACCAGCAAAAAAATGTACATTACCGTAACTCAGATTTACATGGAGTTGTTCATATTTTTTGCTATTAGAGTGTTCAAAACATGAATTTTATTTGTAAATTCTTCAGGTTTCAGATACCAATTTACTTCTTTTTTTTCCTTTTTTTCTGTACAGTATTTCTTCATGTTTACAACTTAGGTACAGGTAGGTTGGCAGGTCTGCTCTTTGGGCAATTCCAGGCCAGAGGAGACAAATTCATCAAAACTAAAATTAAGCAACTGCTATGGAAATTGGTATCAAATTGAAGCTAAAAGTGTGAATTTTTCAGATATGTGTTTTAATTCCCCATGCTCTTAACATAAACTACCCAAAAGTAGGGATTATGTAAAAATAGGCGATTTTAGAAAAAAAATCAACACTAAAATTAGCTTAAAATTAATCCCCACATATCAGTCCTGTAACAATAAAAGTGGTGACTTTAAAAGTTTAAATACTGATGGATAGTATGAGACTATGGCTAAGTGTATCAAGCCATTTTAGGTGGTTTACATGTTGTCATGCATCAGTGACCACACATAAATGTTGATTTGCTGAAAAAGTGTCACACTGTAACCAAAAAATGCCATTTTTTCTTAATATTTCCAAAAATTGGAATTGTAATCAACTGATTGTTTTTCTCAAAATCAACTGTGTAGGCACTTATTAAATGCACATGATAGTTTTACTGTAGTACCCTCTGGGTGGGAATAATGGGAAAATAAAATGTGTCACACTGTAACTTTTTGGTTACAGTGTGACATTTTTTTGGTTACAGTGTGACAGCAACAGTGTGTTTCTATAGGGGAAACCAGCATTCAATTTAGAACCTTTCCTCTATAACAGATCTGTGACATGAAGTATACACCTGGGTCCCCATTAGGCTTGGTTGGCATGGTGATATTGGTTTATTGAAAGCTCAGTCCTAGATAATTCTTGCTGCTATTATAGAGAATCACTAAAACTTCACTATCATCCAGCAAGATGAGATCCAGAGTGCGCACTGGGCCCATTCACAAGTTACACTGTTCACTGCATGTGCTAATTGTGATGCAAATACTGTGCAGTCTTATGTTATGGTGAGCAATGACCTGTTGCATGGGAAGTTTGCCGTTGTCACATTCCTGGATAAGATCATCAACGATGTCATGATTCAGTGCCCCAATCTGAAGTCACTGTCATTCCTCTCAGACGGAGCGGCAAGCCAGTTCAAACAACGGTATCTCTTCGTGTATCACCCACTTCAGAGAGACATATGAGTTCAAACATCATGGATCTTTTTGCCATAAGCCATGGCAAGGGTGTGGTCGATGGGATCGGTGGTCAAGTAAAGTCAAGGGCGTATGAACCTGGGGGGGGTTGGGGGGCACCAGCCCCCCAGTGAAGAATATAGTGGGGCGGAAGTATCATTCCGCCCCCCCCCCCTGCTTCGCAAGTCAGAAACCCCTTTTTCATTTCCAAATGAGAAAAAAATCTCATTTGGAGCACCAAATTGCATCTGAGGCCAGGTGAAAATGCAAAATTATTTACAAAATGGAGTGGGTGTTGAAGTGTGCTACTGTATATTGCACCAAATTGCATCTGAGGCCACCTGGAAATTCAAAAAAATCCAAACGGGAGGGGGACACCCCCTCCTCTTAGACCCCTCCCCTAGACCGGCCATCAGTCTTCAGCCCCCCCCCCCACTCAAAAGTACCTTCCTACTCCACTGAGTGAAGCGGTTAGTGTGGACAGCCATGAGAACGGGAGCACATGTGCATGAAGCTTAGTCATTTGTGGAGGTAGCAGCAGCTAAGGGGAAGTCAATAAAAGTGATCTTTGTCCCTTCCCAACAAGTAGAGGATGCTAAGGAAGCTTTCGATAACCGATGGGCAGATGTCAGTCCACTACCAACAACCCATACTACCCACATTGTCATCCCAGTCAGGAAACATGTGCTTTGCCATGCCATGTATGCAGGAAGAGGAGAGTACCACATGAGTTCGCTGAAGTCAGATGTGGAGTTGACCGATTCCGATCATGCATTTGCTCGAGCCTATGTCAATGGAGAAGAGGGAAAAGCAACCACCTGAAGCATTGGACAACAGCAATGTACTCAACGGTGCAAACTACCCACCAGTAGTGATCATTCTGAGATCACTCCACAATCAATCAAGCTCGGGGACTTTGTAATGGTTGAGTATATGGGAGCAAAGAAGACCTCTGGCAGATTTGCCTATGTTGCTCAAGTTCAAGAAGAGCATGTGGATGATGGTGTGGTAGAATTTTGTGTCACCCACTTGCACAAATATGACAGCAAGGGATTGATCTTTGTTGCTAAGGAATGTACGGATAAGCATGGATGGGTAGCTATTTCCCAAATCACAAGGAAATTGCCGTCACCCACAATGGATAACCGTGAGAGATACCACTTCCAGAAACCTATTCATGAGGCCAACTGAACAGAGATCGTCCTGTCTTGAATTTGCATACAAACAATATGCAAGTGTAACCTGTAATTCCTAGTTCATGAGACCGTAATGGGATCACTTACAGACGTTATAATATCAGAATGATTGGTCTATACTGATTAAAATTATTTGAATTAGATGAAAATTAATATCAAAATTAATACTATTTTCAGGAAATTTGAAAGCTTCTAGTCAGATTATAACACTAGCAGTTCCTTCTTTATTGACACATTTTCATTTTATCTTTCAATTTTATTATTACCTACTCACACTTGATTCTAGGGAACATATAACTTGATGTTTCATGCTTTTGTGACATACTGTACATCTTGTGTTGCAACGTTTTGTCACACTGTAACCGTCACACTGTAACCATGCATTGATATAGTTATGTTATAATATTTCAGGTTTTAATGGTCAGTCTGTCAATTTGCTCATATCACATGATAGTTAAGACTATGTTGGATAAAATGTATGTATTTCCAATTGGGGTACACTTTTAATTTCAGAGGGTTTTAAGGAAGGGTATTTGGGTGAAAAACCTAGGTATTTTTCATGTCACACTGTAACCGAAGCATATTTTTATTAATATTCAAAAATTGACATTGAAATCTCCAAAAAATTATGCATGTTTCAAAAGTTAATTGTTGCCCCTTTTGCACTGATAACCTATTCTGAAGATATCCATTCAATATTCTGAGAAAAACCAAATTGAAATGACTAAATGTGTATTTTTTGTCACACTGTAACCATGGAATTGCCCCTTTCATGCAAACTGCACCGAAAAGGCTTCAAGAACCAGGTCTGGTCCTGGGGACAATTATGTGACCGGGCTTAGTCGAAAGACATATATGGCATGGTCAATTTTATGACCCAGTTTTGGGAAATCTCATTATTTTACCAGAGGAATTGAAAGTTGACCTACTGTAATTATGAGTGTGCTAGCTGCTTTGTCTTGCATCTCAAAATGAACATGAAATGATGATGTAACTTTGCACCTGTGTTAGGTCAAATCATCATTATCTAGTAACATTATTCATGTTACCTTAATCATGTATCAGCTCACATGTTTGTGTTAAATGAAGAAAAAGGAAAATCATACGTAGATTATTCTTTGCAGACTTTTCCAATCATACTTAATTGTCCAATAATGTACCTATGAAAAGCAAAGGACAGTATAATAATTGGTTTGAGGACATATGCAAATGAATTTCAGATGCATTCCACTCTTTTATGTGGTACCAAAATGGCGCCATATTTAGGGAAGATTCTTCTACAGAAATTGTCCACATTTTCCTCAATATATTTTCAAAATATGTAAAAATTTGATGCACAAGTTTTTAATATTTTGCAAAAGCTAGCTACATGTAAGAATTAGCTAGTAAAATAGGACAATGATTACAATTTGCCAGTTCAAAGTCTTAAGTACTGTATGCTATATTATTGACCCCACCATGCTACCTAGCTTTTCCTCTTATTTTGTTTTAGCCATATTTAATAAAATGAGTGTAAATGGGACTGTATCCTAACCCTCTCTGACACTGTGTGGCCTACAGGCCTGACAAAGAATACCTGTAGGCTACCGTAGATTATGCAACAACTACCTATGTAGTATGTATTGACCAATATATAATTCTCTAAAAAAGTTCCAGGGGTCCATGGAATTTTATCAAAAATATATGTGAAGTACTGGTGTACATTGTAGGTTAGACATTGAAGAAGCACTCACAAACATATAGCCTAGCCTAAGTTATTTCTACACAAAAACACAATAATTAATGCATGACCGATTCTATAGTGGTGGTTGCCTAACTTAGCACTGGGTAAATCTGTAAGTTCTTCGAAATTTTCAGTTTTACAAAATTATCCTACCTTCGTTGATCACGCCTCAAGTTTGGTCACTAATACTGTAGGCTTATAGAAGTTAGAACCTAATAAGGACAGACCTGTAGGCTGTGCAGTAGTTCTACTCTACCGTCTAAGTACCACTAGGAAAGATTGTACACGTTACCGTGGAAGAGTAACACTAGCTCAGTTTTGTACGGGAGACAGTGTAATAATCAGGCTGAGGTTAGTTTCAAGGTGTTTCGACAACACAGTTAGTTGACCTTTAACAACCATTACCGTTTCAGATTCGCTGATAATATTAATCGTTTTAGGGGTAAATTGTTAAGCTTTTGGATGTGTTGGGGAAAGAGGTGAAGATACCAGTTACTTTTAGATCATTCTGGAAACCAAATTCATAAAATCAAGTAAAGAAATGATTTAAACGAAACACTCCGTGAGATATACCAAGTGTTTGAATCGCCAATATGAGCGAAACACTCAGAATGCAATACCAAGTGTTTGAATCACTCTGCCATTGATACGTAAGTGAAACCCTCAGAATGCAATACCAAGTGTTTGAATCACTGTGCCATTGGTATGTAAGTGAAACACTCAGAATGCAATACCAAGTGTTTGAATCACTCTGCCTTTGGTAAGTAAGAGAAACACTCAGAATACAATACCAAGTGTTTGAATCACTGTGCCTTTGGTACGTAAGTGAAACACTCAGAATGCAATACAAAGTGTTTGGTTTACGGTGGCTCAGTCGAACAGGGTAAGCAATACACTGCAATACCAAGCATTTGAATCAGTTCCCTTGGTAAGTGAAGCACTCAGAATGCAATTGGATTACCAAGTGTTTGAATATTTAACATATGTTGTAAAATAATTACATATGCAATGTGCATGACAAACTTGATTTTATCAATGATATTAGAGGGTGTGAAGACTCGCGCAAAAAGAAACGTCTAATGCCGGTAATCTGACCTAGTTTCGAATGACGTGTAACAGAAGTGTTAGATACCACCATCGATCCAAGAAAATATGCACACAGCGTGCTAGCTCCCTTCAGTAATTAGACACTAGTGTACAGTCAGTACATACAGCTGCGGTCAATACCCACAGCACAGTGTACATAGCAGCTGTGTCCAGATAAAAGCGAGGTCCAGATAAAAGATAACAAGGTGTAACGTTTCATTACTGTCGTCAATTTCTGCAAAGCAAAGTTATTTATAAAAACACTGAGTAACACTCAAATAATAAATTTATATTTGGAAAAGTAATGGTGTTTCTTGTGTTATTAGGCAATCATCTGTATTTTAACGGGATAGTGTACTCAATTATTTTGTTAATATATAACTGCTGTCCAAAATATAATGTGTAAAGTCGTGTCAGTTTATGGTACAGTAGCAGGTAACTTTCGTCCTTTGTTATAGACATTAACCAGCCTTGTTTTCGCTTCTCAACCTTTTGGCCTAAGGGTCACAACATGGTATATGTAGTACTGTTCCTATTCAGGTAACTTGATACACAGTACAAAGTAGATCTCTCATCAACCTTAAACCTGATCACGTATAACTTACCTATTTCCCAGTTTTCGGTCGGAGGGGTTCCTCGTGACATCACCACCATCATGGCCATACGGTTACAGCCTAGATGTTATGTTACTTGGCATGATTGTTCGCACATTTCTGTCTAAAGTTTTCTTATGTTGAATTTTAAGGATTGATTGTTTCTTTTTTGTCTATTTTCAAAGTTGCCAAATTCCCAAAACATAATCAGACTTACTCACAAGTAGAATACACCAATCAGTTTGAAATTGAATACTTAGGATCAGGGTCGCAACCATGTGTATTTCACCCCCTTCCCCAACCCAACCCCCCCGCCCCCTCATTTCGCATACTAAAGAGTAAATGACAACAATGCCTAGTGTACAGTGAGAATGTATATCTTGTATGACCTAACTAAACAGTCGAACATTCTTCAACATTGTTTCAAAAATTGCGAAAGATAGCACCATTTGGCATTTAAGCACCCTCCGATTTACCAGAAGTTGCCAAAGGAGCCCTCCACTGGACGACTTAACCTCCATAACCCCTGCCGGATAAATACTATAACAGACTATCGCTGAAGTTTACTGTGTATGTTCTGCTTAGGGAATGATGTTATACATAATTAGTACAATAACACAATATATTTTATTACATATTTCTTCAAGCGTTAGAGGTATGAAACACCATAACTGCATATATATTACACATTAATATGTGATTTTTGGCAGAGGAAGTCACACATGAGAGTAGTTCCTTAACAATTGTTCTGAAAATTCACGTTCGTGCTTCAAACTGGCTATACGAGGGAATCACTAATAATCTTTAAATGTTGAAGCTTCAGAGGGTTTCCACCGCATCCCCTCGCCATGCACCCATTCCGATTCTTTAATTAAAGGGTGTGAAGACAACAGAAGTGTTAGACACCACCATCGATCCCAGAAAATACACACACAGTGACACACAGCTTGCTACCGTCGGTAATTAGACACTAGTGTACAGTCAGTACATACAGCTGCGGTCACCCCACAGCACCGTGTACAAACGATACAGCGATGGACACCTCGGGTCCAGCTAAAGATAACAAGGTATCACGTTTCATTACTGTCTGCATTTTGTAGCGACAAGAGAAAACCTTCACTTGCAAGCAATGGAAAGTTAACATTTTAAAGATGGCGGCACGCTGTTTGGGGCGCGTCTTCAATGCCTTTTAAGTTACCTTTATTAGTCGTTATGGAGATTCCAATACTGTAGCCTTTGTGTAAATCGCCTATAATTTTGAGAACTATCGCTATTTGTCACTTTCATTATCCGATTCCCCATTTGTATTCACAAAGTTTCTGTAAAGGAAATTTTCAGTGTTTTTACACGGCTCCTTTTATTTTTCTTCATTTTAGGTTTCTCCTTTTCTTCACCAGCAGTGGTATCAGGTCGGGATATATTTGATGTACAACTATACGTGGTACGCCTGCCTTCCACTTGGTTCTGCGTTGCTTGATTTTGAGTATGATACCACAAGAAAAAGACCAGTTTCTCCACAACTATTGAGTGAATACTCTTTAAGCTGGCATTCACTTTATGTCATTTGGACACAGCTGAAACAACATGCATTATTACCGATAGATCCTTTACAACTGTAACCCGTTGTTCGTCAGCCCTCTATAGACTACATAAAGTGCACATCACTGGCAAATTAAGGGGGCCGGCTAGGGGAACCAAATTTTAATCTATGAAAATATTTATTCAAAATTGTCCAATATCATAGGCCTATAACCAGGGTCGTACATTCACCATATTAATAATTGTATAAAGTTATTACCCACAGAAAACGTCTCAGCTGACTGAGGGACAGGGGCACATAATGATTGGTGGAAATGGCCCATGTCCCTATCCTCTTGGCGCCGCCACTGTTTACACAGGTTTTAACAGGAACTTCATAGCACGGTAATCTTCAATTCGTGTATATTTAAGACATTTTGGATATCTCACGTAGGACAATTAGGACTCAAATTTAATCACAATTTCATTTTTTATCTGCACATAAAGCTGTTCAAACAGTCTATCGTGACAATCACACCTATCAAGGTTTCCTATGACAAAAGGACTACTTATTACTGGTATAGCCTATTGTTTACACAGATTTTGAAACGGGGGACGTGTGAGATGTGGTCTTAATTGGTAATTACGTGTAGGCATAGCTACGAGAACATGAAGAGAGGAGAAACGAGAAGTTTTGAGAAAGGACCACTCCAAGACAAGCTAGGATTATGTAGAAAGAAGAAGTGGGTGCAATGGTATCACCAGACTTTGTTATCTGGGGGGGGGGGGGGGGTAAGGGCACACAAAGTTCGAGTGGAGAAGGTTTCATGCAACCAGTTCGGTCATTTGCAATATGCCCCATTCCCAAACACTTGTAACCATAGGCGTAGAAGCCCAATTTGATTTAGGGGGGATGTGAGGACTTGCCCGAAAAATATAACCAATATTTCATATAGGCATGCATCGGTTATTATACCGTATTCCAATTACATACAATCATTTGCCGTTTTTATTACTATTTCTGGGGAAGTCGTTACAATAAAAATGATGATAATAATATGACTTTAACCATTGAAAAACACATTCCAATTTATTTTTCTTTCAGTAGGTGCCCGAAAAATTCTCAGCATATTGCCCGAATTTTCACAAAAATGATTTGATTTGGGGGGGGGGGCTGCAGCAGCAGTGCTGATTCATTCAGCTGTCTTCTTTATATAAGTATGCCAGAAAAAGCGAGTCAGGAAATCAAATGATACATTTCCGAGTCAAATACATCATGGTCGCTCAAACTTATCGTATAAGACTTGAAATTCGAAATCAAACGGAAAATATGGGGACATAAAAAGTAATACTTTTGATGAAACGCCAACATTTTGTCCTTATTTTTGGGGGGCTGGGGGGGGGTGGTGGTGACAACTTAATCGTACAAAGTCAGACTTTTTCAATAGACTTTCCGGATGAAACGTCTGTATTGGTAGTTCATAAGTAGGTGTTCCAACTTCATACATAATGTCAGCAGCATTCACTCATAATCGAAATTTCGCTATAAACGGCCAGAATTTCAAAGAACATGTCGCAACACAGAGAAAGGAGAACTCTGAAGGGGGCTAACGATATATATGACTTAACTAATGAAAGAACTTCTAACTTCTTCACATCTGAGACATAAAAATTGGTTATATAACAATTTCAGGTAGCCATCATGTCTGTCTGGTTTGCCAAGACTATGAGTTTAATAGTTTGGGGAAGATAACGGACCAAGAAATGTTTTGCTACCCACTCTTTATTATTATTCACTTTTTCAAACAATATTATTTCAAGTAATTTTGAAAGTAAAGAATCATAGCCTTTGATATGTTAGAGCTTCTTGTCAACTGTCTGAATACTGATCTTGTCAGTGTTTTCTGTAGACTTAGTAACAAAGTTCTCAAACTTTTAGCATTCTTCGGCAGATGTACAACCAAGTCCTCAAGTTTGCAGGTGTACAACCATGTTCTCAAGTTTTCAGGTGTACAACCAAGTCCTAAAGTTTGCAGATGTACAACCAAGTCCTCAAGTTTTTCAGGTGTACAACCAAGTCCTCAAGTTTGCAGATGTACAACCAAGTTTTCAGGTGTACAACCAAGTCCTCAAGTTTGCAGGTGTACAACCAAGTCCTCAAGTTTTAAGATGTACAACCAAGTCCTCAAGTTTGCAGATGTACAAGCAAGTCCTCAAGTTTTCAGGTGTACAACTACGTCCTCAAGTTTGCAGGTGTACAACCAAGTCCTCAAGTTTATTACCTTTGCCTTGTATTTTGTATCCACTGTCTCCATAAAGTTACTAGCTGTGTTTTGTGGGAGTAAACCACAGTTCCCTAGTTTATATCATATAGTTCATATAGTTTATATCATAAATCAAAATGATGAAGGAGTTCATGCTTCTTCAACATTGACCTCTGCCCAAAGGCTCTGGGACAGTTCTGACAACGATAGGGTTTCTCTCCTGTATGAGTTCTCTCATGACTTTTCATGGCATCTGTACGAATGAAAGTTTTCTCGCAGTAAGAGCATTTATGCGGCTTTTCTCCTGTGTGTGTTTTCTCATGACTCTTCCAATTTGTGCACTGAGTAAACGCCTTTGGACAGAAACGACATTTATATGGTTTCTCTCCTGTATGCATTCGCTCATGTACCTTCAGACCTGCCGAGGAAGAGAAACCTTTGCTGCAGTATGAACAATAGTAACTACAAAGCTTGTCTTTGTTTGTCCTATGCTGTCTTTCATCAGGAAGTTGATAACTGACATTTCCAGCACCTCGTTGGTCAGTTCCATACACCCTTCCAGTCTGTGAGTTCTGCGGAACAGAATAAGACGACTTCCAAGACTGACGTTTCCTTCTGTTGGCTCCCATTTGATCCTGCGCTGGCTTATTATACCTTGGTGATAATGTTTGGTGCCCTCCACTGCCTTGTAATCTTTGTAAACAGCTCTTACAATGAAGGACAATATTGGAAGACAACTGTCCTTCATTGTCCTCAAATTGTCCTCTGAATGGAATCAGATTTGGACATGCAAGACATTTCTGCATTGCTTGCTGGGACTGTCCTTCCTGTTGGTGACCAGTCATTGTAGATTCACTTAACCTCCATTTGACAGCAGTGAAAGCTTCATCTTCTTCATCATCAAGTTGAACTACAGCTATCTCATCTAAGAATGAGAAAACAAAGAACGATATCATTGAAAAACAAAGGAAATGCATACATGTTGTATAACACATATGGTGATATCCAAACAACAGTTGATTTGGATAAATATTAATACAGTAATATACACTGACAACAATTCAGATGAAAGAAAAGTAAACATTTCAGACAGACAGAGTGAGAGAGAAGTTAAAAAATAACAACAGCAACAAATACAATAACAACAGTAACAAATACAATAACAACAGCAACAAATACAATAACAACAGTAACAAATACAATAACAACAGCAACAAATACAATAACAACAGTAACAAATACAATAACAACAGTAACACATACAATAACAACAGCAACAAATACAATAACAACAGTAACACATACAATAACAAGACATTTGAGATGAAGTGAAAGTATGTTAAAGAAAAGAGAAGATAGTAAAAATAGCATCACACTGATGAATGGCTAAAAAACATGACAATCACTGGATGGTTATAGATGGACAACTTGAAATGCATGAGGCAACTACTAAGCAAGAATTTATCTTTGGACATAACAAGCAGTTTCTTTACTGAACCATGGGCTCATACATTCAGATAGTTGCTACATAAAACAGCTAGCTGCAATACTCCTATAATTTAAGTGCAAATGGTATTTAATTGCTCTACAGGTTTACATACTTACCCATTAAACATATCCCCCACCCCCATCCTTGCCCACCTGTTCTCCTAACTCCATATCCCATGTTGTTTATTTTTTGTATTTTAATACAGCATAATCAATTTATCAAGATTGGTTGCATATTTCCATATTTGGTGAAATGAAAGACTTTCAATTTTATTTACTTCTGAATCATGCCAATGTACAACACTTACATTTTCCAAACCACAGGTTCCACAACATTGAAAGGAGCAAGACCCAAAGTCCTCAAAAATCCTCAAAAGTTATATTTGTGAGCTAGAGATATTAAAGACATCCTGAAATTCTTTTATAAATTCTATTATCTCTGGAATCAGGAACACTAGTAATGTACTGTAATTCAATCTTGAGAATTTCGATATCTTCATCTAAGTTATATTCTATATCATTTTTATTTGTTCACATACATGTTATATTCAATCAAATTTTCCATAAATGACTTTCATGAAAAACAAATATCAGAGCCCATGTTTTCTTTTACTTGAATATGGACTATATGTATATCCAATACACTGAGCTGCAAAGATGGAAGCCTAGCAAACAAACTTGACGTGGAAAAACAGAATTCTTGAAAAGTTCTTTAAAACACACAGAATGATAATGATTGTTTCTCTTCTGTAAAACAAAAGTGTTCTAGTAAGAAGACAAACTTATAGCATAAGGCTATATAGCATATGAATGGTCTGTCGTTTTAGAAATGTAATTTTGAAGGTAAGCAAAATATAGGATATAATATGTCTAATATCTTCTGCTTAACCAAATAATCTGTCATATGTGTGTATTTCATCAAGTACTTAATGTTCCAGTCTCTGTTCGAGAGAAACAGACTAAAGCTGCTGATGCACAAGTCAAAACATTTAACAATGAGTTGATAGAGTTCCCTCACCTCCTTGAGATGACAGCCTGTCAGAACTTTCCATCTGTTCGTTCTGGTAATTTAAATTGTCCTCGTTGGCCTCTGTTGGAGCAGAGTGGACTTCTCCTACTGTGACAGGTAAATGAAACCATAAATATGTCTTGACAACCAGAATGTCACACACATACAAACAGACACATCAATTGAAAAAAGCATCGAAAAGATATAAAATAAGTAACCGCTAATATACAGTAGGTCAGATGCAGTATTCTGTGAGTATATACAAGTAGCAGTGAAGACCAAAGAAGCTGCAGTATCAAAGTTGTTTGCAGTTCTATGCATACTTCAAAGACATATCTATACTTACGTCAAATACTTATCTATACATACTTCAATTACATATCTATACTTACGTCAAATACATATCTATACTTACGTCAAATACATATCTATACTTACGTCAAATACATATCTATGCATTCTTCAATTACATATCTATACATACTTCAAATACATATCTATACTTACGTCAAATACTTATCTATACATACTTCAATTACATATCTATACTTACGTCAAATACATATCTATACTTACGTCAAATACATATCTATACTTACGTCAAATACATATCTATGCATTCTTCAATTACATATCTATACATACTTCAAATACATATCTATACTTACGTCAAATACATATGTATACATTCTTCAATACCTATCTATACATACTTCAAATACATATCTATACATACGTCAAATACTTATCTATACATACTTCAATTACATGTCTATACATATTTCAAATACATATCTATACATACTTCAAATACATATCTAGATACATACTTCAAATACATATATATACATGTATGCATACTTCAAATAAATATCTATACATATCTATGCATACTTCAAAGACATATTTATATATATATAAACTTATGTATACATACTTCAAATACATATCTATACATTCTTCAAATACATATCAATATACATACTTCAAAGATGGTCAGGGTTTCACTTGTGTGACTTTGAGCAAGCTATGTAATATGCCAACCTAACCTAACTAGTAAGACATTTATATGGATATAAACCATGCTTGTTACTACTGCATGACTGAATACTTTGTTATGTGTTATTTTGTGTCCCACATAGTTGAGACAATCCCTTAGTACTCCATTTGCAAACCAAACAATTTTAGGCCTAATCTTATATTTTCTGTTTTAATTTAGGCAAATTTCATAACAATGTCATTATTTTCATGCTTTTTGGTGTCTTGTCTTTGTCTTAAAAGAAAGTGCTTCATACCATCAGATTGGAGCTAATATAATAAAAACTACAAAGAAATGAACAGAGCATATCTACCAATAGATATAAAGATATTAAAGAGACTCAGGGAAAACTACTTTGATTGTATTCCTAATATTGCTTATTCACCAAGGACTGGAAAGCTTTTAAAGCTATCAAAGTCCAGGGTTTTCACATCTCTTCTTTTAATTTATGGTAAAGTATTTGCAGTCAAGCCAATGAACTGACTTGCTATGGGATTTTGTGAACTTAATAGCATCCTAATGTTTGGCAGAATAAACTCAGACAGCTACCATGACCTTTGCTCAGTCTGATCAGTCACTCAGTCAGTCTGATCAGTCAGTCAGTCTGATCACTCAGTCAGTCTGATCAGTCAGTCTGATCAGTCAGTCACTGAGTCAGTCTGATCAGTCAGTCACTCAGTCTGATCAGTCAGTCAGTCACTCAGTCTGATCAGTCACTCAGCCTGATCAGTCAGTCAGTCTGATCAGTCAGTCAGTTTGCTCAGTCAGTCTGTCTGTCACTCAGTCAGTCACTCAGTCTGATCAGTCAGTCAGTCACTAAGTCTGATCAGTCACTCAGTCTGATCAGTCAGTCTGATCAGTCAGTCAGTCTGATCCCTCAGTCAGTCTGATCACTCAGTCAGTCTGATCAGTCAGTCACTCAGTCAGTCTGATCAGTCAGTCTGCTCAGTCAGTCAGTCACTCAGTCAGTCTGATCAGTCAGTCAGTCTGATCAGTCAGTCAGTCTGATCAGTCAGTCAGTCTGATCAGTCAGTCAGTCTGTCACTCAGTCTGATCAGTCAGTCAGTCAGTCAGTCTGATCAGTCAGTCAGTCACTCAGTCAGTCTGATCAGTCAGTCAGTCTGATCAGTCAGTCAGTCAGTCTGATCAGTCAGTCTGATCGTTACAAAGTATTAATAGGCAAGTCCGCTTCAAGGAGGTCAACAACAACCCTATCAAGAATGTCCCATTTATTTGTTATTCTTTGTTTCTATTTTGATATCCCTTTCATTTTCCTTATTTTGTTTTGTGTTGCAAGTCTCTGAGAGCATAACAGTACAACAGAAAGTACATTTTAAAATCATAAAACAAATCTCATACTACAATTGTTTGAAAAATTTAGAAATAAAGATCAGAGTAAAGTTTCGGTAAAATACTGCAAAAGTTTTGTAATAGACAGCAAGTTGAATTTAAGACTCAGTTGAAGACGTGTGAGCTTTTGACAAGTATTTGTATGATCTTAAAACTGCCCTGATTTAATGTGTTATGCAGTAAAAGTAAGTACCTTGGCCACAAGTTTGTGGAACATCTTCTTTTTGTGCTTCTGACTTCACAGTGACATCTGTTCCCTCTGAATAAAAATATAATTATTAAAAACTTCAAGCCTTCATAAAGTAACATGTTAAAAGGTAGTACTTTCCAGTAATAGAAAACAATAGCCTCTGGCAAACTCACATTACTGAATATTAATGTCAGTTTAGTGCATCCGTTGCCAAAGAAAGGAATCAAGTTGGAATATTTTCTTGCATACAGTGAAACCTTTGTATTTAATTTAATGTTATCATCAAGGTAGAACACTGAAGAGACATTTGTCATTCTGTTGAAGTTGTTCATTTGAACTGGAACTTATCAAATCTAGAGGACTTGGTATTTTAGCAGATAAGTTCAACACAGATGAGAGGATGATGGTAGGTCATCCCAAAACAGGCACTAGCAGATTTTTTTTTTTTCAAATAATGTTACACTTTGTTTGATAAACCAGTAATTTTAATAGAATGTAGCCCCAGTCTGTGTGAGATATAACTCCATCCCCAGATATGTGCCTAACACCTTGTACTATCATGAGCACTCATCAGTATCTTCATGCAGGAGCGATAAAATGAAGTATAAATTCATGGAACCAAATTCATCGCAAGGACTGCCTGACTCTTATTATGTTAATTATATAAACAACATTTGGAACACAAGATTCTCTCAAAGCTATTAATATCAAACTGCTAGTGTTGAGTACTCTATCTAGCACTTGAGGCATCATCATATAGTCACTTTAAATGTTAATTTCCAAAGATAGAGTAACCAGCAAACCTGAAGCAGCTACTTCCCACTCTTGCTGGAAATCTTCCTGATCTTGAGGGACTTCTCCACAGTCTTCAATAGCTTCTTCATCAAATCCAGTATCACCATAGTAACTTACTGGTTCTGTAGTTGGTATGGTGTAACCTGTCAGGTACACAACTCCTATGATAGAGAAAGTAATTTAAATTAAAACAAAGGGATATCTTTCAATTTTAGGGGTATCAGTGCCAAGACCATTAGAATCATTTTCACTCAACTTAATTTCAATATATATCTTCAAACAACATATTCAAAATATAACCAAATTAAACATTCACACTGGAAGTGAAATTGAAGAAATTCCAATCAGAAAAGTGTCAAACTTTGTTATCAGTTATGAATTTGCCAAACATGTGAAAACAGTATTAAACATACAATGATTTACTGTGTACAAGACATGTGACACCATCATTACAATAATCACTATCCCAATACAATCGATGCTGGAAGACTGTTATTCTAGAAGCTGAATGGCTTATTACTCTCACTTCACATCAGGAGCCTACCTAATTTACACTTTTTGGTAATTTTGGATCTTATACAATTTGCATGAATATTTCAGAAGGGAAGACTGTAGATTTCTCTTGGATGAAAAAAATCCAAATTACTTTTGTCCATGCTTCTTAAGCCATCGCCTTCAGTCACTGGACCATACCACTTGGTAAACAAATATGCTATATAGTCTAAAAATGGTCACACAAATTTCAAGAATCACTTAACTGCCAGTCTCAAACCCTACATTCCTTAATGAGGGATTTCATTTTGTAACCAAACACTGAATCATGTGGAGGGTCAGAACCTCCCAAAGAGTTTGCCTGGAAACTTTTAGCTAAACTACTAAAATTCCAGGTCAATAGTGAGGGAATTCTTTGAGATGTCATCTGAACCTATTAAAACATATTTAATTAACAAAATTGTTTAAATTTACTCCCAATTTTCAGACAATCGTCAAAACAATAGCTGCATGACCGTACCTGATCCCTCCACACTAAATGTGATTTCTTCCTGCGGTTGAAGGACCAGGTCTAAATTCTGCTGCGGTGTTGGTCCATATCCCAAAGAGCAGAGCAGATACTCGCCAGTATGAGTCCTGAGAATAACATGGGCAGTCAGGTCTTTCTCTGCAAGAATAAACAAGTACAGTATATATAGAATTAATCAAGATGAGGGTCTCAAATGATGTTTGAAAGTATGCAACTGAAAACCTACTCTGCAATAGGCTATAAACTATAAAGAGATTTGATACAGTCAGAAACAAACTACATCCAACAGAACAAATCACAATTCCTGTCAGTGGTAGTGTTGAGGGGAGGAGATTGTGCTGCTCAGAATCCGATAATCATAAAATTACTTATTTTAATATGGCAAAGGTGAGTACTGTTCAAACCATTGTTTTGTATATTATTTGGTCTAAGAAAAGAATTGAGGTTTTGAACTGCTGGTTGACAATGCTGTCAGAAAAATGTTCAAGTGACTAGGTACGACATATTGTCAACATGTGTTCATCAAGAGCAACTCAAATTGGCGGTCATTATGCGGTAGTGTTAGGATCCCATGATACATAAAATGTTCTTGGTCATTATGTGGAGGAGCTAATATTGCCACATAAAGACTTGAGTTGTTCTTGGTCATTATGTGGCGATAAATTTGTATTCACATAAATGACTTAGGTTTACATAATTTGTTTCTGCATTTTTGTCGGTTTTGGCGTTCAATACTTGTGGCACATGGACCACATACATATATAGTTTAGGGAACGCAAAGAATTTTTGCCAGGAGGGTTATTCGATAGAATTATTAAGACACTGAACAATAGAAGCCTTTGGTTAGGCTCTTGCGTATCTGGGTCCCTTACCGCTAAAAATCATATAAGATTTGCTATTCATTGCGACATTTAAACATTTAAGGAAGTACAGTATTATAGATTACTGGATGATAGCCTTGGTCTGCATTCTAAGGAAGCCATTGAGAGATGAATTTCACTGTCAACCACTTCTGTGAGTGATTCCCCTGGATGAAGGACTTTACCTGATGAAATAGAACGAAAGAAGAATTAAAAGTCCTAGTAATTATTTGTTTTTGCTTGTTTTGCAGAAAATAGCCTGCAGCGATCAATTATGAAAGTCTTCAATCATAAATATACAGTATATTTACATGAGAAGGCATCTAGGAAACATGCTAACAACCAGCAGTAAGAATTTTATAATGAAATCAAAACAATGAAAACAGCAGCTGTTCTGTGGTTACTTTTTAAAAGAAGAGCAAATTTGATGGCAATTACTTTAAACACTTGTTACTAATTCAAGCTAAGCTTCTGGCTGAGGGAGGAAGGTCATCACAAATGGTGATTTGTGTTGACCTCCCTCCCTCAGTACATTGACTGAGGCAATCTCTGAATCTCTCCATGTCACACACATATATGCAGTAATTATGCACACAGAACCCAAGAAAGGGTCTGAAGATATTAGTCCAATGACACCCTATCATTCCTTATTACAATATCATTAACTCCATTCAGCTAAAATATTGCTTTGATTTCTATTCTCGCAAAACCTTCACTTTGAAGTTACGATGTACTGTAAAATGGTTACAGACTGCCACTCCTGCAGTCATTTACATATAATTATGGAACATATTTCAGGGTTTTTACTCCCACCATTGTACAGCAATTATGAAACATTTACCCCATATCATTTTGATTTCTGTATGGACTTCTGAAGCAGGGCTTCCGTATTGTCTGACAGATGAAAATGAGAAACCTGATCAACAAAAGAAAGAACAATTTTTAACTTGAGCAAAGCAAATAGACTAAAACATGAATATATAGATGATTGGTGGCACAGATATGAGATTGTTTCAATGGGATGCACTAAAGGCATATGGCACCAATTTCCTCATTTCAGATTGTACCTCTTACAAGGAATAATAATAATTTCAGGATAGAAGGGGTGCAAACATGGGTGGGTATATAGTAATGGAAAATGGCTAGGTCCAACCTATATATGTATCATGATAGGCAGAGTAGATCCATGTCCGATTTGTCGATTGTTGATAAAACATAAATCACATTAAAAACAACTTTTTCATGTTTACAGGTTGAAAAAAGCATTCCAAAGAAAACAGTTAGGACTGTGAGCAATATTGGTCCCAATCATTAGCTTTACTGTTTAAACACACATAATTTCCTACTTTGTGATATATATATGCAGCAGATACTTATTGCAGTTTTCTAGAATGATATTTAGATAACAGTAAACATTAGCTACTTATACTGTACACAGTATGCTGCCTCAGAGGAGTGATCATCATTGCAATAAATGTTGTTTTTTGTTGTGTTGACTAACACATCATTATAAGGGTACATATTTCTGGTCACAAAATTTTCCATAAGATAAAAATGACCAAACACCAATCATAAACTACAGTACTGTAGTATTACAGTACTACTGTAGTCCTACTCAGCACCATCTAAGGTCTACTGTACAGTAGGATAAGTAAATAATATCAGTGTTAAGTCAACTTGAAGTATTACAAGGGCCTTTGAGAAAACACAGGTAGTTACTCGAAACGTTTATAATAAAAATAGTTTATATAGTGATGCATCTTGGTGTACTACTGGCTCCAACGATAACAGTACCCAGAAGAGCGTGTGACCTTAATTTTGAATAAAATGATACAAACAGCTGTGGAATCTGACGCTAGTGTTGTTGTTTTCGTTGGTGATTTCAACTATCCAAGTATTGATTGGTCTTTCTGAGTGACATCTCACTCAGAGTTGCATATTGAGAACATTTTTCAACAAGTAAATCAGCCATCGAGATTCCGAAGTACTGTACCTGTAGCGATGAACCACACCTTTAGGATTTAATTTTGTCAAAGGAAGAAGAGGATATGCAGCAGGTGGATAATTTTTCACCAATTGGCAAAGCGACCATTGTGTTATTGTCTTTGATATTTTATAAAGTGTTTCCAAATTTTATGGTGTAAAGAAAGAATCTTGGAGGTACGATAAGTGTAATTTTGCTAAATTCTCAGAGGAATGGAGTAATATCAAATGGGATGATAGGTTCCTTGGAAAGAATCTTGATGCAATGTGGGATGAATTTGCTCTGAAATATTATTCTAGTGTTAAAAGCATACGTTCCAATGTCTGTCTATTATCCAAGCCATAATCCAAAGCCTACAGTACTTGGATAACTGCCGAAACTCTAAAGAGTGTTAAGAGGAAACAACATGCTTGGCAAAATGACAAGTATTCTAGGCAAATTAAAGATTTTGAACTTTTTAAAATTGCTTGAAAAAAAAATTCTGTGGGCTAAAGACACCAATTGGTCTCATGAGGGCTTAGTTGCCACCAAAATATAGACTGACCCAAATCACTTTTGGAAATATGTTAGAAGCAAATCTTAAGTTACCACATCTGTAAGTGATCTCATTTTGCCTGATGGTTCTACCACCAAGTCTGATTGATTTTACCAGCGTGTTCACCAAAGAAAAACAGGGTGAGGTTCCATTGCTGGCTGATAGGGGATTTATTGAGACTTTAAGCCACATTGCTATTACTGAGGATATTGTAAGCAAAGGAATTGAGAAATTAAATCCTAGTAAATCACCAGGTCCAGACAATATTCATCCACCACATCTTCTAAAGGAAATGTCAAGCATTTTTGTTGATCCACTAACAAGAATTTTTCATTCAACTATAAGCATAGGAAGACTTCCTAGAGCATGGAATTATGCTGCAGTAGTTCCCATTTAAATAGGGAAAGAAATCTGAGCCATGTACTGTAACTACTTTATCAACCAGGTAGCTTAACCCCTGTTGTCGGCAAATGTATGGAACGTATTATTAGGCATTAACTAATTTCCCATCAGTGGAGTTCCAAAAGGGAGTGTTTTGGGTACAGTGTGGTTCTTGATCTATATCAATGACCTACCAGAAGTTGCGCAGAATATCATAAGAATGTTTGCTGATGTTACAAATATTTATTCTAGAGTCAGCCTAGACAATGATAAAGCAGTCCTGCAACATGATGTTTACAACTTGCAACAGTGGTCTCAAGTGTGGCAACTCTCCTTGAATATTTGTAAATTTAATGTTATGCATTTTGGAAGGAACAATACTAAAACATCATTATTTCTTTCTTGGTTATAATGACACTAAATACAATCTATTGCAAAGCGTAAGTGAAGAGAAAGACCTGGGGGTGCTATTCCAGGATTCCTAAAATTTTAGCAAGCACATTTCTACCAAGGTGAACAAAGCAAACAGCATGCTTGGTTTGATTTAGCCTTTCGAGCTGTAAATGCTACTTTAGTTATTATCTTATCATACAAAGCACTTGTGAGGCCACATCTAAAATATTGTAATGTTATTTGGCTCCCACATCTAACAAAGGACATAAGCAGTATTGAGAGTGTTCAACACAGAGCTACATGTTTTGTGCCTGGTCTGTATAACTATGATTATTGTGACAGATTACGTGCACTTAAGTTACCTACATTCAAATGCAACAGAAAGAGAGGTGATCTACTGTCATTCAAACTTATAAGATTGTTTATGGTTTGGAAGATATTGAGTGTAGCAAATTGTTTTCCTTTGATCAGTCTGCCAAAACCAGAGGGCACAGCTACAAGATTGCCAAAAAGCATTGCAAATCAAATACACGTCTCAACTATTTTTCTTACCAACTAGTAAGTACATGGAACTTTCTCCCTGAGTTTGTTGTCTCTGCAACTCCATTGGATAACTCCAAGGCAAACTTGGACAACCACGATGATGAGGAACATAGTTTTAGGCTTTTGGAGTTGTATACGTTAATGTGCAGGGCTGTTAGTTTATTTCTGTTGTTTGTGAATTTTTCTACAGTATCTGTTTTGTGCTGAAGTTGGGAGGGTTTGAAAAAGACTTTCCTTTCTTGGAGCCCGTCAAGAATCAAGACTATGTGGCATACCTTGGTAGACACTGTAATTGCTATGTTTAATTGTCAAGTTGTTTTCCACATTTTCATTGAAAGTTTTGATCCATAACATAACGAGAACAAAACCAGCTAACATTGATACCTTTAAACATGGAGATATTCATTTTTAAATTTGCAGCACTTTCATAAAATACTTCACTAACATACAGGAAATATATAGCAAAGATTAACCATGCAGAATTTATTTTTTTGGGAACACGGGATATACGTTGGCTTGGTATACACTCCCTAGTAATATAGCAAGTCAACACAGGCCTTATTAACGCGTGTGATTGTACAACTCGAAACATATGAATGTCGTGGAACTAAGCCTAACGTTACAAAAAGTGTAACATAACAATAAGTTGGTGTCCCCATCCAAATCAACAAATCCAGCCATCTCTGTCGATGCAAAAAAAAATTAATGCTATCCTCTTCACCTTCCGATAAAGGGGTTTTAAAGAGCTATTTTCGACAAGTGAGACTTACTGGTAATTATATCGTTGATGACTGCAGAGTTGGAAATTGTGTCTAGCTGGGCGCCTAGGCACAGATGTTCGCTAGAGTCCAATCCAATATTGTAAACAAACGGAGAAAGGACACTCGCTCCTTTTACGGTTCTCACTCAATCTTTGGGGTTTCGTTGACATAACGTGAAAGGGTGACGTAGCATTGCATGTGACGTCATGTACATGGTGACGTCACATGCCAAAAGTTCCTAATACGACAATCTCTCAAACTTGGGTAGCGCGGGAAATTTTGGGTTTATCCGGTGTGTATTACACACTACGTTCATGATACATTCGAAGTTAAGCTATATTTGGACGGGATAATATCTTGATTCTGAACCAAAATTGACTGGACACAAAATGGTGGAAGTGAACTGCGACAGAAGTTTTCCTCCTGGTAAAGATCGAAGAAATTTAGGTTAACTTCTTTAGGGTTATGTTCAATATACAGTACTAGAAAAACAGGGCACCAAAGAGCCGAGTATTTTATCAATTTGTACACGACATTGTAGCCCGCGGCCCTTACTGAAAACCACTGTAAAGTAGGCTATTTATTGCTAACAAGCTACCAACATATAGGCATATAACGATGATTTTGTTACAGAATTGATAGAAAGCAATGATTTCTGTTGAGTAACTTAATCTAACTATTTTAAGTCATGGGGTAGCTATAATTGGGCATAGCCTATACTTAAACTTTAAAGAATAAAAAACCCTGATCAATTAGACTGGGTACTTATGTTGTCATGGCATGTATGGGCTAGTCTGCTACTTGGCTGCCCAGCACTGGCATGCACCAATATATTTTTAATACAGAATGAGTAGCATTATGGGAGCAAAATATGTAGATCAGGACATGTATAATTTAAGGTGGAAGAGCACATGTAGAGAGGGTTGCATGGATGCAAGGCATTCCAACATAGTCTCCCTCCCCCGTTCAACCAAATTTACACATCCAGATTTTAACTGGCATCATAAAGTACCAAGGATAAATTCTGCACCCAAACTACCCCACAGGCTACAAGGTTTTAAGATTTTATCCATAACGTAATTTAACCTTATCTTTCATACAATTCAGATGCCCATCCCAAAGAATGGCTACCTCCATTTTTTCAAATGAAGACTATGGGCGATGGTTTTGTGAGTGGTGTAGTAAATTCCAAAGATGAGTTACAACAATTACTGAAGTGTCATAGTCGAGTAACGTTGACATCATATGCAAAATGGTGAGAAAACAATTCAATAATTAAGACATAACACCACTACCGTAAAGGTAAGTTTCTAATACCTGTATTGTCAGAGCTGTAAAATTGTGCCCTAACTCACATTCCCATCTAGATTTTTCTACATTGACTAAGAAAATGTGTTTGAAATTTAAGTAAATGCCTCACATGATTATTCAATCAATCAATGATTTTGTAGCTGCATGGACAGCAATAACATGCTTCTACAATTGATACTGACATTGATAAATCATGCATTTAAGCAATCACATATAGCCAAAATGATTTGGTATTTAAGTCACCCTCAAGTATTAAATTGGCATAATAGTTTTCTAAAATATATACCTTTTTTAGATGGACCTCATAGGCCTACATAATTATGCTATATTATGCACAATAGGGTTGATCTGTACCATAAACCATATGTAGGCACATCTAATTGCCATCCACTGATCTTAATTATTAAAAACAAAATCATCATCTATGGCTCTTTAAGATCCCCCCACTGTAACTTTATTAGTCCAACTATATGTACAGCATGCTATCATTGAGAAATGTTTGTGACTATACAATCGATTTTCTCAGTTAGAAAATGTCATCTGACCTTGACATGTTTCTGCTGCTCCCTCATATACAGGGGTTTTGTTGTACAGACTATTCTAAGCAAAGCATGGGAACCTAAAATATTATGTTGGTTTGAACTAATACATTGTGGTTTGATGATGATATGTCTGCAGCCAGTGACATTGATTAACTTTTGATTGATTATTTGTACATATGGTACATGCTATTTCAAGCTTTATAACTCTTAACTGTTTTCATATCCTATTTATAAATATTCTGGAATTTTTAATAAACTTCAAACTTGAAACAATTAACCTTTCAAATACAGAAATTAATCTTCTTAGAAATCCAGCATTGGTCCATAATTCACCTCATACATCCATTTATGCCATACTATTTACCCTCATTCACTTTCCTTACAGGGCAGATGACAAAAACAGCAAAAGAAAGAAAGCTGCCAGGAACCGAATCCTGTGGAAAATTGAAGATATTGATGACAACATACCACTGCAAGTAACAAGCAGGGAAATATTGAACTGCCAATATGGGAAACCACCAAAACCAACGAAAAATCCAACAGTGAAGGTTGGTCTGGAAACTGTTACCAATATAATGCAAAGTTATGAAAGTTTTCCCCAAAACTGCAATCTTTGACTTTAAATATCAAACAATGTCAGTATGTTGTTAATTGTTGCTATTTATAATAAAAAAAGAAGCCCAAAGTAAAACATGCAAGGACTGTTAAATTATAAGAAGGTAGTTTGTCAACAGTTTCCATTCTTTCATTGGTTCTTGGACATTGAGATCGAAGATAAAAGAACCCCCCTAAAAAACAAAAACAAACTTAAGATCAAATGAAAACCAGGTAATATATGGAATATATTGTCTTGCAAGAAAAGCAAGAATATATGTTTTGACAAAGTAATACAACCAAAATTTGAAATAGGTGGTGGGGTAGAGATAGCACTAACGACGATTTAATTGGCAGCTAAACATACAGGTCCTGGCTGTTGCAGTATACAAACTAAAATATATATGTCAACTATAGCTATCTGAAAATTTAGTAGAATGCACAATTGCATATTAAGGTTAAGGTGAAACTTATTAGCACCAGAGTTCACAAGGTACAGTGCACATTGTGCATACTGATTGAGACCAGAAAAGAGAAGTCAATCAGCTAGACATTATCACCACATTGAGATATATAATAGAGCAGGCATAATATTTTACATCCTGCTGATCTGCAATTTCACTTTCTTAACATCAAATTAAACCAAACAGCTGTTTGTTTCATCATATCAATTTTGATCAAATCAAACAAGAGCGACATTTGATTGCCTGCTCTCAGCAAGTAAGTAACAACAACATCATCAAAAAAATAAGTTCTGCAATAAACGTTGAGCACCAACATAACCATGCAGTGTGTTTGTTGCCTTACAAATAAAATAAGAGCCAGTTTTGTCAAGTCTCATTTTTTGTCAACTTGCTACCTAACAAAGCACTCACTCATCTAAAAAGGTAATGTGTTCTGGTGCAGCCTTAGCGAAGGCATTCTTGGGGCAAATATAAGCCATCATTTGTAAGCATTCAAAGCTTTAATGAAGCCTTCATTTTAGGTTTCTGAGCAAATTTATGCTAGCATTAAGGCTGCAGAGCGAATGCATTTTTAAAGCTTCAAAGTGAATACTTATATGCAAATTTAAGCCATCAAAGCCTTAGCTAATTTAAATTTTTAGGCTCTGGTGCAGCCTTAGCAAAGGCATTCTTGGGGCAAATATAAGCCATCATTTATAAGCATTCGAAGCTTTAATGCATTAATGTTTGGTAAGGTATTGTGTTCCATGTGAGGAACATATCATAAGCTCATGTTTATCTGAGGAATTTCCTATCATATATCATATGAATTCTTCACCCCTACGTTATGTTTGAAAGTATAAACCGGTATCCCCCCCCCCCTCCTCCCACCACTTCAATGACTCCTTTTACTATATATGTTTTATTTCTTTTACTTTCAACAGATCTCAGATCACAATTATGGCCAACCAAGCCGAAAGAGATTCCATGTACAGAAAAGCCGGAAAGTTGGATGTCCATCTAAAGTCTACATAAGACACATCACAAGGTATGTGATAATGTCATGTTTACAAGGCTTTCACAATTTGACGTGTTGTCTCGAAACAACCTTTGGCCCCCACCAAAATCGATAGGCTTCTCTTACTCAATGTTATACACATTCATACCCAGTATGAAATCTACCCTAGGTTCCAGTATTGAGATATCATGTTTACAAGTTTTTTAACAATTGACCTCTGATGAATGCAAATGACCTTTGACCTCATCAAAAACAATAGGCCTGTTGCACTCAGTGTGGTTTTTCCAAACACAAATATGAGGTCTGCCTATGCTTCCCTTCTTGTGATATTTTGTATACAAGGTTTCCACAATTTAACCCATGGTGACATTAAATGACCTTTATCTCTACCAAATACAATAGGCTTCTTGTACTTAATGTGGTACTTCTACACACCAAATATGAAGTGCTCTGACCTTCCCTTCTTGAGATATCATGTTTACAAGATGGGCTTCCCAAACACACACACTCGCGAATACACATACGCCATCATAATTGCAAAGGTTACGATTATCATCAAAACCTAAAACAATGGCAGAATGTATGTTGGGGTGCTGCTTTATGTGAGCATTTTAGTGGGTATTTGTAACTTATTACAAAAATAGAAATTGAGACAAATCCATTAAAATCTTGTCAGCTGGCTCATCAACCACTAGTACAAGGTCCCTGTCAGGTGGCCTGTTAACTCCAGGTCCCCCATTTCTCGACTATCAACCTCACAGTCTTGCTAAATCAAATAATTATTTTTCAGCTCTTATCTCCATTTGATGACCTAATTCTTACTCAGTTGATGAATTCATGACTGTGAGGGTTGCTCGCAGTTAAAAATGAAACACAATGTGTGCTTATTTATAATCAAAACCTGTTTGTTAAGGCTAGAATGACCCTCCAGAATTTGCATGGCTGGCCTTTCCCTCTTTGAGGCTCTCTTTAGAGAGATTAAGTTAGTGCCTGCTTTATAGTTGCCTGTTCTCATTAGGTTGGTATGCATGGCGGTCTCTCTTTTCAGACTACTTTGAAATCTCTTCAAAACTCCATGGCTTCAAAATTTGTCTTCCAGATACAATGCATTCAAACTGTCACAAACTGCTGGCCAAAGAGAAAAACAGAAGACAATGGAAAAACTACACCAGTCGATTCGCTCCAAAGAGGCTGATACCAATCCAGAGCAGATAATCCATGTCAAACTACCATTGCACCAATCCCATAAAAATCACAAAGTGTCCATTGAAAGTGGTTTTTCCAAACCAATTGATGCAGCTGTAAGGGACAAAATACATGAATATGTCTCATTAGGTATCACATCAGTGCCATTAATTAAGCGAGTTCTTAAAACATTTGTGGAGTCGGAACTATGCCCAGCAAATCAGGTTAAGCCAACATCAAATGACAGAGCATATTTTCCAAGCTGCCATTCCATCCAAAACCATGTGCATCATGCATTAGTTGCAGGTAGATTTTCTGGACTGGACCAAGAAAACCTGGAAAATAAAGTTGCTGATTGGAAAGCAAAAGAAAAGTTATCAAACTTCTTCCTTCGGAAATGCACGAGCGAGGAAAGTCATGAACAAGCGTCAAAACCTATCAGAGAGGCACAAATTTTAACAGAAAGATGTTTTCCCCTAACTGATGACAACGATTTAGATGATAATAGTGATGAGCCATATGTAAGGAAAAACACTTTCCTCTTCATACACCAGACAGTGCAACAGAAGATGCTACTAGAGAGATATGGAGAACTAGTACTGCTTGATGCCACGTACCGTACAACTAAATATGCCCTCCCCTTATTCTTAATGGTTGTAAGGACAAATGTAGGGTATACACCTGTTGCAACATTTATCTGTGAGAGTGAGACGACTGCACATATTGCAGAGGCCCTTTCAATCATCAAGGAGTGGAACCTTCAGTGGAAACCTCAATTTTTTATGATTGACTATTCTGAAACAGAGTATCAGGCCCTTCAAGATGTGTTTCCAGAGGCTCACAAGTATGTTTGCAGCTTTCACAGAGAGCAAGCTTGGATCCGCTGGTGCAGGGAAGGTGGGTTTCAATCTAACTTTTATCATCAAATACAGGCACTAGACTGCAACACAAACCTACTTATCAACTTTCTACTAGTATGTACCCACTCTGTTCTAGAATTGAACATGTCATAAATGGTGAGGGCAATACTAGTTGGCTTTATCATTTCCAGCATTGTTTACCACATACTATCAGTATGTAAATAAGACTGTTTTGGGCTATAGGTTAACACTGAAGGATTCCACAGCTTTGATAGTTCATTTTCGATTTGAACCAGCTGGCACTTTCACAGAACCTAAGTTAAGTAGAAGGCTACTTCTTTGTTGTTTCCCACACCAATTTAACACTAATCATGAAACATTTTTTTTATTCCACAGGAAAAAACCAACTAACCACTGACAACCAACACCATCTCTTGAAAATGCTGAGGGATATTGCAACAGCAAAAGAAAAAGAAAAATGTGACAAAGGTATTCACATTTTGCGTTCAAGCAAGTTGTACTCCTCAAACATCAGAGTGAAAACATACACTGAGACTAGATGGCTTGGCATATGTCAGGTATGTTATTGCTTCATCATAAAATTAATGCAATACTTACAAAATGAGATCCAGCTATTTGCTTTCCTTCTTACTTGTGATTTATAGCTCCCAAGAATCATTCACAAAAATAATCATTCCATTTAAGATATTACATAATAACTGTAAGGTTGTATCAATTTTTGCCAAAACTTTTATTCACATAACTGGTACATACAAGATATTTGCTATGAATCAACTAATATAAATATAAGAACATTGTCTTTCTAGTTATACTCGTGTCATACATTGACATGCATGTAGGATGACTAGTTTTAATTAGGACATTGTTACAATAAAACAAAATTTGTGCATTGTCAGTAACCCTTAATTCACTATCTAATTTATGTATTCCCTGTTAGATAAATTGGATGCCACATAGGTACGGCCTTACAGTAACTATACATTGCGTTAATTAGCTTTCCTGATAATTATTCATACAGATAACATGTATGCTCAAGTGTTCAGTGTCTTCAAAGGTTCTACTGTAGCTAAGGCTTACAAGTAAATGACTGAAACAGTGTTTGATTGATAATGATTTCAGTTGAACTTTTAATATCTAACTACTTTGAAGTTTAAATCAAGCCAGCTCGAATTCAATGCTTGCTAGTTCTGCTACACTTGGTACTACTCGAAACCTTAGTACAATTACAGGAAAGTACAGTCCAGTTTTGTGATACTTTTAATAGTCTATCCACTTCATATGAATTTAACTTCTGTGAACTCTGTAAGTTGCATATGATCTAACAACAAGCACTTTGTGGTAAAACTGTCAACAATAGTAACAATGAAATGAGGAGAATTGCAATTTCATGAAAGACACAGTAAATGTTCACATTTCAGAACAGTTTAAGGATGACCATTACCCATTTACTTAACAGCGATGGTGCAGAGCATATGCACTGCCTGGCTTCAATGTGTCAGTCACCACAAACAATGGAGTAGAAGCACTTAACAGAACACTGAAGCAGTTCTACCTAAAGCTGACAACTACAAACACTGTCTCTTCATTGGCTGAAACTCTGGTGTTGGACTTCATACCAGATCAACTGATGTCCTACACAAGAAAAAACTATGCCTTCAGTAGCCAGTACAAGGCATACAACCCTCAAGTGCCAGCATTTTTGCATGATCGACCCAGAGCCTTTGTTAAGCACTGCATGACAAAGATAAGTGCGGCCACTCACTACAAATCAAAGGATGTCCAAAAGGTTGGTGAAAATATTTTTCAGGTGAAAAGTGAAAATTCCTTACAATGGTATGAAGTGTTCCTTGGGGACTCAAAATCGTTCCCCAAATGTCAATGTGCTGCATTTATGGAGAACTTCATGCCATGCAAACATCTCTTTGCAATATTTGCACACAGTGATGCCACCTGGAACAGCCTGAGTCCACTGTATAAAAACAGTGCATATTTTAACCTGGACTTGAGTTTTCTTTCAAAGGAAGTTCAGTTCAAATCTTGCCTAAGAGATGATCAAGAAGTTGGTACTGGGAGCCCTGTCCAACAGGAAGATGAGACAGACGTCAGTGGTGAAGAAGCCAGTACCTGCAATCGGTATATCCATTCTACCCAGAAGTGCCTCAGAGAAAAACTGAAGGTTTTGCAGGATCTCTCTTTTCTCTCCTCTGATGTTGATGTCATGTCAAATGTCATCTCCCAACTCACACTGGCATGTGCTGAACTGGAACAGACCATACCGAGAGAAAACCAGTTGCCTCTACACCAGTCGGGCAAGAAATCAGCCCTTCGTCCACTGCCTCAAAGAAAGAAAAAGATGAAAAAGGCAAAACAGTCAAAGATGATACACAGAACTGGTATAATTGATAACTTTAGAAATAGATATGGTGTTAGTTTAACCTAAGGTAGCATCACCTGATATGATCATGGACGGCAGACAATTGTTGTAAAAATAAGTTTCTGTCATCATTCACAAACCAGAAAGTCAATTGAGTAATTGCTTCCTTGCATATGTGTGATGCAACTTTGGATAAAACTTCTGTTACTCACCAGAAATGTCCAATGTCATACAATGGTTTGACAGTAACTATTGATGAGTACCTACACATTGAAGAGGCCGAATTTCAAACCAACTTTCATTTCTTCAGTGCTGAAGTTTACATTTTTCAGATCATTTGCTTTAGAAAGTCACCTGACATGACTTTAACCTCCATACCAAGGATGAAGTTGTAGCAACTGTTACTGGTTGAAATAACCTGTTTAAACAGTTTCCTCACTTTGTCTTCAGAAGACCTCAAGTGATTGTTATTTGCCATGGTAAACAGTAGGAGTCATCGACTTTCCCATCTTGATATATGGTATTTACAATATTTACAGACTATCACCTCAGTTGACATCAAATTACCTTTGACCTCCTAGAAAAATAGGCATCATCTGCTCACCAAGGGCTAGCTAAATACAAACTTTGATGTTAAAAAGGACTTTCCCAAGTTCTTCAGACACTGCATTTACAAAATTTTCAGACTTTGAGCTCAGTTCACCTCAAATGACCTTTGACACCCCTTGAAAACCTATGGAAATGATATTCTCATGGATACCTACAAAGCAAATTGAACATCAAGCGACTATCTTCTAGAGATATTGGACATAAGAAGTCTTCAGTCTTTTGCCTCTGTTGACCCTTAAGTGACCATGAAAACATGATGCTCACTAAGGGCTACTTATATACCAAGTATGCTTGCATACACACACCATCGCAATCACATAGATACCTTTAGCCCTAGTAATTTGTAGAAAAGTATAATTGCTTTGAGATTCCTTGGCAATATGAAAGCAGAAATCATTTTCTCACTACTGAATTGTAGAGCAATAATGTTGTGAAGCGCATGGTCATTAGTTTAGCAATATTAATTGGTTTCTGCCTATTCATGGATTGATAAATACAAAGTCATATTTTGTTACCTTTGCTTGACCCATGTTAAACTTTGACCACCATTTGATCCACTACTAGGAATAATTTACACTCACAATCATGACTATGAAGGTTCCGATTTCTAATTGAAACCAATAATTTACCAATATCCCAGCAATATTTTTGCTGCTTTGTGTTTAAAATGTGCAATATTTCACCTGTCTTTATATGCAAACATGATCAAGTAGACATAAATGCTATCCTTTATCTACCAACAGACCCACCGCCCAAAAAGAGGGTACATTTCGAAGCAACAGGCAGTGGTGACAAATCCAGTGGTGAGAAAATCCTGAAATGATAATTACTTTTCAAGTATCAAAACAAATACTGTTTTGTGTTTATAATGTGCAACATTTAACCCACCTGTATCTTGAAGCATGATATCTAAAAGACATAAATGCTATCCTTTATCTACCAACAGACCCACCGCCCAAAAAGAGGGTACATTTCGAAGCAACAGGCAGTGGTGACAAATCCAGTGGTGAGAAAATCCTGAAATGATAACTACTTTTTAAGTATCAAAACAAATACTGTTTTGTGTTCATAATGTGCAACATTTAACCCACCTGTATCTTGAAGCATGATATCTAAAAGACATAAATGCTATCCTTTATCTATCAACAGACCCACCGCCCAAAAAGAGGGTACATTTCTTAGCAACTTGCAGTGGTGACAAATCCAGTGGTGAGAAAATCCTGAAATGATAACTACTTTTTAAGTATCAAAACAAATACTGTTTTGTGTTCATAATGTGCAACATTTAACCCACCTGTATCTTGAAGCATGATATCTAAAAGACATTAATGCTATCCTTTATCTACCAACAGACCCACCGCCCAAAAAGAGGGTACATTTCGAAGCAACAGGCAGTGGTGACAAATCCAGTGGTGAGAAAATCCTGAAATGATAACTACTTTTTAAGTATCAAAACAAATACTGTTTTGTGTTCATAATGTGGAAATTTTTGGTTAATTGTGAGTGCTTAGATGCAAAATGGTGAAACATTTCGCCAAAAACTAGAAAAACCAGAAACGTTGCAGACACGCTTTTTTGTGCACATATTTTTTCTCGATAGACACATTTAACAACGCTCAACAGTGCATGTACAATGGATACACTATTATTGCGTCGATTCGTTTTTTCTTTTGCGCGAAAATTATGACACCAGATTCACCCCAAGAAAAAACATAAAACAAGATATATTTAATGAGATAATTATGATATACTTATTAATGAAAAGGGGGTGTAGGCGGTTTTACACTAGGCCTATCTAACGCAACCTGAAGTATTTTTAAGGTAGGGCCCGATAATAAGCGGAAACGGATCACCGACCGAAAAAATATCGGAATTTGTGGACTATTTCTTGCTTCCTATTGTATTAAAACAAAGCACCTATGTGAAAGACACAAATCACATTCTGAAATTGTGGAAGCCACCCCGTTACCAAAAGCAGTAGTACTTGCTACACTCGATGTCGTCGCCATGTATACCAATACTCCCCAAGAGGAGGCATTAGATATATGTCAAGAAGTCTATGAAAAGGCGGAAAAAAGCGAATATGGAATAAATAAAATATCTTCCATATCCATGCGCAAACTAATTGAACTTATTTTTAACAAGAAACTGTTTCGAGTTCAATAACCAATTCTATCTACAAAAGATCGGATGCGCCATGGGTAGCCAAGCCTCTCCGGAAATCTGTGATATCGTCAAGCATAGACTGGAAAACCAGATTTTACCGACAGATAATAAAATCTTAAAATGGCTCCGCTATAGAGATGAAATTCTATTGCTTTACGACGGTTCACTTCAGGAACTTGAACAACTAGTAAACAGGTTGAATGAAATTCACCGCTTCTTAAAGTTTACGGTAGAAATATTACACACCGAGGTAACATACCTAGATTTGAAAATCTTCAAAGGTCCAAGGTTTGAAACCAATGGGTTATTAGACACCAAAGTCTACACCAAACCCACGGAAACCTTCCAATACCTCGACAGAAACTCTGCACACCCACTTGCCACTTTTAAAGGCTTCATTACAGGGGAAGTCTTACGATACGCACGTCTATGTAACAATGAGACTGATTTCTTACAGAAAAAGAATGCGTTCACAGAGAAACTGTTATTCCATAACTTTATGAAAGAGGAAATTGCCTCAGCCACGAAAGGCATAAAATTTGAAAACCGTGGGCAATACCTCACTACCAAACCTAAACAAAAGGAACCACCAATGGTGTTCAAGCTTACCTATACACCCCATTTCAAAACCACGCATTTGAAAAATGTACTTTTGAAACATTGGCACTTAATCTCGCAACACGCGGACAGGGGCGTAGCGAAGATTTTTTGTTGGGGGTGGGTGGGATGTGGAGGATTTGATTTGCCGACGGATCTGGAAGTGGTGACTGAAATGGGGGAGGGGTCTAAGGGGAAGGGGTGTCCCCCTCCCCTTTGGGAAATTTTTAGTTTTAAACGTCCTTAGATGCAATCTGGTGCATATTTTAAGTCAAATTTGGCACCGTAGAATTTCCATTTCGATATTATTTTTATGGCAGTCGGCAGAAGAAGAATTAATTGGGACCAATTATCGAACTGTGTTTTCTCTTTCACCGATTGTTGAAGTAGTGAAACTTCGTGATGAAAATGTTCAGAAAACTTTCCGGTAATGAGAAATAACAATATTCATAGATATACAAGCGAGAAGCGTTAAAAATTGTGTACAATTCGGGAGCCGTGTCCTTAAGTTTTCCACGGAGAACGAATGACATCTGCGATGACGTCATTCTGAACAGAGGATAATGTGTGACAACACGTTGTCACACGATAGCACGACTCATGGGCTGCGGCCTATACGGAAGCCTTTAATTCCATTTCTTTCACTGAGTTGCCGGCGATTCTGGCACTCGTCTATAACACAGAAAAAAAAATGTACCCTCCATTTGAGTAAACTTAAATCCCTGATACTACTAGTCATATCAGTGTAGATTTACTTGAAAAACGAGTATGTTGAGCAAAGATAGCAACATATGAGGAGTAAAATTACTAATTTGGTTTGTAAACTTAAATCCCTATAACTACTAGGGCATTTGTTTAAATTTAATTCTAAAACAGGAATTTTCAGTAAAGTTACATGGAAAGAAAACACAAACAAGTAAAGTTACTCATTGTAAAAACTTTTATTAAACAACTTTAAAATAACATCAGCAAGCCTCACAGAGACAATAACCCCTTTTTTTCAATAAAAAAGGTTGATAAACAAATGTTGGTAAACACAGAATATAAAAGTTCAACTTGAAAAGTAGATATAGATAAAACATGCTCAATTTTTTGATAAAACAAATCATAAATAACTTAAAATGAGAAAGGAAGAAAATCTTGTGATGGCTTAGTACTTTAATTATATGCCCACCTTTTGAGGATTAAGCTGACAACTGGCTGATTTACTGAGGCAGGCGTTTGAAAGACAGTGTGATAAAAACAGGTACGGTAACGTCATAAACAATGCCACGAGCTCTCGGTGCATTACAAACGATCGAAATGTGCGGTATTCATGACGGTACACAAAGCAGATAATGCAGATACAGCAGACATAGCCGAGAATAAAACCTAGTAGCGTGGAGGATTCAATTATGACATACTAGGACTTTCTACTGGTAAACTTTGCTCATTGTCGAATAAATCTAATTTCTACCTTATCTAGCTTTTGCTCTGTATTTAACGTATTATGACCAAAACAAATATGAAATTCACGACAATTCCATGGGACTTGTATATTCGTTTAAAAATAGCTCCGTTTCGATTCTAACGCTCCATTGCTATGGTAACATCGTGAATAATAGCCCTGCCGCTAATGGATGGATGACATTTAGAAGATGGCCATCGATGGCGCCTACAAGAAGTAACCGACATATTACTGGCGCAATCCCGACCGAACATATTTTAACTCTCCTACAGACTTTTCTACAGTGATCCCAGAAAGCATTAAGTGCCGTCAAAATGCCTCAGTTGCTGATAGGTACATGTCCATGACGTAACACTGTTCTCGTTGTGCATAAAACTGGAGTCAAAAGTAAGGCATATACTGATAGGCCTAGACTAGGTTTACGTTGTAGACTATGCATATGCTAACTTCACAGACAGATATACATGCATACAGATAACTTCAGATAATGTAAAATATCACTAACCGTAATCACGTTATGTTTACTGTGTCTTCAAATGTCGTCCTTTTCTTCTCTGCAACCCCGGGCCGTCATTGGAGTCGTTCGAACAACTAAATTAAGGCGAAGAACGACGTCAAGATATATCCAACGTCTAGACTACACTGCTTGCAATGGAGAGAGAACTGCCCAGTACAGTACAGTACAGTACGTGTTGATATGAACGCCTACAAAATGACAACAAATATTTTCCATTGAAAATCCACTGTGTATGACGGTATAGTAAACACTCGTATATAGATCAACGCACACGCGCGCGCGGATGTATTATGTACGTACAGCATGCAATGCAGACAAATATTTCGGAGCGAGCGCTTCTGATTTTATGCTGATATTATTGTGAGCGCTCTTGTATCACTGTTTGCATGCGCGCACGGACAAGATAGACGTCAGACTATCACGCTGTAGCTACTAAACCTTTACTTAGGCCTACATGTGTACAGCAGTAGACTACTGTGATGGTTGCATGTGGCCGTTTAATTTTGTGTGCACAATGTGTCAGCATTGTACGGTGGCTTAATAAGGACTTAGGAAAGAAAAACAGTGTCCCCAAATCTCACAATGTTGTCTTTTTATCTCAAAATGTTGCCTCTTTTTTTCCATTCAAAATTTGGATCCCCCCAAAAAAGTCCAAATGTAGAGACCAAAAGTCCAAAGTTTCAGATTAGAGCAGACTTGTTTCCTTTCCTATGTACCTATTAAGCCAACGTAGTATTGTAACTATTCTATGATCGGAAAAACTGTACAAATCTAACGGAATTGCTAATGTTAAGAGACTGACCTTTATCATCCCTGTAAAGTCAGAACGCGACGGTGTTTATTTCAGTCACAGTTGGCAGCCCTCTTAGGGTTTTAATCAGGAGCTTTCTATTTTATAGCTGTTGTAGGTGTCGTACCGGAAGTAATCCTTCCATTATCTTACTCACTAAGTCCGTCACGTTTAGGGTCCGCTAAAGTATAGCTAGAAGTTGTCAACTGACAAATCATACCCCCCCCCCCCTCCACGTTGATATCTGAGGGCTTGGCCTGTCGGGATGCATGCAGATTTCTATATCATGACGCAGTTAAGACTTTGAGCTAGAAGAGGAGCAAGTTAAGCACACTGAACCGTCTGCTCGCACGGAGAAACATATCCAGATTTAAACACAGAATTTCTTAACTGCTCTGTGTCACCTCCAATCCTCCTTATTGGCACATCATCTCTACTTTGATTTATGCGCTTCCACATCAAGACGATCAAAACGATCGTGGTGACTGGAAATATGCCAAAACAAGCACTGCGTTAGGTCATTTTACGTCTTGTGTTTGTGTGCTTTTGTTTTACTTATCTTTTCGTGTTGTTTTTTTTTTGGTTTTTTTTTTTCACGGTTTAACTTTTGTGCGAATGTACAATACTCCAATTGGGGCATGGTATGCATTCATATCACATTGTTTTGGAACAATCTGGAACTCTAGGTATTATTTCGACCCAAGAATCACCAGGCTGGCGTGGTGGCCTGAACGGTTGGAAGACAGCACTGCGCGTCGGTGTTTGTTGTCAGGCTGTGTGAATCGCGCCGATCGGATGACAGACACTGCTTTGTTTATAATGGCATCGCCAAGGTGGAATTTTTATACGGGCCTAGGATCCCAATTCCGTATCCTCCCTTAGTTCGCAAAAGCATCCGGGAGATTACGTTTAGAGTCCGGCCTTCGGGCCAGAAGTGGGCTAGCTGACTTGCAATGGAGGGCTCACGTCGATTCGGACTGGGTTGATGTTCAACGTTCAGTGAAACCATGGCCTCGATGAGGCGTAATCTCTTGTTAATTTTAGCTTTCTGTCTTCCATTTTATAATACAATAATTCAAATTAATTATTGCCTTTTTCATTCATCTTTTTCTTGCTAAGTAATCACAATTTATTTAAGATTAAATTGATGCTCATGTCTGCCTAGGTTCGATTCCCCGCCGAAGCACTCTCTTTTTTTTTTTATTATTATTATTATTATTACTATTATTACTATTTATTTTTTGGGTTGTAGTTAATATCTGCATGTATATACATGGTGTTTAACATTTGTTTTGCTTTGTTTGTTTGTCTGTTTTTTTTTATTGGGGGTGGGGGTGGTTGTTTCTATTTGGTATTTTGTTTCGCGTAAACAAAGTAGGTCATTGCAATATTTTGCACAACTTGTCAATAGAATTCGATCGGAACTTAAGACCTGAGTAGTAAATTTGATTTCTGTCTCGCTCGTCGCCTTTCACTGGAAATTTTAATGAAAGTATACATAAGCACGAAAACTGTAGCTGCAAAAAGGAATGCTCCTTTTGTACAGTGTAAGGCCACCGCGACATCTTTTCTGAAAAGCTTGATAATATTTGTTCTTCGGGAATGTTGTGTCATTACTTAGCCTTTATATTATAAACCGTTAAGTGTGGAAACAGCTATGCTCCTGTTAGAACAACTTCACATTTCTTAAATGCTGATTTACTGAGGCAGGCGTTTGAAAGACAGTGTGATACAAACAGGTACGGTAACGTCATAAACAATGCCACGAGCTCTCGGTGCATTAAAAACGATCGAAATGTGCGGTATTCATGACGGTACACAAAGCAGATAATGCAGATACAGCAGACATAGCCGAGAATAAAACCTAGTAGCGTGGAGGATTCAATTATGACATACTAGGACTTTCTACTGGTAAACTTTGCTCATTGACGAATAAATCTATCTAATTTCTACCTTATCTAGCTTTTGCTCTGTATTGAACGTATTATGACCAAAACAAATATGAAATTCACGACAATTCCATGGGACTTGTATATTCGTTTAAAAATAGCTCCGTTTCGAATCTAACGCTCCATTGCTATGGTAACATCGTGAATAATAGCCCTGCCGCTAATGGATAGATGACATTTAGAAGATGGCCATCGATGGCGCTCTCAACTTCTCGTTCCACGTCTGGCACCTACAAGAAGTAACCGACATATCACTGGCGCAATCCCGACCGAACATATTTTAACTCTCCTACAGACTTTTCTACACTGATCCCAGAAAGCATTAAGTGCCGTCAAAATGCCTCAGTTGCTGATAGGTACATGTCCATGACGTAACACTGTTCTCGTTGTGTATAAAACTGGAGTCAAAAGTAAGGCATATACTGATAGGCCTAGACTAGGTTTACGTTGCAGACTATGCATATGCTAACTTCACAGACAGATATACATGCATACAGATAACTTCAGATAATGTAAAATATCACTAACCGTAATCACGTTATGTTAACTGTGTCTTCAAATGTCGTCTTTTTCTTCTCTGCAACCCCGGGCCGTCGTTGGAGTCGTTCGAACAACTAAATTAAGGCGAAGAACGACGTCAAGATATATCCAACGTCTAGACTACACTGCTTGCAATGGAGAGAGAACTGCCCAGTACAGTACAGTACAGTACGTGTTGATATGGACGCCTACAAAATGACAACAAATATTTTCCGTTGAAAATCCACTGTGTATGACGGTATAGTAAACACTCGTACATAGATCATCGCACACGCGCGCGGAGGTATTATGTACGTACAGCATGCAATGCAGACAAATATTTCGGAGCGCGCGCTTCTGATTTTATGCTGATATTATTGTGAGCGCTCTTGTATCACTGTTTGCATGCGCGCACGGACAAGATAGACGTCAGACTATCACGCTGTAGCTACTAAACCTTTACTTAGGCCTACATGTGTACAGCAGTCGACTACTGTGATGGTTGCATGTGGCAGTTTAATATTGTGTGCACCATGTGTCAGCATTGTACGGTGGCTTAATAAGGACTTGGGAAAGAAAAACAGAGTCCCCAAATCTCACAATGTTGTCTTTTTATCTCAAAATGTTGCCTCTTTTTTTCCATTCAAAATTTGGATCCAAAAAAAAGGTCCAAATGAAGAGACAAAAAGTCCAAAGTTTCAGATTAGAGCAGACTTGTTTCCTTTTCCTATGTACCTATTAAGCCAACGTAGTATTGTAACTATTCTATGATCAGAAAAACTGTACAAATCTAACGGAATTGCTAATGTTAAGAGACTGACCTTTATCATCCCTGTAAAGTCAGAACGCGACGGTGTTTATTTCAGTCACAGTTGGCAGCCCTCTTAGGGTTTTAATCAGGAGCTTTCTATTTTATAGCTGTTGTAGGTGTCGTACCGGAAGTAATCCTTCCATTATCTTACACACTAAGTCCGTCACGTTTAGGGTCCGCTAAAGTATAGCTAGAAGTTGTCAACTGACAAATCATACCCCCCCCCCCCTCCACGTTGATATCTGAGGGCTTGGCCTGTCGGGATGCATGCAGATTTCTATATCATGACGCAGTTAAGACTTTGAGCTAGAAGAGGAGCAAGTTAAGCACACTGAACCGTCTGCTCGCACGGAGAAACATATCCAGATTTAAACACAGAATTTCTTAACTGCTCTGTGTCACCTCCAATCCTCCTTATTGGCACATCATCTCTACTTTGATTTATGCGCTTCCACATCAAGACGATCAAAACGATCGTGGTGACTGGAAATATGCCAAAACAAGCACTGCGTTAGGTCATTTTACGTCTTGTGTGTGTGTGTGTGCTTTTGTTTTACTTATCTTTTCGTGTTTTTTTTTTCTTTGGTTTTTTCGTGTTTTTTTTTTCACGGTTAAACTTTTGTGCGAATGTACAATACTCCAATTGGGGCATGGTATGCATTCATATCACATTGTTTTGGAACAATCTGGAACTCTAAGTATTATTTCGACCCACGAATCACCAGGCTGGCGTGGTGGCCTGAACGGTTGGAAGACAGCACTGCGCGTCGGTGTTTGTTGTCAGGCTGTGTGAATCGCGCCGATCGGATGACAGACACTGCTTTGTTTATAATGGCATCGCCAAGGTGGAATTTTTATACGGGCCTAGGATCCCAATTCCGTATCCTCCCTTAGTTCGCAAAAGCATCCGGGAGATTACGTTTAGAGCCCGGCCTTCGGGCCAGAAGTGGGCTAACTGACTTGCAATGGAGGGCTCACGTCGATTCGGACTGGGTTGATGTTCAACGTTCAGTGAAACCATGGCCTCGATGAGGCGTAATCTCTTGTTAATTTTAGCTTTTTGTCTTCCATTTTATAATACAATAATTCAAATTAATTATTGTCTTTTTCATTCATCTTTTTCTTGCTAAGTAATCACAATTTATTTAAGATTAAATTGATGCTCATGTCTGCCTAGGTTCGATTCCCCGCCGAAGCACTCTTTGTTTTTATTATTATTATTATTATTTTTTGGGTTGTTGTTAATATCTGCATGTATATACATGGTGTTTAACATTTGTTTTGCTTTGTTTGTTTGTCTGTTTTTTTTTATTGGGGGTGGGGGTGGGGGTGGTTGTTTCTATTTGGTATTTTGTTTCGTGTAAACAAAGTAGGTCATTGCAATATTTTGCACAACTTGTCAATAGAATTCGATCGGAACTTAAGACCTGAGTAGTAAATTTGATTTCTGTCTCGCTCGTCGCCTTTCACTGGAAATTTTAATGAAAGTATACATAAGCACGAAAACTGTAGCTGCAAAAAGGAATGCTCCTTTTGTACAGTGTAAGGCCACCGCGACATCTTTTCTGAAAAGCTTGATAATATTTGTTCTTCGGGAATGTTGTGTCATTACTTAGCCTTTATATTATAAACCGTTAAGTGTGGAAACAGCTATGCTCCTGTTAGAACAACTTCACATTTCTTAAATGCTGATTTACTGAGGCAGGCGTTTGAAAGACAGTGTGATACAAACAGGTACGGTAACGTCATAAACAATGCCACGAGCTCTCGGTGCATTAAAAACGATCGAAATGTGCGGTATTCATGACGGTACACAAAGCAGATAATGCAGATACAGCAGACATAGCCGAGAATAAAACCTAGTAGCGTGGAGGATTCAATTATGACATACTAGGACTTTCTACTGGTAAACTTTGCTCATTGACGAATAAATCTATCTAATTTCTACCTTATCTAGCTATTGCTCTGTATTTAACGTATTATGACCAAAACAAATATGAAATTCACGACAATTCCATGGGACTTGTATATTCGTTTAAAAATAGCTCCGTTTCGAATCTAACGCTCCATTGCTATGGTAATATCGTGAATAATAGCCCTGTCGCTAATGGATAGATGACATTTAGAAGATGGCCATCGATGGCGCTCTCAACTTCTCGTGCCACGTCTGGCACCTACAAGAAGTAACCGACATATCACTGGCGCAATCCCGACCGAACATATTTTAACTCTCCTACAGACTTTTCTACACTGATCCCAGAAAGCATTAAGTGCCGTCAAAATGCCTCAGTTGCTGATAGGTACATGTCCATGACGTAACGCTGTTCTCGTTGTGCATAAAACTGGAGTCAAAAGTAAGGCATATACTGATAGGCCTAGACTAGGTTTACGTTGCAGACTATGCATATGCTAACTTCACAGACAGATATACATGCATACAGATAACTTCAGATAATGTAAAATATCACTAACCGTAATCACGTTATGTTTACTGTGTCTTCAAATGTCGTCCTTTTCTTCTCTGCAACCCCGGGCCGTCATTGGAGTCGTTCGAACAACTAAATTAAGGCGAAGAACGACGTCAAGATATATCCAACGTCTAGACTACACTGCTTGCAATGGAGAGAGAACTGCCCAGTACAGTACAGTACAGTACAGTACAGTACGTGTTGATATGGACGCCTACAAAATGACAACAAATATTTTCCATTGAAAATCCACTGTGTATGACGGTATAGTAAACACTCGTATATAGATCAACGCACACGCGCGCGCGGAGGTATTATGTACGTACAGCATGCAATGCAGACAAATATTTCGGAGCGCGCGCTTCTGATTTTATGCTGATATTATTGTGAGCGCTCTTGTATCACTGTTTGCATGCGCGCACGGACAAGATAGACGTCAGACTATCACGCTGTAGCTACTAAACCTTTACTTAGGCCTACATGTGTACAGCAGTAGACTACTGTGATGGTTGCATGTGGCAGTTTAATATTGTGTGCACCATGTGTCAGCATTGTACGGTGGCTTAATAAGGACTTGGGAAAGAAAAACAGAGTCCCCAAATCTCACAATGTTGTCTTTTTATCTCAAAATGTTGCCTCTTTTTTTCCATTCAAAATTTGGATCCAAAAAAAAGGTCCAAATGAAGAGACAAAAAGTCCAAAGTTTCAGATTAGAGCAGACTTGTTTCCTTTTCCTATGTACCTATTAAGCCAACGTAGTATTGTAACTATTCTATGATCAGAAAAACTGTACAAATCTAACGGAATTGCTAATGTTAAGAGACTGACCTTTATCATCCCTGTAAAGTCAGAACGCGACGGTGTTTATTTCAGTCACAGTTGGCAGCCCTCTTAGGGTTTTAATCAGGAGCTTTCTATTTTATAGCTGTTGTAGGTGTCGTACCGGAAGTAATCCTTCCATTATCTTACACACTAAGTCCGTCACGTTTAGGGTCCGCTAAAGTATAGCTAGAAGTTGTCAACTGACAAATCATACCCCCCCCCCCTCCACGTTGATATCTGAGGGCTTGGCCTGTCGGGATGCATGCAGATTTCTATATCATGACGCAGTTAAGACTTTGAGCTAGAAGAGGAGCAAGTTAAGCACACTGAACCGTCTGCTCGCACGGAGAAACATATCCAGATTTAAACACAGAATTTCTTAACTGCTCTGTGTCACCTCCAATCCTCCTTATTGGCACATCATCTCTACTTTGATTTATGCGCTTCCACATCAAGACGATCAAAACGATCGTGGTGACTGGAAATATGCCAAAACAAGCACTGCGTTAGGTCATTTTACGTCTTGTGTGTGTGTGTGTGCTTTTGTTTTACTTATCTTTTCGTGTTTTTTTTTTCTTTGGTTTTTTCGTGTTTTTTTCTTCACGGTTAAACTTTTGTGCGAATGTACAATACTCCAATTGGGGCATGGTATGCATTCATATCACATTGTTTTGGAACAATCTGGAACTCTAAGTATTATTTCGACCCAAGAATCACCAGGCTGGCGTGGTGGCCTGAACGGTTGGAAGACAGCACTGCGCGTCGGTGTTTGTTGTCAGGCTGTGTGAATCGCGCCGATCGGATGACAGACACTGCTTTGTTTATAATGGCATCGCCAAGGTGGAATTTTTATACGGGCCTAGGATCCCAATTCCGTATCCTCCCTTAGTTCGCAAAAGCATCCGGGAGATTACGTTTAGAGCCCGGCCTTCGGGCCAGAAGTGGGCTAACTGACTTGCAATGGAGGGCTCACGTCGATTCGGACTGGGTTGATGTTCAACGTTCAGTGAAACCATGGCCTCGATGAGGCGTAATCTCTTGTTAATTTTAGCTTTTTGTCTTCCATTTTATAATACAATAATTCAAATTAATTATTGTCTTTTTCATTCATCTTTTTCTTGCTAAGTAATCACAATTTATTTAAGATTAAATTGATGCTCATGTCTGCCTAGGTTCGATTCCCCGCCGAAGCACTCTTTGTTTTTATTATTATTATTATTATTATTTTTTGGGTTGTTGTTAATATCTGCATGTATATACATGGTGTTTAACATTTGTTTTGCTTTGTTTGTTTGTCTGTTTTTTTTATTGGGGGTGGGGGTGGGGGTGGTTGTTTCTATTTGGTATTTTGTTTCGTGTAAACAAAGTAGGTCATTGCAATATTTTGCACAACTTGTCAATAGAATTCGATCGGAACTTAAGACCTGAGTAGTAAATTTGATTTCTGTCTCGCTCGTCGCCTTTCACTGGAAATTTTAATGAAAGTATACATAAGCACGAAAACTGTAGCTGCAAAAAGGAATGCTCCTTTTGTACAGTGTAAGGCCACCGCGACATCTTTTCTGAAAAGCTTGATAATATTTGTTCTTCGGGAATGTTGTGTCATTACTTAGCCTTTATATTATAAACCGTTAAGTGTGGAAACAGCTATGCTCCTGTTAGAACAACTTCACATTTCTTAAATGCTGATTTACTGAGGCAGGCGTTTGAAAGACAGTGTGATACAAACAGGTACGGTAACGTCATAAACAATGCCACGAGCTCTCGGTGCATTAAAAACGATCGAAATGTGCGGTATTCATGACGGTACACAAAGCAGATAATGCAGATACAGCAGACATAGCCGAGAATAAAACCTAGTAGCGTGGAGGATTCAATTATGACATACTAGGACTTTCTACTGGTAAACTTTGCTCATTGACGAATAAATCTATCTAATTTCTACCTTATCTAGCTTTTGCTCTGTATTTAACGTATTATGACCAAAACAAATATGAAATTCACGACAATTCCATGGGACTTGTATATTCGTTTAAAAATAGCTCCGTTTCGAATCTAACGCTCCATTGCTATGGTAACATCGTGAATAATAGCCCTGTCGCTAATGGATAGATGACATTTAGAAGATGGCCATCGATGGCGCTCTCAACTTCTCGTGCCACGTCTGGCACCTACAAGAAGTAACCGACATATCACTGGCGCAATCCCGACCGAACATATTTTAACTCTCCTACAGACTTTTCTACACTGATCCCAGAAAGCATTAAGTGCCGTCAAAATGCCTCAGTTGCTGATAGGTACATGTCCATGACGTAACACTGTTCTCGTTGTGCATAAAACTGGAGTCAAAAGTAAGGCATATACTGATAGGCCTAGACTAGGTTTACGTTGCAGACTATGCATATGCTAACTTCACAGACAGATATACATGCATACAGATAACTTCAGATAATGTAAAATATCACTAACCGTAATCACGTTATGTTTACTGTGTCTTCAAATGTCGTCCTTTTCTTCTCTGCAACCCCGGGCCGTCATTGGAGTCGTTCGAACAACTAAATTAAGGCGAAGAACGACGTCAAGATATATCCAACGTCTAGACTACACTGCTTGCAATGGAGAGAGAACTGCCCAGTACAGTACAGTACAGTACAGTACAGTACAGTACGTGTTGATATGGACGCCTACAAAATGACAACAAATATTTTCCATTGAAAATCCACTGTGTATGACGGTATAGTAAACACTCGTATATAGATCAACGCACACGCGCGCGCGGAGGTATTATGTACGTACAGCATGCAATGCAGACAAATATTTCGGAGCGCGCGCTTCTGATTTTATGCTGATATTATTGTGAGCGCTCTTGTATCACTGTTTGCATGCGCGCACGGACAAGATAGACGTCAGACTATCACGCTGTAGCTACTAAACCTTTACTTAGGCCTACATGTGTACAGCAGTAGACTACTGTGATGGTTGCATGTGGCAGTTTAATATTGTGTGCACCATGTGTCAGCATTGTACGGTGGCTTAATAAGGACTTGGGAAAGAAAAACAGAGTCCCCAAATCTCACAATGTTGTCTTTTTATCTCAAAATGTTGCCTCTTTTTTTCCATTCAAAATTTGGATCCAAAAAAAAGGTCCAAATGAAGAGACAAAAAGTCCAAAGTTTCAGATTAGAGCAGACTTGTTTCCTTTTCCTATGTACCTATTAAGCCAACGTAGTATTGTAACTATTCTATGATCAGAAAAACTGTACAAATCTAACGGAATTGCTAATGTTAAGAGACTGACCTTTATCATCCCTGTAAAGTCAGAACGCGACGGTGTTTATTTCAGTCACAGTTGGCAGCCCTCTTAGGGTTTTAATCAGGAGCTTTCTATTTTATAGCTGTTGTAGGTGTCGTACCGGAAGTAATCCTTCCATTATCTTACACACTAAGTCCGTCACGTTTAGGGTCCGCTAAAGTATAGCTAGAAGTTGTCAACTGACAAATCATACCCCCCCCCCCCCCTCCACGTTGATATCTGAGGGCTTGGCCTGTCGGGATGCATGCAGATTTCTATATCATGACGCAGTTAAGACTTTGAGCTAGAAGAGGAGCAAGTTAAGCACACTGAACCGTCTGCTCGCACGGAGAAACATATCCAGATTTAAACACAGAATTTCTTAACTGCTCTGTGTCACCTCCAATCCTCCTTATTGGCACATCATCTCTACTTTGATTTATGCGCTTCCACATCAAGACGATCAAAACGATCGTGGTGACTGGAAATATGCCAAAACAAGCACTGCGTTAGGTCATTTTACGTCTTGTGTGTGTGTGTGTGCTTTTGTTTTACTTATCTTTTCGTGTTTTTTTTTTCTTTGGTTTTTTCGTGTTTTTTTTTTCACGGTTAAACTTTTGTGCGAATGTACAATACTCCAATTGGGGCATGGTATGCATTCATATCACATTGTTTTGGAACAATCTGGAACTCTAAGTATTATTTCGACCCAAGAATCACCAGGCTGGCGTGGTGGCCTGAACGGTTGGAAGACAGCACTGCGCGTCGGTGTTTGTTGTCAGGCTGTGTGAATCGCGCCGATCGGATGACAGACACTGCTTTGTTTATAATGGCATCGCCAAGGTGGAATTTTTATACGGGCCTAGGATCCCAATTCCGTATCCTCCCTTAGTTCGCAAAAGCATCCGGGAGATTACGTTTAGAGCCCGGCCTTCGGGCCAGAAGTGGGCTAACTGACTTGCAATGGAGGGCTCACGTCGATTCGGACTGGGTTGATGTTCAACGTTCAGTGAAACCATGGCCTCGATGAGGCGTAATCTCTTGTTAATTTTAGCTTTTTGTCTTCCATTTTATAATACAATAATTCAAATTAATTATTGTCTTTTTCATTCATCTTTTTCTTGCTAAGTAATCACAATTTATTTAAGATTAAATTGATGCTCATGTCTGCCTAGGTTCGATTCCCCGCCGAAGCACTCTTTGTTTTTATTATTATTATTATTATTTTTTGGGTTGTTGTTAATATCTGCATGTATATACATGGTGTTTAACATTTGTTTTGCTTTGTTTGTTTGTCTTTTTTTTTTATTGGGGGTGGGGGTGGGGGTGGTTGTTTCTATTTGGTATTTTGTTTCGTGTAAACAAAGTAGGTCATTGCAATATTTTGCACAACTTGTCAATAGAATTCGATCGGAACTTAAGACCTGAGTAGTAAATTTGATTTCTGTCTCGCTCGTCGCCTTTCACTGGAAATTTTAATGAAAGTATACATAAGCACGAAAACTGTAGCTGCAAAAAGGAATGCTCCTTTTGTACAGTGTAAGGCCACCGCGACATCTTTTCTGAAAAGCTTGATAATATTTGTTCTTCGGGAATGTTGTGTCATTACTTAGCCTTTATATTATAAACCGTTAAGTGTGGAAACAGCTATGCTCCTGTTAGAACAACTTCACATTTCTTAAATGCTGATTTACTGAGGCAGGCGTTTGAAAGACAGTGTGATACAAACAGGTACGGTAACGTCATAAACAATGCCACGAGCTCTCGGTGCATTAAAAACGATCGAAATGTGCGGTATTCATGACGGTACACAAAGCAGATAATGCAGATACAGCAGACATAGCCGAGAATAAAACCTAGTAGCGTGGAGGATTCAATTATGACATACTAGGACTTTCTACTGGTAAACTTTGCTCATTGACGAATAAATCTATCTAATTTCTACCTTATCTAGCTTTTGCTCTGTATTTAACGTATTATGACCAAAACAAATATGAAATTCACGACAATTCCATGGGACTTGTATATTCGTTTAAAAATAGCTCCGTTTCGAATCTAACGCTCCATTGCTATGGTAACATCGTGAATAATAGCCCTGTCGCTAATGGATAGATGACATTTAGAAGATGGCCATCGATGGCGCTCTCAACTTCTCGTGCCACGTCTGGCACCTACAAGAAGTAACCGACATATCACTGGCGCAATCCCGACCGAACATATTTTAACTCTCCTACAGACTTTTCTACACTGATCCCAGAAAGCATTAAGTGCCGTCAAAATGCCTCAGTTGCTGATAGGTACATGTCCATGACGTAACACTGTTCTCGTTGTGCATAAAACTGGAGTCAAAAGTAAGGCATATACTGATAGGCCTAGACTAGGTTTACGTTGCAGACTATGCATATGCTAACTTCACAGACAGATATACATGCATACAGATAACTTCAGATAATGTAAAATATCACTAACCGTAATCACGTTATGTTTACTGTGTCTTCAAATGTCGTCCTTTTCTTCTCTGCAACCCCGGGCCGTCATTGGAGTCGTTCGAACAACTAAATTAAGGCGAAGAACGACGTCAAGATATATCCAACGTCTAGACTACACTGCTTGCAATGGAGAGAGAACTGCCCAGTACAGTACAGTACAGTACAGTACAGTACGTGTTGATATGGACGCCTACAAAATGACAACAAATATTTTCCATTGAAAATCCACTGTGTATGACGGTATAGTAAACACTCGTATATAGATCAACGCACACGCGCGCGCGGAGGTATTATGTACGTACAGCATGCAATGCAGACAAATATTTCGGAGCGCGCGCTTCTGATTTTATGCTGATATTATTGTGAGCGCTCTTGTATCACTGTTTGCATGCGCGCACGGACAAGATAGACGTCAGACTATCACGCTGTAGCTACTAAACCTTTACTTAGGCCTACATGTGTACAGCAGTAGACTACTGTGATGGTTGCATGTGGCAGTTTAATATTGTGTGCACCATGTGTCAGCATTGTACGGTGGCTTAATAAGGACTTGGGAAAGAAAAACAGAGTCCCCAAATCTCACAATGTTGTCTTTTTATCTCAAAATGTTGCCTCTTTTTTTCCATTCAAAATTTGGATCCAAAAAAAAGGTCCAAATGAAGAGACAAAAAGTCCAAAGTTTCAGATTAGAGCAGACTTGTTTCCTTTTCCTATGTACCTATTAAGCCAACGTAGTATTGTAACTATTCTATGATCAGAAAAACTGTACAAATCTAACGGAATTGCTAATGTTAAGAGACTGACCTTTATCATCCCTGTAAAGTCAGAACGCGACGGTGTTTATTTCAGTCACAGTTGGCAGCCCTCTTAGGGTTTTAATCAGGAGCTTTCTATTTTATAGCTGTTGTAGGTGTCGTACCGGAAGTAATCCTTCCATTATCTTACACACTAAGTCCGTCACGTTTAGGGTCCGCTAAAGTATAGCTAGAAGTTGTCAACTGACAAATCATACCCCCCCCCCCTCCACGTTGATATCTGAGGGCTTGGCCTGTCGGGATGCATGCAGATTTCTATATCATGACGCAGTTAAGACTTTGAGCTAGAAGAGGAGCAAGTTAAGCACACTGAACCGTCTGCTCGCACGGAGAAACATATCCAGATTTAAACACAGAATTTCTTAACTGCTCTGTGTCACCTCCAATCCTCCTTATTGGCACATCATCTCTACTTTGATTTATGCGCTTCCACATCAAGACGATCAAAACGATCGTGGTGACTGGAAATATGCCAAAACAAGCACTGCGTTAGGTCATTTTACGTCTTGTGTGTGTGTGTGTGCTTTTGTTTTACTTATCTTTTCGTGTTTTTTTTTTCTTTGGTTTTTTCGTGTTTTTTTTTCACGGTTAAACTTTTGTGCGAATGTACAATACTCCAATTGGGGCATGGTATGCATTCATATCACATTGTTTTGGAACAATCTGGAACTCTAAGTATTATTTCGACCCAAGAATCACCAGGCTGGCGTGGTGGCCTGAACGGTTGGAAGACAGCACTGCGCGTCGGTGTTTGTTGTCAGGCTGTGTGAATCGCGCCGATCGGATGACAGACACTGCTTTGTTTATAATGGCATCGCCAAGGTGGAATTTTTATACGGGCCTAGGATCCCAATTCCGTATCCTCCCTTAGTTCGCAAAAGCATCCGGGAGATTACGTTTAGAGCCCGGCCTTCGGGCCAGAAGTGGGCTAACTGACTTGCAATGGAGGGCTCACGTCGATTCGGACTGGGTTGATGTTCAACGTTCAGTGAAACCATGGCCTCGATGAGGCGTAATCTCTTGTTAATTTTAGCTTTTTGTCTTCCATTTTATAATACAATAATTCAAATTAATTATTGTCTTTTTCATTCATCTTTTTCTTGCTAAGTAATCACAATTTATTTAAGATTAAATTGATGCTCATGTCTGCCTAGGTTCGATTCCCCGCCGAAGCACTCTTTGTTTTTATTATTATTATTATTATTTTTTGGGTTGTTGTTAATATCTGCATGTATATACATGGTGTTTAACATTTGTTTTGCTTTGTTTGTTTGTCTTTTTTTTTATTGGGGGTGGGGGTGGGGGTGGTTGTTTCTATTTGGTATTTTGTTTCGTGTAAACAAAGTAGGTCATTGCAATATTTTGCACAACTTGTCAATAGAATTCGATCGGAACTTAAGACCTGAGTAGTAAATTTGATTTCTGTCTCGCTCGTCGCCTTTCACTGGAAATTTTAATGAAAGTATACATAAGCACGAAAACTGTAGCTGCAAAAAGGAATGCTCCTTTTGTACAGTGTAAGGCCACCGCGACATCTTTTCTGAAAAGCTTGATAATATTTGTTCTTCGGGAATGTTGTGTCATTACTTAGCCTTTATATTATAAACCGTTAAGTGTGGAAACAGCTATGCTCCTGTTAGAACAACTTCACATTTCTTAAATGCTGATTTACTGAGGCAGGCGTTTGAAAGACAGTGTGATACAAACAGGTACGGTAACGTCATAAACAATGCCACGAGCTCTCGGTGCATTAAAAACGATCGAAATGTGCGGTATTCATGACGGTACACAAAGCAGATAATGCAGATACAGCAGACATAGCCGAGAATAAAACCTAGTAGCGTGGAGGATTCAATTATGACATACTAGGACTTTCTACTGGTAAACTTTGCTCATTGACGAATAAATCTATCTAATTTCTACCTTATCTAGCTTTTGCTCTGTATTTAACGTATTATGACCAAAACAAATATGAAATTCACGACAATTCCATGGGACTTGTATATTCGTTTAAAAATAGCTCCGTTTCGAATCTAACGCTCCATTGCTATGGTAACATCGTGAATAATAGCCCTGTCGCTAATGGATAGATGACATTTAGAAGATGGCCATCGATGGCGCTCTCAACTTCTCGTGCCACGTCTGGCACCTACAAGAAGTAACCGACATATCACTGGCGCAATCCCGACCGAACATATTTTAACTCTCCTACAGACTTATCTACACTGATCCCAGAAAGCATTAAGTGCCGTCAAAATGCCTCAGTTGCTGATAGGTACATGTCCATGACGTAACACTGTTCTCGTTGTGCATAAAACTGGAGTCAAAAGTAAGGCATATACTGATAGGCCTAGACTAGGTTTACGTTGCAGACTATGCATATGCTAACTTCACAGACAGATATACATGCATACAGATAACTTCAGATAATGTAAAATATCACTAACCGTAATCACGTTATGTTTACTGTGTCTTCAAATGTCGTCCTTTTCTTCTCTGCAACCCCGGGCCGTCATTGGAGTCGTTCGAACAACTAAATTAAGGCGAAGAACGACGTCAAGATATATCCAACGTCTAGACTACACTGCTTGCAATGGAGAGAGAACTGCCCAGTACAGTACAGTACAGTACAGTACAGTACAGTACGTGTTGATATGGACGCCTACAAAATGACAACAAATATTTTCCATTGAAAATCCACTGTGTATGACGGTATAGTAAACACTCGTATATAGATCAACGCACACGCGCGCGCGGAGGTATTATGTACGTACAGCATGCAATGCAGACAAATATTTCGGAGCGCGCGCTTCTGATTTTATGCTGATATTATTGTGAGCGCTCTTGTATCACTGTTTGCATGCGCGCACGGACAAGATAGACGTCAGACTATCACGCTGTAGCTACTAAACCTTTACTTAGGCCTACATGTGTACAGCAGTAGACTACTGTGATGGTTGCATGTGGCAGTTTAATATTGTGTGCACCATGTGTCAGCATTGTACGGTGGCTTAATAAGGACTTGGGAAAGAAAAACAGAGTCCCCAAATCTCACAATGTTGTCTTTTTATCTCAAAATGTTGCCTCTTTTTTTCCATTCAAAATTTGGATCCAAAAAAAAGGTCCAAATGAAGAGACAAAAAGTCCAAAGTTTCAGATTAGAGCAGACTTGTTTCCTTTTCCTATGTACCTATTAAGCCAACGTAGTATTGTAACTATTCTATGATCAGAAAAACTGTACAAATCTAACGGAATTGCTAATGTTAAGAGACTGACCTTTATCATCCCTGTAAAGTCAGAACGCGACGGTGTTTATTTCAGTCACAGTTGGCAGCCCTCTTAGGGTTTTAATCAGGAGCTTTCTATTTTATAGCTGTTGTAGGTGTCGTACCGGAAGTAATCCTTCCATTATCTTACACACTAAGTCCGTCACGTTTAGGGTCCGCTAAAGTATAGCTAGAAGTTGTCAACTGACAAATCATACCCCCCCCCCCTCCACGTTGATATCTGAGGGCTTGGCCTGTCGGGATGCATGCAGATTTCTATATCATGACGCAGTTAAGACTTTGAGCTAGAAGAGGAGCAAGTTAAGCACACTGAACCGTCTGCTCGCACGGAGAAACATATCCAGATTTAAACACAGAATTTCTTAACTGCTCTGTGTCACCTCCAATCCTCCTTATTGGCACATCATCTCTACTTTGATTTATGCGCTTCCACATCAAGACGATCAAAACGATCGTGGTGACTGGAAATATGCCAAAACAAGCACTGCGTTAGGTCATTTTACGTCTTGTGTGTGTGTGTGTGCTTTTGTTTTACTTATCTTTTCGTGTTTTTTTTTTCTTTGGTTTTTTCGTGTTTTTTTTTTCACGGTTAAACTTTTGTGCGAATGTACAATACTCCAATTGGGGCATGGTATGCATTCATATCACATTGTTTTGGAACAATCTGGAACTCTAAGTATTATTTCGACCCAAGAATCACCAGGCTGGCGTGGTGGCCTGAACGGTTGGAAGACAGCACTGCGCGTCGGTGTTTGTTGTCAGGCTGTGTGAATCGCGCCGATCGGATGACAGACACTGCTTTGTTTATAATGGCATCGCCAAGGTGGAATTTTTATACGGGCCTAGGATCCCAATTCCGTATCCTCCCTTAGTTCGCAAAAGCATCCGGGAGATTACGTTTAGAGCCCGGCCTTCGGGCCAGAAGTGGGCTAACTGACTTGCAATGGAGGGCTCACGTCGATTCGGACTGGGTTGATGTTCAACGTTCAGTGAAACCATGGCCTCGATGAGGCGTAATCTCTTGTTAATTTTAGCTTTTTGTCTTCCATTTTATAATACAATAATTCAAATTAATTATTGTCTTTTTCATTCATCTTTTTCTTGCTAAGTAATCACAATTTATTTAAGATTAAATTGATGCTCATGTCTGCCTAGGTTCGATTCCCCGCCGAAGCACTCTTTGTTTTTATTATTATTATTATTATTTTTTGGGTTGTTGTTAATATCTGCATGTATATACATGGTGTTTAACATTTGTTTTGCTTTGTTTGTTTGTCTTTTTTTTTTATTGGGGGTGGGGGTGGGGGTGGTTGTTTCTATTTGGTATTTTGTTTCGTGTAAACAAAGTAGGTCATTGCAATATTTTGCACAACTTGTCAATAGAATTCGATCGGAACTTAAGACCTGAGTAGTAAATTTGATTTCTGTCTCGCTCGTCGCCTTTCACTGGAAATTTTAATGAAAGTATACATAAGCACGAAAACTGTAGCTGCAAAAAGGAATGCTCCTTTTGTACAGTGTAAGGCCACCGCGACATCTTTTCTGAAAAGCTTGATAATATTTGTTCTTCGGGAATGTTGTGTCATTACTTAGCCTTTATATTATAAACCGTTAAGTGTGGAAACAGCTATGCTCCTGTTAGAACAACTTCACATTTCTTAAATGCTGATTTACTGAGGCAGGCGTTTGAAAGACAGTGTGATACAAACAGGTACGGTAACGTCATAAACAATGCCACGAGCTCTCGGTGCATTAAAAACGATCGAAATGTGCGGTATTCATGACGGTACACAAAGCAGATAATGCAGATACAGCAGACATAGCCGAGAATAAAACCTAGTAGCGTGGAGGATTCAATTATGACATACTAGGACTTTCTACTGGTAAACTTTGCTCATTGACGAATAAATCTATCTAATTTCTACCTTATCTAGCTTTTGCTCTGTATTTAACGTATTATGACCAAAACAAATATGAAATTCACGACAATTCCATGGGACTTGTATATTCGTTTAAAAATAGCTCCGTTTCGAATCTAACGCTCCATTGCTATGGTAACATCGTGAATAATAGCCCTGTCGCTAATGGATAGATGACATTTAGAAGATGGCCATCGATGGCGCTCTCAACTTCTCGTGCCACGTCTGGCACCTACAAGAAGTAACCGACATATCACTGGCGCAATCCCGACCGAACATATTTTAACTCTCCTACAGACTTTTCTACACTGATCCCAGAAAGCATTAAGTGCCGTCAAAATGCCTCAGTTGCTGATAGGTACATGTCCATGACGTAACACTGTTCTCGTTGTGCATAAAACTGGAGTCAAAAGTAAGGCATATACTGATAGGCCTAGACTAGGTTTACGTTGCAGACTATGCATATGCTAACTTCACAGACAGATATACATGCATACAGATAACTTCAGATAATGTAAAATATCACTAACCGTAATCACGTTATGTTTACTGTGTCTTCAAATGTCGTCCTTTTCTTCTCTGCAACCCCGGGCCGTCATTGGAGTCGTTCGAACAACTAAATTAAGGCGAAGAACGACGTCAAGATATATCCAACGTCTAGACTACACTGCTTGCAATGGAGAGAGAACTGCCCAGTACAGTACAGTACAGTACAGTACAGTACGTGTTGATATGGACGCCTACAAAATGACAACAAATATTTTCCATTGAAAATCCACTGTGTATGACGGTATAGTAAACACTCGTATATAGATCAACGCACACGCGCGCGCGGAGGTATTATGTACGTACAGCATGCAATGCAGACAAATATTTCGGAGCGCGCGCTTCTGATTTTATGCTGATATTATTGTGAGCGCTCTTGTATCACTGTTTGCATGCGCGCACGGACAAGATAGACGTCAGACTATCACGCTGTAGCTACTAAACCTTTACTTAGGCCTACATGTGTACAGCAGTAGACTACTGTGATGGTTGCATGTGGCAGTTTAATATTGTGTGCACCATGTGTCAGCATTGTACGGTGGCTTAATAAGGACTTGGGAAAGAAAAACAGAGTCCCCAAATCTCACAATGTTGTCTTTTTATCTCAAAATGTTGCCTCTTTTTTTCCATTCAAAAGTTGGATCCAAAAAAAAGGTCCAAATGAAGAGACAAAAAGTCCAAAGTTTCAGATTAGAGCAGACTTGTTTCCTTTTCCTATGTACCTATTAAGCCAACGTAGTATTGTAACTATTCTATGATCAGAAAAACTGTACAAATCTAACGGAATTGCTAATGTTAAGAGACTGACCTTTATCATCCCTGTAAAGTCAGAACGCGACGGTGTTTATTTCAGTCACAGTTGGCAGCCCTCTTAGGGTTTTAATCAGGAGCTTTCTATTTTATAGCTGTTGTAGGTGTCGTACCGGAAGTAATCCTTCCATTATCTTACACACTAAGTCCGTCACGTTTAGGGTCCGCTAAAGTATAGCTAGAAGTTGTCAACTGACAAATCATACCCCCCCCCCCCTCCACGTTGATATCTGAGGGCTTGGCCTGTCGGGATGCATGCAGATTTCTATATCATGACGCAGTTAAGACTTTGAGCTAGAAGAGGAGCAAGTTAAGCACACTGAACCGTCTGCTCGCACGGAGAAACATATCCAGATTTAAACACAGAATTTCTTAACTGCTCTGTGTCACCTCCAATCCTCCTTATTGGCACATCATCTCTACTTTGATTTATGCGCTTCCACATCAAGACGATCAAAACGATCGTGGTGACTGGAAATATGCCAAAACAAGCACTGCGTTAGGTCATTTTACGTCTTGTGTGTGTGTGTGTGCTTTTGTTTTACTTATCTTTTCGTGTTTTTTTTTTCTTTGGTTTTTTCGTGTTTTTTTTTTCACGGTTAAACTTTTGTGCGAATGTACAATACTCCAATTGGGGCATGGTATGCATTCATATCACATTGTTTTGGAACAATCTGGAACTCTAAGTATTATTTCGACCCAAGAATCACCAGGCTGGCGTGGTGGCCTGAACGGTTGGAAGACAGCACTGCGCGTCGGTGTTTGTTGTCAGGCTGTGTGAATCGCGCCGATCGGATGACAGACACTGCTTTGTTTATAATGGCATCGCCAAGGTGGAATTTTTATACGGGCCTAGGATCCCAATTCCGTATCCTCCCTTAGTTCGCAAAAGCATCCGGGAGATTACGTTTAGAGCCCGGCCTTCGGGCCAGAAGTGGGCTGACTGACTTGCAATGGAGGGCTCACGTCGATTCGGACTGGGTTGATGTTCAACGTTCAGTGAAACCATGGCCTCGATGAGGCGTAATCTCTTGTTAATTTTAGCTTTTTGTCTTCCATTTTATAATACAATAATTCAAATTAATTATTGTCTTTTTCATTCATCTTTTTCTTGCTAAGTAATCACAATTTATTTAAGATTAAATTGATGCTCATGTCTGCCTAGGTTCGATTCCCCGCCGAAGCACTCTTTGTTTTTATTATTATTATTATTATTTTTTGGGTTGTTGTTAATATCTGCATGTATATACATGGTGTTTAACATTTGTTTTGCTTTGTTTGTTTGTCTTTTTTTTTTATTGGGGGTGGGGGTGGGGGTGGTTGTTTCTATTTGGTATTTTGTTTCGTGTAAACAAAGTAGGTCATTGCAATATTTTGCACAACTTGTCAATAGAATTCGATCGGAACTTAAGACCTGAGTAGTAAATTTGATTTCTGTCTCGCTCGTCGCCTTTCACTGGAAATTTTAATGAAAGTATACATAAGCACGAAAACTGTAGCTGCAAAAAGGAATGCTCCTTTTGTACAGTGTAAGGCCACCGCGACATCTTTTCTGAAAAGCTTGATAATATTTGTTCTTCGGGAATGTTGTGTCATTACTTAGCCTTTATATTATAAACCGTTAAGTGTGGAAACAGCTATGCTCCTGTTAGAACAACTTCACATTTCTTAAATGCTGATTTACTGAGGCAGGCGTTTGAAAGACAGTGTGATACAAACAGGTACGGTAACGTCATAAACAATGCCACGAGCTCTCGGTGCATTAAAAACGATCGAAATGTGCGGTATTCATGACGGTACACAAAGCAGATAATGCAGATACAGCAGACATAGCCGAGAATAAAACCTAGTAGCGTGGAGGATTCAATTATGACATACTAGGACTTTCTACTGGTAAACTTTGCTCATTGACGAATAAATCTATCTAATTTCTACCTTATCTAGCTTTTGCTCTGTATTTAACGTATTATGACCAAAACAAATATGAAATTCACGACAATTCCATGGGACTTGTATATTCGTTTAAAAATAGCTCCGTTTCGAATCTAACGCTCCATTGCTATGGTAACATCGTGAATAATAGCCCTGTCGCTAATGGATAGATGACATTTAGAAGATGGCCATCGATGGCGCTCTCAACTTCTCGTGCCACGTCTGGCACCTACAAGAAGTAACCGACATATCACTGGCGCAATCCCGACCGAACATATTTTAACTCTCCTACAGACTTTTCTACACTGATCCCAGAAAGCATTAAGTGCCGTCAAAATGCCTCAGTTGCTGATAGGTACATGTCCATGACGTAACACTGTTCTCGTTGTGCATAAAACTGGAGTCAAAAGTAAGGCATATACTGATAGGCCTAGACTAGGTTTACGTTGCAGACTATGCATATGCTAACTTCACAGACAGATATACATGCATACAGATAACTTCAGATAATGTAAAATATCACTAACCGTAATCACGTTATGTTTACTGTGTCTTCAAATGTCGTCCTTTTCTTCTCTGCAACCCCGGGCCGTCATTGGAGTCGTTCGAACAACTAAATTAAGGCGAAGAACGACGTCAAGATATATCCAACGTCTAGACTACACTGCTTGCAATGGAGAGAGAACTGCCCAGTACAGTACAGTACAGTACAGTACAGTACAGTACGTGTTGATATGGACGCCTACAAAATGACAACAAATATTTTCCATTGAAAATCCACTGTGTATGACGGTATAGTAAACACTCGTATATAGATCAACGCACACGCGCGCGCGGAGGTATTATGTACGTACAGCATGCAATGCAGACAAATATTTCGGAGCGCGCGCTTCTGATTTTATGCTGATATTATTGTGAGCGCTCTTGTATCACTGTTTGCATGCGCGCACGGACAAGATAGACGTCAGACTATCACGCTGTAGCTACTAAACCTTTACTTAGGCCTACATGTGTACAGCAGTAGACTACTGTGATGGTTGCATGTGGCAGTTTAATATTGTGTGCACCATGTGTCAGCATTGTACGGTGGCTTAATAAGGACTTGGGAAAGAAAAACAGAGTCCCCAAATCTCACAATGTTGTCTTTTTATCTCAAAATGTTGCCTCTTTTTTTCCATTCAAAATTTGGATCCAAAAAAAAGGTCCAAATGAAGAGACAAAAAGTCCAAAGTTTCAGATTAGAGCAGACTTGTTTCCTTTTCCTATGTACCTATTAAGCCAACGTAGTATTGTAACTATTCTATGATCAGAAAAACTGTACAAATCTAACGGAATTGCTAATGTTAAGAGACTGACCTTTATCATCCCTGTAAAGTCAGAACGCGACGGTGTTTATTTCAGTCACAGTTGGCAGCCCTCTTAGGGTTTTAATCAGGAGCTTTCTATTTTATAGCTGTTGTAGGTGTCGTACCGGAAGTAATCCTTCCATTATCTTACACACTAAGTCCGTCACGTTTAGGGTCCGCTAAAGTATAGCTAGAAGTTGTCAACTGACAAATCATACCCCCCCCCCCTCCACGTTGATATCTGAGGGCTTGGCCTGTCGGGATGCATGCAGATTTCTATATCATGACGCAGTTAAGACTTTGAGCTAGAAGAGGAGCAAGTTAAGCACACTGAACCGTCTGCTCGCACGGAGAAACATATCCAGATTTAAACACAGAATTTCTTAACTGCTCTGTGTCACCTCCAATCCTCCTTATTGGCACATCATCTCTACTTTGATTTATGCGCTTCCACATCAAGACGATCAAAACGATCGTGGTGACTGGAAATATGCCAAAACAAGCACTGCGTTAGGTCATTTTACGTCTTGTGTGTGTGTGTGTGCTTTTGTTTTACTTATCTTTTCGTGTTTTTTTTTTCTTTGGTTTTTTCGTGTTTTTTTTTTCACGGTTAAACTTTTGTGCGAATGTACAATACTCCAATTGGGGCATGGTATGCATTCATATCACATTGTTTTGGAACAATCTGGAACTCTAAGTATTATTTCGACCCAAGAATCACCAGGCTGGCGTGGTGGCCTGAACGGTTGGAAGACAGCACTGCGCGTCGGTGTTTGTTGTCAGGCTGTGTGAATCGCGCCGATCGGATGACAGACACTGCTTTGTTTATAATGGCATCGCCAAGGTGGAATTTTTATACGGGCCTAGGATCCCAATTCCGTATCCTCCCTTAGTTCGCAAAAGCATCCGGGAGATTACGTTTAGAGCCCGGCCTTCGGGCCAGAAGTGGGCTAACTGACTTGCAATGGAGGGCTCACGTCGATTCGGACTGGGTTGATGTTCAACGTTCAGTGAAACCATGGCCTCGATGAGGCGTAATCTCTTGTTAATTTTAGCTTTTTGTCTTCCATTTTATAATACAATAATTCAAATTAATTATTGTCTTTTTCATTCATCTTTTTCTTGCTAAGTAATCACAATTTATTTAAGATTAAATTGATGCTCATGTCTGCCTAGGTTCGATTCCCCGCCGAAGCACTCTTTGTTTTTATTATTATTATTATTATTTTTTGGGTTGTTGTTAATATCTGCATGTATATACATGGTGTTTAACATTTGTTTTGCTTTGTTTGTTTGTCTTTTTTTTTTATTGGGGGTGGGGGTGGGGGTGGTTGTTTCTATTTGGTATTTTGTTTCGTGTAAACAAAGTAGGTCATTGCAATATTTTGCACAACTTGTCAATAGAATTCGATCGGAACTTAAGACCTGAGTAGTAAATTTGATTTCTGTCTCGCTCGTCGCCTTTCACTGGAAATTTTAATGAAAGTATACATAAGCACGAAAACTGTAGCTGCAAAAAGGAATGCTCCTTTTGTACAGTGTAAGGCCACCGCGACATCTTTTCTGAAAAGCTTGATAATATTTGTTCTTCGGGAATGTTGTGTCATTACTTAGCCTTTATATTATAAACCGTTAAGTGTGGAAACAGCTATGCTCCTGTTAGAACAACTTCACATTTCTTAAATGCTGATTTACTGAGGCAGGCGTTTGAAAGACAGTGTGATACAAACAGGTACGGTAACGTCATAAACAATGCCACGAGCTCTCGGTGCATTAAAAACGATCGAAATGTGCGGTATTCATGACGGTACACAAAGCAGATAATGCAGATACAGCAGACATAGCCGAGAATAAAACCTAGTAGCGTGGAGGATTCAATTATGACATACTAGGACTTTCTACTGGTAAACTTTGCTCATTGACGAATAAATCTATCTAATTTCTACCTTATCTAGCTTTTGCTCTGTATTTAACGTATTATGACCAAAACAAATATGAAATTCACGACAATTCCATGGGACTTGTATATTCGTTTAAAAATAGCTCCGTTTCGAATCTAACGCTCCATTGCTATGGTAACATCGTGAATAATAGCCCTGTCGCTAATGGATAGATGACATTTAGAAGATGGCCATCGATGGCGCTCTCAACTTCTCGTGCCACGTCTGGCACCTACAAGAAGTAACCGACATATCACTGGCGCAATCCCGACCGAACATATTTTAACTCTCCTACAGACTTTTCTACACTGATCCCAGAAAGCATTAAGTGCCGTCAAAATGCCTCAGTTGCTGATAGGTACATGTCCATGACGTAACACTGTTCTCGTTGTGCATAAAACTGGAGTCAAAAGTAAGGCATATACTGATAGGCCTAGACTAGGTTTACGTTGCAGACTATGCATATGCTAACTTCACAGACAGATATACATGCATACAGATAACTTCAGATAATGTAAAATATCACTAACCGTAATCACGTTATGTTTACTGTGTCTTCAAATGTCGTCCTTTTCTTCTCTGCAACCCCGGGCCGTCATTGGAGTCGTTCGAACAACTAAATTAAGGCGAAGAACGACGTCAAGATATATCCAACGTCTAGACTACACTGCTTGCAATGGAGAGAGAACTGCCCAGTACAGTACAGTACAGTACAGTACAGTACGTGTTGATATGGACGCCTACAAAATGACAACAAATATTTTCCATTGAAAATCCACTGTGTATGACGGTATAGTAAACACTCGTATATAGATCAACGCACACGCGCGCGCGGAGGTATTATGTACGTACAGCATGCAATGCAGACAAATATTTCGGAGCGCGCGCTTCTGATTTTATGCTGATATTATTGTGAGCGCTCTTGTATCACTGTTTGCATGCGCGCACGGACAAGATAGACGTCAGACTATCACGCTGTAGCTACTAAACCTTTACTTAGGCCTACATGTGTACAGCAGTAGACTACTGTGATGGTTGCATGTGGCAGTTTAATATTGTGTGCACCATGTGTCAGCATTGTACGGTGGCTTAATAAGGACTTGGGAAAGAAAAACAGAGTCCCCAAATCTCACAATGTTGTCTTTTTATCTCAAAATGTTGCCTCTTTTTTTCCATTCAAAATTTGGATCCAAAAAAAAGGTCCAAATGAAGAGACAAAAAGTCCAAAGTTTCAGATTAGAGCAGACTTGTTTCCTTTTCCTATGTACCTATTAAGCCAACGTAGTATTGTAACTATTCTATGATCAGAAAAACTGTACAAATCTAACGGAATTGCTAATGTTAAGAGACTGACCTTTATCATCCCTGTAAAGTCAGAACGCGACGGTGTTTATTTCAGTCACAGTTGGCAGCCCTCTTAGGGTTTTAATCAGGAGCTTTCTATTTTATAGCTGTTGTAGGTGTCGTACCGGAAGTAATCCTTCCATTATCTTACACACTAAGTCCGTCACGTTTAGGGTCCGCTAAAGTATAGCTAGAAGTTGTCAACTGACAAATCATACCCCCCCCCCCCTCCACGTTGATATCTGAGGGCTTGGCCTGTCGGGATGCATGCAGATTTCTATATCATGACGCAGTTAAGACTTTGAGCTAGAAGAGGAGCAAGTTAAGCACACTGAACCGTCTGCTCGCACGGAGAAACATATCCAGATTTAAACACAGAATTTCTTAACTGCTCTGTGTCACCTCCAATCCTCCTTATTGGCACATCATCTCTACTTTGATTTATGCGCTTCCACATCAAGACGATCAAAACGATCGTGGTGACTGGAAATATGCCAAAACAAGCACTGCGTTAGGTCATTTTACGTCTTGTGTGTGTGTGTGTGCTTTTGTTTTACTTATCTTTTCGTGTTTTTTTTTTCTTTGGTTTTTTCGTGTTTTTTTTTCACGGTTAAACTTTTGTGCGAATGTACAATACTCCAATTGGGGCATGGTATGCATTCATATCACATTGTTTTGGAACAATCTGGAACTCTAAGTATTATTTCGACCCAAGAATCACCAGGCTGGCGTGGTGGCCTGAACGGTTGGAAGACAGCACTGCGCGTCGGTGTTTGTTGTCAGGCTGTGTGAATCGCGCCGATCGGATGACAGACACTGCTTTGTTTATAATGGCATCGCCAAGGTGGAATTTTTATACGGGCCTAGGATCCCAATTCCGTATCCTCCCTTAGTTCGCAAAAGCATCCGGGAGATTACGTTTAGAGCCCGGCCTTCGGGCCAGAAGTGGGCTAACTGACTTGCAATGGAGGGCTCACGTCGATTCGGACTGGGTTGATGTTCAACGTTCAGTGAAACCATGGCCTCGATGAGGCGTAATCTCTTGTTAATTTTAGCTTTTTGTCTTCCATTTTATAATACAATAATTCAAATTAATTATTGTCTTTTTCATTCATCTTTTTCTTGCTAAGTAATCACAATTTATTTAAGATTAAATTGATGCTCATGTCTGCCTAGGTTCGATTCCCCGCCGAAGCACTCTTTGTTTTTATTATTATTATTATTATTTTTTGGGTTGTTGTTAATATCTGCATGTATATACATGGTGTTTAACATTTGTTTTGCTTTGTTTGTTTGTCTTTTTTTTTATTGGGGGTGGGGGTGGGGGTGGTTGTTTCTATTTGGTATTTTGTTTCGTGTAAACAAAGTAGGTCATTGCAATATTTTGCACAACTTGTCAATAGAATTCGATCGGAACTTAAGACCTGAGTAGTAAATTTGATTTCTGTCTCGCTCGTCGCCTTTCACTGGAAATTTTAATGAAAGTATACATAAGCACGAAAACTGTAGCTGCAAAAAGGAATGCTCCTTTTGTACAGTGTAAGGCCACCGCGACATCTTTTCTGAAAAGCTTGATAATATTTGTTCTTCGGGAATGTTGTGTCATTACTTAGCCTTTATATTATAAACCGTTAAGTGTGGAAACAGCTATGCTCCTGTTAGAACAACTTCACATTTCTTAAATGCTGATTTACTGAGGCAGGCGTTTGAAAGACAGTGTGATACAAACAGGTACGGTAACGTCATAAACAATGCCACGAGCTCTCGGTGCATTAAAAACGATCGAAATGTGCGGTATTCATGACGGTACACAAAGCAGATAATGCAGATACAGCAGACATAGCCGAGAATAAAACCTAGTAGCGTGGAGGATTCAATTATGACATACTAGGACTTTCTACTGGTAAACTTTGCTCATTGACGAATAAATCTATCTAATTTCTACCTTATCTAGCTTTTGCTCTGTATTTAACGTATTATGACCAAAACAAATATGAAATTCACGACAATTCCATGGGACTTGTATATTCGTTTAAAAATAGCTCCGTTTCGAATCTAACGCTCCATTGCTATGGTAACATCGTGAATAATAGCCCTGTCGCTAATGGATAGATGACATTTAGAAGATGGCCATCGATGGCGCTCTCAACTTCTCGTGCCACGTCTGGCACCTACAAGAAGTAACCGACATATCACTGGCGCAATCCCGACCGAACATATTTTAACTCTCCTACAGACTTTTCTACACTGATCCCAGAAAGCATTAAGTGCCGTCAAAATGCCTCAGTTGCTGATAGGTACATGTCCATGACGTAACACTGTTCTCGTTGTGCATAAAACTGGAGTCAAAAGTAAGGCATATACTGATAGGCCTAGACTAGGTTTACGTTGCAGACTATGCATATGCTAACTTCACAGACAGATATACATGCATACAGATAACTTCAGATAATGTAAAATATCACTAACCGTAATCACGTTATGTTTACTGTGTCTTCAAATGTCGTCCTTTTCTTCTCTGCAACCCCGGGCCGTCATTGGAGTCGTTCGAACAACTAAATTAAGGCGAAGAACGACGTCAAGATATATCCAACGTCTAGACTACACTGCTTGCAATGGAGAGAGAACTGCCCAGTACAGTACAGTACAGTACAGTACAGTACAGTACAGTACGTGTTGATATGGACGCCTACAAAATGACAACAAATATTTTCCATTGAAAATCCACTGTGTATGACGGTATAGTAAACACTCGTATATAGATCAACGCACACGCGCGCGCGGAGGTATTATGTACGTACAGCATGCAATGCAGACAAATATTTCGGAGCGCGCGCTTCTGATTTTATGCTGATATTATTGTGAGCGCTCTTGTATCACTGTTTGCATGCGCGCACGGACAAGATAGACGTCAGACTATCACGCTGTAGCTACTAAACCTTTACTTAGGCCTACATGTGTACAGCAGTAGACTACTGTGATGGTTGCATGTGGCAGTTTAATATTGTGTGCACCATGTGTCAGCATTGTACGGTGGCTTAATAAGGACTTGGGAAAGAAAAACAGAGTCCCCAAATCTCACAATGTTGTCTTTTTATCTCAAAATGTTGCCTCTTTTTTTCCATTCAAAAGTTGGATCCAAAAAAAAGGTCCAAATGAAGAGACAAAAAGTCCAAAGTTTCAGATTAGAGCAGACTTGTTTCCTTTTCCTATGTACCTATTAAGCCAACGTAGTATTGTAACTATTCTATGATCAGAAAAACTGTACAAATCTAACGGAATTGCTAATGTTAAGAGACTGACCTTTATCATCCCTGTAAAGTCAGAACGCGACGGTGTTTATTTCAGTCACAGTTGGCAGCCCTCTTAGGGTTTTAATCAGGAGCTTTCTATTTTATAGCTGTTGTAGGTGTCGTACCGGAAGTAATCCTTCCATTATCTTACACACTAAGTCCGTCACGTTTAGGGTCCGCTAAAGTATAGCTAGAAGTTGTCAACTGACAAATCATACCCCCCCCCCCCCTCCACGTTGATATCTGAGGGCTTGGCCTGTCGGGATGCATGCAGATTTCTATATCATGACGCAGTTAAGACTTTGAGCTAGAAGAGGAGCAAGTTAAGCACACTGAACCGTCTGCTCGCACGGAGAAACATATCCAGATTTAAACACAGAATTTCTTAACTGCTCTGTGTCACCTCCAATCCTCCTTATTGGCACATCATCTCTACTTTGATTTATGCGCTTCCACATCAAGACGATCAAAACGATCGTGGTGACTGGAAATATGCCAAAACAAGCACTGCGTTAGGTCATTTTACGTCTTGTGTGTGTGTGTGTGCTTTTGTTTTACTTATCTTTTCGTGTTTTTTTTTTCTTTGGTTTTTTCGTGTTTTTTTTTCACGGTTAAACTTTTGTGCGAATGTACAATACTCCAATTGGGGCATGGTATGCATTCATATCACATTGTTTTGGAACAATCTGGAACTCTAAGTATTATTTCGACCCAAGAATCACCAGGCTGGCGTGGTGGCCTGAACGGTTGGAAGACAGCACTGCGCGTCGGTGTTTGTTGTCAGGCTGTGTGAATCGCGCCGATCGGATGACAGACACTGCTTTGTTTATAATGGCATCGCCAAGGTGGAATTTTTATACGGGCCTAGGATCCCAATTCCGTATCCTCCCTTAGTTCGCAAAAGCATCCGGGAGATTACGTTTAGAGCCCGGCCTTCGGGCCAGAAGTGGGCTAACTGACTTGCAATGGAGGGCTCACGTCGATTCGGACTGGGTTGATGTTCAACGTTCAGTGAAACCATGGCCTCGATGAGGCGTAATCTCTTGTTAATTTTAGCTTTTTGTCTTCCATTTTATAATACAATAATTCAAATTAATTATTGTCTTTTTCATTCATCTTTTTCTTGCTAAGTAATCACAATTTATTTAAGATTAAATTGATGCTCATGTCTGCCTAGGTTCGATTCCCCGCCGAAGCACTCTTTGTTTTTATTATTATTATTATTATTTTTTGGGTTGTTGTTAATATCTGCATGTATATACATGGTGTTTAACATTTGTTTTGCTTTGTTTGTTTGTCTTTTTTTTTTATTGGGGGTGGGGGTGGGGGTGGTTGTTTCTATTTGGTATTTTGTTTCGTGTAAACAAAGTAGGTCATTGCAATATTTTGCACAACTTGTCAATAGAATTCGATCGGAACTTAAGACCTGAGTAGTAAATTTGATTTCTGTCTCGCTCGTCGCCTTTCACTGGAAATTTTAATGAAAGTATACATAAGCACGAAAACTGTAGCTGCAAAAAGGAATGCTCCTTTTGTACAGTGTAAGGCCACCGCGACATCTTTTCTGAAAAGCTTGATAATATTTGTTCTTCGGGAATGTTGTGTCATTACTTAGCCTTTATATTATAAACCGTTAAGTGTGGAAACAGCTATGCTCCTGTTAGAACAACTTCACATTTCTTAAATGCTGATTTACTGAGGCAGGCGTTTGAAAGACAGTGTGATACAAACAGGTACGGTAACGTCATAAACAATGCCACGAGCTCTCGGTGCATTAAAAACGATCGAAATGTGCGGTATTCATGACGGTACACAAAGCAGATAATGCAGATACAGCAGACATAGCCGAGAATAAAACCTAGTAGCGTGGAGGATTCAATTATGACATACTAGGACTTTCTACTGGTAAACTTTGCTCATTGACGAATAAATCTATCTAATTTCTACCTTATCTAGCTTTTGCTCTGTATTTAACGTATTATGACCAAAACAAATATGAAATTCACGACAATTCCATGGGACTTGTATATTCGTTTAAAAATAGCTCCGTTTCGAATCTAACGCTCCATTGCTATGGTAACATCGTGAATAATAGCCCTGTCGCTAATGGATAGATGACATTTAGAAGATGGCCATCGATGGCGCTCTCAACTTCTCGTGCCACGTCTGGCACCTACAAGAAGTAACCGACATATCACTGGCGCAATCCCGACCGAACATATTTTAACTCTCCTACAGACTTTTCTACACTGATCCCAGAAAGCATTAAGTGCCGTCAAAATGCCTCAGTTGCTGATAGGTACATGTCCATGACGTAACACTGTTCTCGTTGTGCATAAAACTGGAGTCAAAAGTAAGGCATATACTGATAGGCCTAGACTAGGTTTACGTTGCAGACTATGCATATGCTAACTTCACAGACAGATATACATGCATACAGATAACTTCAGATAATGTAAAATATCACTAACCGTAATCACGTTATGTTTACTGTGTCTTCAAATGTCGTCCTTTTCTTCTCTGCAACCCCGGGCCGTCATTGGAGTCGTTCGAACAACTAAATTAAGGCGAAGAACGACGTCAAGATATATCCAACGTCTAGACTACACTGCTTGCAATGGAGAGAGAACTGCCCAGTACAGTACAGTACAGTACAGTACAGTACGTGTTGATATGGACGCCTACAAAATGACAACAAATATTTTCCATTGAAAATCCACTGTGTATGACGGTATAGTAAACACTCGTATATAGATCAACGCACACGCGCGCGCGGAGGTATTATGTACGTACAGCATGCAATGCAGACAAATATTTCGGAGCGCGCGCTTCTGATTTTATGCTGATATTATTGTGAGCGCTCTTGTATCACTGTTTGCATGCGCGCACGGACAAGATAGACGTCAGACTATCACGCTGTAGCTACTAAACCTTTACTTAGGCCTACATGTGTACAGCAGTAGACTACTGTGATGGTTGCATGTGGCAGTTTAATATTGTGTGCACCATGTGTCAGCATTGTACGGTGGCTTAATAAGGACTTGGGAAAGAAAAACAGAGTCCCCAAATCTCACAATGTTGTCTTTTTATCTCAAAATGTTGCCTCTTTTTTTCCATTCAAAATTTGGATCCAAAAAAAAGGTCCAAATGAAGAGACAAAAAGTCCAAAGTTTCAGATTAGAGCAGACTTGTTTCCTTTTCCTATGTACCTATTAAGCCAACGTAGTATTGTAACTATTCTATGATCAGAAAAACTGTACAAATCTAACGGAATTGCTAATGTTAAGAGACTGACCTTTATCATCCCTGTAAAGTCAGAACGCGACGGTGTTTATTTCAGTCACAGTTGGCAGCCCTCTTAGGGTTTTAATCAGGAGCTTTCTATTTTATAGCTGTTGTAGGTGTCGTACCGGAAGTAATCCTTCCATTATCTTACACACTAAGTCCGTCACGTTTAGGGTCCGCTAAAGTATAGCTAGAAGTTGTCAACTGACAAATCATACCCCCCCCCCCTCCACGTTGATATCTGAGGGCTTGGCCTGTCGGGATGCATGCAGATTTCTATATCATGACGCAGTTAAGACTTTGAGCTAGAAGAGGAGCAAGTTAAGCACACTGAACCGTCTGCTCGCACGGAGAAACATATCCAGATTTAAACACAGAATTTCTTAACTGCTCTGTGTCACCTCCAATCCTCCTTATTGGCACATCATCTCTACTTTGATTTATGCGCTTCCACATCAAGACGATCAAAACGATCGTGGTGACTGGAAATATGCCAAAACAAGCACTGCGTTAGGTCATTTTACGTCTTGTGTGTGTGTGTGTGCTTTTGTTTTACTTATCTTTTCGTGTTTTTTTTTTCTTTGGTTTTTTCGTGTTTTTTTTTCACGGTTAAACTTTTGTGCGAATGTACAATACTCCAATTGGGGCATGGTATGCATTCATATCACATTGTTTTGGAACAATCTGGAACTCTAAGTATTATTTCGACCCAAGAATCACCAGGCTGGCGTGGTGGCCTGAACGGTTGGAAGACAGCACTGCGCGTCGGTGTTTGTTGTCAGGCTGTGTGAATCGCGCCGATCGGATGACAGACACTGCTTTGTTTATAATGGCATCGCCAAGGTGGAATTTTTATACGGGCCTAGGATCCCAATTCCGTATCCTCCCTTAGTTCGCAAAAGCATCCGGGAGATTACGTTTAGAGCCCGGCCTTCGGGCCAGAAGTGGGCTAACTGACTTGCAATGGAGGGCTCACGTCGATTCGGACTGGGTTGATGTTCAACGTTCAGTGAAACCATGGCCTCGATGAGGCGTAATCTCTTGTTAATTTTAGCTTTTTGTCTTCCATTTTATAATACAATAATTCAAATTAATTATTGTCTTTTTCATTCATCTTTTTCTTGCTAAGTAATCACAATTTATTTAAGATTAAATTGATGCTCATGTCTGCCTAGGTTCGATTCCCCGCCGAAGCACTCTTTGTTTTTATTATTATTATTATTATTTTTTGGGTTGTTGTTAATATCTGCATGTATATACATGGTGTTTAACATTTGTTTTGCTTTGTTTGTTTGTCTTTTTTTTTATTGGGGGTGGGGGTGGGGGTGGTTGTTTCTATTTGGTATTTTGTTTCGTGTAAACAAAGTAGGTCATTGCAATATTTTGCACAACTTGTCAATAGAATTCGATCGGAACTTAAGACCTGAGTAGTAAATTTGATTTCTGTCTCGCTCGTCGCCTTTCACTGGAAATTTTAATGAAAGTATACATAAGCACGAAAACTGTAGCTGCAAAAAGGAATGCTCCTTTTGTACAGTGTAAGGCCACCGCGACATCTTTTCTGAAAAGCTTGATAATATTTGTTCTTCGGGAATGTTGTGTCATTACTTAGCCTTTATATTATAAACCGTTAAGTGTGGAAACAGCTATGCTCCTGTTAGAACAACTTCACATTTCTTAAATGCTGATTTACTGAGGCAGGCGTTTGAAAGACAGTGTGATACAAACAGGTACGGTAACGTCATAAACAATGCCACGAGCTCTCGGTGCATTAAAAACGATCGAAATGTGCGGTATTCATGACGGTACACAAAGCAGATAATGCAGATACAGCAGACATAGCCGAGAATAAAACCTAGTAGCGTGGAGGATTCAATTATGACATACTAGGACTTTCTACTGGTAAACTTTGCTCATTGACGAATAAATCTATCTAATTTCTACCTTATCTAGCTTTTGCTCTGTATTTAACGTATTATGACCAAAACAAATATGAAATTCACGACAATTCCATGGGACTTGTATATTCGTTTAAAAATAGCTCCGTTTCGAATCTAACGCTCCATTGCTATGGTAACATCGTGAATAATAGCCCTGTCGCTAATGGATAGATGACATTTAGAAGATGGCCATCGATGGCGCTCTCAACTTCTCGTGCCACGTCTGGCACCTACAAGAAGTAACCGACATATCACTGGCGCAATCCCGACCGAACATATTTTAACTCTCCTACAGACTTATCTACACTGATCCCAGAAAGCATTAAGTGCCGTCAAAATGCCTCAGTTGCTGATAGGTACATGTCCATGACGTAACACTGTTCTCGTTGTGCATAAAACTGGAGTCAAAAGTAAGGCATATACTGATAGGCCTAGACTAGGTTTACGTTGCAGACTATGCATATGCTAACTTCACAGACAGATATACATGCATACAGATAACTTCAGATAATGTAAAATATCACTAACCGTAATCACGTTATGTTTACTGTGTCTTCAAATGTCGTCCTTTTCTTCTCTGCAACCCCGGGCCGTCATTGGAGTCGTTCGAACAACTAAATTAAGGCGAAGAACGACGTCAAGATATATCCAACGTCTAGACTACACTGCTTGCAATGGAGAGAGAACTGCCCAGTACAGTACAGTACAGTACAGTACAGTACAGTACGTGTTGATATGGACGCCTACAAAATGACAACAAATATTTTCCATTGAAAATCCACTGTGTATGACGGTATAGTAAACACTCGTATATAGATCAACGCACACGCGCGCGCGGAGGTATTATGTACGTACAGCATGCAATGCAGACAAATATTTCGGAGCGCGCGCTTCTGATTTTATGCTGATATTATTGTGAGCGCTCTTGTATCACTGTTTGCATGCGCGCACGGACAAGATAGACGTCAGACTATCACGCTGTAGCTACTAAACCTTTACTTAGGCCTACATGTGTACAGCAGTAGACTACTGTGATGGTTGCATGTGGCAGTTTAATATTGTGTGCACCATGTGTCAGCATTGTACGGTGGCTTAATAAGGACTTGGGAAAGAAAAACAGAGTCCCCAAATCTCACAATGTTGTCTTTTTATCTCAAAATGTTGCCTCTTTTTTTCCATTCAAAATTTGGATCCAAAAAAAAGGTCCAAATGAAGAGACAAAAAGTCCAAAGTTTCAGATTAGAGCAGACTTGTTTCCTTTTCCTATGTACCTATTAAGCCAACGTAGTATTGTAACTATTCTATGATCAGAAAAACTGTACAAATCTAACGGAATTGCTAATGTTAAGAGACTGACCTTTATCATCCCTGTAAAGTCAGAACGCGACGGTGTTTATTTCAGTCACAGTTGGCAGCCCTCTTAGGGTTTTAATCAGGAGCTTTCTATTTTATAGCTGTTGTAGGTGTCGTACCGGAAGTAATCCTTCCATTATCTTACACACTAAGTCCGTCACGTTTAGGGTCCGCTAAAGTATAGCTAGAAGTTGTCAACTGACAAATCATACCCCCCCCCCCTCCACGTTGATATCTGAGGGCTTGGCCTGTCGGGATGCATGCAGATTTCTATATCATGACGCAGTTAAGACTTTGAGCTAGAAGAGGAGCAAGTTAAGCACACTGAACCGTCTGCTCGCACGGAGAAACATATCCAGATTTAAACACAGAATTTCTTAACTGCTCTGTGTCACCTCCAATCCTCCTTATTGGCACATCATCTCTACTTTGATTTATGCGCTTCCACATCAAGACGATCAAAACGATCGTGGTGACTGGAAATATGCCAAAACAAGCACTGCGTTAGGTCATTTTACGTCTTGTGTGTGTGTGTGTGCTTTTGTTTTACTTATCTTTTCGTGTTTTTTTTTTCTTTGGTTTTTTCGTGTTTTTTTTTTCACGGTTAAACTTTTGTGCGAATGTACAATACTCCAATTGGGGCATGGTATGCATTCATATCACATTGTTTTGGAACAATCTGGAACTCTAAGTATTATTTCGACCCAAGAATCACCAGGCTGGCGTGGTGGCCTGAACGGTTGGAAGACAGCACTGCGCGTCGGTGTTTGTTGTCAGGCTGTGTGAATCGCGCCGATCGGATGACAGACACTGCTTTGTTTATAATGGCATCGCCAAGGTGGAATTTTTATACGGGCCTAGGATCCCAATTCCGTATCCTCCCTTAGTTCGCAAAAGCATCCGGGAGATTACGTTTAGAGCCCGGCCTTCGGGCCAGAAGTGGGCTAACTGACTTGCAATGGAGGGCTCACGTCGATTCGGACTGGGTTGATGTTCAACGTTCAGTGAAACCATGGCCTCGATGAGGCGTAATCTCTTGTTAATTTTAGCTTTTTGTCTTCCATTTTATAATACAATAATTCAAATTAATTATTGTCTTTTTCATTCATCTTTTTCTTGCTAAGTAATCACAATTTATTTAAGATTAAATTGATGCTCATGTCTGCCTAGGTTCGATTCCCCGCCGAAGCACTCTTTGTTTTTATTATTATTATTATTATTTTTTGGGTTGTTGTTAATATCTGCATGTATATACATGGTGTTTAACATTTGTTTTGCTTTGTTTGTTTGTCTTTTTTTTTTATTGGGGGTGGGGGTGGGGGTGGTTGTTTCTATTTGGTATTTTGTTTCGTGTAAACAAAGTAGGTCATTGCAATATTTTGCACAACTTGTCAATAGAATTCGATCGGAACTTAAGACCTGAGTAGTAAATTTGATTTCTGTCTCGCTCGTCGCCTTTCACTGGAAATTTTAATGAAAGTATACATAAGCACGAAAACTGTAGCTGCAAAAAGGAATGCTCCTTTTGTACAGTGTAAGGCCACCGCGACATCTTTTCTGAAAAGCTTGATAATATTTGTTCTTCGGGAATGTTGTGTCATTACTTAGCCTTTATATTATAAACCGTTAAGTGTGGAAACAGCTATGCTCCTGTTAGAACAACTTCACATTTCTTAAATGCTGATTTACTGAGGCAGGCGTTTGAAAGACAGTGTGATACAAACAGGTACGGTAACGTCATAAACAATGCCACGAGCTCTCGGTGCATTAAAAACGATCGAAATGTGCGGTATTCATGACGGTACACAAAGCAGATAATGCAGATACAGCAGACATAGCCGAGAATAAAACCTAGTAGCGTGGAGGATTCAATTATGACATACTAGGACTTTCTACTGGTAAACTTTGCTCATTGACGAATAAATCTATCTAATTTCTACCTTATCTAGCTTTTGCTCTGTATTTAACGTATTATGACCAAAACAAATATGAAATTCACGACAATTCCATGGGACTTGTATATTCGTTTAAAAATAGCTCCGTTTCGAATCTAACGCTCCATTGCTATGGTAACATCGTGAATAATAGCCCTGTCGCTAATGGATAGATGACATTTAGAAGATGGCCATCGATGGCGCTCTCAACTTCTCGTGCCACGTCTGGCACCTACAAGAAGTAACCGACATATCACTGGCGCAATCCCGACCGAACATATTTTAACTCTCCTACAGACTTTTCTACACTGATCCCAGAAAGCATTAAGTGCCGTCAAAATGCCTCAGTTGCTGATAGGTACATGTCCATGACGTAACACTGTTCTCGTTGTGCATAAAACTGGAGTCAAAAGTAAGGCATATACTGATAGGCCTAGACTAGGTTTACGTTGCAGACTATGCATATGCTAACTTCACAGACAGATATACATGCATACAGATAACTTCAGATAATGTAAAATATCACTAACCGTAATCACGTTATGTTTACTGTGTCTTCAAATGTCGTCCTTTTCTTCTCTGCAACCCCGGGCCGTCATTGGAGTCGTTCGAACAACTAAATTAAGGCGAAGAACGACGTCAAGATATATCCAACGTCTAGACTACACTGCTTGCAATGGAGAGAGAACTGCCCAGTACAGTACAGTACAGTACAGTACAGTACGTGTTGATATGGACGCCTACAAAATGACAACAAATATTTTCCATTGAAAATCCACTGTGTATGACGGTATAGTAAACACTCGTATATAGATCAACGCACACGCGCGCGCGGAGGTATTATGTACGTACAGCATGCAATGCAGACAAATATTTCGGAGCGCGCGCTTCTGATTTTATGCTGATATTATTGTGAGCGCTCTTGTATCACTGTTTGCATGCGCGCACGGACAAGATAGACGTCAGACTATCACGCTGTAGCTACTAAACCTTTACTTAGGCCTACATGTGTACAGCAGTAGACTACTGTGATGGTTGCATGTGGCAGTTTAATATTGTGTGCACCATGTGTCAGCATTGTACGGTGGCTTAATAAGGACTTGGGAAAGAAAAACAGAGTCCCCAAATCTCACAATGTTGTCTTTTTATCTCAAAATGTTGCCTCTTTTTTTCCATTCAAAAGTTGGATCCAAAAAAAAGGTCCAAATGAAGAGACAAAAAGTCCAAAGTTTCAGATTAGAGCAGACTTGTTTCCTTTTCCTATGTACCTATTAAGCCAACGTAGTATTGTAACTATTCTATGATCAGAAAAACTGTACAAATCTAACGGAATTGCTAATGTTAAGAGACTGACCTTTATCATCCCTGTAAAGTCAGAACGCGACGGTGTTTATTTCAGTCACAGTTGGCAGCCCTCTTAGGGTTTTAATCAGGAGCTTTCTATTTTATAGCTGTTGTAGGTGTCGTACCGGAAGTAATCCTTCCATTATCTTACACACTAAGTCCGTCACGTTTAGGGTCCGCTAAAGTATAGCTAGAAGTTGTCAACTGACAAATCATACCCCCCCCCCCCTCCACGTTGATATCTGAGGGCTTGGCCTGTCGGGATGCATGCAGATTTCTATATCATGACGCAGTTAAGACTTTGAGCTAGAAGAGGAGCAAGTTAAGCACACTGAACCGTCTGCTCGCACGGAGAAACATATCCAGATTTAAACACAGAATTTCTTAACTGCTCTGTGTCACCTCCAATCCTCCTTATTGGCACATCATCTCTACTTTGATTTATGCGCTTCCACATCAAGACGATCAAAACGATCGTGGTGACTGGAAATATGCCAAAACAAGCACTGCGTTAGGTCATTTTACGTCTTGTGTGTGTGTGTGTGCTTTTGTTTTACTTATCTTTTCGTGTTTTTTTTTTCTTTGGTTTTTTCGTGTTTTTTTTTTCACGGTTAAACTTTTGTGCGAATGTACAATACTCCAATTGGGGCATGGTATGCATTCATATCACATTGTTTTGGAACAATCTGGAACTCTAAGTATTATTTCGACCCAAGAATCACCAGGCTGGCGTGGTGGCCTGAACGGTTGGAAGACAGCACTGCGCGTCGGTGTTTGTTGTCAGGCTGTGTGAATCGCGCCGATCGGATGACAGACACTGCTTTGTTTATAATGGCATCGCCAAGGTGGAATTTTTATACGGGCCTAGGATCCCAATTCCGTATCCTCCCTTAGTTCGCAAAAGCATCCGGGAGATTACGTTTAGAGCCCGGCCTTCGGGCCAGAAGTGGGCTGACTGACTTGCAATGGAGGGCTCACGTCGATTCGGACTGGGTTGATGTTCAACGTTCAGTGAAACCATGGCCTCGATGAGGCGTAATCTCTTGTTAATTTTAGCTTTTTGTCTTCCATTTTATAATACAATAATTCAAATTAATTATTGTCTTTTTCATTCATCTTTTTCTTGCTAAGTAATCACAATTTATTTAAGATTAAATTGATGCTCATGTCTGCCTAGGTTCGATTCCCCGCCGAAGCACTCTTTGTTTTTATTATTATTATTATTATTTTTTGGGTTGTTGTTAATATCTGCATGTATATACATGGTGTTTAACATTTGTTTTGCTTTGTTTGTTTGTCTTTTTTTTTTATTGGGGGTGGGGGTGGGGGTGGTTGTTTCTATTTGGTATTTTGTTTCGTGTAAACAAAGTAGGTCATTGCAATATTTTGCACAACTTGTCAATAGAATTCGATCGGAACTTAAGACCTGAGTAGTAAATTTGATTTCTGTCTCGCTCGTCGCCTTTCACTGGAAATTTTAATGAAAGTATACATAAGCACGAAAACTGTAGCTGCAAAAAGGAATGCTCCTTTTGTACAGTGTAAGGCCACCGCGACATCTTTTCTGAAAAGCTTGATAATATTTGTTCTTCGGGAATGTTGTGTCATTACTTAGCCTTTATATTATAAACCGTTAAGTGTGGAAACAGCTATGCTCCTGTTAGAACAACTTCACATTTCTTAAATGCTGATTTACTGAGGCAGGCGTTTGAAAGACAGTGTGATACAAACAGGTACGGTAACGTCATAAACAATGCCACGAGCTCTCGGTGCATTAAAAACGATCGAAATGTGCGGTATTCATGACGGTACACAAAGCAGATAATGCAGATACAGCAGACATAGCCGAGAATAAAACCTAGTAGCGTGGAGGATTCAATTATGACATACTAGGACTTTCTACTGGTAAACTTTGCTCATTGACGAATAAATCTATCTAATTTCTACCTTATCTAGCTTTTGCTCTGTATTTAACGTATTATGACCAAAACAAATATGAAATTCACGACAATTCCATGGGACTTGTATATTCGTTTAAAAATAGCTCCGTTTCGAATCTAACGCTCCATTGCTATGGTAACATCGTGAATAATAGCCCTGTCGCTAATGGATAGATGACATTTAGAAGATGGCCATCGATGGCGCTCTCAACTTCTCGTGCCACGTCTGGCACCTACAAGAAGTAACCGACATATCACTGGCGCAATCCCGACCGAACATATTTTAACTCTCCTACAGACTTTTCTACACTGATCCCAGAAAGCATTAAGTGCCGTCAAAATGCCTCAGTTGCTGATAGGTACATGTCCATGACGTAACACTGTTCTCGTTGTGCATAAAACTGGAGTCAAAAGTAAGGCATATACTGATAGGCCTAGACTAGGTTTACGTTGCAGACTATGCATATGCTAACTTCACAGACAGATATACATGCATACAGATAACTTCAGATAATGTAAAATATCACTAACCGTAATCACGTTATGTTTACTGTGTCTTCAAATGTCGTCCTTTTCTTCTCTGCAACCCCGGGCCGTCATTGGAGTCGTTCGAACAACTAAATTAAGGCGAAGAACGACGTCAAGATATATCCAACGTCTAGACTACACTGCTTGCAATGGAGAGAGAACTGCCCAGTACAGTACAGTACAGTACAGTACAGTACAGTACGTGTTGATATGGACGCCTACAAAATGACAACAAATATTTTCCATTGAAAATCCACTGTGTATGACGGTATAGTAAACACTCGTATATAGATCAACGCACACGCGCGCGCGGAGGTATTATGTACGTACAGCATGCAATGCAGACAAATATTTCGGAGCGCGCGCTTCTGATTTTATGCTGATATTATTGTGAGCGCTCTTGTATCACTGTTTGCATGCGCGCACGGACAAGATAGACGTCAGACTATCACGCTGTAGCTACTAAACCTTTACTTAGGCCTACATGTGTACAGCAGTAGACTACTGTGATGGTTGCATGTGGCAGTTTAATATTGTGTGCACCATGTGTCAGCATTGTACGGTGGCTTAATAAGGACTTGGGAAAGAAAAACAGAGTCCCCAAATCTCACAATGTTGTCTTTTTATCTCAAAATGTTGCCTCTTTTTTTCCATTCAAAATTTGGATCCAAAAAAAAGGTCCAAATGAAGAGACAAAAAGTCCAAAGTTTCAGATTAGAGCAGACTTGTTTCCTTTTCCTATGTACCTATTAAGCCAACGTAGTATTGTAACTATTCTATGATCAGAAAAACTGTACAAATCTAACGGAATTGCTAATGTTAAGAGACTGACCTTTATCATCCCTGTAAAGTCAGAACGCGACGGTGTTTATTTCAGTCACAGTTGGCAGCCCTCTTAGGGTTTTAATCAGGAGCTTTCTATTTTATAGCTGTTGTAGGTGTCGTACCGGAAGTAATCCTTCCATTATCTTACACACTAAGTCCGTCACGTTTAGGGTCCGCTAAAGTATAGCTAGAAGTTGTCAACTGACAAATCATACCCCCCCCCCCTCCACGTTGATATCTGAGGGCTTGGCCTGTCGGGATGCATGCAGATTTCTATATCATGACGCAGTTAAGACTTTGAGCTAGAAGAGGAGCAAGTTAAGCACACTGAACCGTCTGCTCGCACGGAGAAACATATCCAGATTTAAACACAGAATTTCTTAACTGCTCTGTGTCACCTCCAATCCTCCTTATTGGCACATCATCTCTACTTTGATTTATGCGCTTCCACATCAAGACGATCAAAACGATCGTGGTGACTGGAAATATGCCAAAACAAGCACTGCGTTAGGTCATTTTACGTCTTGTGTGTGTGTGTGTGCTTTTGTTTTACTTATCTTTTCGTGTTTTTTTTTTCTTTGGTTTTTTCGTGTTTTTTTTTTCACGGTTAAACTTTTGTGCGAATGTACAATACTCCAATTGGGGCATGGTATGCATTCATATCACATTGTTTTGGAACAATCTGGAACTCTAAGTATTATTTCGACCCAAGAATCACCAGGCTGGCGTGGTGGCCTGAACGGTTGGAAGACAGCACTGCGCGTCGGTGTTTGTTGTCAGGCTGTGTGAATCGCGCCGATCGGATGACAGACACTGCTTTGTTTATAATGGCATCGCCAAGGTGGAATTTTTATACGGGCCTAGGATCCCAATTCCGTATCCTCCCTTAGTTCGCAAAAGCATCCGGGAGATTACGTTTAGAGCCCGGCCTTCGGGCCAGAAGTGGGCTAACTGACTTGCAATGGAGGGCTCACGTCGATTCGGACTGGGTTGATGTTCAACGTTCAGTGAAACCATGGCCTCGATGAGGCGTAATCTCTTGTTAATTTTAGCTTTTTGTCTTCCATTTTATAATACAATAATTCAAATTAATTATTGTCTTTTTCATTCATCTTTTTCTTGCTAAGTAATCACAATTTATTTAAGATTAAATTGATGCTCATGTCTGCCTAGGTTCGATTCCCCGCCGAAGCACTCTTTGTTTTTATTATTATTATTATTATTTTTTGGGTTGTTGTTAATATCTGCATGTATATACATGGTGTTTAACATTTGTTTTGCTTTGTTTGTTTGTCTTTTTTTTTTATTGGGGGTGGGGGTGGGGGTGGTTGTTTCTATTTGGTATTTTGTTTCGTGTAAACAAAGTAGGTCATTGCAATATTTTGCACAACTTGTCAATAGAATTCGATCGGAACTTAAGACCTGAGTAGTAAATTTGATTTCTGTCTCGCTCGTCGCCTTTCACTGGAAATTTTAATGAAAGTATACATAAGCACGAAAACTGTAGCTGCAAAAAGGAATGCTCCTTTTGTACAGTGTAAGGCCACCGCGACATCTTTTCTGAAAAGCTTGATAATATTTGTTCTTCGGGAATGTTGTGTCATTACTTAGCCTTTATATTATAAACCGTTAAGTGTGGAAACAGCTATGCTCCTGTTAGAACAACTTCACATTTCTTAAATGCTGATTTACTGAGGCAGGCGTTTGAAAGACAGTGTGATACAAACAGGTACGGTAACGTCATAAACAATGCCACGAGCTCTCGGTGCATTAAAAACGATCGAAATGTGCGGTATTCATGACGGTACACAAAGCAGATAATGCAGATACAGCAGACATAGCCGAGAATAAAACCTAGTAGCGTGGAGGATTCAATTATGACATACTAGGACTTTCTACTGGTAAACTTTGCTCATTGACGAATAAATCTATCTAATTTCTACCTTATCTAGCTTTTGCTCTGTATTTAACGTATTATGACCAAAACAAATATGAAATTCACGACAATTCCATGGGACTTGTATATTCGTTTAAAAATAGCTCCGTTTCGAATCTAACGCTCCATTGCTATGGTAACATCGTGAATAATAGCCCTGTCGCTAATGGATAGATGACATTTAGAAGATGGCCATCGATGGCGCTCTCAACTTCTCGTGCCACGTCTGGCACCTACAAGAAGTAACCGACATATCACTGGCGCAATCCCGACCGAACATATTTTAACTCTCCTACAGACTTTTCTACACTGATCCCAGAAAGCATTAAGTGCCGTCAAAATGCCTCAGTTGCTGATAGGTACATGTCCATGACGTAACACTGTTCTCGTTGTGCATAAAACTGGAGTCAAAAGTAAGGCATATACTGATAGGCCTAGACTAGGTTTACGTTGCAGACTATGCATATGCTAACTTCACAGACAGATATACATGCATACAGATAACTTCAGATAATGTAAAATATCACTAACCGTAATCACGTTATGTTTACTGTGTCTTCAAATGTCGTCCTTTTCTTCTCTGCAACCCCGGGCCGTCATTGGAGTCGTTCGAACAACTAAATTAAGGCGAAGAACGACGTCAAGATATATCCAACGTCTAGACTACACTGCTTGCAATGGAGAGAGAACTGCCCAGTACAGTACAGTACAGTACAGTACAGTACGTGTTGATATGGACGCCTACAAAATGACAACAAATATTTTCCATTGAAAATCCACTGTGTATGACGGTATAGTAAACACTCGTATATAGATCAACGCACACGCGCGCGCGGAGGTATTATGTACGTACAGCATGCAATGCAGACAAATATTTCGGAGCGCGCGCTTCTGATTTTATGCTGATATTATTGTGAGCGCTCTTGTATCACTGTTTGCATGCGCGCACGGACAAGATAGACGTCAGACTATCACGCTGTAGCTACTAAACCTTTACTTAGGCCTACATGTGTACAGCAGTAGACTACTGTGATGGTTGCATGTGGCAGTTTAATATTGTGTGCACCATGTGTCAGCATTGTACGGTGGCTTAATAAGGACTTGGGAAAGAAAAACAGAGTCCCCAAATCTCACAATGTTGTCTTTTTATCTCAAAATGTTGCCTCTTTTTTTCCATTCAAAATTTGGATCCAAAAAAAAGGTCCAAATGAAGAGACAAAAAGTCCAAAGTTTCAGATTAGAGCAGACTTGTTTCCTTTTCCTATGTACCTATTAAGCCAACGTAGTATTGTAACTATTCTATGATCAGAAAAACTGTACAAATCTAACGGAATTGCTAATGTTAAGAGACTGACCTTTATCATCCCTGTAAAGTCAGAACGCGACGGTGTTTATTTCAGTCACAGTTGGCAGCCCTCTTAGGGTTTTAATCAGGAGCTTTCTATTTTATAGCTGTTGTAGGTGTCGTACCGGAAGTAATCCTTCCATTATCTTACACACTAAGTCCGTCACGTTTAGGGTCCGCTAAAGTATAGCTAGAAGTTGTCAACTGACAAATCATACCCCCCCCCCCTCCACGTTGATATCTGAGGGCTTGGCCTGTCGGGATGCATGCAGATTTCTATATCATGACGCAGTTAAGACTTTGAGCTAGAAGAGGAGCAAGTTAAGCACACTGAACCGTCTGCTCGCACGGAGAAACATATCCAGATTTAAACACAGAATTTCTTAACTGCTCTGTGTCACCTCCAATCCTCCTTATTGGCACATCATCTCTACTTTGATTTATGCGCTTCCACATCAAGACGATCAAAACGATCGTGGTGACTGGAAATATGCCAAAACAAGCACTGCGTTAGGTCATTTTACGTCTTGTGTGTGTGTGTGTGCTTTTGTTTTACTTATCTTTTCGTGTTTTTTTTTTCTTTGGTTTTTTCGTGTTTTTTTTTCACGGTTAAACTTTTGTGCGAATGTACAATACTCCAATTGGGGCATGGTATGCATTCATATCACATTGTTTTGGAACAATCTGGAACTCTAAGTATTATTTCGACCCAAGAATCACCAGGCTGGCGTGGTGGCCTGAACGGTTGGAAGACAGCACTGCGCGTCGGTGTTTGTTGTCAGGCTGTGTGAATCGCGCCGATCGGATGACAGACACTGCTTTGTTTATAATGGCATCGCCAAGGTGGAATTTTTATACGGGCCTAGGATCCCAATTCCGTATCCTCCCTTAGTTCGCAAAAGCATCCGGGAGATTACGTTTAGAGCCCGGCCTTCGGGCCAGAAGTGGGCTAACTGACTTGCAATGGAGGGCTCACGTCGATTCGGACTGGGTTGATGTTCAACGTTCAGTGAAACCATGGCCTCGATGAGGCGTAATCTCTTGTTAATTTTAGCTTTTTGTCTTCCATTTTATAATACAATAATTCAAATTAATTATTGTCTTTTTCATTCATCTTTTTCTTGCTAAGTAATCACAATTTATTTAAGATTAAATTGATGCTCATGTCTGCCTAGGTTCGATTCCCCGCCGAAGCACTCTTTGTTTTTATTATTATTATTATTATTTTTTGGGTTGTTGTTAATATCTGCATGTATATACATGGTGTTTAACATTTGTTTTGCTTTGTTTGTTTGTCTTTTTTTTTATTGGGGGTGGGGGTGGGGGTGGTTGTTTCTATTTGGTATTTTGTTTCGTGTAAACAAAGTAGGTCATTGCAATATTTTGCACAACTTGTCAATAGAATTCGATCGGAACTTAAGACCTGAGTAGTAAATTTGATTTCTGTCTCGCTCGTCGCCTTTCACTGGAAATTTTAATGAAAGTATACATAAGCACGAAAACTGTAGCTGCAAAAAGGAATGCTCCTTTTGTACAGTGTAAGGCCACCGCGACATCTTTTCTGAAAAGCTTGATAATATTTGTTCTTCGGGAATGTTGTGTCATTACTTAGCCTTTATATTATAAACCGTTAAGTGTGGAAACAGCTATGCTCCTGTTAGAACAACTTCACATTTCTTAAATGCTGATTTACTGAGGCAGGCGTTTGAAAGACAGTGTGATACAAACAGGTACGGTAACGTCATAAACAATGCCACGAGCTCTCGGTGCATTAAAAACGATCGAAATGTGCGGTATTCATGACGGTACACAAAGCAGATAATGCAGATACAGCAGACATAGCCGAGAATAAAACCTAGTAGCGTGGAGGATTCAATTATGACATACTAGGACTTTCTACTGGTAAACTTTGCTCATTGACGAATAAATCTATCTAATTTCTACCTTATCTAGCTTTTGCTCTGTATTTAACGTATTATGACCAAAACAAATATGAAATTCACGACAATTCCATGGGACTTGTATATTCGTTTAAAAATAGCTCCGTTTCGAATCTAACGCTCCATTGCTATGGTAACATCGTGAATAATAGCCCTGTCGCTAATGGATAGATGACATTTAGAAGATGGCCATCGATGGCGCTCTCAACTTCTCGTGCCACGTCTGGCACCTACAAGAAGTAACCGACATATCACTGGCGCAATCCCGACCGAACATATTTTAACTCTCCTACAGACTTTTCTACACTGATCCCAGAAAGCATTAAGTGCCGTCAAAATGCCTCAGTTGCTGATAGGTACATGTCCATGACGTAACACTGTTCTCGTTGTGCATAAAACTGGAGTCAAAAGTAAGGCATATACTGATAGGCCTAGACTAGGTTTACGTTGCAGACTATGCATATGCTAACTTCACAGACAGATATACATGCATACAGATAACTTCAGATAATGTAAAATATCACTAACCGTAATCACGTTATGTTTACTGTGTCTTCAAATGTCGTCCTTTTCTTCTCTGCAACCCCGGGCCGTCATTGGAGTCGTTCGAACAACTAAATTAAGGCGAAGAACGACGTCAAGATATATCCAACGTCTAGACTACACTGCTTGCAATGGAGAGAGAACTGCCCAGTACAGTACAGTACAGTACAGTACAGTACAGTACAGTACGTGTTGATATGGACGCCTACAAAATGACAACAAATATTTTCCATTGAAAATCCACTGTGTATGACGGTATAGTAAACACTCGTATATAGATCAACGCACACGCGCGCGCGGAGGTATTATGTACGTACAGCATGCAATGCAGACAAATATTTCGGAGCGCGCGCTTCTGATTTTATGCTGATATTATTGTGAGCGCTCTTGTATCACTGTTTGCATGCGCGCACGGACAAGATAGACGTCAGACTATCACGCTGTAGCTACTAAACCTTTACTTAGGCCTACATGTGTACAGCAGTAGACTACTGTGATGGTTGCATGTGGCAGTTTAATATTGTGTGCACCATGTGTCAGCATTGTACGGTGGCTTAATAAGGACTTGGGAAAGAAAAACAGAGTCCCCAAATCTCACAATGTTGTCTTTTTATCTCAAAATGTTGCCTCTTTTTTTCCATTCAAAAGTTGGATCCAAAAAAAAGGTCCAAATGAAGAGACAAAAAGTCCAAAGTTTCAGATTAGAGCAGACTTGTTTCCTTTTCCTATGTACCTATTAAGCCAACGTAGTATTGTAACTATTCTATGATCAGAAAAACTGTACAAATCTAACGGAATTGCTAATGTTAAGAGACTGACCTTTATCATCCCTGTAAAGTCAGAACGCGACGGTGTTTATTTCAGTCACAGTTGGCAGCCCTCTTAGGGTTTTAATCAGGAGCTTTCTATTTTATAGCTGTTGTAGGTGTCGTACCGGAAGTAATCCTTCCATTATCTTACACACTAAGTCCGTCACGTTTAGGGTCCGCTAAAGTATAGCTAGAAGTTGTCAACTGACAAATCATACCCCCCCCCCCCCTCCACGTTGATATCTGAGGGCTTGGCCTGTCGGGATGCATGCAGATTTCTATATCATGACGCAGTTAAGACTTTGAGCTAGAAGAGGAGCAAGTTAAGCACACTGAACCGTCTGCTCGCACGGAGAAACATATCCAGATTTAAACACAGAATTTCTTAACTGCTCTGTGTCACCTCCAATCCTCCTTATTGGCACATCATCTCTACTTTGATTTATGCGCTTCCACATCAAGACGATCAAAACGATCGTGGTGACTGGAAATATGCCAAAACAAGCACTGCGTTAGGTCATTTTACGTCTTGTGTGTGTGTGTGTGCTTTTGTTTTACTTATCTTTTCGTGTTTTTTTTTTCTTTGGTTTTTTCGTGTTTTTTTTTTCACGGTTAAACTTTTGTGCGAATGTACAATACTCCAATTGGGGCATGGTATGCATTCATATCACATTGTTTTGGAACAATCTGGAACTCTAAGTATTATTTCGACCCAAGAATCACCAGGCTGGCGTGGTGGCCTGAACGGTTGGAAGACAGCACTGCGCGTCGGTGTTTGTTGTCAGGCTGTGTGAATCGCGCCGATCGGATGACAGACACTGCTTTGTTTATAATGGCATCGCCAAGGTGGAATTTTTATACGGGCCTAGGATCCCAATTCCGTATCCTCCCTTAGTTCGCAAAAGCATCCGGGAGATTACGTTTAGAGCCCGGCCTTCGGGCCAGAAGTGGGCTGACTGACTTGCAATGGAGGGCTCACGTCGATTCGGACTGGGTTGATGTTCAACGTTCAGTGAAACCATGGCCTCGATGAGGCGTAATCTCTTGTTAATTTTAGCTTTTTGTCTTCCATTTTATAATACAATAATTCAAATTAATTATTGTCTTTTTCATTCATCTTTTTCTTGCTAAGTAATCACAATTTATTTAAGATTAAATTGATGCTCATGTCTGCCTAGGTTCGATTCCCCGCCGAAGCACTCTTTGTTTTTATTATTATTATTATTATTTTTTGGGTTGTTGTTAATATCTGCATGTATATACATGGTGTTTAACATTTGTTTTGCTTTGTTTGTTTGTCTTTTTTTTTATTGGGGGTGGGGGTGGGGGTGGTTGTTTCTATTTGGTATTTTGTTTCGTGTAAACAAAGTAGGTCATTGCAATATTTTGCACAACTTGTCAATAGAATTCGATCGGAACTTAAGACCTGAGTAGTAAATTTGATTTCTGTCTCGCTCGTCGCCTTTCACTGGAAATTTTAATGAAAGTATACATAAGCACGAAAACTGTAGCTGCAAAAAGGAATGCTCCTTTTGTACAGTGTAAGGCCACCGCGACATCTTTTCTGAAAAGCTTGATAATATTTGTTCTTCGGGAATGTTGTGTCATTACTTAGCCTTTATATTATAAACCGTTAAGTGTGGAAACAGCTATGCTCCTGTTAGAACAACTTCACATTTCTTAAATGCTGATTTACTGAGGCAGGCGTTTGAAAGACAGTGTGATACAAACAGGTACGGTAACGTCATAAACAATGCCACGAGCTCTCGGTGCATTAAAAACGATCGAAATGTGCGGTATTCATGACGGTACACAAAGCAGATAATGCAGATACAGCAGACATAGCCGAGAATAAAACCTAGTAGCGTGGAGGATTCAATTATGACATACTAGGACTTTCTACTGGTAAACTTTGCTCATTGACGAATAAATCTATCTAATTTCTACCTTATCTAGCTTTTGCTCTGTATTTAACGTATTATGACCAAAACAAATATGAAATTCACGACAATTCCATGGGACTTGTATATTCGTTTAAAAATAGCTCCGTTTCGAATCTAACGCTCCATTGCTATGGTAACATCGTGAATAATAGCCCTGTCGCTAATGGATAGATGACATTTAGAAGATGGCCATCGATGGCGCTCTCAACTTCTCGTGCCACGTCTGGCACCTACAAGAAGTAACCGACATATCACTGGCGCAATCCCGACCGAACATATTTTAACTCTCCTACAGACTTTTCTACACTGATCCCAGAAAGCATTAAGTGCCGTCAAAATGCCTCAGTTGCTGATAGGTACATGTCCATGACGTAACACTGTTCTCGTTGTGCATAAAACTGGAGTCAAAAGTAAGGCATATACTGATAGGCCTAGACTAGGTTTACGTTGCAGACTATGCATATGCTAACTTCACAGACAGATATACATGCATACAGATAACTTCAGATAATGTAAAATATCACTAACCGTAATCACGTTATGTTTACTGTGTCTTCAAATGTCGTCCTTTTCTTCTCTGCAACCCCGGGCCGTCATTGGAGTCGTTCGAACAACTAAATTAAGGCGAAGAACGACGTCAAGATATATCCAACGTCTAGACTACACTGCTTGCAATGGAGAGAGAACTGCCCAGTACAGTACAGTACAGTACAGTACAGTACGTGTTGATATGGACGCCTACAAAATGACAACAAATATTTTCCATTGAAAATCCACTGTGTATGACGGTATAGTAAACACTCGTATATAGATCAACGCACACGCGCGCGCGGAGGTATTATGTACGTACAGCATGCAATGCAGACAAATATTTCGGAGCGCGCGCTTCTGATTTTATGCTGATATTATTGTGAGCGCTCTTGTATCACTGTTTGCATGCGCGCACGGACAAGATAGACGTCAGACTATCACGCTGTAGCTACTAAACCTTTACTTAGGCCTACATGTGTACAGCAGTAGACTACTGTGATGGTTGCATGTGGCAGTTTAATATTGTGTGCACCATGTGTCAGCATTGTACGGTGGCTTAATAAGGACTTGGGAAAGAAAAACAGAGTCCCCAAATCTCACAATGTTGTCTTTTTATCTCAAAATGTTGCCTCTTTTTTTCCATTCAAAAGTTGGATCCAAAAAAAAGGTCCAAATGAAGAGACAAAAAGTCCAAAGTTTCAGATTAGAGCAGACTTGTTTCCTTTTCCTATGTACCTATTAAGCCAACGTAGTATTGTAACTATTCTATGATCAGAAAAACTGTACAAATCTAACGGAATTGCTAATGTTAAGAGACTGACCTTTATCATCCCTGTAAAGTCAGAACGCGACGGTGTTTATTTCAGTCACAGTCCCCCCCCCCCCCCCCTCCACGTTGATATCTGAGGGCTTGGCCTGTCGGGATGCATGCAGATTTCTATATCATGACGCAGTTAAGACTTTGAGCTAGAAGAGGAGCAAGTTAAGCACACTGAACCGTCTGCTCGCACGGAGAAACATATCCAGATTTAAACACAGAATTTCTTAACTGCTCTGTGTCACCTCCAATCCTCCTTATTGGCACATCATCTCTACTTTGATTTATGCGCTTCCACATCAAGACGATCAAAACGATCGTGGTGACTGGAAATATGCCAAAACAAGCACTGCGTTAGGTCATTTTACGTCTTGTGTGTGTGTGTGTGCTTTTGTTTTACTTATCTTTTCGTGTTTTTTTTTTCTTTGGTTTTTTCGTGTTTTTTTTTTCACGGTTAAACTTTTGTGCGAATGTACAATACTCCAATTGGGGCATGGTATGCATTCATATCACATTGTTTTGGAACAATCTGGAACTCTAAGTATTATTTCGACCCAAGAATCACCAGGCTGGCGTGGTGGCCTGAACGGTTGGAAGACAGCACTGCGCGTCGGTGTTTGTTGTCAGGCTGTGTGAATCGCGCCGATCGGATGACAGACACTGCTTTGTTTATAATGGCATCGCCAAGGTGGAATTTTTATACGGGCCTAGGATCCCAATTCCGTATCCTCCCTTAGTTCGCAAAAGCATCCGGGAGATTACGTTTAGAGCCCGGCCTTCGGGCCAGAAGTGGGCTGACTGACTTGCAATGGAGGGCTCACGTCGATTCGGACTGGGTTGATGTTCAACGTTCAGTGAAACCATGGCCTCGATGAGGCGTAATCTCTTGTTAATTTTAGCTTTTTGTCTTCCATTTTATAATACAATAATTCAAATTAATTATTGTCTTTTTCATTCATCTTTTTCTTGCTAAGTAATCACAATTTATTTAAGATTAAATTGATGCTCATGTCTGCCTAGGTTCGATTCCCCGCCGAAGCACTCTTTGTTTTTATTATTATTATTATTATTTTTTGGGTTGTTGTTAATATCTGCATGTATATACATGGTGTTTAACATTTGTTTTGCTTTGTTTGTTTGTCTTTTTTTTTTATTGGGGGTGGGGGTGGTTGTTTCTATTTGGTATTTTGTTTCGTGTAAACAAAGTAGGTCATTGCAATATTTTGCACAACTTGTCAATAGAATTCGATCGGAACTTAAGACCTGAGTAGTAAATTTGATTTCTGTCTCGCTCGTCGCCTTTCACTGGAAATTTTAATGAAAGTATACATAAGCACGAAAACTGTAGCTGCAAAAAGGAATGCTCCTTTTGTACAGTGTAAGGCCACCGCGACATCTTTTCTGAAAAGCTTGATAATATTTGTTCTTCGGGAATGTTGTGTCATTACTTAGCCTTTATATTATAAACCGTTAAGTGTGGAAACAGCTATGCTCCTGTTAGAACAACTTCACATTTCTTAAATGCTGATTTACTGAGGCAGGCGTTTGAAAGACAGTGTGATACAAACAGGTACGGTAACGTCATAAACAATGCCACGAGCTCTCGGTGCATTAAAAACGATCGAAATGTGCGGTATTCATGACGGTACACAAAGCAGATAATGCAGATACAGCAGACATAGCCGAGAATAAAACCTAGTAGCGTGGAGGATTCAATTATGACATACTAGGACTTTCTACTGGTAAACTTTGCTCATTGACGAATAAATCTATCTAATTTCTACCTTATCTAGCTTTTGCTCTGTATTTAACGTATTATGACCAAAACAAATATGAAATTCACGACAATTCCATGGGACTTGTATATTCGTTTAAAAATAGCTCCGTTTCGAATCTAACGCTCCATTGCTATGGTAACATCGTGAATAATAGCCCTGTCGCTAATGGATAGATGACATTTAGAAGATGGCCATCGATGGCGCTCTCAACTTCTCGTGCCACGTCTGGCACCTACAAGAAGTAACCGACATATCACTGGCGCAATCCCGACCGAACATATTTTAACTCTCCTACAGACTTTTCTACACTGATCCCAGAAAGCATTAAGTGCCGTCAAAATGCCTCAGTTGCTGATAGGTACATGTCCATGACGTAACACTGTTCTCGTTGTGCATAAAACTGGAGTCAAAAGTAAGGCATATACTGATAGGCCTAGACTAGGTTTACGTTGCAGACTATGCATATGCTAACTTCACAGACAGATATACATGCATACAGATAACTTCAGATAATGTAAAATATCACTAACCGTAATCACGTTATGTTTACTGTGTCTTCAAATGTCGTCCTTTTCTTCTCTGCAACCCCGGGCCGTCATTGGAGTCGTTCGAACAACTAAATTAAGGCGAAGAACGACGTCAAGATATATCCAACGTCTAGACTACACTGCTTGCAATGGAGAGAGAACTGCCCAGTACAGTACAGTACAGTACAGTACAGTACGTGTTGATATGGACGCCTACAAAATGACAACAAATATTTTCCATTGAAAATCCACTGTGTATGACGGTATAGTAAACACTCGTATATAGATCAACGCACACGCGCGCGCGGAGGTATTATGTACGTACAGCATGCAATGCAGACAAATATTTCGGAGCGCGCGCTTCTGATTTTATGCTGATATTATTGTGAGCGCTCTTGTATCACTGTTTGCATGCGCGCACGGACAAGATAGACGTCAGACTATCACGCTGTAGCTACTAAACCTTTACTTAGGCCTACATGTGTACAGCAGTAGACTACTGTGATGGTTGCATGTGGCAGTTTAATATTGTGTGCACCATGTGTCAGCATTGTACGGTGGCTTAATAAGGACTTGGGAAAGAAAAACAGAGTCCCCAAATCTCACAATGTTGTCTTTTTATCTCAAAATGTTGCCTCTTTTTTTCCATTCAAAATTTGGATCCAAAAAAAAGGTCCAAATGAAGAGACAAAAAGTCCAAAGTTTCAGATTAGAGCAGACTTGTTTCCTTTTCCTATGTACCTATTAAGCCAACGTAGTATTGTAACTATTCTATGATCAGAAAAACTGTACAAATCTAACGGAATTGCTAATGTTAAGAGACTGATCTTTATCATCCCTGTAAAGTCAGAACGCGACGGTGTTTATTTCAGTCACAGTTGGCAGCCCTCTTAGGGTTTTAATCAGGAGCTTTCTATTTTATAGCTGTTGTAGGTGTCGTACCGGAAGTAATCCTTCCATTATCTTACACACTAAGTCCGTCACGTTTAGGGTCCGCTAAAGTATAGCTAGAAGTTGTCAACTGACAAATCATACCCCCCCCCCCCCTCCACGTTGATATCTGAGGGCTTGGCCTGTCGGGATGCATGCAGATTTCTATATCATGACGCAGTTAAGACTTTGAGCTAGAAGAGGAGCAAGTTAAGCACACTGAACCGTCTGCTCGCACGGAGAAACATATCCAGATTTAAACACAGAATTTCTTAACTGCTCTGTGTCACCTCCAATCCTCCTTATTGGCACATCATCTCTACTTTGATTTATGCGCTTCCACATCAAGACAATTGAAGATTTCGTCACTTGTAAACAAAACCCTTTACTCGATAGTAAACAATTTTCGTACGCTGCTCCTGGGAAGCCTCAAGTTGTTACAAAATTCCATCAATTCACCCAATCTTTGCACCACATGTCCTTCCATTCAAGCTCTTCAACATCCAAGCCACAGAAAATCATATCCTATTTGAAAACATATAAAACAAAGATGTTCTCCTGCTGTTTTTTTTTTTTTGGCACTTTTCAATGGGAGTATGACAATACTTGGTGCATTAATTTTTATGGATTCTTGCATGCATGTATTACTGTGAGTTTGGCTCATGGATACAAATCTACATGTTAGGTAGCTGAAGGTAGCATAAGACTATTAAAAAGCCCCATTGACTTACACACTAAATCACAAAAGTCATGTGGTTCCTAAGTCTAGATAGAAGTTTTCACTAGCTAAACACTACCCATCACGGGAAAGCTGACAAGTTGGCCTTTCATGGCACCATCAATTTTCCGTACCATGACCGTGACATTTTTTTGCTATTCGAGCGGGAAGTTTTCGTCACTTGTAAACAAACCTCTTCACTCAGTTGTAAACAAATTTCCTACGCTGCTCCTGGGAGGCCTAAAGGGGTCTAAAATTGCCTCAATTGACCCAATTTTCTCACCACATGTACTTCCATTCATGCTTTTCAACATGCAAGCCACAAAAACTAGATTATGATTGATAACAGGTCACAAAAGATGTTCTCCCGCTGCTTTTTGGCACTTTTCCTGAGATAGGAGAACAATCGAGCGGATTGATATAGACTCTAATAGGAGTATGCCACCTGAATCGATGAATGTCAACGAGGTAAATGAATCTGGAGAAACTATCACACAGTAAATACGGGCGTACGCGCGTACCATGTATGGAGGGTCATGTGATGTGTTCCAGGGTGGTACTAATATACTACTCTCCCTATTACGCATGATTATTTCACCCAACTAGTACGTAAATGTGTTTGCGTGCTTAGAGCAGCAGACGACACCCGTTACCTAGCAATAACCGTGCCTGTAGCCTAACGTGATAGCTATATTCCCGTCGAGCAGCATTAGGCTCTGTTCCATGGAGAATTCCGTGGTTGCACTGAACTAAACATTTCCCATTTCTACATTAACTTATAGCGTGTATTAAAACGTTAGGCCATATGAGACAAAGCGTGCCCTAGAGCTGTATTAATAAGTAAGATTATGTAGAAAGCCTGCCTTCATTCAAGAGAATAAGGTTGAACGTTAGCATATTAGCACTATTTCGTAGGCCTGAAGTACCAGTACCTTCTTATGCCGTTATTTCCCATGTCCGAACCGACCAATCTTTCACGAAGTCACTAACACTGTTCTCGAACTGCTACAGAGAAATATCAGTATAGTACCACCCTGGAACACATCACATGACCCTCCATACATGGTACGCGCGCACCCAATTGACATGAATCCTCCAGATTCATTTACCTCGTTGATGAATGTAGTTATATGCATGTCAGTCTACTCAGTCTATATCAAAGCCATATCACTTCACTAGCTAACGACCATAATTTTGTCGCAGAGCACCATACTGTACATATTGCTCAGAGGTTTCCACGAAATGTAATACTACGGTAAATAAACAAGATCAATTACAAAAGGATAGGCCTAATGATAGTAAATAAGTATTGATTACGCAGTTTTACATTTCAAAAAAGTTATATGCATTTCTATGAATGCTATGTACTGTACCTTGCACGAACTTCGCGGAATAGGGCCGAATGTAACTTAAAGCATAATGTCTGTGTAGAACCTAGCACCTAGCCTTCGGTCAATCAGTGGTATGGGGATTACGGTATTTTTAATTTTCCAGTTTCTGTAACTTTCCCGTATAATGTTCTACCAATTCCGCTGCACGCATGGTATGATGTGTCGCTGCCGTGGTTCAAAATGTTCGCATGGTATGACTTTGAGTAATAAAAAAGACGTTTGAAACGTTTTATTTTCGTGTAAATTACTTACATAGATTACATGGAGTCAAAGTAAACTTCTTAGACACGGAGACAAACGTTTTATTTTCCTATCATTTGCACTAGACATGCACTGCTGTCTGGTGAGAGAAGATTACCAATATTAACTAATACTAAACTTGTTCCCAATACAAACTTAAAATAACCTGACCATCCAGTATACATAATTGTATATATTCAAATGCTAATTGCAGACCTGTCAACTCTCCCGGTTTTACCGGGAGACTCCCGGTTTTTACCCGAATCTCCCGGCCTCTCGGTTTCATATTCTATTCTCCCGGTTTTTTAATGTTTCATCACTTGCGAAATTTCTGAAAACAGCCAACAGTTAGTCCTATGCCTATCGCGTAATAAGTGTAATCTAAAAATAGATTGACTGTTTATAAACACGTTACGACTGACACAGTGCTGTGCGGGACGCGAATTTTCTTTTCCTGAACCTTTCGGGCAGTGTACGTGGAGTTTAGCCAATCAGAGCGAGGCTGTGATGATGACGTACACAGCCTCGCTCGTGTTGATGACGTACTACTCAGTAAAGATGGTCAGTCGGGTAAATGCGTCGCTTCAAAACATAAGGTGGGAAACGAAAGACCGTGAGTTCGAGGCCCCGTGTGGATTTTTTCCGCCACTTTTTCTCATGTCCAAGTAGTTACGTCCAAGTATTATATCATGAATTGAAAAGGCTTATATACATTAATACTTTCTGCTGTAGTACAACAATTATGTTGACTTATCGAATGTGATTTCCCCACTTCAACATTTGGTAAGCACGCCGCCATCTTACTGTAGTACGTCATCAACACAGCCTCGCTCTGATTGGCTAAACTCAACGTACACTGCCCGAAAGGTTCAGGAAAAAGAAATTCGCGTGCGGGACTCTCAACCAATATCAGGCTGCTTTGTCAGTTCTCAGACTTCGCCCAATGTCGTTATTGTACGTTGGCCTTGGTCGAGTCCTGAATACAGTACAGTCGTACGGCGTGCACTGTGCATATGCCATGGTGCACAAGTTTAATAAACACAAGTTGTCACTTGTTTGTATATGCGGCGTACCGAATGTGTGCAGTTCGCATGTAGGCTACTTGTATACGACAAAAAACAGTTAAGTTCTATGCTGGCACACACTTTACCTGCGTCCTCTTCGATGCTAGGTGAATATCACGTCTTAAACTACAATTTAAGAAACAGCTGTTTCAAACATCTCACTAATTCTTTCGGCGACTTAAAACCCTATTCATTGAGCACAATAGCATAACCTGCGTATAAACTCGTACAGGGATTATACAAGGTGTCTACACGACAATTTGTTTGTCAACGAATATTTATACGCGATTGTTCTTGTTTATATGTCTTTATACGATCCTGTGCGCATACACATGTCCAGTTATACATGAGCGGTACTGTAGACTACTGTATTTATTTAGGAGTATTTATATAATTTCAGTTGAAAATTACCAACCTCCCTATTTTCCCCATATTCTCCCGTTTTTTGGGCCCTGAAAAATGTTATTCTCCCTATTTTGGGGTCAAACAGGTTGACAGGTCTGTAATTGATATGCCCAAAATATGTCGGTCACCAGTGCAAGTCCTCAAGTATTCTTTTGATTTAAGTAAAAACTAAAAAAATCACATCGCATTGAATCCCCTTATTGTACAGTTACAACCAGCCCAGAATAGTAGAAATGAACATTCATCTGCAGGAACCAGAACAATAAATATGTGCAAGCTAACTTAACATAGCAATATATGCAGTATATACTAGTGTTAGGCCTAAGCCTAGCAACACAAGTTTGAATGTAAAATATGTAGCTTCAAAGGCTGAAGCCTGTTACACTTATTGTCCTGAGCAGTCCAGAGATTTTAATCTTGAAACAGGAAAAACTGTAAATGAATTAACTAGGATGCAATTTTCATTTTTTCCTTGGACTATGACATATCAAGGTTTCAGCCTCTAATATTCTTTTTTCTTTCATCCCAACCCCCCACCCCCACCTCACACATTCCCTCAGCATGTACTTGTACAGTAGCAACATACTTTCCTGTACACTACTGTGGGTACCCTACAGTCCCATTAAATGACAGTTATGTCCAAGACAAAGCTTTTAGAAGTCTCTGGGTGGTCCTTGAGGAGTCTTTCAAGAGGTCTCTCCTGCAGGGTGATGATGAACAGGAGAATTTGTACTAGGCTGACAGTTTGTTGGAGAACCATGCGTTTCTCAACACCATATACAAGCAGCTGCAAGATCCTAACTTGGGAATATTCACCAATTCCAGCCAAAGAATCGCGATTCTATAGTTCTAAGGTACAGCTGGAAGGCTTACTAAATGGTAGTGAATATTTGGATAAATATTCATCGCCAATGCAGTTTGAAAGGTTCCACACAATAGGAACTCCACGGTTATTTCAACTTGGAAGCCCCAGTTATGCTGATGTAGCCGTTTTGCTGTTAACGCCAACTTCTAAGAAGGATAGTACGCTCACCATTTTAAGTCGATTGAATGATAGCTGTCTTGTTGGGAGGATACCAGCAGTTGCATTAACTGAGTTCTTCCAATCCTTGTTAAGTCTTCAAAGGAAGCATTTGCAAGAGTATTGCCTGTTCTAAGTTTAAGTACTTCTTGTCGTCGTTGTTGACCATGTCGGATTCTTGCGCCAGGTTACCGCAACAAGAATTTGAATAATTCCTGTTTCATCTAGCTGCATTGAGATACAAAATCAAGTTTTTGATGGTATCCAAGTATTTCAAAGAATGTGCAAATGTGTTTAGTCAAGAAAGTGTGATCAGAAGTAGTGACTGGCAGTTGAAACAGCTGCTGAAAGTTGAGGTGTTCCAAGGAGATTGATGTCAGATTTGGAATCCAGGGCTGTGACAGTATTACGAGATAAGGACCTCTCCTTTGTCGAAATCGCAACTGTTTGTACAGCTTTCTACAAATCAAACTACAACCACAGTTCTCTCGACTTCATGAATTTGTTGAGGGATGTCTTGTTTGCATCTGACCTCTGGAGACATCCCAGCTATCACATCGTCGGTATTCTGAAAGTGTTTTGTCATAACTACTATGGATACAGCAGCCTGTTTGAAAGACTTGGTGACCAGATAGCTAAGGAAGCTCACAGATACCCCATCAAGTCAATCATGCAATTTGTGGTAATTTTTGCCACACTCCATAATTTCCACAAGGATCTGATGGACGTTGCCTCTAGAGAAGTCCTACAGAAGATCGAACAGTGTCGCAGTAAGGATGTAGCCAAGATCATCTGGTCGTTTGTGACATTGAATTACGAACCCACTGATTGGAAGCTGGTTGTCGATGTTCTGCAAGCAAGGGTGGAAGAATTAGGAGAGGAGATGGCGACATTTCCCATCTATTTTATTTCTTTTCTACTCTCGTTGGCTTACATAAATGTCTATCCCAGTGACCTCTTGAAGAAGGTCTTCAGTGACGGTTTCTTACAGCATATCAAAGGTTCGTATTGGCTCCTGTAATTGTTTGGAGGGGTTTAATTTCAAAAAGATAGTTCAGTGGTAAAATTTGGACTGGCGAATTGTGGAATATGTTCCAAGTATCAGGGTGAAAGTTACATTTTAAGTTACTGGGGTACTGTTATGGAGTTACTGATAGTTGGAATTGCCACAGTTTGTAATACAACACAATTTATCTCAATGGCAAGCGACTTAGAATGGGACCGATCAGTCAAAAATTTAATTTTGACAGTGTCGTTTGTCATGATTTCCCCGAAACTTTTACCAAGTTCTATAAATTAACATTGTGTGGAAATCTTTTGGGAGTAAAATTCTTTGAAAAAGGAGCTATTCTTGTGGGTATCGTTTTTTCTTTTTTCAGACTACGAAGAGAGAGAAGGAGTAGATCTTAGGAGTAATCTCTTCACGCTTCATGCTGCTGCTTCTTTAGAGAGTCCAGTGAAACTAGAACAAAGATTGAACTTAGTAAGTGAAATCAAAATCTTTTCGATTTATTTCTCTGACATTGTCTTGAATCTGTCTTTCACCTGTTGTCTTAAATTGATTAGGGCTTTTAACAGGACAAGGAAGTTTTGGTATAAAAAATTGTTATTCTTTATTAATACAGGAACCTTACATTTCCATGTTAGTTTTACTGTTCATACCTTTTTCATAAAAAATAACCCAGTTTATATTCTTTGCTTATTGACTACTAGTACACAAACTGTCTGTTTTGGAATCAGTGCAGTACAAGTAGATAGATACAGTAGAAAGCAATTAATGGAAAATTTAAAAGTATATATATATATTCATTCTTAGCTTGGGTTTTTTTCTACAACATTTTGTCTCCAGATTTGATAGAATGTTTGTATCTTGCTAGTAATACTGTAGGTCTCTCTTGGAATTGTTTTACAGTTTTCCTAGGGAAATGTGCAACGTATGTTCCAATTGATGTAACTATAGTTGCGTACTGACTTATGGTACTTTGATGAAAACATTATGATAAATATGTCCATTATGGTCCCCCCTAACCCTCCCACCATGTTGACATCAAGGAATGTGTGCGATTTTGAGATCTCAATGTCTGGTGGTGATATATATCAAGAATGAAGGTGCAAAGTTTCTATCATACATTCTCTAGAGACTATGTTCATTTGTTTCTTCAAATTTACTTTATTCTGGACCTTTCAATAAATTTGGGAATGATCGGTGACAGTACATGAAATCCGTAGACTATTCCATGTACACTTTAAATCCGGAGACTATTCCATGTACACTTTAAATCTGGAGACTACAGTATTCCATGTACACTTTAAATCTGGAGACTATTCCATGTACACTTTAAATCTGGAGACTACAGTATTCCATGTACACTTTTAATCCGGAGACTATTCCATGTACACTTTAAATCCGGAGACTATTCCATGTACACTTTAAATCTGGAGACTATTCCATGTACACTTTAAATCTGGAGACTATTCCATGTACACTTTAAATCCGGAGACTATTCCATGTACACTTTAAATCCGGAGACTATTCCATGTACACTTTAAATCTGGAGACTATTCCATGTACACTTTAAATCTGGAGACTACAGTATTCCATGTACACTTTTAATCCGGAGACTATTCCATGTACACTTTTAATCCAGAGACGGTCCATGAGGTCCGAGGACAGTCCCCAGAAAAAAGGCAGACATCTGGTGAACTTCATTTTGACTGAAGGTTAAATTGTGTAGATTTACATAGATTTTTGAACAGGGCTCAATCAAATTTCAACTTATTTAAAGGTTTCATGAATTTTTCCAGGTCTGATAAGTCTCTTTTCCAAATTTTGGGAAAATTTTAAGCTGTCCTGGGCTTCAGTGTCACCAGCATTACCATCTGATGTAGTGGATAATTTACCAGTTGAACATTTAAAATATTTACTAGACCATGTTTTGTTTTGTTTTCAAAACCCAAAAACATGAAGGTGTTTGAAGAAAGATTTTGCATTACAATCTCTTATCTATCTTTTTTAAATCCACAGGAATATTTGACATCCAAACCATTCCCTCATCAAATGCTAGGTGACATCAGAGAGGAACTAAAGCAAAGGTCTGAGTTACGAGAGGTTGCAGACTGCGTCAAATCTATCGTTGGAGGAAGCAAGTACTGCAGAGTACACTTCATCTTGCCTTACATGAGAACAGCAGGTATGGACCTTGTGATTTCTTTAGGGTTTTTTTTCCATCCACAGGGGTTAGTGGCAGAGAAGTAATGTTCACTGGCTTTCAAACATGAGCATTATCACAATACAATGACCCTAGATCCATTGTGGGTTGCATAGGTCAGAGAAAATTTTTAATTTTTTGTCGGAGATGGAATTTCAGAGTCCAGAGAAAAGTTCAAACATTCCCTCAGGGTTTGAATTAAGTATAGTAGTACCTGAGATATAAAACCCAGAGCTTTACCCATTATGACACAAAGGTACTCAGGCAAGTAAGTTTGGTGTTTATAACCAGACCTGTTCTTAATTGTTCTTCCAAATAAATTTTGTTATCTTCATTTTGGTTATTTTTCCATTTTTTACTCTCTCTCTCCACCTCTCTCTCATATTTTCTTCCTTACACCAGACATTGAAATTTGCTTGGATGACACCAATTCACCCCTACCTAGTAAGTTTGGTGTTGATAACCAGACCTGTTCTTAATTGTTCTTCCATATAAATTCTGTTATCTTCATTTTGGTTATTTTTCCATTTTTTACTCTCTCTCTCATATTTTCTTCCTTCCTCCAGACATTGAAATTTGCTTGGATGACACCAATTCACCCCTACCTAGTAAGTTCGGTGTTTATAACCAGACCTGTTCTTAATTGTTCTTCCATATAAATTCTGTTATCTTCATTTTGGTTATTTTTCCATTTTTTACTCTCTCTCTCATATTTTCTTCCTTCCTCCAGACATTGAAATTTGCTTGGATGACACCAATTCACCCCTACCTAGTAAGTTTGGTGTTTATAACCAGACCTGTTCTTAATTGTTCTTCCATATAAATTTTGTTATCTTCATTTTGGTTATTTTTCCATTTTTTACTCTCTCTCTCATATTTTCTTCCTTCCTCCAGACATTGAAATTTGCTTGGATGACACCAATTCACCCCTACCTAGTAAGTTCGGTGTTTATAACCAGACCTGTTCTTAATTTTTCTTCCATATAAATTCTGTTATCTTCATTTTGGTTATTTTTCCATTTTTTACTCTCCCTCTCATAATTTCTTCCTTCCTCCAGACATTGAATTTCCTTGGATGACACCAATACACCCCTCTCTCTCATATTTTCTTCCTTCCTCCAGACATTGAAATTTGCTTGGATGACACCAATACACCCCTACCTAGTAAGTTTTGTGTTTATAACCAGACCTGTTCTTAATTGTTCTTCTGAATAAATCCTGTTATCTACATTTCGGTTATTTTTCCATTTTTTTACTCTCTCTCATAATTTCTTCCTTCCTCCAGACATTGAATTTCCTTGGATGACACCAATACACCCCTACCAATAAATGGAAGTACATCACCAGCAACCGAACGGGATGATAACTCTAGCAGCAGTATACCTCTCAACGATGACATCATTTCACATTTAACTTGACTTAAATCTGTCACAAGTGCAACTCACCTTGGTCATAAGAAAGGTCATGATAACATCTTTCATAGTAGAGATAGAACCTTAAGAACAACAGAAGAAAAGGAAGGCAGCATTGACAATCCATAAGAGAGGAGACTTAAGCAAGTCCAACTTCCTCAGCCATTACCTGTATCAGCCAATCAGAGATGGTATTGTGTTTCATATTATATTTTGATACAAGTGTAGGTTTCATATATATATATATATATATATATATATATATATATATATATATATTTATAGGGTTGCATTTTTTATTTGAGAGAAAAAGGAGGACAAGCTGAAGCAGCCTGTGGGTGGAGGAATCTTGGTTTAGTGATTCTCCTCCCCATTTGTGGAAAATATATTTTGAAGGTGACCTTCAAGATGAAAGTAGAACAAAATGTGAAGTTGATGAAAATGTTAATCTCAATGTTAGATCAGAGCTGTTGAAGGACTATTACTAATGAAAAATTGTCTCTCAAATTGGAGAAACCTGATCTTCAGGTTCGGAAGCGGGATCTTCAAATTGGAGAAGCCGGATCCTCAAATTGGAGAAGCCGGATCCTCTAATTGGAGAAGCCGGATCTTCAAATTGGAGAAGCCGGATCCTCAAATTGGAGAAGCCGGATCCTCTAATTGAAGAAGCCGGATCTTCAAATTGGGAAGCCGGATCTTCAGATTGGAGGAGCCGGCTCTCCAAATTGGAGGAGCCGGCTCTCCAAATAGGAGAAGCTGGATCTTCAAATTGGAGAAGCCGGATCCTCTAATTGAAGAAGCCGGATCTTCAAATTTGAGAAGCCGGATCCTCTAATTGGAGAAGCCGGATCTTCAAATTGGGAAGCCGGATCTTCAAATTGGAGGAGCCGGATCTTCAAATTGGAGAAGCCGGATCCTCTAATTGAAGAAGCCGGATCTTCAAATTTGAGAAGCCGGATCCTCTAATTGGAGAAGCCGGATCTTCAAATTGGGAAGCCGGATCTTCAAATTGGAGGAGCCGGATCTTCAAATTGGAGGAGCCAGATCCTCTTACTGGAGAAGCCGGATCTTCAAATTGGAGGAGCCGGACCTCCAAATTGGAGAAGCGGGATCTTCAAATTGGAGAAGCCAGATCCTCAAATTGGAGAAGCCGGATCCTCTAATTGAAGAAGCCGGATCTTCAAATTTGAGAAGCCGGATCCTCTAATTGGAGAAGCCGGATCTTCAAATTGGGAAGCCGGATCTTCAAATTGGAGGAGCCGGATCTTCAAATTGGAGAAGCCGGATCCTCTAATTGAAGAAGCCGGATCTTCAGATTTGAGAAGCCGGATCCTCTAATTGGAGAAGCCGGATCTTCAAATTGGAGGAGCCGGATCTTCAAATTGGAGGAGCCGGATCCTCTTACTGGAGAAGCCGGATCTTCAAATTGGAGAAGCCGGACCTCCAAATTGGAGAAGCCGGATCTTCAAATTGGAGAAGCCGGATCCTCTAATTGAAGAAGCCGGATCTTCAGATTTGAGAAGCCGGATCCTCTAATTGGAGAAGCCGGATCTTCAAATTGGAGGAGCCGGATCCTCTTACTGGAGAAGCAGGATCTTCAAATTGGAGAAGCCGGACCTCCAAATTGGAGAAGCCGGATCTTCAAATTGGAGAAGCCAGATCCTCAAATTGGAGAAGCTGGATCCTCTAATTGGAGAAGCCAGATCTTCAAATTGGGAAGCCGGATCTTCAAATTGGAGAAGCCTGATCTTCAAATAGGAGAAAACGGATCATCAAATTGGAGATGCCGAATCTCCAAATTGGAGAAGCCGGACCTCCAAATTGGAGAAGCCGGATCTTCAAATTGGAGAAGCCGGATCCTCTAATTGAAGAAGCCGGATCTTCAGATTTGAGAAGCCGGATCCTCTAATTGGAGAAGCCGGATCTTCAAATTGGAGGAGCCGGATCCTCTTACTGGAGAAGCAGGATCTTCAAATTGGAGAAGCCGGACCTCCAAATTGGAGAAGCCGGATCTTCAAATTGGAGAAGCCAGATCCTCAAATTGGAGAAGCTGGATCCTCTAATTGGAGAAGCCAGATCTTCAAATTGGGAAGCCGGATCTTCAAATTGGAGAAGCCTGATCTTCAAATAGGAGAAAACGGATCATCAAATTGGAGATGCCGAATCTCCAAATTGGAGAAGCCGGTTCTCCAAATTGGAGATGCCAGATCTTCAAATTGCAGAAGTCGGTACTCCAAATGAAAATCAGTGAAGTTTTCCACTGTATTTTCATAATTACTACTTTGTTAGACTAATAATTACTACTTAGCAATTCCTATATGATACAGTGTTAGCATCCATTTTGTGTTTGACACATCAGTTCAAGTTGCTTACATAATGGTTAGTGTATGAGTTTAGCTGGTAGTAAACAGGTTAAATCTTTTATGTGTCAGCAATTTTCAAAATGTATCGAGCATTTTGTATTAAAATCAAATGACAACGATTTAATGATTACGAATCATTTTATGTCCTTCTGTTGTCATACTTTGTCCTACCCAAGACCATAACCACACTTATAAATGATCAGTTTAAATTGTGTAGTATTTGGGATCATGTCTTTCCATTCAATTCTTACCCAGGATTGCGATACAAGTGTCTTCGAGAAACCACCATCACTTCGGAGGCAATAAGTTGTTAGGTCTTCACAGTATGAAGAGACGACATCTAGCTGAATTAGGTTACCATGTTATCAACGTAAGTGATATCGGTTATCATTTTTGGCAACAAGTAAAAAAAAAACATGCAAATTTTCTAAAGGATATACATTTTCCTTTAAGGATATAGTTGCTGCCCGCTGACTAAATGGTAAACCGTATCTTTTTCCTCTGTGATTGCTGTAAAGGTTTCAAGTTAAAAAACAAAAATTCACTAAACTGAAAATGTTAAATATTGTCTACATAGCGTATCCTGTTTTATGGTATTGGTTTTTAAAACTTAAAACTCTTTGACTATTACAAAGATATCTGTAAAGTCAAGTAGGAACTTTGTATCACTTTACCCTTTCTCAATTGTGGCCAGTACACAACCTGTGATCAATATGTGCAGTCCTTAGGGAGTGGCCTGATCATATTTGACAAGTGCAATAACCCTGCTTTAAGTGTCTCTTATGTATTTTTATCAATTTCCTCACTAGGAAATATTCTTACGTAATGTTGTTCTTTGTAAAGGATGTATTCAGAGTTGTATATTAATTGAAAAGCAATTCGTGAAGGATTTATATCCTTACAGTGAAATCTAACTGCTATGGTTGGTACATGCCAAAGAACATCAATGGGTGAAAAATTAAGGAATCTTATTCATTCCCCAAAAAAAATGTGTCATGCAGGCCACTTTTTCATATCACTATGAAAATTAACATGGAATAAGCAAATGTAAATAAATTTTAAAAGTTTTCAAAAATAAAAAAAAAACATGCAAAACTTTCCTTTACCAATTTGAAGATAATCTGACTAGCTAATCTAATAAACTGCATCGGTAATTGCATAATATAATATAGACTAGTATTAATCAATAGATTAATGTGTAACACAAAGCTGTGCAGCGAAGTATTGCATGAAAATTAGAGAAAAGATATTACAAACGACGAGTACAAATACATTTCAAAGAAGGCTTCTTCCTTTATGAATACTTTCTGTTTCCATACATACTGTGGTATGAAAGTTCTAGGTATAATAGGCACCTGCACTAATTTCAGACCTGAGAAATATATGTATTTTATGTCATTAAAATTAACTATCAATTCATGATACTGGCAGGCGTAGTATCAACATGTTTACACAAATATATTTTATGGACACATTAACAGTGCCATCAGTTATAACCTCTGTTTCTTTAGTGCAGTAGTCACACAAGACCGTCTGTTTTCACATGAACAGTCTCAGCTGTTAACAATGCAGCCCTTCCATTGAAGTTGTTTCAGTATCTTGTGTCCAGTGAAGACGTTAAACATATTTCGCACAACTGTCCAAGTGTGCTAACATGATCGTCGTATCATTTTTCCAGATTCCTTATCACGACTGGGAGCTTGTTGGAAGACACGGCCCAGCTGCTAGGAAATTACTTGAAAAAGAAACTGTTCAGTTCTCTTTGAAAAGAGTTGCATTAAAATTTAGTGTATCACAAATGGAGCAAATCACAGAAGATAACGTACTGGTCGGATGGAATGTGTTTCGCAACGGGAACGTCACAGACAAACGAGTGTATTCAAATGCCGAATTGTTGTCCTCCTTGATTTACTAGCCAACCGTGAATTGCAGAGCGCATTGAAACAAATATAGCTGGTGGAACAAACTTGCTGCCAGGGTAGTTGGTATTTTGGCTTTAGAACAGTCGTATGTCCTCTACATTCGGCATTTGTTCTCTGAAATCCACAATCACTGAAGAGTTTGTTAAATGTCTAAGGCACAATGCAAAAGGCTTGCATCTTCCCTGAAAACTGTTTGACAATATTTCTGTTTTAAGTTTACAAACACATTTCATCCACCGATGGTTTGGTATACGGCTAGTATCTATATACCAGTGTTGCGGACAATCAACCTGGAAATTTGCTATTTCAATATAGGTTGCTACTTTACACCTATACTTTAGGCTGTGCAATCTATTTAGATACGGTCGACCCTTCTCCACGATTGATGCGTTCCAGAAGTTCATGAATATTCAAAGCTTCTCCTGCAGTAGAACAAACAAAAACGAACAAAACATTGAAGATTGCTTACATTCAGGTTTAAACTGCCCGCTTGGATTAATGTTGTTAAGTTTTGGCTGATATTCAAATACTGTTGTCCCAGTGGTTAGGGTGTCCGAGTACAGAGCGGGAGGCCCGTGGTTCGAATCCCGGTGGAGGCTGAAAGTTTTTTCACTGTTCTTGATTTTCCAACTCATTACGATTTTCATTTATATATATATATACATATATATATGTATAAATACATAGATATAGATATGTATATATATATATATATATACATATATATTATCAAGGATACCTTTTGGAATATTGTATCCTCTTTCAAGTCCATGAGGGTTAGAGGGTGTTACACAGTCCATTTCCATCTCCTTTCGAAGCACCTTGTCAATATCCATTGCACTAAAGAAGGCTACAGACTACGATAAAAAGTAAGAAAAACGTTTGCATGAAAATTGATTACAGTTTTAAGAAAACACAAAAGACACAACAAAGTATTGAATTGTCATGTATATATATATATATTATCCTTTACCAGGGGCGTCAGTCCGATTTGAAACGTGGGGGGGGGGGGACGTAATCGATTCGAGTATTCCGGCCGTAAGTAGGCCTACTATCTAAGCGGAGCGCCACCATCGGTTGGCGCGCAGCGTACCAAGAAAATTTCAGATTTCAATACCTGCCAGATCGCTGGAGATGGCACTTGCCAGGCTGGATAGCAGCCATCTAGTTGCGTGATATCGGGTGAAAATTACAAATTCGTCACTCAGGAAATCTGCAAGAAAGTTCATGCGACCTTCATTTTAGGTGGATTATTTCTTTTATTAGTGATTCCAATTGACATGAACATTAGAACCCAGTGCAAGTTGACAAATGATGCGGCGAACTGGAACCCCAGCCCCATTTTGCCCTATGTTTTAGGATAGAATACCTCTCAATTGTTCGAACCCATGACAACTAACAATGTGTGAATAAATTGTATCGTCAGACTTAGAATAGGTCCCATGTGAGTGGTGGCTAAAGTGATGAAGGCATCCAAATAAATCAGTGGTTGTTCGTTGGAGTCCTCACGCAAGTTACCTCGGTTGCTAGGTGGATCTGCATCTTGAATCGGGTGAATTCTGGTCGGAGCGTACTATGTCACCACCTTGTAATCAGGAACGTAGCTAAGGCCTGATGATTGAGGGGGGGGGGGTGTAGTGGCTGAAAATCCAACTGGATGGGTTTAAGCCAGAAAATTCCGACTGCTGCTTTGTACCCCCATCCCCCTCCCCACCCTCGCGCTACTCGTCAATGATACGGTCAGTGTCAGTCAGACACCCAATCTTTCGCGACTGCACTTTTGTTCCGAATTTTTTTTCGATACATTTGTACCCACTGGCACTCATTTCACAAATTTATTAGCCCCCCACCCCAACCAAATATTTTTGTGAAATTTCGGGCAAAATGCTGATAAATTTTCGGGCACCTACTGAAAGAAAGATAATTTGCAATGTGTTTTCAGTAGTTAAACTGATATTATTATTACCATTAATATTGTAACGACTTTCAACTATAATTCTAACCAATATGGAAAGGTAATAAGACGGAAATGATTGTATGTTATTTGCATGCGATGTAAAAACCGATGCATGTCTATATGATATGCATTCACATTTGGAACGCGCGCGAAAAATTTTGGTTATATTTTTCGGGCAAGTCGTTAAAACACCCCAAATCAAATTGGCTCCTACGCCTATGACGGTAGTTCTATTGGCCTTTTTTTTTTGAGTATTCAAAATCATACGAAGTTTTGTACGGTGGAGTATAAGAATCGCGAGGTACAATTTCTCAAAGTGGCAAGGAAAACGTGGTCAATATGACAAATTAAAGGTAAATTTTGACCGACATTTTTCAATTTTTAGGTCATGCACAATCACAGGAATAAATGAATAGGCCTAGATAAACTAGAGTGCGACAGTCGGAAATTCCGACTGTCGCACTCCAATTTTCCATCTATCGTCAGTTTGACCAAGTTTGGGGTGAGACACTCCCACACCCCCCTCTAGAGACGTCCCTGCGTGTACCCAGTGTTCTCACTGTAGAGTAAACTCAACAACAAGGTAACATGGGATGCGCTGCCACGGAATATGCTCCCTATTTCATTTCCCCAATATTAGGGAACGGGCACCGTCTTTGAAACACCATCTACAACTAAACAACCACTATGTACAAGCTTTGGCTCTAGCTATGAAGTGCTGTCTCCTATGATAATGACGGAGTGCACTAGTTTTCAACTGGAATCGCCCGAAGATGCCACGTCTGTAATCCGAGAAACCAACGAACTTCTCTGCTAACTCCTCAGGCTTCAACTGGGCTAGACGTTCGCGGTGAATATAGCACACCATCACATGGTTCAGCCTCTGTTGAGTCATGGTGCTCAGTAGCCATGTCTTCAAACGCCTCAAAGCACTGAAAGATCTCTCGGCTTCCGTCGAACTGGCGGAGGAGACGAGGAGCAACCACAAGAGAGCTTCGAATTCACCAAACATATAGCCTGTACCGCTGGATTCATCAACTTGAATATTTGTCTATACCCTTCAACCGACAACGACTGGAACTGGCCTCGAAAGAAAGGCAGACTAAGCTTAAGATTGTCGGAGAGCTCAGGGTATACTCACGAGATCTGGGTGGAATTCTCCATTCAGCAACATTGAGTGATATTCGATGATATGAATCCTGAGATGTGTAAGTCCTAACCAAATAGAGACACGACATTACTCTTTTCCAAATGTGTGGGGGGGACATTTGATATTGTTTCCACCCCCCTGGATTGACACCCATGTCCTTTACTCTATTTAATTTGTTTCGGGAAATTATTGCCCTCATTTTGCTGCTTAATCCTGAATGAGAGACATCCATCACGGTGGATTTGTTGCTATTACTTCAATTTCACTTCATCAGAATCGGCAAGGTTTTTTCGACCGATTCGAGAATTAGGCAAACTGTGTGACAGTGTCTCCTTGATAGCATGGTAATGTTCATTCTTATATTAAAGACATTTAGAACAAGAAAGCAACACTTTTGTTATATACCTGAGGTAAATCGTTCATTCCTAGTTTATAAGCAAACATACATCTGGTAAGAAGATTAGCTATCTGTAAAGCTAACGCTGCCTTGTATCGGTCTTCACTCTTGACCAGGTATCGCACCTGCGAAAGAAAAGTGAGAAATCAACTGGTCAGTGACCGTTACAGCTTTCAGCACTTGAGGTGCGGGAGGGGGGGGGGGAATCAAGGGAAGTGGGAGGTGATGCTCCAAAATTGTATCAATGTTTAACTGCACTTTATGGAACAAGCAGCGATAAGCTTGGTTGTTCTTCCTTACATCAGATAATGACACATTCTATTTTATTCAGCATCTACCAGATTCCAACCTGACATTGAGTTTTACCACCACAAGTATTGCAGTACATTTCTAAATCTACTTTTAGTTTCTTTATGTAATTTACAATAAAAGTAATCACCTTTGCAAAGAACCATGGTCGCAGAGTAAATTTGTCCGAGTCTAGGGACAACACAGCTTGTTATTACCTAAAAAGTAATATTAAAAAACCCTCCTGCTTCACCTTACACAAACTAAAACCGTAGACACAGATCGTGCTCAGTTATATCACTTGAGCGCTGTCATTTTACCACCATTGTTGGTCGTACAATGACGAACGCAAGCTCTTTTAACTATGTTTGTGTCTAGATATAGGTATTTACAAGGGCGGCGGAACCGGGGGGCACGTGCCCCCCCCCCCCACTTTTCCTCAGGTTAAAAAATGTGCCCTTTTTCTACATAAAAATTGAGGTGTCTCAAGTTAGCAAGAGGCCAGGGAACCAGAATGAACACTCGGGAAGGGCCGTTTCCGGCCATTTGAGGGGTTTGTAAAACCAAAAATTTTCTAGTACACTCCGCGCCAACTGATGGTGGCGCTCCGCTCAGATAGTCGTGCATACAACTTTGCAAATCCTGGCTACGCCCCTGACTTTTAATGAATTTCTGTGAGTCAAACTCAAAGCTATTTCGAATGGAAAAAAATTGTTAAGATGTTAAAAAGAAATAAACTCTAATTTGGAAGATTCCTACATTAGAAACTAGCATGATTTCACCTCATTTTGTCTCAAAAGAAAACTTGTTCCTAGTTTCCCAATTTGCACATTGGTTATTGCAGTGCTAGTATGCATATTTTCCTTGAGGGGGGGGGGGGGTGTTGATAGAGTGATGTGTATACACAAATAAGAAAATACAATAAGAGTTATAAAGGGTAATAAATATAAGGCTGCATCAGTCCAATCGAATTTCTGCAAAGTGCCCTTTGATGTCGGTGCCCCCCCCCCCCAGAATAAAAGTGCTTCCGCCCTTGTAATAGTGGGGCTTACATATAATGACAACTTTTCCACTGTATTGTAAGAAGAAAAGTGCACCCACAGGACTATCAGGGGCGTATCCAGGATTTTCTAATCCGGGGGCGCGAATTACTATCTAAGCGGAGCGCCACCATCGGTTGGCGCGCAGCGTACCCAAAAATTTCGGATTTTGATACCCCCCAGATCACCGGAAATGGCACTTTTCGGGTTTGAAATGACCAACCAAATTTACACTTTTGCCTGAGAACCAAGAATTTCCCAACAGTTTTTTTTTTCTTCCATAAGCGTTTTGAAGATTGACACCAGTCATACATACTGTTCGACCTCATTGCATCATCTGTGGATCATTGCTTTTTGTAGGTGATTCTAAAAAATGTTCGACCCCATATGTAACCCATGCTGAAATTTACTCCGTAATTCCATAGTATATATTACTAGTATCGTGTGGAAATATGATGCGCGGGAATCTACTTTATATGTAATACCAAACACCCACACCATTTCCTTTTTAGGCCTTCTGCCTACGCTTTCATCATTTGTCCTATATATAAACATGTTGACTTAAGTGCTACAGGGAATGAGTATATCAGCTGCTGATATACAATTTGCTGGGGTTTTTCAACTCTGCGAAAGTAGTGAAGTCATGAACAGTTCCCTAGGGTGGTACTAAGTACCTGTATCCACGTCTGATTTCGGAAACGAGCAATTTTCTGAGCAGGAGAAGGAGAATGATACAAGCTGTCATATCTCAGAGAAAGCAACCAACCAACCAACAACCAATTTCCGTTAGTTCAAATTTAAGACATACTTTTTGACATTAATAGTTGTATAGAGATAGAGGGGGGACGGGGAGGGGGTGTGTAGGGGGTGATAAGATATTAGAGAACGTATGCCACCTAAACTCTCCCAACTGTTATTCAAAAACGTTTGGTATGTTATTGAGATGTTTCTTAGCAAATAACTTGGAGACGACTCGACCTCCTTTATAGATGATCCATCTATAACCGCTTCGAAATGTACAGTTAGGTTAGTTACGTTACGAAATTATGTCAAATTAAGCCCAGTTATGAAAACGGATTTTCTGATCATAAAAGTTTGTTTATCTACAATTATGTCGGCTTTGACAGAAAGTGAAATTTTCTGGTAAAATTTCTATCAAATTGTTGAATCACACGTGGTAATGTGAAAACTGCATTTTTTTTTTTCGTTGAATTCGAAACATCCTGACAGAAACACATTGCAAGGTTACTCAAAATATAAGGTATCTGATAAGAATTTAATGTGTGACGTCACTCAATGAAACGTCGGGCAGATTGAAACGAGACGGTAATATTATCAAAGATTTACCCATTCAAACAGTAAACAAAACCCATCAAATTCGTTATCACAAATAATTTGTGTGCGTGTGTTGTCTGAGTGTGTGTCGGTGTGTTAGGATAAATATTTCGGTGATTTGAATTCTTTCTGGCGGGATCATGTCTTACATATGCAAAGTATACTACTATCTGTTAAATTTCAATTGTAATCTTAGCTACAAGATTTCTCTTTTTCCTTGTCAACTAATTTGGAACAATAGCAGGATTCAAGTTGATAACAAGCCAATAATTGCTTACCATGCATTGGAGTGAGCGTGACACATTTGCTTGTTACCAAATGGTAATACCAGTTCCTATTACCATGGTTATACGTACATTAGTTTAACCCCTCACTCATTCGCACAAAAATGGGAGAATCCCTGCTAGGGAGAATCCCCACTAGTGAGCCTCTGCCAATCGTAGTTCATGCGATTGAAAGATTAAAAAGAGGTGGGCCACGGTTGTAATATTCACTTCCTTTCGATCTAATGTCGTTAATTTTAAATCCATAGAAAGGATCAAGCTGCATGTAAAGCTCTTTTATGATTGCATAGAGTGTTTATTTTCAGTTGGAATTTCTTACAAGAATGATTTCCCTTTTAGCATTCCTCAAAGAATACTTTGTAACATAATGTTTTTTCAAGATTCAATAAGTTGCATGAATAAATTTGGTCAGGTGATGAAATGAAAGTAAAGCAGAGTTCTGGATGCGCTTTGGATTAATTCCAAACCCATACTCTATATGAGAGGCGATTCAAATACCTCTTTTCAAATCAGCAGAAGAAGGAGGAAACTTTATTTTTATTCTGTTTATCGGAAACTGCAATTGAATATTTCATTGTCATAGAGATATAATATACAATGTTCATGGTTCAGTAACGTACCGGCAAATGGTATGCGAAGGAGGGGCGGCGGTGAAGGGAGGGTAGCTATGACCATGAAAGGGATGCTATTGCCTCCTTTAAATTATGTTTTATATGAGTGATTATAGCTGGATGTAGTCGACCATGTCATAGTGTTGACTTGTACTGCACATATAAAAGCTATAAAAAATATCCAAACCCCGTCCTCGTCACCGTCCCTTTTTCGTTACGATTCAGTCTTTCAAAATGCAACAATTGTAAACAACGTGATCAAGTTGGCTGCTAATAGATCTAAATTTGATATTTATAAAGATGATTCTAATATTTTGTATTAAGCTAAATATACACGTGTGGAACACAGTCGTTTGGGCGGGCGGGGTGGGGCGGGACCTATCCGCGCAAATGCCGCAGTTTCAGAGGATCAACTTAGCAGAGTCACTGCGCACTAAACACAGTCTTGTAGTTGACGAATTCCCGATCCCTGTGTTTCCCAAATCTACTTGCATAAACTCAAAACCCGTGAATCCTGTTTCGGGTTTCGAGTAACCGTGCAATTTCCAGCCATTCAGATCCTTAAATAAGATTAGTCACATGAAGTTAACGTGTTTGACTTAAGTATTGTCCCTTCCTAATTCAAAACGGTACTGACATGTGAATAGGTATTGTTTGATCGTCTGCATAGAAAATGGTTGTAAAAGAACACAACTTACAGCAAGACCTCTCTTGCGAGTATAATCTTAAGCAACCTTTTGTGAATAAGAAGATTTCACGGAATCCGTTTGTCTTTTACTGCTTGTTTGGAGTCATCGATAGTATCGGGGCATAAGCCCATTGTACATTTACGTCTTAGAAGGAAACGACATTCTTACTGCTTGCTGCAATGTAAACAAAGACAAACGTGAGCGTCTTGTTAATAAAGATATTCAGATCCGTTGTTCTAATGAGTAAAACAAGATGAATAGAGATTTCGTTGAAGGCAGTGTCGTTCACTGTTACCAATAGATTGTATCCAACCAACAATACTAATTTAAGCTCGTAGAAAGTTAACTCGTCAAATGGTTAGGAGGGTAGAGCAGTGGACTGGTAACCTGATGAACTGAGTTCGACTCCATCAATGATAATACACGTTTAAACATTCTTTTTCTCTTTCAGCAGTCCACGCTGAAGTCTTTATATATTAATTCAACCATATAATTCACTAGCTGATGTGATGGCCGATGCTGTTAAGAGGGTGACGAAAGACTCATTCCTCGTCGGTCGTGTAAATCGTGGCTAGGGTTCAAGACAGGCCTCTGGCGATAATACCTCTGGCTGTGGCATGGTGCTTTTTTTGTGGCCTAGGATCCCGTACCATGTCTCCCTTGTTGTCGCAAAAGAACCCGGGAGGATGTGCAGAGGGTCGGTCAAATTGACCAGAAGCGTACTAGGTGGCGTGCGTGAATCCGTGCCTTTGGCCAGAGGTGGTGACATCTCTGCGACCGGCATGCTTGCAGCCACCGTCCACTGAATACGTGGCCTGATGACGCGCTATTCTCCTAAAAGTAAATCTACGGATGCCTTTAAAAGCCATATAATTATTTTATATAAAAAAACACCCTGTTTCAAACTAGCGCCACCGAATTCCTTAAAAGCCGTATTTTTCTTGTTACTCTGAAGGTGGAATGAATTTTATTGTAATGGGTTATTTTAGGTAAGCCAAGCCAAACATTCAAACAGTCATGCGGTTCATAAGGGTCTACAGGAGCTTACTTAAACTCATGCTTGACATAAATGTGTTGGCAAAGATTTACACAACTTACACCAAAACATGCATTATATTCGTTTCAATACCAGAGACATACAAGCTAGCAAGACCATGAGATAAAATTTTAATATACATAGAATTCAAACTATATCACTTTTGCAATAAAACAAAAGTGTCAATATGGTCCCTTTCTAAGCCACAGTGTTGTAGCAAATTCTCATACCGGATAGTAGGTAAACATTTTCGGAAACAGTGATTCTTAAGAACTTTGTTTGAGATTTACAAAAAAAAAATACCTCGTATTATGTTTTGATAACTTCAGAAACAAAACTAACTTTGATATACCATGGACCGTTATAAACCACTGCGCTCAGGCTAGCTAGGGTTGTATTCCTATAACACAATTTCTTATTTTTTGTTTGTTTCTTGAATGACCCTTTAAACAGTTGAGGTCCACTAGTTAAAGTGACTGGACCTTTTAGTTTAGTACACAGCCCACCAGACTAGTTCCTCAGTTGCACTACAAACTCAATAGGCAAAATTAAGATTATATGGTCTCAAATGACATGTTTATAATTATTACAAATTTATTAATGACAAATGGTGTTAAATGCCATCCAAGGGTGCTCTGTTGTTTAAATGAAGTTTAACGAACGTATTCTGGTTGACCTCAAAACCAACGGATTAACATTAACTATAAAAACTACCACGAGGAGCCGACGTCACCATCAAGTTAGCCTAAACGAATATTCCAGAAATAAGTGTCGTCAACGAAAAGCACCCAGGAAAACCAAACCACCGAACGTCTGATCCGCTCTCAACCCCAGTCCCCTTGCATCGAGACTGTGACTGTGTGATCGTCAGGTGTGTATCACCATTCCCCTCGAAAGAGAACAGATACTACACATGATCTTCGGGGATGTCTTCAACTCTTCAGTCGATCTGTTAGTTGAACTAGTTTGATCTCGGAAGAATGTTATCCGATTCCTTGTTCTTTATTCTATTTGTTTCATAAGTCAATGAATTGCATTCTGATGAACAATGAACAATGAACAGATGAAGATAACTGCCATTTCTGGAATACCAAGTACTCCCCGTTATGTCGAACACGTAACTCACTAATGGACTTTATCGATACTTAATGACGAACCACATCTGCCTTATTTGAAACAAGTTTATAACAATTGAGGTTAATGCCATTCAAGTTGTCCATTTGCTTTCATACTTCTCAAACCTGTACGACAAGATATATGAGCAGTCGAGAATGCACAGTGAACGTGTAGCGCTTTATCGGCTTCCGGTAACACGTATCAAACATTCAATTGATGTATATTGTTACGTGACCGTTCTCATACTTAATGTGGAGAACAGATCACGTGACATAAAAAAGGAGAACACGAGGATGAAAGTAAGTTTAAAGCATTTAATAAGCTATTTACATGGCAGAACAAAGTATAAATATGAACATAATACATAACTATAGTTTCTTAATTCAATTAACGTCTTTCTGGACTTGGAGAGCCGGGGGAGAGTTTCTGCTTATTTCTTGAGTTACCTTAGTGCTAGGCGGATAGTGTCCAGGTTTGCTTTAGAAGTAGTTCGGCTGGATGTAGATAAAGTTCAGGTAGAGCGACGAGAATCCATTAGAGTGAGTAGGTCGGAGTTCCGACAAAAGTATAGAGTTAAAATATATACTGTGTTTAAAATGGGCACAGTAATCAAGCCAAGGAACCATCAGAGGTGTGGCGACAACCTCTTAACGGAACGAACGGGGAAAACTGAGAGGGCGCTCAATCGGGCGTCTGCGGCTTTTATACCCGGAGTGTAAAGGAATGTTCCAGTAGGCTATGAATATTCACGAAGTCTGCGAAACACTTTGTTGGCGAGTTCCAGTTATGTAGAATGCGTGAGCGCATATGGGGTCGTAACAATCGGAAGACTCGGAGACTTGAATGGTAACTTATATTACGTAATAGGGTAGGTGAATAAGTGGGTTACATAACGACATAACGATATAACGACAAAAAGACATTAAGCATATGGATATTAATATCCTCTTACTTGAGGTACGTCTGTGAGGCTCATTTGCTTTCATTATTATCATTTGCTGCAAAATCAACTTTGGTAGCATATTTTCTCGCAATCTGGGAAATCAAACTCGACCTCTTCAAGGAAACTTAAGGTCCCTGAAAAATCACCGTGTCATGGTATCCCCTCGGCAGTGGCATTGCTAGGGGGTCAAGGGTGGGGGCACGTGCCCGGGCTCCGGGTTTGGCTGAAATGGGATAATGTTAGTTAAAAAAATAAGCACTTTTTAGAAAAATACATGACGAAATTGATGTATGTCGTCAGGCATGAATATTCTCCAGTGACTAATAAGAAGCTGAACTGAATGTAGTTGTTTTTATTAGCAAATTTATAGATTGTGATTTCTTTTCAGTCCATTTCGACCGTTTTCTCTTTGTTTTATCCTGACTGTAATGACTACATGTCACGGAAATTCCGGTTATTTCAGTATACAGTTCCAATGCAGTAGATTTCGAAAGGTGGAAATATATACCACGACATCGAGCGAGATTATCTGCTTTGGCCCTCCTTAGTATTGAGCGCGATGAAGCAGTCATCATTAACTTTGATCATGGGCGCAGATCCTGGTGGGGACAGCGGGACGCGTCCCCACCAACTTTTTCAGTGGTGGGGACATGATATACCGTGTTCCCACCAATTTTTCTTGACCAAACGCTGCATTTAAAATTCCCCTGTATTGAACTTTGGCGCAGTTTGATCCAGCATCGTGCAAATGACATTCAGCAGTTCTCATTTTATTATATTTATCCACAGATGTTAAATATTGGACGGAAATTGTATTTGAAATTTTAATTGTATTTGTTTTCTGAGAGAGGACCCCAGACCCATCGTATACAAAAGTCTACTTGGATTATTTGTCCCCTGAATTTTTTACTGCAGACGCCCATGTATTTCCCCAAACTAAAGTTCTAAGTCATGAGATCTAAAAGTTAAGGAGATTTGGGAGCATCGTTGGGTCTGGGAAGTGTTATTTCCGGCGATCTAGGAGGTAAATTTGCCAAAACAAATCTTGTACGCCACGCGCAAACCCATGGTCGCGCTCCGCTTTACATATAGTATCAGAGAACAGACACGCGTCCCCATCATTATCCAAGACTGATCTGCGCCCATGACTTTGATCATGTTATTGACTTATTTGCTGATGAAAACTCACGCAAAATGCAGTTGTGAGTTTAAACAATGTTCAATACAAATTAAGCAACTTACAAGACGCTACTATAAGATCAATTTAGAGAATAAGAATAATAAGCTGTATGCGATAAATACAACATCCTTACAACTTAGGTTAATGGTAAAGTTGTATACAAAGTTGCAAACATCATAATGCAGTTTCAATAGTAAGAAAAAACCTACTATCTATGAGAGAATAATAATAGTTATTCGGGTTTAAATAATGTGTTTTAGACAGTTTACTTATTTTTACAGTGCATGGTACGGTACGGATATGCTTAAAGTCCATGCAACCAATATCAATTTATTTCACAATATTATAATTATAATTTTCTACTCCTGCACCCGGGCGCCAAAACCTCTAGCTACGCCACTGCCCCTCGGTGGGGCCAGGGACGATTATATAAGAAAACCCCTGTCATGGGTTCCAAATGAGCAAAATATGAGACTGAAAATTAAATTCGTTTACAATTCGTTATTTGTACAAGTGCATGGATATAGATCCAGTTATATTTTTGTATTACGCTGTTTGGTCAAAGTAAGGCAAACCCGGTCACGATGTGGTTCCAATCGTTAACCTAAAATCCAATGGCGTGCGCAAGGAGGGAGGGCGGGAATGTCCCCTCCTCCACAAGATCTTTCAATCGCATCTGGCTGTTTCCATAAAATTGTCAGCCTCCTTTACCTAATTCGTCGCTGCTACTGGCATCTGTTCATGCTTGTATATAAAATAAGTCTCTAATAATATATTTACATACCCATCTTAGAAGAGTATATTCATCTTGACTGTCCGTTGGGAAGATTCAGGATACTGTATCGTCTTTAAGACCTTGAAAGATAACTTTAGGGAGATTTTTTGTCTTGATAATAAAGAAAAAGAGAGTGCTGATGATAGTGTTTCAATATACATAGCTACTCCGGTTTTCTTGATCTTAAGCATTAAAATATGCTAAATCTCTGTATAGCTGTTTTAAGGTTAACATTGATGGTGACGTCATTTCCTCATTGCATATCTAAAGGTCCACTCTTCTATCAATTTTAACTTATTAATATCATATAACAACAGAGAGCATCGTTGGATGACATTGAGCACCATCTGTATATGCATTGTTAACATGTCATCTGAGGGCCATAAAATGTATTGTTTTTCCCATCGAGTTTAGTGTTACATCAGATGGAACTGATCTAATAGTCCAATAGTTAGACTACATAGTCCAGTCACTTTAACTAATGAACGTCAACTGCTTAAAGGGTATACATGAGGAAAAAATGAATACAATAAGGAAGATAGGTCTAATAATAATAATGATAAGAAGAAAAAATAAATAAAACTAAGTAAAAATTAAAAGAAAAGAAAAGATCTTCATTCCAGCCTGACTAAACTTCAATAAAAGAAAATAATGTGTGTATTATGATTCCAGTTCATATCAAATGTCACAAACACAAATTAAACCGTATATCATATAAATAAGTGTGCAGCAGATTATGAAAAGTTATTCAGGTGGGAGTTTCTTGTACCGTTTCAATTGTGTATTTTTCTTGTTAGTCGAGAATTCATAAGCAACTTCATACCACAAAATATAATACCAGTGACTTTCAAACCATTTTACCGATTTGTTTTTATGAAATTGAAAGAGAGGATTTTGACAACCTCGAATAATTTAAAAAATAAGATATAGATGCATTTGCAGTTATCATCATGCAAATACTGGGATTATCAACTGCATTGATTGCCTTCTTGTTTTAACCATGATTGGTCCATTGTGTCAGCAACCAGTGTATCGTCTTTACTATATCAAACTGATTCGAAAATCATCTGCAGAGGTTTTCGAGATTTACGGAATAGTGTCGGAGCCTTTACATTTCCCTTTTGTACGAAATACAACCTGATCTTCAATCTGTTAAGCTAGAATGTCCTTCCTACAGATACAATGGAAATTAGATCGAATTATAGCTCGGCGGCTATTTAATGTTTTTGTTAAGTTTAACGACATGAGGTGGAAGGTAAACGTTACAGAGAGACACTGCATATGTGCTATTTGCTCAAATTGTCGGGGATAAAATGAATGGCATCTATCATCGATGAGGCATGTGTGTGTAAGGTATCTATAAACTCACTGCAAGTAATCAATGATAAAGACAAAGCGTGTGTATTGGCGATTTGTATGGAGCCAATATACTAAACACAGTCGTTAGAGGTGACTTAACTAAAGGAGGAGAATGAACCAAAATGTGACGTAAGAATTATTCAGACAACATAAGCGTGTGGATCGTGAACCCCGAAAGGTTCAGCGTTACATTAAAACATTAAGTCCATTACAAAAGCTCAAGCGATCTAAGCATTTCCGTTTTATAGTAATGACTTTGCAGCACACTTTTCTGTACGAGTTTGGCCAATTCTATATATAGCCTACTAAAATCGCGTGCCGGTAATTCACCTTCTACAGGAACGACGGAGAAGGGGGAGCTGAGGTGTGGATTTATTCGTCATTTTTAGATTTGCCATGTCTTAACATGTATAATAATAACCCAGGTAGATTATTGAAATTCGAGTCAATGTTACAAGTATATGACTGCATAGCACATTTGTGTATACCCTGTGACGTCAGTGAACAGAATTGTCCACAGTGCTTAAGATATCGACCCGGTTAAAACTGTCCGTAGTTAAAGCAGCCCTTGGAGTAAATGGTGATAAAAATTGCCCATATTGCTTCACCCTCGTATCCTCAAACCACCTTACCCTGCCCCACCCACCCCACCTCCATCCTCCTAAAATATACCTCTTGCTTTGAGACTGCTCATAACGATTGCAAATATAGGAGAGAAATTGATGGTTGATGAATATTGCATCAACCTCCCTACACCCGTAAGCAGGGGCGGACTGGGTCTTAAAACCGGCCTGGGCATTTTCTACCTATAGACCGCCCCATTATTCATTGATATGCTACTTACATAGTGATCGCCGTCCTGGGGTAGGGAACTTAGTTAAGTTAAGATGCAAAATGGTGCTATATTTCTCAATTTTGTAGGTTACAATCATCTTTTAAAAATGACCCAAAAATAATTTTCCAGAAACGACACTTGATTAAACTGTGGAAAGATAAAAACGTAAACAAAAATATAAGTTTTAGACTGGAATCTATTTAGTTTTTCAAGCATTTTGTGACAACATGCTTGATTTTTTTTTTTAAACCTAAATAAAATCCATTAGCACGGACGGGTTGCTAATAGCACGTTTTTTGTTACGAACTAACAGACTATAGCTTACTAACATGGTGATTTTATGAGCTGATTCCCACAGTTAAAAATATATATCTACACAGCCCGTCTGTATTCTATTATAACTATACTGTGAAAATGGGCTGTAAATTTCTACCAGGCTCCCCAGCCCACCGGCCCACCGGGCATTGCCCAAATGCCCGTGTGGCCAGTCCGCCACTATTTATATCAATTATTTTCATTGTATTATATTAATTATTTTCATTGTGAAATGAACATATTTTGGAAACGGAAAAGTTGAAAGCCTAAGAATAACATGGGGATATCAGAGACCTTTGATTATTATTATTATTATTATTATTATTATTATTACACGAGATTTATATAGCGCCTTATTCAATTAAAAAATTGCTCTAAAGCGCTTTACAGCAAAAGATAAAAAATTTGTTAAAAGTAAAAAAAAAATGTAAAAAGAAGTTAAAAAGGATATAAAAGTTAAGATTGTATAGAAAAATAATAATGTTAAAACATAAATAGAAAAATAAATAGAAAAATTATGACTAAAATACAATAATAACACCTAAATTAAGTATGTACAGCAAGTATAAAATAAGTACATTAATCTGTGTTGGCAGCTCTGAAAAACAGTGTTTTAAGTAATTTCTTGAATTGCGTTAAGTCTATATGAATATTGCATATGATTACAACTACAAGAAATTATATCCAAAGTAAATGAAGGGATATAATCATTATTAGCATTACAATATCTTTTAAGTCACCCTTTGTGACTAAATAAACTTTCTTTAGAGACTGGCATTCTAGTGCGGATCAGTACTTGAAGTCAAGGGCGTAGGAACCGGGGGGCTGAAAAATGTGGAGGGGCGGAAGTATCATTCCGCCCCCCCCCCCCCCGCTCCGCAAGTCAGAAAATCCCTTTTTCATTTCCAAATGAGTAAAAAAATCTCATTTGGAGCACCAAATTGCATCTAAGGCCAGGTGAAAATACAAAATTAAGTTTACAAAATGGAGTGGGTGTTGAAGTGTGCTATATTGCACCAAATTGCATCTGAGGCCACCTGGAAATGCCAAAAATTCCAAAGGGGAGGGGGACACCCCCTCCCCTTAGACCTTCCCCCAGGCCGGCCATCAGTCCTCAGCCCCCCCCCCCCACTCAAAAGTACCTTCCTACGCCACTGCTTGAAGTGTTCTTTGATTATATTATAGTATATACGAAGAAATTAAAGATATTATTAAAAAGGCATTCATGAAGGATCGCTGCAGGCTTTATTCTGCAGAAAAACAACAATAAATATTTACAAGTTTTAACGTAATTCTGCTTTCGTTTTTGTCTCTTTTTTTCTCTATCAAGTAAGTCCTTTGTCCAGTGGAATCACTCACAGAAGTGGTCGACAGTGAAATTCATCTCTCAATGGCTTCCTTAGAATGCAGACCAAGGCTATCATCCATTAATCTATAATACTGTACTTCCTTAAATGATTAAATGTCGCAATGAATAGCAAATCTTATATGATTTGTAGCGGTAAGGGACCCAGATACGCAAGAGCCTGCCCAGAGGCTTCTGTTGTTCAGGGACTTTATAATTCTATTGATTAACCCTCCTGGGTTTTCTAAACAATACGTATGTCGTCCATGTGCCACGACAAAACCGACAAAAAATGTAGAAACCAATTATGTAATCCGAAGTCATTGTGTGCAGTGGCGTAGCTACGGGGGGGCCTGGGGGGCCGAGGCCCCCCATGAAATCGGCTGCCCCCCCCACTGCCCCCCCCCCCCACTGGGAATGGGGTAAAAAAATGTTGTAAAAAAAAAATAAGTGCGATTCACTAATATTTTTTGTTCAATAATTTGGGAAATAGAGTTACACAATTTTCTCGTCTGCATCTGGTAGAATAAGAATAATACAATATCTGTAGTAATCATGAGAATGGTCACACAGCATGGCATGGCAATGGTCGATGCGACGATTGCGACCATAAACCACGAACCTTGTTGTGCTGCGCGATATCGATATCTGCTGAATATGTTCAGTGCTTCCACCTAGCGCAACAATCTATCAAAAGATTGGCACCGTTTGTACTGAGCCGAGGTATCAGGTATTCATATATTGCCTCGAGTCAAATAAATATATGAAGGTGCGGATCCAGGGGGTCCAGAGGGTCCGGACCCCCCCTGCTCTTGGCCAAAAAAAAAAGAGAAAAAAAAAAGAGAGAGAAAAAAATAATTAAATTAAACGCCAATTTTAAACATGTAGGACGTCAGAAAAGCGGTTATCCTCACAAGTCAGCCAGGTGTGTCTTTTCCGTCAAATAAACTATAGTGTGCACGCGTGCTACACGTGCCAAAAATGTCTTACAATCTCAATTTTCAGACAGAAAAGTTTCAAAATTGATGTGGTGTTCAAATTTTTTTGGGCGGTGAGGTTACAGAGCGGTAGGCTGCTAGGATGCGCTAACGAATTTTTCATGAGCAAACCCCTCACCCTTCCAGAATCCTGGATCCGGCCCTGCATCAAACAGTGGTGACGGAACGGGAGGGGATTGGGGGCTAAAGGCATTATGATTTTTGTATCATCTCAACTCATCTGGTATGTAATACCATATTTCATAGATTGTTTTTTTCTCATCAATTGAGAAATTGCAGACATGAGATCCATATTTTCAGGCTAGGTACATGCAGCTTAGAATACTCGGGAAGTGCCGTTTCCAGCCATCTGGGGGGTTTGTAAAGCCAAAAAATTTCTTGTACGCTCCGCGCCAACCGATGATGGCGCTCCGCTTAGATAGTCTTACGTTCAGGCGCGGCTGGACCAGTCAGATCCCCCCTGTCACAAACCCTGCATCCGCCTCTGATATGTCATTGAATATTCCACAAAACTACTTATTTTATGCCCACGAAACTGTCGAAACATGATTTTCCACTACTGGTAGAGATATAAAATATTGGTAATTCTGATATTCCTGCAAACATGCGGCTATGCCTGTTCACTACTCACTACTGTATCGCCTTAAAAAATGATGAGTGGAAATTATTTCTCCAGGACCATATCGTATCGTGGGTATTGAGTGCGTCTGATATACGAACGTACGTAGTACGTCTATGATGATATGCACTGTATTGTACTGATAAAAACATAGGTGAATTTCACTCCATGGGAGTGATCACTGAGCACATTCCGGTATAAGAGTGAATTTCCACTCCATTGGAGTAAATCTTGACTCCTAATAGAGTTATATTCACACATATTAGGAGTGAGGGATAACTCCAATAGTGTTAAATTTCACTCTTAATTTGAAGTGCGCCGAGTGATCACCCCAATGGAATGAAATCCACTCATTTGTTTTTAGAGTGTTGCTAGATATATGAAGAAGAAATTTACATACCAATACATGTTATCGGTCATCGATTGGCACAAAAACCCAGATTCTGATGACAGCTGCCTCAAAAAACCCAATAAATGGCCTAATTAGCACCGAGCCACCAATGTGGACCATTACCGAAACATCGATGCGTGTTAGTCTTCCATCCCCTTCCTCTAATGCTATTTAAGTCCACATGTGGGCATATCCTACAAACCTACCGGTAGCCCACAGGGGTTTGAGTAAGGAGAAAGGCCTTGACACCTTGAAACGACAAATGATGCCAACTTCCCTCAAGTTAAAAGTCTGGCTGAGTTGGCAAGGCAGTCAGCATGAAAGAGAAAAATTTTTTTTGGCATTTCTGTCACCAAAGTTGCACATCTTTTTGGTTGCTATTTTGCCTCACAGGTGCCATCTCCTGCGATCTGGGGGCTGCTGAAATCTCAAATTTTCTCTGTACGCTCCGCGCCAACCAAGGTGGCGCTCCGCTTAGATAGTAACCTCCGGCCCCCCCCCACAAGAAAGAACAGCCCCCCATGGGCCCCCCACTCAAAAAATCCTAGCTACGCCACTGATTGTGTGCATACAAAGTTATCGCCACACAATGACCAATAACAATTTAAGTCCTTATGTGGCACTAACAGCACCTCCACATAATGACCAAGAACATTTTATTTATCATGCGATCCTAACATGGCCACATAATGACCGCCAATACCTATAATCTTCACAAGTCGTTATACTTAAGGTGTACATGATGTTTTTCTGCATTTCTGTCGGTTTGCGCGTTTCCATACACACGTACATCACTTCACTTTTGCTGTGTGCTGGCCGAAGCTCAGGATGCAAAAGGAGGGCGTCAACACAAATCAACCTCACCTTAATGTAGGTGATCCCAGAAAGGTTCGCTAGGCAGCGTACATTAGATTGCAATATATTTACGAAGAAAGCATACTTTTTTTAAGAAAAGTCACTCAGGAAGAACATGGGCACGAATAACCAAACTACAAAACGACTGATACGCTCTCAACACCACTGTCCCCTTACATCGAGACTATGACTGTGTGATCATCGTCAGGTGTGTATCACGATTTCCCAAGAAGGGGAACATAATGCTACACATGATCTTATCCGAAAGCCAAAAGACTACGAAGAAATCATTGTATCAGTAACCTCAGAAAGCCTGGTATGAGATAAAACAGTGTAGTGAAGAGAATCAACTACGGAACGTTAAATACTTCCTCAGCAACATAATATACATTTGGTGTTCCCATTGACTTTAATTCACATTTAGATATTAATCTTATTTGTTCTCCTGTGCATTCATTGTCTTTTCTTGTAGCAGCTTTTGTTAGCTACTTGCTCTCCGTCTTTGCATATGATGACAAGTTAGTTAGACATTGTCAACCACTGCATATCATGACTTCATGACCATGTAGCATGTTAGCTATGTGAGGTCAAACATATGTCAACTAGTTAACAGCTGCTTAAAACCGCCTAGTTCATTCTTGCAGGAAGAGATTTGACCAAGCTCACCCATTCTGCAATGGCAAAAATAAAGGGTTCTGATATGACACTGCAGAAGCCCCAATGTAACTCCTTACATATTCTTCCAGTGTTAACTCCTTACATATTCTTCCAGTGTTAACTCCTTACATATTCTTCCAATGTTAACTCCTTACATATTCTTCCAATGTTAACTCCTTACATATTCTTCCAATGTTAACTCCTTACATATTCTTCTAATGTTAACTCCTTACATATTCTTCCAATGTTAACTCCTTACATATTCTTCCAATGTTAACTCCTTACATATTCTTCCAATGTTAACTCCTTACATATTCTTCCAATGTTAACTCCTTACATATTCTTCCAGTGTTAACTCCTTACATATTCTTCCAGTGTTAACTCCTTACATATTCTTCCAGTGTTAACTCCTTACATATTCTTCCAGTGTTAACTCCTTACATATTCATCCAATGTTAACTCCATACATATTCTTCCAATGTGTTGCTCTTGCAATGACTTTCTCATAACTCTACAAAAAACTTGTATTAAGCTAACAAAACGACGTTCATATAGAACGAAAACCAGCGGTATTTTTGACGTCACAGCTCTCGACAACAACAGGGGGAGGGGTGAGAAGTTCAAGTCATCCCCCCCCCAACTACATAAGGGGATGCACGTTTAGGGATGCGCTGTAAGGGTGTGGTAGAGGGGTCGCCTAAGCGACTCCCTTGTGAGGAGGGAGGGGGGATCTTGTGGACCTCCCCAGAAAGAAATCAAATTAGTATGTCAAACATTGTACTTTTACCATAAATATTGTCAGGCGTACGGGGATACGAGAGATGTACTACTCATTGTGCTGTGTTTTAATCTGACTCAATCATATCAATTTAATGTTACTTAAGGTCTCTAAAGATCTTGAGGTGATGCCTCATAACGTATCGTGTACTTTTACCTTTAAAAAAAATTCTTCTGAAATCTACAACATGTACAACATTTACAAGGTGCTGGTCTTAACACCTCCTTCGTGAATATGAAGTATTCTCGGTGATCAGTATGAGCATCAAAACTACAGTATGAAATGCCCAGCCCCCACCCCCCATCCCCAACAACATTAACAGGGTGCTGGTCTTTACACCTCCTTGGTGAATATGAAGTATTCTCGGTGATCAGTATGAGCATCAAAACTACAGTATGAAATGCCCAGCCCCCACCCCCCATCCCCAACAACATTAACAGGGTGCTGGTCTTTACACCTCCTTGGTGAATATGAAGTATTCTCGGTGATCAGTATGAGCATCAAAACTACAGTATGAAATGCCCAGCCCCCACCCCCCATCCCCAACAACATTAACAGGGTGCTGGTCTTAACACCTCCTTGGTGAATATGAAGTATTCTCGGTGATCAGTATGAGCATCAAAACTACAGTATGAAATGCCCAGCCCCCCCCCCCCATCCCCAACAACATTAACAGGGTGTGGTCTTAACACATCCTTCGTGAATATGAAGTATTCTCGGTGATCAGTATGAGCATCAAAACTACAGTATGAAATGCCCAGCGGCCCCCCCCCCATCCCCAACAACATTAACAGGGTGTGGTCTTAACACATCCTTCGTGAATATGAAGTATTCTCGGTGATCAGTATGAGCATCAAAACTACAGTATGAAATGCCCAGCCCCCCCCCCCCCATCCCCAACAACATTAACAGGGTGTGGTCTTAACACATCCTTCGTGAATATGAAGTATTCTCGGTGATCAGTATGAGCATCAAAACTACAGTATGAAATGCCCAGCCCCCACCCCCCATCCCCAACAACATTAACAGGGTGCTGGTCTTTACACCTCCTTGGTGAATATGAAGTATTCTCGGTGATCAGTACGAGCATCAAAACTACAGTATGAAATGCCCAGCCCCCCCCCCCCCGATCCCCAACAACATTAACAGGGTGTGGTCTTAACACATCCTTCGTGAATATGAAGTATTCTCGGTGATCAGTATGAGCATCAAAACTACAGTATGAAATGCCCAGCCCCCACCCCCATCCCCAACAACATTAACAGGGTGTGGTCTTAACACATCCTTCGTGAATATGAAGTATTCTCGGTGATCAGTATGAGCATCAAAACTACAGTATGAAATGCCCAGCCCCCCCCCCCATCCCCAACAACATTAACAGGGTGTGGTCTTAACACATCCTTCGTGAATATGAAGTATTCTCGGTGATCAGTATGAGCATCAAAACTACAGTATGAAATGCCCAGCCCCCACCCCCATTACCAACAACATTAACAGGGTGCTGGTCTTAACACATCCTTCGTGAATATGAAGTATTCTCGGTGATCAGTATGAGCATCAAAACTACAGTATGAAATGCACAGCCCCCACCCCCCATCCCCAACAACATTAACAGGGTGCTGGTCTTTACACCTCCTTGGTGAATATGAAGTATTCTCGGTGATCAGTACGAGCATCAAAACTACAGTATGAAATGCCCAGCCCCCCCCCCGATCCCCAACAACATTAACAGGGTGCTGGTCTTAACACATCCTTCGTGAATATGAAGTATTCTCGGTGATCAGTATGAGCATCAAAACTACAGTATGAAATGCCCAGCCCCCACCCCCCATCCCCAACAACATTAACAGGGTGTGGTCTTAACACATCCTTCGTGAATATGAAGTATTCTCGGTGATCAGTATGAGCATCAAAACTACAGTATGAAATGCCCAGCCCCCACCCCCCATCCCCAACAACATTAACAGGGTGTGGTCTTAACACATCCTTCGTGAATATGAAGTATTCTCGGTGATCAGTATGAGCATCAAAACTACAGTATGAAATGCCCAGCCCCCCCCCCCCATCCCCAACAACATTAACAGGGTGTGGTCTTAACACATCCTTCGTGAATATGAAGTATTCTCGGTGATCAGTATGAGCATCAAAACTACAGTATGAAATGCCCAGCCCCCCCCCCATCCCCAACAACATTAACAGGGTGCTGGTCTTTACACCTCCTTGGTGAATATGAAGTATTCTCGGTGATCAGTATGAGCATCAAAACTACAGTATGAAATGCCCAGCCCCCCCCCCCCATCCCCAACAACATTAACAGGGTGTGGTCTTAACACATCCTTCGTGAAAATGAAGTATTCTCGGTGATCAGTATGAGCATCAAAACTACAGTATGAAATGCCCAGCCCCCACCCCCCATCCCCAACAACATTAACAGGGTGTGGTCTTAACACATCCTTCGTGAATATGAAGTATTCTCGGTGATCAGTATGAGCATCAAAACTACAGTATGAAATGCCCAGCCCCCACCCCCCATCCCCAACAACATTAACAGGGTGCTGGTCTTAACACCTCCTTGGTGAATATGAAGTATTCTCGGTGATCAGTATGAGCATCAAAACTACAGTATGAAATGCCCAGCCCCCCCCCCCCCCATCCCCAACAACATTAACAGGGTGTGGTCTTAACACATCCTTCGTGAATATGAAGTATTCTCGGTGATCAGTATGAGCATCAAAACTACAGTATGAAATGCCCAGCGGCCCCCCCCCCCCATCCCCAACAACATTAACAGGGTGTGGTCTTAACACATCCTTCGTGAATATGAAGTATTCTCGGTGATCAGTATGAGCATCAAAACTACAGTATGAAATGCCCAGCCCCCCCCCCATCCCCAACAACATTAACAGGGTGTGGTCTTAACACATCCTTCGTGAATATGAAGTATTCTCGGTGATCAGTATGAGCATCAAAACTACAGTATGAAATGCCCAGCCCCCACCCCCCATCCCCAACAACATTAACAGGGTGCTGGTCTTTACACCTCCTTGGTGAATATGAAGTATTCTCGGTGATCAGTACGAGCATCAAAACTACAGTATGAAATGCCCAGCCCCCCCCCCCCCGATCCCCAACAACATTAACAGGGTGTGGTCTTAACACATCCTTCGTGAATATGAAGTATTCTCGGTGATCAGTATGAGCATCAAAACTACAGTATGAAATGCCCAGCCCCCCCCCCATCCCCAACAACATTAACAGGGTGCTGGTCTTAACACCTCCTTGGTGAATATGAAGTATTCTCGGTGATCAGTATGAGCATCAAAACTACAGTATGAAATGCCCAGCCCCCACCCCCATCCCCAACAACATTAACAGGGTGTGGTCTTAACACATCCTTCGTGAATATGAAGTATTCTCGGTGATCAGTATGAGCATCAAAACTACAGTATGAAATGCCCAGCCCCCCCCCCATCCCCAACAACATTAACAGGGTGTGGTCTTAACACATCCTTCGTGAATATGAAGTATTCTCGGTGATCAGTATGAGCATCAAAACTACAGTATGAAATGCCCAGCCCCCACCCCCATTACCAACAACATTAACAGGGTGCTGGTCTTAACACATCCTTCGTGAATATGAAGTATTCTCGGTGATCAGTATGAGCATCAAAACTACAGTATGAAATGCCCAGCCCCCACCCCCCATCCCCAACAACATTAACAGGGTGTGGTCTTAACACATCCTTCGTGAATATGAAGTATTCTCGGTGATCAGTATGAGCATCAAAACTACAGTATGAAATGCCCAGCCCCCACCCCCATTACCAACAACATTAACAGGGTGCTGGTCTTAACACATCCTTCGTGAATATGAAGTATTCTCGGTGATCAGTATGAGCATCAAAACTACAGTATGAAATGCCCAGCCCCCCCCCCCCCATCCCCAACAACATTAACAGGGTGTGGTCTTAACACATCCTTCGTGAATATGAAGTATTCTCGGTGATCAGTATGAGCATCAAAACTACAGTATGAAATGCCCAGCCCCCACCCCCCATCCCCAACAACATTAACAGGGTGTGGTCTTAACACATCCTTCGTGAATATGAAGTATTCTCGGTGATCAGTATGAGCATCAAAACTACAGTATGAAATGCCCAGCCCCCCCCCCATCCCCAACAACATTAACAGGGTGTGGTCTTAACACATCCTTCGTGAATATGAAGTATTCTCGGTGATCAGTATGAGCATCAAAACTACAGTATGAAATGCCCAGCCCCCCCCCCCCCCATCCCCAACAACATTAACAGGGTGTGGTCTTAACACATCCTTCGTGAAAATGAAGTATTCTCGGTGATCAGTATGAGCATCAAAACTACAGTATGAAATGCCCAGCCCCCACCCCCCATCCCCAACAACATTTACAGGGTGTGGTCTTAACACATCCTTCGTGAATATGAAGTATTCTCGGTGATCAGTATGAGCATCAAAACTACAATAAGAAATCTACCCCCCCCCCACCCCAACAACATTAACAGGGTGCTGGTCTTAACACATCCTTCGTGAATATAAAGTATTCTCGGTGATCAGTATGAGCATCAAAACTACAGTATGAAATGCCCCAATTATAATGTTCCTTTGATAATTTTATTTTACCTGTTGAATGTGTTCTCTTACATTGAACAGTGAAGACCCCACAATTAATATAAGATAAAATCAACTTTATTAAACTCCACAAGGGATAAAAATGCTCGCATAGAACAGTAAATAGTATACAAAAATATAAAATTCTAAAGGCATGTACAAATAATCCTACAATGGAAAAGGCAAGAGACAGGAACAGTCTTAACAAAAAGTACCAAAACAGGCAAACTCTAGCGTTTGAAATGAAGTTTTATGTAATGTGTAATATATGAGGAGGAGGGTCGATTTGTACTGTCAAAGGGCAACCGCATCCTACACCTTAGAGAGATCACCGCGCTGTCCAGATAGACGTGACGTGAGTGGCCATCATCAGGAATAACCTTGTCAAGTTTAACCACTATAGAAGCTGTTGGTCAGACGAGGCCATTGTTGGCTAAATTTCCTCGATCACACACCCCTCCCCCTCCCCTTTCTAATAATGGCTTCAAAATGGTGTTATCTATTACTCGCATTACCACCCCACGAAACCAACTTATATTGCCATAGCCTACAAATAACATGGCAAGAATAGTGTTATTAATACTGAATTTGTTCATCCTACGCAGACAACACATTCTAGAGTTCAGTTTCTTCAATAATACATTTACGTATTCATGCTAGGAAAGAGGTTTATATATCACCACCCCGAGATACTTATACTTATGAATAGTTTTAGTAATAGCAACCTATCGGAGATATGACGGTTAAACAACGAAGTCTTCGGCTTTGAGTACAGCGTTTCTGTATGTGTTACCGTGTTTGACGAATCTAACCTTAACTACCGACTTTACGATATGCGTTATAGTCATTGCCGCCTTTGCAATCCGCATTCCCCGTCACAATTTTGCAAGGTCGGTAGACGTGATTCCATAGTTTTCCCTTTGGAAAACCAAAAAGCTTTTTCCCGCTCCTCCACCATACGTTACGCGTGCGTGGATATAAGAGATAAGTCACACGAAAAATTGAGGGTTGCTCTCCGTTCATTGCCGTCCGTATTGTATACCCGCTTCAAACCACAACCTTTTTATCTCTGCCCTCTTGTCTTGACATTTACACGGCACACACAAACAGATAACAAGATACAAAAGTGACATTTGAAGTATGCATACAATACAAAGGCAAGCATACATACAAATGAGTTACATGTATACTATTGATGGCTGTCACAATAATCTATAATAAGGTTATACACGCAAGGTTCCCCGACTAACCCCCCTCCCCCCCCCCCCAACTGACTATAAGAACACTAAGGGACTATTTTGTTCCCAATAATTCCACGTTATTTTTTGTTGTTGTCCCAGTTAGAAATTGTTTGATCGTTTCAACCCCCAGTAATCTGAAAAGGAACCAAGAATGTCTATTAGACAAGTTTCTGGTAGATTGCTCGGAGTTCGCACCGCGTTATCAGTAATTTACCTTTGAACAAATATTCAGTGGGAGTATAATTGCCAATAAATATATTTTGATTATCGAGTATGTTTACACAGATTTACAGAACTCCTGCTTCGATCGGTTGTGTAGTAACAGAATATCATCTTCATACGGTATCCACTTGATTATTATTGGATCAGAAGGGGTTATATGTCGATAACTAGCTTAACTTCCCATAGCGTAAGCGACTTTTGTCGGTAAAATTCACCGTTAAATTCCAACATAGACGTTCACAGAAAGAAAACCAAACTAAGGGGGGTGGGGGTGGAAACGCTTCTGCCTAAAGGATGAACCGGTTAACTGTCATGGTTGAGCTTGTGTTTTTTTTTTTTTTACTTTTTGTGTTGGTATTTTAGGATTATTTTTATTAGGTTATTATTTGTTTTCACTGTATTTATTTCCTTTTTATCGTTTTTTGCTTTTGTGAAGCGCTTTAATACTGTTTGTGATTTAGCGCTATATAAATGACGTATTTATAATATATATTTGGCACCTGTATAGACTACAGGATATGGCATTCTCGGGCCTCCTCTGTTTTGTGACAATTTTGTTTTATAGTGACAAGTGCCGCATATACTCAGACAGGTAGGAAGAACTGCCGAGTGTGTGCTACAATGTATAGGCTCGGGTGACATGGCGGTACAGCATTTTCAGATAGTTTTAAGGCTCTGTTATATAGATTTTGAAGCATGTAAATACATATCAGAAAGAAAAATTACTCTTATTTTACTCTGGGGAATACCAGACCTCGGGGCCCGATAGTGCCGGTCCATGAGACGAAGCCCCGGGAAGCTGCAGCTATTCAGGGAGTTCTTGTTCTCTCGTATAACGAGTTTAAAGCACGAAAAAACATGTCAGAAAGAGAGCGAGAGAGAGAGCAGTCTTCTAATTTCAATAAAAATGTCAAACCTTTTGGCTTCATTCATTTATAAAGAACATATATTCAAGTGTAAAATATGCAGTGTAATGCTTAGCATTTCAACAAATATGGGGAGGCGGTCGGGGAGGGAAAATAAGATAAACGTAACATGTATGTGGTTCTGACGAACCTTTCCCTTCTTATAAGATTCAAGGGTACATATGTGCAAAAATACTGCCAATTCACATGAGGTGAACCATATATGGTAGAAAGTAATGGAATTTTGCGCGACAACGGTGTAATACTCTATACACAATGATAAATACTATACTCAAGTTTGAAATAACGATTTATTAGCTAAATTTCCTTAAATAAACTTATATCAGTATCGGGGACATCCACTCTTGGCGTTCCACAGCAAGCAGATCGGAATAAATATGATAACTCTGCCGATATTAAAGGTCAAAGCATTTACCACAAATAATTTGTCCCATTGTCTTATACACTAAATCGTCAAAGTACAGAGATCGCTCAGTCGTTCTATAGAACTTGTCACTAAATAAACATACCGCAAGTTCTCGTCAGCTGTAAACAAGCCGCTTTTCTCACCTGGTAGACAAATTTCCTAAGCTGGGTTTTATTGGTCTAATATGTTGCCACGTTGACCACTGTGTACTTGCTCTTCAGCATACAAATCACAAAAACTCTTAAAATGCACTCCTGTTGCCGTTTGTCACTTATCCAAAGGGAGAACAATTAGAGGGACAGATATCGACCCTATGTGGAGTATGCCACCTAAAGGTGTCCATACACAATGTATTACTACAATGACTTATACACAATAAATTTGTCACTTTTCAAGGCGACTATTAGAATATATAGAATTTCAATGGACTTGTGTTATATTATAGTTGATGGCTTTTCACTATCATTTATAGCCTACCCACATTGGCTATATTCAGTTAGAAGAGGAGAAAGTGTCTTAAATTGCCTTAATTCTATCATCTTCCAACCTCCTTACACTTTAACCATCAATAGTTTAATCCTTTCTATCTATATCTATATCTATATATATATATATATATATATATATATATATATATATATATATATATATATATATATATATATATATAGATATACATATATATATATATATATATATATATATATATATACATATACATATATATATATATATATATATATATATATATATTATGTATATATATATATAGAGAGAGAGAGAGAGGGGGGTGGAGAGAGAGTATATAACACATATATAGGACTCTGTCACTCTCTGAGACTCTGAGTTAAGGGTCATTTCTACTTTGAGAATACCTCGATGTCTGATATATAATTCGGAGAGTCAGTCTAATCTTCACATACCTTAGAAAGTGATAATATTATGGTTAATATATATTGATGATCGTTTACCCTGTGAATTAAATTAACCCTAAAATAAACTGTCCTGTTGACCGTTTTGCACACAGCAGGGTACCAAACAATAGAATTCAACAACAACGATCGTATCACTGCTGCTGGTAATTTAGCCACTTGGATAATAAATACAATAACGAGTTTCAAAAAGTTGATATAACAAAGTGGTATATACAACGCGAAGAGCTCCTTGCAAGTTATGTTACCGATGAATTTGAGACTAGTAAATCTTTAACCCGAACACGATTTCCGTTTCTGTTCATAAAATCGGTACTTAACAAAGTTGTAAAAGTCGTTATCAGGCTGAAGTTTCTCGGTCATGAGCCGACGTGTTTCATTTGATGGATATACTTTTCCCTGTGTTTTCATATTGGCGGTTTGTTTTTGCAAGCCCCGATACTTTTGACGTGCTCCGTTCAGCAAGCTCGGGAACATGCATTCAGCAACCTCCACAAATGACGTGTAGTCCTCCATTATACCCACTACATCAAAATAATGCACAACGTTCCATTTTGCTTTTTGTAAAGCCCAAGTTACATTCGTGCTGCACTTTGGGTTCGACCCGCAAAAATGTGCTATGGTTGACATTGCGGTAAATTTACCGGTGCACTCAGAACGATTTAGACGGACACATTGATCGTACGTCTCATTGGAAAGGTCTGTCAGGGTACTACGCCATTGTTTCTCTTTGTCCGTAAGATCTGTTTTGTCACGGTGACGTCGGTAGTAGTAACCAGATACAAGTCGACTAAACGGCTCCCTAATTACACTGATATACTTAACTGGTCTTCCTATGTGCTCACTTAAATCCACGAATCTGGCATGAGTGTAAACAAAACTAGGCTTAGTAACCGGTATGTTTCTCAGATTCTTGGACAGGAAATTCTTAGCGGATTCCTCATTAAAGACAGTTTCACGTGGTATGTTGGTTAGGTTGCTGTTTACCGTTATGCGGCCTTCACTATAGCCGTCATTCATCTTTACTAACGTCAAAAGTGTTCTGGATCCACACTTAGGAAGAGCATTAAACATCAGTAACGTGTCTGTCCTCTGAGTTGCTTGCTTCAGGGACAAAGAACGTGCAAGCGATGTTCGAGGAAGTGGGTTGGGAGAGAAAGAGGATGACTCAGTTGATGGACGCGTGTCCAGTTCGTTAAAGATACAATACAACAACAAGGTGCATGCAGCAACCCCATACGCAGAATTAAGACTCCTCATGGTGTCCTCGGTGTGTCCCCAGAGCGAAAATTAGGAAGTGTGTTCAAGATTGGTACAAGGTGAACAAACGTTAAATCCAGTCCATACGATACGTGTTCAATCTAAGGGATCGACCTCCAAGTTGTAGTAGGCTAGAGATTCTTTTCTAAAGTTAAGAAAGGGAGATAAACAATTGAATTAAGTTATTTTATTTGGAGGTGTGAAAAGACCTGTGCCTGTAACACATCTCTGTGATGATCGAGTCGATGTTTGATTCATAGTCTAATATTGTTAACAAACTCCAACAGCGATATTTGCACAGGACCCCGATGACGGCTTATGGCGGTGTATGGAGATATGATGTAGATTGAGCGTGGTGACAGTTACACCCTACGCATGTTAAGTCTTAAAACGCTACAACAGTACATGTATGCGCTCTATACGTTTCTCTACTACAATATATGGCGAATATCGTTACAACAGTACATGTATACGCTCTATCGTTGTATCATCCTGGCACTTATTGTTGGTCCTCCAATGACAGGAATTTGACCATACAATTATCGTTAATAACGTCATTAATAATTTGTATATAAAATCGACCACGATATAATTGTTAATCATAGCAATGTTACGATCGACATATGACAATGATTTGTGATAATGTAAGTAAATGTTAATCAGAATATATACAGTCAACTTTCATTTCAAACAATGAAGGAAAAACCGAAAAATTAATGTTCTATTTTATGTTGTACTTTTTGTATTATCATGATTAATAATCATTAGGATGGGAAATCTTTACTTGGTAAAATAAGCTATAGAAGAGTTCTTAGTTTGATTGATTGAAATATTATTTGGAGTGATATACTGGGTAGGTTTTGTAAACGCAGAAAAAAAAATCATGGATTCATTTAAATACTTACTCGCTGATAAACCTTCGTTCCTTTAAAAAAGATTAATAGGATCTCTTAGTCCAATCAATGTCATCATAGTTTGAGTAATGCTCGCTATAGGTTTGGTAAAATGATGGTAATCAAACCAATAATAATTTGCTTTAAATGCTATCAAAACATTTCCAGAGATAATCAGACGTCCACAGCAGAAGCCACCACTATTTAAATTATGCATTAGAAACTATACTTGCCATATCCTTAAAGAAAAAAACAACATTATTATTATTATTATATATATATATATATATATATATATATATATATATATATATATATATATATATATATATATATATATATATATATATATATATATATATTCGTGTAACCAATAGACGTCAGTTGTCGGTCGACAAGCTTAGTTACGAAAAAATCGTATCCATTAGAGTGAAAAACTTGGCACAATGATTAGTTCCAAGCACCCAGGAATAAGTACGTTTTCACTACTATTGTAGGTTACGTTGTACGGTGTATATGAGACAATGACAAGGCATTCCCTTTCAATAAAACATATTGTAAGGTCGTGGTTACGGTTAAAGTCCGTTTCCGTTTGATGTATAAAAGTTTTTCCTTAAGAAACACAAACAATTATATCACTTTGATATTTACATACCCTTGATGTTATTCATAACTGTTTCAGAATGTTCCAGTACATAATAATTGATCAAAGGCAGATAGTCTCCTCGTTGAAAGCTGTACACTGCAACATACATGAGAAGTACAGATGCAAGCATCCTAACAAGGACCTTTGTACACTCTGAGGCTATGAGCATATACGCCGTAGCTTAAGCAAACGGCAAACTGTTGTTTCTTCAGATTAGTCCATGCATTCACCAATCCTACAGACAACGGATGGTATATTCGAGTATTTGCTAAGTAAGTCAAATACTGACCAATTCCAATGTTTAACCGCGGATTTCGGTACTCGAGTAAGTTTTTCTGAAATTTGATGATGTGGATGTATTATAGACATTTAATGCATTCATTAAACGAATGACTGATATGTATGTATGTATTAAAGAAATTTAAATGTCTTTACTAACGATAACATTGAATGAATTGATGTATTCAAAACATTTAAATTTATTTACTAACGATAACATTAATGAATTGATGATAAGGCTGTATTTAAGACATTTAACAATTTCAAGTTAATTGACTGGAATAACAATAATAAAATAAGTCCTAGAGTAGGAACCTAATCCATTGTCATGTCCACAGCTCATGTTACAATTGCAATGTCCTTTTACCACATGGTAGAACTGCACTCTTAGAACCAAATCAAAATATTTAAGGGGAACATCCCTATACATGAAATAGTTAAAATCCTATCGATTGTGTTAATTGCAGCACCACTGTAACTAGTCACTCTAAACATCTATATTTTCAGATATCATCAACATATGAAGTGAAATGAGCAGGTAAATTGGTTGAAAATAGAATTAAATAGATTGAAAGGACAATATTGTAAAATTGTCGAATTATTACTTTTTACTTTTGTGATCACTTTTTCTAATAAATATACAAACGGTGTGGAGTGCTATTGTTTGTTGTTTTTATATTATTAGTCACTGTATGAAATGAAAATAACTAAAACTTCACTGATTCAAATGTAATATTTAATCGAAATGACTAAGACACTGCGTAAACAAGCAGAGAGCAAATGAAACTTGCTTTAATTAGACGAGCGGTGATTAACACAGATGCCGTTGATAAATAGGTGACTGAGTTCGAGTTAAACAGCCAAATGAAGGAAATACAGATTCTGATAGAAAAGTTAGATTTACTCATGACAACAATGCAATAACGTGTTGATTGAATTGATGGAATATTGAATGGTATTTATAAGATAGGGACATCAATAACTCAATTGTCGATAAGCATCAATATGTAATACAGCTGGGAACAAAAAGTGGAAGCGAGAATGACCATGTTGAGGATTGTATCACCTACTTAATGTAATATACTCAGCAACTAATATAATGCTTAGAACTACTGTAATTCAAATCTACCACTAAAGTAATAACATTCATACAATAATGCTATAAGCAAATTAACCACTGATGTAATAAGCAAGGTAACCCCTATTTAATAACCCCTAATGTCATAAACAAAGTACCGGTATTGCATAAGCATGGTTAGCAATTGATTACACGCAGGTCTCAGTCTATAGTGGTTGATTTTTATTAACAAAAGTGGTTAGTGTTATAGGCTACATTAATGTATGGTACAAGTTGATGTTTGACATTATAAGCAAAGACATGGAAAACTTGAAAAACTCACTCACAAAGGTATTCATAGAAACGCGGCTATACGCTATCTTGGTGATAACGTAACGTAAAACACTTTATTTTAACAATGTTCCCCTTATGAGTACATCTCGTACGGTATATAGTTTCTTCTATATATGCGACACGTTAAACTGACAGTAGGCCTATGTCAAATAGACATAATAGATTTAGTTGGGTCTGTATAATCTGCACACTACGCTATATAACTATGATTCATACTTAGCCCTGCTATATATGTATTGACTAACAATCCTTGTATTGTGTGAAATCCTTGAAATGTGTGAAATCCTCCACGCTCTGGTGGTGCCGACGTTGTACTCAAAGACATGTACAGGTCTACTGAGACTGTGTATTAAAGTAGGACCCACTCAACACAGGTGAAAACTGTCTGTACGTCCATTACAGATTAAACGCGCCCACGCAACACAGGTATACACTGTCTGTACCAACGAGGTAAATGAATCTGGAGGATTCATGTCAATTGGGTGCGCGCGTACCATGTATGGAGGGTCATGTGATGTGTTCCAGGGTGGTACCAAACTGATATTTCTCTGTAACAGTTCGAGGATAGTGTTAGTGACTTCGTAAAAGATTTGCACCAAGACGGATCGGACATGGGAACTAACGGCATAAGGAGGTACTGGTACTTCAGGCCTACGAAATAGTGCTAATATGCAAACGTTCAACTTTATTCTCTTGAATGAAGGCAGGCCTTCTACATAATAGATCTTACTTATTAATACAGCTCCAGGGGCAAGCTTTGTCTCATATGGCCTAACGTTATTACTACTTGCTCTAAGTGAATGTAGAAATGGGAAATGTGGGGAAATGTTTAGTTCAGTGCAACCACGGAATTCTCCATGGAACAGAGCCTAATGCTGCTCGACGGGAATATAGCTATCACGTTAGGCTACAGGCACGGTTATTGCTAGGTAACGGGTGTCATCTGCTGCTCTAAGCACGCAAACACATTTACGTACTAGTTGGGTGAAATCATCATGCGTAATAGGGAGAGTAGTATATTAGTACCACCCTGGAACACATCACATGACCCTCCATACATGGTACGCGCGTACGCGCGTATTTACTGTGTAATAGTTTCTCCAGATTCATTAAACTCGTTGGTCACAGCTGTACGTCCATTACAGATTAAACGCGCCCACGCAACACAGGTAAACACTGTCTGTACGTCCATTACAGATTAAACGCGCCCACGCAACACAGGTAAAAACTGCCTGTACGTCCATTACAGATTAAACGTGCCCACGCAACACAGGTAAAAACTGCCTGTACGTCCATTACAGATTAAACGTGCCCACGCAACACAGGTAAAAACTGCATGTACGTCCATTACAGATTAAATGTGCCCACGCAACACAGGTATACACTGCCTGTACGTCCATTACAGATAACGCGCTTGTTATATAGCTAGTTTGTCTCTTGTTTCACGAAGTAAAATACATTGGGAATTCCGAGATAAAATTCCTGAGGTATAATATAAGGAGAAAGAGATTAGAAATTACTTGGGGGAACTGAGCCTAGAATTTTGCTGTTAGAACCCATAAATGATGTTTCCAGTCAGTGTCTATACGCGAAATCTTTTCTAAGTTAAATAATTATATATTATAAATTGTGTGTGATACAGAGAGAGTATATGTGGGGCTTATATTGATATGTGTGCAGTGTGCTTTCCTTCTTTGATTTATGTAGGCTTATATCAGGCGCGTATCCAGGATTTTCTAACCCGGGGGGCGCGAATTACCATCTAAGCGGAGCGCCACCATCGGTTGGCGCGGAGCGTACAAGAAAATTTCTGGTTTTGATACCCCCCAGATCACCGGAAATGGCACTTCTCGGGCTTGAAAATGACCAACCAGATGTACACTTTTGCCTGAGAACCAAGTATTTCCCAAAAGTTTTTTTTTCCATCTATAACCTTTTTGAAGGTTGTAACCAGTCACACATCATGTTCGACCTCATTGCATGTCCTATGGATCATTGCTTTTTTAGGTGATTCTACGTCACGGCCCACAATATCCGAAACCACCACTTTTGAAGGTTTTAAGCCCATTATTTGTTGAGAATTTGAAAATTCACATTTCTCGTGAATAAAAATCACTTCAAAACATACCCATAATGTTGCACAAAATTCAATCTATGGACAACCACTGGCGGATCCAGGGCCTTTGTTTGGGAGGGGCCAAAGTGGCATCAGAGTGATATGGGGGAGGGGTCTAAGGGAAAGGGGTCTTTGGAAAATTTTCTATTGCTGAATGCCCTCAGATGCAATTTGATGCGACAAAAGTGTACAATGGTGATGTTAATTTACTTCTAAAAAATGTTTCCCCGGTGTAATTTTCTAAAATATATATGAAACAAAGTTGGGATCATCTTTCTCAAGAAATTTTATTTCTCATAGGTTATAAATTTCTTACAACCAAGTACCAACCTGTAACTGCAAAAATGGTGTTAAACTGTAAATCCTCATGCTCATACATTTACATAGCTCCCAACTCTTGAGAAGGCAAATGCTGGTCCATGCCACGAATCGCCGTCCTGGGGGAGGGGTATAAGGGGAGGGGGTGTCCCCCTCCCCCTTTTGATTTTTTTTTGGAATCCTGGTGATGCCTACATGTAAAATGGTGGCACTTAGAAAGGCTTTTGTCACCCAAAATTTTCTGAGAAATATGCAGTTTTTTGTGTGTAACATCAATAAATTGAATAATAGGTGATAATTCATTCTTTCCCGTGGCATGAAAATGTTCGCTGCTCGCCCCAATGAAAAGAAATATAGGCTAATTTGAGGTTCAAATGATGCTGTAAAGGAGGTTTTATACTCTATTATGCTAAATGCTAAAGAAATGATGGTTGCTAAGTCAAAATTTGATGCAAATTTTTTTATGTATACTTGACAATTACAATGCGGTTTTTTCGGACGCTTGTGCGGGTCAGCCGGTTTGGGTGTTAGAATGCGGGTCTAATTCCCGCGAATTGCGGGTCAGTTGGGAGCTCTGTATTTAATTTTAAACCAGAAAACGAAAAGGTTTAGACTAGTCTACCACTGCTATTCCTCTCGATTTTGTTAATTTCCAATCATATGATTTAGCGGATGTTCGGAAACACTTTTTGGCTCACCTTTGGGGGGCCATGGCCCCCGCTTTGCCCCCCTTGGATCCGCCAGTGTGGACAAACAATATAGAAAAACCTCCTTCAACCCCTAATAGACAGGTCAATATTGCACGAGTAGAAGAAAGTATGATGAAGAATGTTGGTGAGGAAATTTTCGAAAATTCAGACACAGTTAATTATTGGTGTACAAATGTTAAACCTCTTATAATGGCTATTATAAAACTTGGTTGAAGGAAATGATAAATACCAGATATTTCCGATATCAGGTATATCGAAACCGAACACTACACACATAGGCGTAGGTCCCGTAGGAGGCTGGGGCTGCAGCCCCCCCCCCCCCGCAACCATTTTTTCGGGCACCTACTGAAAGAAAAATAAATAGCAATGAATAGCTTAAAAATTATCTCCTTGGTAATTAAAATAAAGTTCTAAGCTTGGCCGACATTACTACTGTAAAAGAGAGTTTTGACATAAATGGATCTGTATGCTTTTTCTCCATCTACATAAGACATTTGGTTGTTTACATTAGCATCCGGCGGTATACTGTGCAACTTTCACGGACCGTGCGGTACACTATGCCATGCAATGTAATGAGCGATGCTTGCTTATATGATATTGGCATCGATATGTTGAACGCGCGCAAAGCGCGCAAAAAATTTCGGCTTTTTTTCGGGCAAGTCGTTACAGCCCCAAATCCAATTAGGCTCCTACGCCTATGACTACACACATAGACAGTTTTTTTGAGGCTGTTCATGTGGAACATGCATTTCAATGCTCACTGATGTGATGTTATATCTGCTCTTTGCTTTACAAATTCGAACAGGCGTGTAGCGAGTAATTGCCAAGGGAGGGGCGAAGCCTGTAGGCAAACTATCTAAGCGAAGCGCCACCATGGGTTGGCGCGAAGCGTACAAGAAAAATTTTGGCCGAAAATGCCTCTCAGATCGCTGGAAATGACACTTCCCAGGCCTTGTAAGCTGCATCTAAGCATTGTCTATTTTGAAATTACTAGCGATGTCATAAAGAAAATTTGCTCGGGGGGGGGGGGCGGTCGCCCCTTCCCGAAATGCGTCATGTTCCCCGACGACTCGGTCGAGTTCAAGACCAGCCACAGTTGGTTCCATATAGCACAATTGTACTACAATTTGTACAATTGTTTAAGGCTTCCATACACACACGCGCGTTATGATAGACCATATATAGTATTTATATAGATACATTAGTGAGAGAGGAAAAATGGAAACGTCAAAAATGGAGTTGTCGGTGTAAGGGGTAGGGTGAGGCGCACACCCCCTCCGTAATCCTTGATCTGTCACTGGCTACCCTGTGTATATAATTGGGATCAGCGCTTTAACTATGACTGTTCCTCTTTCTCTTCCCGAGGTCTTGGCTATCTTCTACTCCCTCCTTTCTCCTTTTTCCCTCTTTTTTCTTTTTCTTTTCCTTTCCTTTCTCTCCTCCTTTTCTTTTTTCCCCCTCCTTTTCCCTTTTTTCTTCTGTTTTTTTCGCTCCTCTTTTCCTTACCCGGGGGGCGCGCGCCCCCAACGCCCCCCCTGGATACGCACCTGTATATATATATTTTTGGCTCTCCATTAATTTCAGCTTTATTAAATAAAATGAAGGAGAATATTCAAAGAGTAAACATACCTACCGATATATCCGGCGAGAGATTGTTCATAGTGCATGTGATAATTTCCTTAATGTGTTGTTTGTTCAATCCGCCAACTCTCTAATTGGTCAAATTCCTACAACGACAAATACAGAAGATTATGGAAAAAGCGTACTTAAGTATACTTCAACAAGGGCGGCGGAACCGAGGGGGCACAGGGGGCACGTGCCCCCCACTTTTCCTCAGGTTAAAAATGTGCCCTTTTTCTACATAAAAATTTAGGTGTCTCAAGTTAGCAAGAGGCCAGGGAACCAGAATGTACACTCGGGAAGGGCCGTTTCCAGCCATCTGAGGGGTTTGTACAACCAAAAATTTCTTGTACGCTCCGCGCCAACTGATGGTGGCGCTCCGCTCAGATAGTCGTGCATACAACTTTGCAAATCCTGGCTACGCCCCTGACTTTTAATGAATATCTGTGGGTCAAACTCAAAGCTATTTCGAATGGAAAAAAATTGTTAAGATATTGACAAGATATAAACTCTAATTCGGAAGATTCCTACATTAGCAACAAGCATGATATCACCTCATCTTGTCTCAAAAGAAAACCTGTTCCTTGTTTCCCAATTTGCACATTGGATATTGCAGTGCTAGTGTGCATAATTTCCTTGAGGGGGGGGGGGCGTTGATGGAGTGATGTGTATACGCAAATAAGATAATACAATAAGAGTTATAAAGGGTACTAAATATAAGGCTGCATCAGTACCATCGAATTTCTGCAAAGTGCCCTTTGATGTCGGTGCCCCCCCCCCCAGATTAAAAGTGCTTCCGCCGCCCTTGTACTTCAAAGGTGGCAGTATGGTAAACGAGTTATCCAAACTGTGTTACAAATTAACTTCTACATAATACCTGCCAGGTTTTCCCTTGCTACCAAAAGTGAATTCAAGTTAATAACAGCGCTACACCTGTAAAGATACAAGACACTTCCATTTGCATTGTTTGAGTTAAATTAACGACTAAAATTGACCCTATAGCCTTCTAAATCTTATATTACTGATGAAGCTTCCGTGAAGAAAATGGTTTAGCTTGGTTCAAGCCTATACTTACGTTCCTATCCGTGCTTGCTTAAGAAACAACTTTTGTTAGTGGGCCAAGGAAGGCCAACTTTGTAAGGTTCTAAAACCGGGAGAATTAGAAAGCCTCGTCATCTGAAAGCAAGCTTGTGATCTGATCCTTAGCCGCCTCTAATGATCACGAGCTCGTAATTAAGAACTTGAGTGACTTCCTTATGGGGGTGGGGGTTGTCCGTTATATAACAACGAGCGCGTTGTTCCTTGTTAACGTATAGCATAAGTACATGTAAACCGCTTACATTGTATATACCTTGACCGAAACTGAGAATTTCTTATAACAGTATAAGCAACGTTTTGGCCAACAACCTGCGTTTGATATTCCTGTCGAGGTGCTCAAACTAAATGAGCGGCTTAAGGCCGGCCTGAGGTGGTTGATACGGGGCGAAACACCGAGCCCCGTAGTGTTACTGGCCCAGTGCTTATAGAAAACGGTTCACGCAGTACATTCCGTTTAAAAGTGACGAGTTTAATATCATCATGAAGGTTTAAGAACACAATCTCATTACGCTAGTGTGCTCTGCTGAGGGCCAATCTGGAATTAAACGTAATTGGCACATGGTTACCCAAATAAATCGTTACGCCTCTGGAGCAAAATTAATATATGGCGTGTCAAAATTACGCAAAATTCTCAGTGATGAAAGTACAATTGTGTGTGTGAGAGATAGAGAGAAGTGCATGTGAGGGTTTGTTATCGTGTGGGTAGTGTGAATAGGTATAGGAACCCAATTTTATTTGGGGGCTGTAACGACTTGCCCGAAAAATTAAAATAAACATTTTTCGCGCATTTTTCGCGCGTTAAATATCTTAATGTACATATCATATAGGCATGCATCGGTTATTACATCGCATTCGATTTAAATGTACCGCACAATTATGTAACGGTATACCGCCCAATTCGATTTACGGTACCGCTTATTCGATTGATCGGTACCGCACATTCGATTTAACGGTACTGCACATTCTACTAATCGGTACTGCACATTATATTGATTGGTACCGCACATTGGATTGATCGATACCGTATATTCTATTTAACGGTACCGCCAATCGATTTAACGGTACCCCACATTCTATTGATCGGCACCGCTCAGTCTATTTAACGGTACCGCACTTTCTATTAATCGGTACCGCATATTCGATTGATCGGTACAGCAAATTCGAAGCAACGGTTCCGCACATTCGATTTAACGGCACCGCACATTCGATTAGTCGGTACCGCACATTCGATTTAACGGTACAGCATATTCTACTAACAGGTACAGCACATTATGTTGATTGGTACCGCATTTCTATTCAACAGTTCTGCAAATTTGATTTAAATGTACAGCACATTCGATTTAATGGTATCGCACATTCCATTAATCGGTACCACACATTCGATTGATCGGTAACGCACATTCGATTAATCGTACCACACATTCGATTTAACGGTACTGAACATTCGACTTAACAGTACCGCACATTCTATTAATAAGTACCGCACCTTCGATCGATCGGTACAGCACATTCAATCGATCGGTACCGCGGCAATTCATCGGAACAGCACATTCGAAGTAACGGTACCGCACATTTGATTGATCGGTACCGCACATTCGATTGATCGGTACCGCACATTCGAAGCAACGGTTCCGCACATTCGATTTAACGGCACCGCACATTTTATTAAACGGTACCACACATTCGATTTAACGGTACCGCACATTCTATTGATCGGTACCGCTCATTCTATTTACCGGTACCGCACTTTCTATTAATCGGTACCGCACATTCGATTGATCGGTACAGCACATTCGAAGCAACGGTTCCGCACAACGATTTAACGGCACAGCACATTCGATTGATCGATACCGCACATTCGATTTAACGGTACTGCACATTTGATTTGAATGTACCGCACAATGGAATGTGCGGTACCGATAAAACGAATGTGCGGTACCGATAAATCGAATGTGCGGTACCGTTAAATAGAATGTGTAATACCATTAAATGGAATGTGCGGTGCCGATAAAACGAATGTGCGGTACCGATCACTCGAATGTGGGGTAACGATAATTCGAATGTGCCGTATCGATAAATCGAATGGGCGGTACCGATAAATCGATTGTACGATACCGATAAATCGAATGTGCGGTACCGATAAATCTAATATGAGTAAACGAAAAATCGAAAGTGCGTTACCGATAAATTAAATGTGCGATACAGATCAATCGAATAAGCGGTACCAATAAATCGAAAATGCCGTTTTGATTAATCGAATGTGCGGTACCTTTCAATCGAATGTGCGGTACCGAAAAAGCGAATGGGCGGTACCGATCAATCGAATGTGCGGTACCGATAAATGGAATGTGCGGTACCGATAAATGGAATGTGCTGTACCGATAAAACAAATGTGCAGTACCGATCAATTGAATGTGCGCTACTGATAAATCGAATGTGCGGTACCGATATATGGAATGTGCGGTATCGATGAATCGAATGGCGGTACCGATTAAACGAATGTGCGGTATCAATCAATCGAATGTGCGGTACCGATAAATCGAATTTACGATACTGATAAAACGAATGTGCGGTACCGATTAATGGTATATGTGCCCAGCCAATCAATCGAATGTGCGGTGCCGATAAATAGAATGTGCGGTACCTATAAATCGAATGTGCGGTACTGATAAACCGAATGTGCGTGACCGTTCAATCGAATGTGCGGGACCGATCAATCGAATGTGCGGTACCGATCAATCGAATGTGCCGTATCGATAAAACGAATATGCAGTTTCGATAAATAGAATGTGCGGTACCGATCAATAGAATGTTCGGTGCCGATGTATCGAATGTGCTTTACCGATATATGGAGTGTGCGGGACCGATCAATCGAATGTGCGGTACCGATCAATCGAATGTGCTGTACCGATAAATCGAATGTGCGATACCGATTAATTGAATGTGCGGTACCGATAAAACGAATGTGCGGTACCGATCAATCGAATGCGCGGTACCGATAAATCGAATGCGGTACCGATCAATCGAATGTGCGGTATTGATCAATCGAATGTTCGGTACCGATCAATCGAATGTGCGGTACCGATTAATCGAATGTGCGGTAAAGATCAATCGAATGTGCGGTACCGATCAATCGAATGTTCGATACCGATCAATCGAATGTGCGGTACCGAACAATCGAATGTTCGTTACCGAACAATCGAATGTGCGGTACCGATCAATCGAATGTGCGGTACCGATCAATCGAATGTGCGGTACCGATGAATCGAATGTGCGGTACCGATCAATCGAATGTGCGGTACCGATCAATCGAATGTTCGGTACCGATCAATCGAATGTGCGGTACCGATCAATCGAATGTGCGGTATTGATCAATCGAATGTTCGGTACCGATCAATCGAATGTGCGGTACCGATCAATCGAATGTTCGTTACCGATCAATCGAATGTGCGGTACCGATCAATCGAATGTTCGTTACCGATCAATCGAATGTGCGGTACCGATCAATCGAATGTTCGGTACCGATCAATCGAATGTGCATTACCGATCAATCGAATGTTCGGTACCGATCAAACGAATGTGCGGTACCGATCAATCGAATGTGCGTTACCGATCAATCGAATGTTCGGTACCGATCAATCGAATGTGCGGTACCGATCAATCGAATGTGTTGTACCGATCAATCGAATGTGCGGTACCGATCAATCATATGTGCGGTACCGATTAATCGAGAGTGCGATACTGATCAATCCAATGTGCGGTACCGATCAATCGAATGTTCGGTAGCGATCAATCGAATGTGCGGTACCGATCAATCGCATGTGCGGTACCGATCAATCGAATGTTCGATACCGATCAATCGAATGTGCGGTACCGAACAATCGAATGTGCGGTACCGAACGGTCGAATGTGCGGTACCGATCAATCGAATGTTCGATACCGATCAATTGAATGTGCGGTACCGAACAATCGAATGTTCGATACCGATCAATCGAATGTGCGGTACCGATCAATCGAATGTGCGGTACCGAACGGTCGAATGTGCGGTACCGATCAATCGAATGTGCGGTACCGATCAATCGAATGTGCGGTACCGATCAATCGAATGTGCCGTATCGATAAAACGAATGTGCAGTTTCGATAAATAGAATGTGCGGTACCGATCAATAGAATGTTCGGTGCCGATGTATCGAATGTGCTTTACCGATATATGGAGTGTGCGGGACCGATCAATCGAATGTGCGGTACCGATCAATCGAATGTGCTGTACCGATAAATCGAATGTGCGATACCGATTAATTGAATGTGCGGTACCGATAAAACGAATGTGCGGTACCGATCAATCGAATGCGCGGTACCGATAAATCGAATGCGGTACCGATCAATCGAATGTGCGGTATTGATCAATCGAATGTTCGGTACCGATCAATCGAATGTGCGGTACCGATTAATCGAATGTGCGGTAAAGATCAATCGAATGTTCGGTACCGATCAATCGAATGTTCGATACCGATCAATCGAATGTGCGGTACCGAACAATCGAATGTTCGGTACCGAACAATCGAATGTGCGGTACCGATCAATCGAATGTGCGGTACCGATCAATCGAATGTGCGGTACCGATGAATCGAATGTGCGGTACCGATCAATCGAATGTGCGGTACCGATCAATCGAATGTTCGGTACCGATCAATCGAATGTGCGGTACCGATCAATCGAATGTGCGGTATTGATCAATCGAATGTTCGGTACCGATCAATCGAATGTGCGGTACCGATCAATCGAATGTTCGTTACCGATCAATCGAATGTGCGGTACCGATCAATCGAATGTTCGTTACCGATCAATCGAATGTGCGGTACCGATCAATCGAATGTTCGGTACCGATCAATCGAATGTGCATTACCGATCAATCGAATGTTCGGTACCGATCAAACGAATGTGCGGTACCGATCAATCGAATGTGCGTTACCGATCAATCGAATGTTCGGTACCGATCAATCGAATGTGCGGTACCGATCAATCGAATGTGTTGTACCGATCAATCGAATGTGCGGTACCGATCAATCATATGTGCGGTACCGATTAATCGAGAGTGCGATACTGATCAATCCAATGTGCGGTACCGATCAATCGAATGTTCGGTAGCGATCAATCGAATGTGCGGTACCGATCAATCGCATGTGCGGTACCGATCAATCGAATGTTCGATACCGATCAATCGAATGTGCGGTACCGAACAATCGAATGTGCGGTACCGAACGGTCGAATGTGCGGTACCGATCAATCGAATGTTCGATACCGATCAATTGAATGTGCGGTACCGAACAATCGAATGTTCGATACCGATCAATCGAATGTGCGGTACCGATCAATCGAATGTGCGGTACCGAACATTCGAATGTGCGGTACCGATCAATCGAATGTGCGGTACCGATCAATCGAATGTGCGGTACCGATCAATCGAATGTGCGGTACCGATCAATCGAATGTGCGGTACCGATCAATCGAATGTGCGGTACCGATCAATCATATGTGCGGTACCGATTAATGTGCGATACCGATCAATCAAATGTTCGGTACCGATCAATCGAATGTGCGGTATTGATCAATCGAATGTTCGGTACCGATCAATCGAATGTGCGGTACCGATCAATCGAATGTGCGGTACCGATCAATCGAATGTTCGTTACCGATCAATCGAATGTGCGGTATTGATCAATCGAATGTTCGGTACCGATCAATCGAATGTTCGGTACCGATCAATCGAATGTGCGGTACCGATCAATCGAATGTGCGGTATTGATCAATCGAATGTTCGGTACCGATCAATCGAATATGCGGTACCGATCAATCGAATGTGCGGTACCGATCAATCGAATGTGCGGTACCGATCAATCATATGTGCGGTACCGATCAATCGAATGTGCGATACCGATCAATCAAATGTGCGGTACCGATCAATCGAATGTTCGGTACCGATATATCGAATGTGCGGTACCAATCAATCGAATGTGCGGTACCGATCAATCGAATGTTCGATACCGATCAATCGAATGTGCGGTACCGATCAATCGAATGTGCGGTACAGATCAATCGAATGTGCGGTACCGATGAATCGAATGTGCGGTACCGATGAATCGAATATGCGGTACCGATCAATCGAATGCGCGGTACCGATCAACTAATGTGCGGTACCGAACAATCGAATGTTCGGTACCGTACCGATCAATCGAATGTGCGGTACCGATCAATCGAATGTTCGGTACCGATCAATCGAATGTGCGGTACCGATTAATCGAATGTGCGGTACCGATGAATCGAATGTGCGGTACCGATCAATCGAATGTTCGATACCGATCAATCGAATGTGCGGTGTTGATCAATCGAATGTTCGGTACCGATCAATCGAATGTGCGGTACCGATTAATCGAATGTTCGGTACCGATCAATCGAATGTGCGGTATTGATCAATCGAATGTGCGGTACCGATCAATCGCATGTGCGGTACCGATCAATCGAATGTTCGATACCGATCAATCGAATGTGCGGTACCGAACAATCGAATGTGCGGTACCGAACGGTCGAATGTGCGGTACCGATCAATCGAATGTTCGATACCGATCAATGGAATGTGCGGTACCGAACAATCGAATGTTCGATACCGATCAATCGAATGTGCGGTACCGATCAATCGAATGTGCGGTACCGAACGGTCGAATGTGCGGTACCGATCAATCGAATGTGCGGTACCGATCAATCGAATGTGCGGTACCGATCAATCGAATGTGCGGTACCGATCAATCGAATGTGCGGTACCGATCAATCGAATGTGCGGTACCGATCAATCATATGTGCGGTACCGATTAATGTGCGATACCGATCAATCAAATGTTCGGTACCGATCAATCGAATGTGCGGTATTGATCAATCGAATGTTCGGTACCGATCAATCGAATGTGCGGTACCGATCAATCGAATGTGCGGTACCGATCAATCGAATGTTCGTTACCGATCAATCGAATGTGCGGTATTGATCAATCGAATGTTCGGTACCGATCAATCGAATGTTCGGTACCGATCAATCGAATGTGCGGTACCGATCAATCGAATGTGCGGTATTGATCAATCGAATGTTCGGTACCGATCAATCGAATATGCGGTACCGATCAATCGAATGTGCGGTACCGATCAATCGAATGTGCGGTACCGATCAATCATATGTGCGGTACCGATCAATCGAATGTGCGATACCGATCAATCAAATGTGCTGTACCGATCAATCGAATGTTCGGTACCGATATATCGAATGTGCGGTACCAATCAATCGAATGTGCGGTACCGATCAATCGAATGTTCGATACCGATCAATCGAATGTGCGGTACCGATCAATCGAATGTGCGGTACAGATCAATCGAATGTGCGGTACCGATGAATCGAATGTGCGGTACCGATGAATCGAATATGCGGTACCGATCAATCGAATGCGCGGTACCGATCAACTAATGTGCGGTACCGAACAATCGAATGTTCGGTACCGTACCGATCAATCGAATGTGCGGTACCGATCAATCGAATGTTCGGTACCGATCAATCGAATGTGCGGTACCGATTAATCGAATGTGCGGTACCGATGAATCGAATGTGCGGTACCGATCAATCGAATGTTCGATACCGATCAATCGAATGTGCGGTGTTGATCAATCGAATGTTCGGTACCGATCAATCGAATGTGCGGTACCGATCAATCGAATGTTCGGTACCGATCAATCGAATGTGCGGTATTGATCAATCGAATGTGCGGTACCGATCAATCGAATGTGCGGTACCGATCAATCGAATGTTCGGTACCGATCAATCGAATGTGCGGTACCGATTAATCGAATGTGCGGTACCGATGAATCAAATGTGCGGTACCGATCAATCGAATGTTCGATACCGATCAATCGAATGTGCGGTGTTGATCAATCGAATGTTCGGTACCGATCAATCGAATGTGCGGTACCGATTAATCGAATGTGCGGTACCGATCAATCGAATGTGCGGTACCGATCAATCGAATGTGCGGTGTTGATCAATCGAATGTTCGGTACCGATCAATCGAATGTGCGGTACCGATTAATCGAATGTGCGGTAAAGATCAATCGAATGTGCGGTATTGTTTAATCGAATGTTCGGTACCGATCAATCGAATGTTCGGTACCGATCAATCGATTGTGCGGTACCGATCAATCGAATGTTCGGTACCGATCAATCGAATGTTCGGTACCGATCAATCGAATGTGCGGTATTGATCAATCGAATGTTTGGTACCGATCAATCGAATGTTCGGTACCGATTAATCGAATGTTCGGTACCGATCAATCGAATGTTCGGTACCGATCAATCGAATGTTCGGTACCGATCAATCGAATGTTCGGTACCGATCACTCGAATGTTCGGTACCGATCAATCGAATGTTCGGTACCGATCAAACGAATGTGCGGTACCGATCAATCGAATGTGCGTTACCGATCAATCGAATGTTCGGTACCGATCAATCGAATGTGCGGTACCGATCAATCGAATGTGTTGTACCGATCAATCGAATGTGCAGTACCGATCAATCATATGTGCGTTACCGATCAATCGAATGTGCGATACCGATCTATCCAATGTGCGGTACCGATCAATCGAATGTTCGGTACCGATCAATCGAATGTGCGGTACCGATCAATCGCATGTGCGTTACCGATCAATCGAATGTGCGATACCGATCTATCCAATGTGCGGTAGCGATCAATCGAATGTTCGGTACCGATCAATCGAATGTGCGGTACCGATCAATCGCATGTGCGGTACCGATCAATCGAATGTTCGATACCGAAAAATCGAATGTGCGGTACCGAACAATCGAATGTGCGGTACCGAACGGTCGAATGTGCGGTACCGATCAATCGAATGTTCGATACCGATCAATCGAATGTGCGGTACCGAACAATCGAATGTGCGGTACCGAACGGTCAAATGTGCGGTACCGATCAATCGAATGTGCGGTACCGATCAATCGAATGTGCGGTACCGATCAATCGAATGTGCGGTACCGATCAATCGAATGTTCGGTACCGATCAACTAATGTGCGATACCGAACAATCGAATGTGCGGTACCGATCAATCGAATGTGCGGTACCGATCAATCGAATGTGCGGTATTGATCAATCGAATTTTCGGTACCGATCAATCGAATGTTCGGTACCGATCAATCGAATGTTCGGTACCGATCAATCGAATGTTCGGTACCGATCAATCGAATGATCGGTACCGATCAATCGAATGTGCGGTACCGATCAATCGAATGTTCGGTACCGATCAATCGAATGTGCGGTACCGATCAATCGAATGTGCGTTACCGATCAATCGAATGTTCGGTACCGATCAATCGAATGTTCGGTACCGATCAATCGAATGTGCGTTACCGATCAATCGAATGTTCGTTACCGATCAATCGAATGTGCGGTATTGATCAATCGAATGTTCGGTACCGATCAATCGAATGTTCGGTACCGATCAATCGAATGTGCGGTACCGATCAATCGAATGTGCGGTATTGATCAATCGAATGTGCGGTACCGATCAATCGAATGTTCGGTACCGATCAATCGAATGTTCGGTACCGTTCAATAGAATGTTCGGTACCGATCAATCGAATGTTAGGTACCGATCAATCGAATGTGCGGTACCGATCAATCGAATGTGCGGTACCGATCAATCATATGTGCGGTACCGATCAATCGAATGTGCGGTACCGATCAATCGAATGCTCGATACCGATCAATCGAATGTGCGGTACCGAACAGTCGAATGTGCGGTACCGATCAATCGAATGTGCGGTACCGATCAATCGAATGTGTGGTACCGATCAATCGAATGTGCGGTACCGAACAATCGAATGTTCGGTACCGTACCGATGAATCGAATGTGCGGTACCGATCAATCGAATGTGCGGTACCGATCAATCGAATGTTCGGTACCGATCAATCAAATGTGCGGTACCGATCAATCGAATGTGCGGTATTGATCAATCGAATGTGCGGTACCGATCAATCGAATGTGCGGTACCGATCAATCGAATGTTCGGTACCGATCAATCGAATGTGCGGTACCGATTAATCGAATGTGCGGTACCGATGAATCGAATGTGCGGTACCGATCAATCGAATGTTCGATACCGATCAATCGAATGTGCGGTGTTGATCAATCGAATGTTCGGTACCGATCAATCGAATGTGCGGTACCGATTAATCGAATGTGCGGTACCGATCAATCGAATGTGCGGTACCGATCAATCGAATGTGCGGTGTTGATCAATCGAATGTTCGGTACCGATCAATCGAATGTGCGGTACCGATTAATAGAATGTGCGGTAAAGATCAATCGAATGTGCGGTATTGATCAATCGAATGTTCGGTACCGATCAATCGAATGTTCGGTACCGATCAATCGAATGTGCGGTATTGATCAATCGAATGTTTGGTACCGATCAATCGAATGTTCGGTACCGATTAATCGAATGTTCGGTACCGATCAATCGAATGTTCGGTACCGATCAATCGAATGTTCGGTACCGATCAATCGAATGTTCGGTATCGATCAATCGAATGTTCGGTACCGATCAATCGAATGTTCGGTACCGATCAATCGAATGTGCGGTACCGATCAATCGAATGTGCGTTACCGATCAATCGAATGTTCGGTACCGATCAATCGAATGTGCGGTACCGATCAATCGAATGTGTTGTACCGATCAATCGAATGTGCAGTACCGATCAATCATATGTGCGTTACCGATCAATCGAATGTGCGATACCGATCTATCCAATGTGCGGTACCGATCAATCGAATGTTCGGTACCGATCAATCGAATGTGCGGTACCGATCAATCGCATGTGCGTTACCGATCAATCGAATGTGCGATACCGATCTATCCAATGTGCGGTACCGATCAATCGAATGTTCGGTACCGATCAATCGAATGTGCGGTACCGATCAATCGCATGTGCGGTACCGATCAATCGAATGTTCGATACCGAAAAATCGAATGTGCGGTACCGAACAATCGAATGTGCGGTACCGAACGGTCGAATGTGCGGTACCGATCAATCGAATGTTCGATACCGATCAATCGAATGTGCGGTACCGAACAATCGAATGTGCGGTACCGAACGGTCGAATGTGCGGTACCGATCAATCGAATGTGCGGTACCGATCAATCGAATGTGCGGTACCGATCAATCGAATGTGCGGTACCGATCAATCGAATGTTCGGTACCGATCAACTAATGTGCGATACCGAACAATCGAATGTGCGGTACCGATCAATCGAATGTGCGGTACCGATCAATCGAATGTGCGGTATTGATCAATCGAATTTTCGGTACCGATCAATCGAATGTTCGGTACCGATCAATCAAATGTTCGGTACCGATCAATCGAATGATCGGTACCGATCAATCGAATGTGCGGTACCGATTAATCGAATGTGCGGTACCGATGAATCAAATGTGCGGTACCGATCAATCGAATGTTCGATACCGATCAATCGAATGTGCGGTGTTGATCAATCGAATGTTCGGTACCGATCTATCGAATGTGCGGTACCGATTAATCGAATGTGCGGTACCGATCAATCGAATGTGCGGTACCGATCAATCGAATGTGCGGTGTTGATCAATCGAATGTTCGGTACCGATCAATCGAATGTGCGGTACCGATTAATCGAATGTGCGGTAAAGATCAATCGAATGTGCGGTATTGATCAATCGAATGTTCGGTACCGATCAATCGAATGTTCGGTACCGATCAATCGATTGTGCGGTACCGATCAATCGAATGTTCGGTACCGATCAATCGAATGTTCGGTACCGATCAATCGAATGTGCGGTATTGATCAATCGAATGTTTGGTACCGATCAATCGAATGTTCGGTACCGATTAATCGAATGTTCGGTACCGATCAATCGAATGTTCGGTACCGATCAATCGAATGTTCGGTACCGATCAATCGAATGTTCGGTACCGATCAATCGAATGTTCGGTACCGATCAATCGAATGTTCGGTACCGATCAAACGAATGTGCGGTACCGATCAATCGAATGTGCGTTACCGATCAATCGAATGTTCGGTACCGATCAATCGAATGTGCGGTACCGATCAATCGAATGTGTTGTACCGATCAATCGAATGTGCAGTACCGATCAATCATATGTGCGTTACCGATCAATCGAATGTGCGATACCGATCTATCCAATGTGCGGTACCGATCAATCGAATGTTCGGTACCGATCAATCGAATGTGCGGTACCGATCAATCGCATGTGCGTTACCGATCAATCGAATGTGCGATACCGATCTATCCAATGTGCGGTACCGATCAATCGAATGTTCGGTACCGATCAATCGAATGTGCGGTACCGATCAATCGCATGTGCGGTACCGATCAATCGAATGTTCGATACCGAAAAATCGAATGTGCGGTACCGAACAATCGAATGTGCGGTACCGAACGGTCGAATGTGCGGTACCGATCAATCGAATGTTCGATACCGATCAATCGAATGTTCGGTACCGAACAATCGAATGTGCGGTACCGAACGGTCGAATGTGCGGTACCGATCAATCGAATGTGCGGTACCGATCAATCGAATGTGCGGTACCGATCAATCGAATGTGCGGTACCGATCAATCGAATGTTCGGTACCGATCAACTAATGTGCGATACCGAACAATCGAATGTGCGGTACCGATCAATCGAATGTGCGGTACCGATCAATCGAATGTGCGGTATTGATCAATCGAATTTTCGGTACCGATCAATCGAATGTTCGGTACCGATCAATCGAATGTTCGGTACCGATCAATCGAATGTTCGGTACCGATCAATCGAATGATCGGTACCGATCAATCGAATGTGCGGTACCGATCAATCGAACGTTCGGTACCGATCAATCGAATGTGCGGTACCGATCAATCGAATGTGCGTTACCGATCAATCGAATGTTCGGTACCGATCAATCGAATGTTCGGTACCGATTAATCGAATGTGCGTTACCGATCAATCGAATGTTCGTTACCGATCAATCGAATGTGCGGTATTGATCAATCGAATGTTCGGTACCGATCAATCGAATGTTCGGTACCGATCAATCGAATGTGCGGTACCGATCAATCGAATATTCGGTACCGATCAATCGAATGATCGGTACCGATCAATCGAATGTGCGGTATTGATCAATCGAATGTGCGGTACCGATCAATCGAATGTTCGGTACCGATCAATCGAATGTTCGGTACCGTTCAATAGAATGTTCGGTACCGATCAATCGAATGTTAGGTACCGATCAATCGAATGTGCGGTACCGATCAATCGAATGTGCGGTACCGATCAATCATATGTGCGGTACCGATCAATCGAATGTGCGGTACCGATCAATCGAATGCTCGATACCGATCAATCGAATGTGCGGTACCGAACAGTCGAATGTGCGGTACCGATCAATCGAATGTGCGGTACCGATCAATCGAATGTGCGGTACCGATCAATCGAATGTGCGGTACCGAACAATCGAATGTTCGGTACCGTACCGATGAATCGAATGTGCGGTACCGATTAATCGAATGTGCGGTACCGATCAATCGAATGTTCGGTACCGATCAATCAAATGTGCGGTACCGATCAATCGAATGTGCGGTATTGATCAATCGAATGTGCGGTACCGATCAATCGAATGTGCGGTACCGATCAATCGAATGTTCGGTACCGATCAATCGAATGTGCGGTACCGATTAATCGAATGTGCGGTACCGATGAATCGAATGTGCGGTACCGATCAATCGAATGTTCGATACCGATCAATCGAATGTGCGGTGTTGATCAATCGAATGTTCGGTACCGATCAATCGAATGTGCGGTACCGATTAATCGAATGTGCGGTACCGATCAATCGAATGTGCGGTACCGATCAATCGAATGTGCGGTAAAGATCAATCGAATGTGCGGTATTGATCAATCGAATGTTCGGTACCGATCAATCGAATGTTCGATACCGAACAATCGAATGTGCGGTACCGAACAATCGAATGTGCGGTACCGAACGGTCGAATGTGCGGTACCGATCAATCGAATGTTCGATACCGATCAATCGAATGTGCGGTACCGAACAATCGAATGTGCGGTACCGAACGGTCGAATGTGCGGTACCGATCAATCGAATGTGCGGTACCGATCAATCGAATGTGCGGTACCGATCAATCGAATGTGCGGTACCGATCAATCGAATGTTCGGTACCGATCAACTAATGTGCGATACCGAACAATCGAATGTGCGGTACCGATCAATCGAATGTGCGGTACCGATCAATCGAATGTGCGGTATTGATCAATCGAATTTTCGGTACCGATCAATCGAATGTTCGGTACCGATCAATCGAATGTGCGGTACCGATCAATCGAATATTCGGTACCGATCAATCGAATGTGCGGTACCGATCAATCGAATGTGCGGTATTGATCAATCGAATGTGCGTTACCGATCAATCGAATGTTCGGTACCGATCAATCGAATGTTCGGTACCGTTCAATAGAATGTTCGGTACCGATCAATCGAATGTTAGGTACCGATCAATCGAATGTGCGGTACCGATCAATCGAATGTGCGGTACCGATCAATCATATGTGCGGTACCGATCAATCGAATGTGCGGTACCGATCAATCGAATGCTCGATACCGATCAATCGAATGTGCGGTACCGAACAGTCGAATGTGCGGTACCGATCAATCGAATGTGCGGTACCGATCAATCGAATGTTCGGTACCGATCAATCGAATGTGCGGTACCGATCAATCGCATGTGCGTTACCGATCAATCGAATGTGCGATACCGATCTATCCAATGTGCGGTACCGATCAATCGAATGTTCGGTACCGATCAATCGAATGTGCGGTACCGATCAATCGCATGTGCGGTACCGATCAATCGAATGTTCGATACCGAAAAATCGAATGTGCGGTACCGAACAATCGAATGTGCGGTACCGAACGGTCGAATGTGCGGTACCGATCAATCGAATGTTCGATACCGATCAATCGAATGTGCGGTACCGAACAATCGAATGTGCGGTACCGAACGGTCGAATGTGCGGTACCGATCAATCGAATGTGCGGTACCGATCAATCGATATGCGGTACCGATCAATCGAATGTGCGGTACCGATCAATCGAATGTTCGGTACCGATCAACTAATGTGCGATACCGAACAATCGAATGTGCGGTACCGATCAATCGAATGTGCGGTACCGATCAATCGAATGTGCGGTACCGATCAATCGAATGTGCGGTACCGATCAATCATATGTGCGGTACCGATTAATGTGCGATACCGATCAATCAAATGTTCGGTACCGATCAATCGAATGTTCGGTACCGATCAATCGAATGTTCGGTACCGATCAATCGAATGTTCGGTACCGATCAATCGAATGATCGGTACCGATCAATCGAATGTGCGGTACCGATCAATCGAATGTTCGGTACCGATCAATCGAATGTGCGGTACCGATCAATCGAATGTGCGTTACCGATCAATCGAATGTTCGGTACCGATCAATCGAATGTTCGGTACCGATTAATCGAATGTGCGTTACCGATCAATCGAATGTTCGTTACCGATCAATCGAATGTGCGGTATTGATCAATCGAATGTTCGGTACCGATCAATCGAATGTTCGGTACCGATCAATCGAATGTGCGGTACCGATCAATCGAATATTCGGTACCGATCAATCGAATGTTCGGTACCGATCAATCGAATGTGCGGTATTGATCAATCGAATGTGCGGTACCGATCAATCGAATGTTCGGTACCGATCAATCGAATGTTCGGTACCGTTCAATAGAATGTTCGGTACCGATCAATCGAATGTTAGGTACCGATCAATCGAATGTGCGGTACCGATCAATCGAATGTGCGGTACCGAACAATCATATGTGCGGTACCGATCAATCGAATGTGCGGTACCGATCAATCGAATGCTCGATACCGATCAATCGAATGTGCGGTACCGAACAGTCGAATGTGCGGTACCGAACAATCGAATGTGCGGTACCGATCAATCGAATGTGCGGTACCGATCAATCGAATGTGCGGTATTGATCAATCGACATTTCGGTACCGATCAATCGAATGTTCGGTACCGATCAATCGAATGTTCGGTACCGATCAATCGAATGTTCGGTACCGATCAATCGAATGATCGGTACCGATCAATCGAATGTGCGGTACCGATCAATCGAATGTTCGGTACCGATCAATCGAATGTGCGGTACCGATCAATCGAATGTGCGTTACCGATCAGTCGAATGTTCGGTACCGATCAATCGAATGTTCGGTACCGATTAATCGAATGTGCGTTACCGATCAATCGAATGTTCGTTACCGATCAATCGAATGTGCGGTATTGATCAATCGAATGTTCGGTACCGATCAATCGAATGTTCGGTACCGATCAATCGAATGTGCGGTACCGATCAATCGAATATTCGGTACCGATCAATCGAATGTTCGGTACCGATCAATCGAATGTGCGTTATTGATCAATCGAATGTGCGGTACCGATCAATCGAATGTTCGGTACCGATCAATCGAATGTTCGGTACCGTTCAATAGAATGTTCGGTACCGATCAATCGAATGTTAGGTACCGATCAATCGAATGTGCGGTACCGATCAATCGAATGTGCGGTACCGAACAATCATATGTGCGGTACCGATCAATCGAATGTGCGGTACCGATCAATCGAATGCTCGATACCGATCAATCGAATGTGCGGTACCGAACAGTCGAATGTGCGGTACCGATCAATCGAATGTGCGGTACCGATCAATCGAATGTGCGGTACCGATCAATCGAATGTGCGGTACCGAACAATCGAATGTTCGGTACCGTACCGATGAATCGAATGTGCGGTACCGATCAATCGAATGTGCGGTACCGATTATTCGAATGTTCGGTACCGATCAATCAAATGTGCGGTACCGATCAATCGAATGTGCGATATTGATCAATCGAATGTTCGGTACCGATCGATCGAATGTGCGGTATTGATCAATCGAATGTTCGGTACCGATCAATCGAATGTTCGGTACCGATCAATCGAATGTTCGGTACCGTTCAATCGAATGTTCGGTACCGATCAATCGAATGTTCGGTACCGATCAATCGAATGTGCGGTACCGATCAATCATATATGCGGTACACATCAATCGAATGTTCGGTACAGATCAATTGAATGTGCTGTAACGATCAATCGAATGTTCGGTACCGATCAATCGAATGTGCGGTACCGATTAATCGAATGTTCGGTACCGATCAATCGAATGTTCGGTACCGATCAATCGAATGTTCGGTACCGATCAATCGAAAGTGCGGTACCGATCAATCGAATATTCGGTACCGATCAATCGAATGTGCGGTACCGATCAATCGAATGTGCGGTATTGATCAATCGAATGTGCGGTACCGATCAATCGAATATTCGGTACCGATCAATCGAATGTTCGGTACCGTTTAATAGAATGTTCGGTACCGATCAATCGAATGTTAGGTACCGATCAATCGAATGTGCGGTACCGATCAATCGAATGTACGGTACCGATCAATCATATGTGCGGTACCGATCAATCGAATGTGCGATATTGATCAATCGAATGTTCGGTACCGATCGATCGAATGTGCGGTATTGATCAATCGAATGTTCGGTACCGATCAATCGAATGTTCGGTACCGATCAATCGAATGTTCGGTACCGTTCAATCGAATGTTCGGTACCGATCAATCGAATGTTCGGTACCGATCAATCGAATGTGCGGTACCGATCAATCATATATGCGGTACACATCAATCGAATGTTCGGTACAGATCAATTGAATGTGCTGTAACGATCAATCGAATGTTCGGTACCGATCAATCGAATGTGCGGTACCGATTAATCGAATGTTCGGTACCGATCAATCGAATGTTCGGTACCGATCAATCATATGTACGGTACCGATCAATCGAATGTGCGGTACCGATCAATCGAATGTGCGGTACCGATCAATCGAATGTGCGGTACCGAACAGTCGAATGTGCGGTACCGATCAATCGAATGTGCGGTACCGATCAATCGAATGTGCGGTACCGATGAATCGAATGTTCGGTACCGATGAATCGAATGTTCGGTACCGATCAATCGAATGTGCGATATTGATCAATCGCATGTTCGGTACCGATCAATCGAATGTTCGGTACCGATCAATCGAATGTTCGGTACCGATCAATCGAATGTGCGGTACCGATCAATCGAATGTTCGTTACCGATCAATCGAATGTGCGGTATTGATCAATCGAATGTTCGGTACCGATCAATCGAATGTTCGGTACCGATCAATCGAATGTGCGGTACCGATCAATCGAATATTCGGTACCGATCAATCGAATGTGCGGTACCGATCAATCGAATGTGCGGTATTGATCAATCGAATGTTCGGTACCGATCAATCGAATGTTCGGTACCGATCAATCGAATGTTCGGTACCGTTCAATAGAATGTTCGGTACCGATTAATCGAATGTTCGGTACCGATCAATCGAATGTGCGGTACCGATTAATCGAATGTGCGGTACCGATGAATCGAATGTGCGGTACCGATCAATCGAATGTTCGATACCGATCAATCGAATGTGCGGTGTTGATCAATCGAATGTTCGGTACCGATCAATCGAATGTGCGGTACCGATTAATCGAATGTTCGGTACCGATCAATCGAATATGCGGTATTGATCAATCGAATTTTCGGTACCGATCAATCGAATGTGCGGTATTGATCAATCGAATGTGCGGTACCGATCAATCGAATGTTAGGTATTGATCAATCGAATGTGCGGTACCGATTAATCGAATGTGCGGTACCGATCAATCGAATGTTCGGTACCGATCAATCGAATGTGCGGTACCGATCAATCGAATGTTCGGTACCGATCAATCGAATGTGCGGTACCGATCAATCGAATGTTCGATACCGATCAATCGAATGTGCGGTACCGAACAATCGAATGTTCGGTACCGATCAATCGAATGTGCGGTACCGATCAATCGAATGTGCGGTACCGATCAATCGAATGTGCGGTACCGATCAATCGAATGTGCGGTACCGATCAATCGAATGTGCGGTACCGATCAATCGAATGTTCGGTACCGATGAATCGAATGTGCGGTACCGATCAATCGAATGTGCGGTATTGATCAATCGAATGTTCGGTACCGATCAATCGAATGTGCGGTACCGATCAATCGAATGTGCGGTACCGAACGGTCGAATGTGCGGTACCGATCAATCGAATGTTCGATACCCATCAATCGAATGTGCGGTACCGAACAATCGAATGTGCGGTACCGAACGGTCGAATGTGCGGTACCGATCAATCGAATGTGCGGTACCGATCAATCGAATGTGCGGTACCGATCAATCGAATGTGCGGTACCGATCAATCGAATGTTCGGTACCGATCAACTAATGTGCGATACCGAACAATCGAATGTGCGGTACCGATCAATCGAATGTGCGGTACCGATCAATCGAATGTGCGGTATTGATCAATCGAATTTTCGGTACCGATCAATCGAATGTTCGGTACCGATCAATCGAATGTTCGGTACCGATCAATCGAATGTTCGGTACCGATCAATCGAATGATCGGTACCGATCAATCGAATGTGCGGTACCGATCAATCGAATGTTCGGTACCGATCAATCGAATGTGCGGTACCGATCAATCGAATGTTCGTTACCGATCAATCGAATGTTCGGTACCGATCAATCGAATGTTCGGTACCGATTAATCGAATGTGCGTTACCGATCAATCGAATGTTCGTTACCGAACAATCGAATGTGCGGTATTGATCAATCGAATGTTCGTTACCGATCAATCGAATGTTCGGTACCGATCAATCGAATGTGCGGTACCGATCAATCGAATATTCGGTACCGATCAATCGAATGTGCGGTACCGATCAATCGAATGTGCGGTACCGAACAATCGAATGTTCGGTACCGTACCGATGAATCGAATGTGCGGTACCGATCAATCGAATGTGCGGTACCGATCAATCGAATGTTCGGTACCGATCAATCAAATGTGCGGTACCGATCAATCGAATGTGCGATATTGATCAATCGAATGTTCGGTACCGATCGATCGAATGTGCGGTATTGATCAATCGAATGTTCGGTACCGATCAATCGAATGTTCGGTACCGATCAATCGAATGTTCGGTACCGTTCAATCGAATGTTCGGTACCGATCAATCGAATGTTCGGTACCGATCAATCGAATGTGCGGTACCGATCAATCATATATGCGGTACACATCAATCGAATGTTCGGTACCGATCAATCGAATGTGCGGTATTGATCAATCGAATGTTCGGTACCGATCAATCGAATGTTCGGTACCGATCAATCGAATGTGCGGTACCGATCAATCGAATATTCGGTACCGATCAATCGAATGTGCGGTACCGATCAATCGAATGTGCGGTATTGATCAATCGAATGTTCGGTACCGATCAATCGAATGTTCGGTACCGATCAATCGAATGTTCGGTACCGTTCAATCGAATGTTCGGTACCGATCAATCGAATGTTCGGTACCGATCAATCGAATGTGCGGTACCGATCAAGCATATATGCGGTACACATCAATCGAATGTTCGGTACCGATCAATCGAATGTGCGGTACCGATCAATCGAATGTTCGGTACCGATCAATCGAATGTGCGGTACCGATCAATCGAATGTGCGGTACCGATCAATCGAATATTCGGTACCGAACAATCGAATGTGCGGTACCGATGAATCGAATGTTCGGTACCGTACCGATGAATCGAATGTGCTGTACCGATGAATCGAATGTGCGGTACCGATCAATCGAATGTTCGGTACCGATCAATCGAATGTTCGGTACCGATCAATAGAATGTGCGATATTGATCAATCGAATGTTCGGTACCGATCGATCGAATGTGCGGTATTGATCAATCGAATGTTCGGTACCGATCAATCGAATGTTCGGTACCTATCAATCGAATGTTCGGTACCGTTCAATCGAATGTTCGGTACCGATCAATCGAATGTTCGGTACCGATCAATCGAATGTGCGGTACCGATCAATCATATATGCGGTACACATCAATCGAATGTGCGGTACAGATCAATTGAATGTGCTGTACCGATCAATCGAATGTTCGGTACCGATCAATCGAATGTGCGGTACCGATTAATCGAATGTTCGGTACCGATCAATCGAATGTTCGGTACCGATCAATCATATGTGCGGTACCGATCAATCGAATGTGCGGTACCGATCAATCGAATGTTCGATACCGATCAATCGAATGTGCGGTACCGATCAATCGAATGTTCGGTACCGATCAATCGAATGTTCGGTACCGATCAATCGAATGTGCGGTACCGATGAATCGAATGTTCGGTACCGATCAATCGAATGTTCGGTACCGATCAATCGAATGTGCGATATTGATCAATCGAATGTTCGGTACCGATCAATCCAATGTTCGGTACCGATCAATCGAATGTTCGGTACCGATCAATCGAATGTGCGGTACCGATCAATCGAATGTTCGTTACCGATCAATCGAATGTGCGGTATTGATCAATCGAATGTTCGGTACCGATCAATCGAATGTTCGGTACCGATCAATCGAATGTGCGGTACCGATCAATCGAATATTCGGTACCGATCAATCGAATGTGCGGTACCGATCAATCGAATGTGCGGTATTGATCAATCGAATGTTCGGTACCGATCAATCGAATGTTCGGTACCGATCAATCGAATGTTCGGTACCGTTCAATAGAATGTTCGGTACCGATCAATCGAATGTTCGGTACCGATCAATCGAATGTGCGGTACCGATCAAGCATATATGCGGTACACATCAATCGAATGTTCGGTACCGATCAATCGAATGTGCGGTACCGATCAATCGAATATTCGGTACCGATCAATCGAATGTGCGGTACCGATGAATCGAATGTTCGGTACCGTACCGATGAATCGAATGTGCTGTACCGATGAATCGAATGTGCGGTACCGATCAATCGAATGTTCGGTACCGATCAATCGAATGTTCGGTACCGATCAATAGAATGTGCGATATTGATCAATCGAATGTTCGGTACCGATCGATCGAATGTGCGGTATTGATCAATCAAATGTTCGGTACCGATCAATCGAATGTTCGGTACCGATCAATCGAATGTTCGGTACCGTTCAATCGAATGTTCGGTACCGATCAATCGAATGTTCGGTACCGATCAATCGAATGTGCGGTACCGATCAATCATATATGCGGTACACATCAATCGAATGTGCGGTACAGATCAATTGAATGTGCTGTACCGATCAATCGAATGTTCGGTACCGATCAATCGAATGTGCGGTACCGATTAATCGAATGTTCGGTACCGATCAATCGAATGTTCGGTACCGATCAATCATATGTGCGGTACCGATCAATCGAATGTGCGGTACCGATCAATCGAATGTTCGATACCGATCAATCGAATGTGCGGTACCGAACAGTCGAATGTGCGGTACCGATCAATCGAATGTGCGGTACCGATCAATCGAATGTGCGGTACCGATCAATCGAATGTTCGGTACCGATCAATCGAATGTTCGGTACCGATCAATCGAATGTGCGATATTGTTCAATCGAATGTTCGGTACAGATCAATCGAATGTTCGGTACCGATCAATCGAATGTTCGGTACCGATCAATCGAATGTGCGGTACCGATCAATCGAATGTTCGTTACCGATCAATCGAATGTGCGGTATTGATCAATCGAATGTTCGGTACCGATCAATCGAATGTTCGGTACCGATCAATCGAATGTGCGGTACCGATCAATCGAATATTCGGTACCGATCAATCGAATGTGCGGTACCGATCAATCGAATGTGCGGTATTGATCAATCGAATTTTCGGTACCGATCAATCGAATGTTCGGTACCGATCAATCGAATGTTCGGTACCGTTCAATAGAATGTTCGGTACCGATCAATCGAATGTTCGGTACCGATCAATCGAATGTGCGGTACCGATCAAGCATATATGCGGTACACATCAATCGAATGTTCGGTACCGATCAATCGAATGTTCGGTACCGATCAATCGAATGTTCGGTACCGATCAATCGAATGTGCGGTACCGATCAATCGAATATTCGGTACCGATCAATCGAATGTGCGGTACCGATCTATCGAATGTGCGGTATTGATCAATCGAATGTTCGGTACCGATCAATCGAATGTTCGGTACCGATCAATCGAATGTTCGGTACCGATCAATCGAATGTTCGGTACCGATCAATCGAATGTTAGGTACCGATCAATCGAATGTGCGGTACCGATCAATCGAATGTGCGGTACCGATCAATCATATGTGCGGTACCGATCAATCGAATGTGCGGTACCGATCAATCGAATGTTCGATACCGATCAATCGAATGTGCGGTATTGATCAATCGAATGTTTGGTACCGATCAATCGAATGTTCGGTACCGATCAATCGAATGTTCGGTACCGTTCAATAGAATGTTCGGTACCGATCAATCGAATGTTCGGTACCGATCAATCGAATGTGCGGTACTGATCAATCATATATGCGGTACACATCAATCGAATGTTCGGTACCGATCAATCGAATGTGCTGTACCGATCAATCGAATGTTCGGTACCGATCAATCGAATGTGCGGTACCGATTAATCGAATGTGCGGTACCGATCAATCGAATGTGCGGTACCGATCAATCGAATGTTCGGTACCGATCAACTAATGTGCGATACCGAACAATCGAATGTGCGGTACCGATCAATCGACTGTGCGGTACCGATCAATCGAATGTGCGGTATTGATCAATCGAATTTTCGGTACCGATCAATCGAATGTTCGGTACCGATCAATCGAATGTTCGGTACCGATCAATCGAATGTGCGGTATTGATCAATCGAATGTTCGGTACCGATCAATCGAATGTTCGGTACCGATCAATCGAATGTGCGGTACCGATCAATCGAATATTCGGTACCGATCAATCGAATGTGCGGTACCGATCAATCGAATGTGCGGTATTCATCAATCGAATTTTCGGTACCGATCAATCGAATGTTCGGTACCGATCAATCGAATGTTCGGTACCGTTCAATAGAATGTTCGGTACCGATCAATCGAATGTTCGGTACCGATCAATCGAATGTGCGGTACCGATCAAGCATATATGCGGTACACATCAATCGAATGTTCGGTACCGATCAATCGAATGTTCGGTACCGATCAATCGAATGTTCGGTACCGATCAATCGAATGTGCGGTACCGATCAATCGAATATTCGGTACCGATCAATCGAATGTGCGGTACCGATCTATCGAATGTGCGGTATTGATCAATCGAATGTTCGGTACCGATCAATCGAATGTTCGGTACCGATCAATCGAATGTTCGGTACCGATCAATCGAATGTTCGGTACCGATCAATCGAATGTTAGGTACCGATCAATCGAATGTGCGGTACCGATCAATCGAATGTGCGGTACCGATCAATCATATGTGCGGTACCGATCAATCGAATGTGCGGTACCGATCAATCGAATGTTCGATACCGATCAATCGAATGTGCGGTATTGATCAATCGAATGTTTGGTACCGATCAATCGAATGTTCGGTACCGATCAATCGAATGTTCGGTACCGTTCAATAGAATGTTCGGTACCGATCAATCGAATGTTCGGTACCGATCAATCGAATGTGCGGTACCGATCAATCATATATGCGGTACACATCAATCGAATGTTCGGTACCGATCAATCGAATGTGCTGTACCGATCAATCGAATGTTCGGTACCGATCAATCGAATGTGCGGTACCGATTAATCGAATGTGCGGTACCGATCAATCGAATGTGCGGTACCGATCAATCGAATGTTCGGTACCGATCAACTAATGTGCGATACCGAACAATCGAATGTGCGGTACCGATCAATCGAATGTGCGGTACCGATCAATCGAATGTGCGGTATTGATCAATCGAATTTTCGGTACCGATCAATCGAATGTTCGGTACCGATCAATCGAATGTTCGGTACCGATCAATCGAATGTTCGGTACCGATCAATCGAATGATCGGTACCGATCAATCGAATGTGCGGTACCGATCAATCGAATGTTCGGTACCGATCAATCGAATGTGCGGTACCGATCAATCGAATGTGCGTTACCGATCAATCGAATGTTCGGTACCGATCAATCGAATGTTCGGTACCGATTAATCGAATGTGCGTTACCGATCAATCGAATGTTCGTTACCGATCGATCGAATGTGCGGTATTGATCAATCGAATGTTCGGTACCGATCAATCGAATGTTCGGTACCGATCAATCGAATGTGCGGTACCGATCAATCGAATATTCGGTACCGATCAATCGAATGTGCGGTACCGATCAATCGAATGTGCGGTATTGATCAATCGAATGTGCGGTACCGATCAATCGAATGTTCGGTACCGATCAATCGAATGTTCAGTACCGTTCAATAGAATGTTCGATACCGATCAATCGAATGTGCGGTACCGAACAGTCGAATGTGCGGTACCGATGAATCGAATGTGCGGTACCGATCAATCGAATGTGCGGTACCGATCAATCGAATGTGCGGTACCGAACAATCGAATGTTCGGTACCGTACCGATGAATCGAATGTGCGGTACCGATGAATCGAATGTGCGGTACCGATCAATCGAATGTTCGATACCGATCAATCGAATGTTCGGTACCGATCAATCGAATGTGCGATATTGATCAATCGAATGTTCGGTACCGATCGATCGAATGTGCGGTATTGATCAATCGAATGTTCGGTACCGATCAATCGAATGTTCGGTACCGATCAATCGAATGTTCGGTACCGTTCAATCGAATGTTCGGTACCGATCAATCGAATGTTCGGTACCGATCAATCGAATGTGCGGTACCGATCAATCATATATGCGGTACACATCAAACGAATGTGCGGTACAGATCAATTGAATGTGCTGTACCGATCAATCGAATGTTCGGTACCGATCAATCGAATGTGCGGTACCGATTAATCGAATGTTCGGTACCGATCAATCGAATGTTCGGTACCGATCAATCATATGTGCGGTACCGATCAATCGAATGTGCGGTACCGATCAATCGAATGTTCGATACCGATCAATCGAATGTGCGGTACCGAACAGTCGAATGTGCGGTACCGATCAATCGAATGTGCGGTACCGATCAATCGAATGTGCGGTACCGATCAATCGAATGTTCGGTACCGATCAATCGAATGTTCGGTACCGATCAATCGAATGTGCGATATTGATCAATCGAATGTTCGGTACCGATCAATCGAATGTTCGGTACCGATCAATCGAATGTTCGGTACCGATCAATCGAATGTGCGGTACCGATCAATCGAATGTTCGTTACCGATCAATCGAATGTGCGGTATTGATCAATCGAATGTTCGGTACCGATCAATCGAATGTTCGGTACCGATCAATCGAATGTGCGGTACCGATCAATCGAATATTCGGTACCGATCAATCGAATGTGCGGTACCGATCAATCGAATGTGCGGTATTGATCAATCGAATGTTTGATACCGATCAATCGAATGTTCGGTACCGATCAATCGAATGTTCGGTACCGTTCAATAGAATGTTCGGTACCGATCAATCGAATGTTCGGTACCGATCAATCGAATGTGCGGTACCGATCAAGCATATATGCGGTACACATCAATCGAATGTTCGGTACCGATCAATCGAATGTTCGGTACCGATCAATCGAATGTTCGGTACCGATCAATCGAATGTGCGGTACCGATCAATCGAATGTGCGGTACCGATCAATCGAATATTCGGTACCGATCAATCGAATGTGCGGTAACGATGAATCGAATGTGCGGTACCGATCAATCGAATGTGCGGTACCGATCAATCGAATGTGCGGTACCGAACAATCGAATGTTCGGTACCGTACCGATGAATCGAATGTTCGGTACCGATCAATCGAATGTTCGGTACCGATCAATCGAATGTTCGGTACCGATCAATCGAATGTGCGGTACCGATCAATCGAATGTGCGGTACCGATCAATCGAATATTCGGTACCGATCAATCGAATGTGCGGTACCGATGAATCGAATGTGCGGTACCGATCAATCGAATGTTCGGTACCGATCAATCGAATGTTCGGTACCGATCAATAGAATGTGCGATATTGATCAATCGAATGTTCGGTACCGATCGATCGAATGTGCGGTATTGATCAATCGAATGTTCGGTACCGATCAATCGAATGTTCGGTACCGATCAATCGAATGTTCGGTACCGTTCAATCGAATGTTCGGTACCGATCAATCGAATGTTCGGTACCGATCAATCGAATGTGCGGTACCGATCAATCATATATGCGGTACACATCAATCGAATGTGCGGTACAGATCAATTGAATGTGCTGTACCGATCAATCGAATGTTCGGTACCGATCAATCGAATGTGCGGTACCGATTAATCGAATGTTCGGTACAGATCAATCGAATGTTCGGTACCGATCAATCATATGTGCGGTACCGATCAATCGAATGTGCGGTACCGATCAATCGAATGTTCGATACCGATCAATCGAATGTGCGATACCGAACAGTCGAATGTGCGGTACCGATCAATCGAATGTTCGGTACCGATCAATCGAATGTTCGGTACCGATCAATCGAATGTGCGGTACCGATCAATCGAATGTTCGTTACCGATCAATCGAATGTGCGGTACCGATCAATCGAATGTTCGGTACCGATCAATCGAATGTTCGGTACCGATCAATCGAATGTGCGGTACCGATCAATCGAATATTCGGTACCGATCAATCGAATGTGCGGTACCGATCAATCGAATGTGCGGTATTGATCAATCGAATGTTCGGTACCGATCAATCGAATGTTCGGTACCGATCAATCGAATGTTCGGTACCTTCAATAGAATGTTCGGTACCGATCAATCGAATGTTCGGTACCGATCAATCGAATGTGCGGTACCGATCAAGCATATATGCGGTACACATCAATCGAATGTTCGGTACCGATCAATCGAATGTTCGGTACCGATCAATCGAATGTTCGGTACCGATCAATCGAATGTGCGGTACCGATCAATCGAATATTCGGTACCGATCAATCGAATGTGCGGTACCGATCTATCGAATGTGCGGTATTGATCAATCGAATGTTCGGTACCGATCAATCGAATGTTCGGTACCGATCAATCGAATGTTCGGTACCGTTCAATAGAATGTTCGGTACCGATCAATCGAATGTTAGGTACCGATCAATCGAATGTGCGGTACCGATCAATCGAATGTGCGGTACCGATCAATCGAATGTGCGGTACCGATCAATCGAATGTGCGGTACCGATCAATCGAATGTTCGATACCGATCAATCGAATGTGCGGTATTGATCAATCGAATGTGCGGTACCGATCAATCGAATGTGCGGTACCGAACAATCGAATGTTCGGTACCGTACCGATGAATCGAATGTGCGGTACCGATCAATCGAATGTGCGGTACCGATGAATCGAATGTTCTGTACCGATCAATCGAATGTTCGGTACCGATCAATCGAATGTGCGGTATTGATCAATCGAATGTGCGGTACCGAACAATCGAATGTTCGGTACCGTACCGATCAATCGAATGTGCGGTACCGATGAATCGAATGTGCGGTACCGATCAATCGAATGTGCGGTACCGATCAATCGATTGTGCGGTATTGATCAATCGAATGTTCGATACCGATCAATCGAATGTTCGGTACCGATCAATCGAATGTTCGGTACCGTTCAATAGAATGTTCGGTACCGATCAATCGAATGTTCGGTACCGATCAATCGAATGTTCGGTACCGATCAATCGAATGTGCGGTACCGATCAATCGAATGTGCGGTACCGATCAATCGAATATTCGGTACCGATCAATCGAATGTGCGGTACCGATGAATCGAATGTGCGGTACCGATCAATCGAATGTGCGGTACCGATCAATCGAATGTGCGGTACCGAACAATCGAATGTTCGGTACCGTACCGATGAATCGAATGTTCGGTACCGATCAATCGAATGTTCGGTACCGATCAATCGAATGTTCGGTACCGATCAATCGAATGTTCGGTACCGATCAATCGAATGTGCGGTACCGATCAATCGAATATTCGGTACCGATCAATCGAATGTGCGGTACCGATCTATCGAATGTGCGGTATTGATCAATCGAATGTTCGGTACCGATCAATCGAATGTTCGGTACCGATCAATCGAATGTGCGGTACCGATCAATCGAATGTTCGATACCGATCAATCGAATGTGCGGTACCGAACAGTCGAATGTGCGGTACCGATCAATCGAATATTCGGTACCGATCAATCGAATGTTCGGTACCGATCAATCGAATGTGCGGTACCGATCAATCGAATGTTCGTTACCGATCAATCGAATGTGCGGTACCGATCAATCGAATGTTCGGTACCGATCAATCGAATGTTCGGTACCGATCAATCGAATGTGCGGTACCGATCAATCGAATATTCGGTACCGATCAATCGAATGTGCGGTACCGATCAATCGAATGTGCGGTATTGATCAATCGAATGTTCGGTACCGATCAATCGAATGTTCGGTACCGATCAATCGAATGTTCGGTACCTTCAATAGAATGTTCGGTACCGATCAATCGAATGTTCGGTACCGATCAATCGAATGTGCGGTACCGATCAAGCATATATGCGGTACACATCAATCGAATGTTCGGTACCGATCAATCGAATGTTCGGTACCGATCAATCGAATGTTCGGTACCGATCAATCGAATGTGCGGTACCGATCAATCGAATATTCGGTACCGATCAATCGAATGTGCGGTACCGATCTATCGAATGTGCGGTATTGATCAATCGAATGTTCGGTACCGATCAATCGAATGTTCGGTACCGATCAATCGAATGTTCGGTACCGTTCAATAGAATGTTCGGTACCGATCAATCGAATGTTAGGTACCGATCAATCGAATGTGCGGTACCGATCAATCGAATGTGCGGTACCGATCAATCATATGTGCGGTACCGATCAATCGAATGTGCGGTACCGATCAATCGAATGTTCGATACCGATCAATCGAATGTGCGGTATTGATCAATCGAATGTTCGGTACCGATCAATCGAATGTTCGGTACCGATCAATCGAATGTTCGGTACCGTTCAATAGAATGTTCGGTACCGATCAATCGAATGTTCGGTACCGATCAATCGAATGTGCGGTACCGATCAATCATATATGCGGTACACATCAATCGAATGTTCGGTACCGATCAATCGAATGTGCTGTACCGATCAATCGAATGTTCGGTACCGATCAATCGAATGTGCGGTACCGATTAATCGAATGTGCGGTACCGATCAATCGAATGTGCGGTACCGATCAATCGAATGTGCGGTACCGAACAATCGAATGTTCGGTACCGTACCGATGAATCGAATGTGCGGTACCGATCAATCGAATGTGCGGTACCGATGAATCGAATGTTCTGTACCGATCAATCGAATGTTCGGTACCGATCAATCGAATGTGCGGTATTGATCAATCGAATGTGCGGTACCGAACAATCGAATGTTCGGTACCGTACCGATCAATCGAATGTGCGGTACCGATGAATCGAATGTGCGGTACCGATCAATCGAATGTGCGGTACCGATCAATCGAATGTGCGGTACCGAACAATCGAATGTTCGGTACCGTACCGATGAATCGAATGTTCGGTACCGATCAATCGAATGTTCGGTACCGATCAATCGAATGTTCGGTACCGATCAATCGAATGTTCGGTACCGATCAATCGAATGTGCGATATTGATCAATCGAATGTTCGGTACCGATCAATCGAATGTTCGGTACCGATCAATCGAATGTTCGGTACCGATCAATCGAATGTGCGGTACCGATCAATCGAATGTTCGTTACCGATCAATCGAATGTGCGGTATTGATCAATCGAATGTTCGGTACCGATCAATCGAATGTTCGGTACCGATCAATCGAATGTGCGGTACCGATCAATCGAATATTCGGTACCGATCAATCGAATGTGCGGTACCGATCAATCGATTGTGCGGTATTGATCAATCGAATGTTCGATACCGATCAATCGAATGTTCGGTACCGATCAATCGAATGTTCGGTACCGTTCAATAGAATGTTCGGTACCGATCAATCGAATGTTCGGTACCGATCAATCGAATGTTCGGTACCGATCAATCGAATGTGCGGTACCGATCAATCGAATGTGCGGTACCGATCAATCGAATATTCGGTACCGATCAATCGAATGTGCGGTACCGATGAATCGAATGTGCGGTACCGATCAATCGAATGTGCGGTACCGATCAATCGAATGTGCGGTACCGAACAATCGAATGTTCGGTACCGTACCGATGAATCGAATGTTCGGTACCGATCAATCGAATGTTCGGTACCGATCAATCGAATGTTCGGTACCGATCAATCGAATGTGCGGTACCGATCAATCGAATGTGCGGTACCGATCAATCGAATATTCGGTACCGATCAATCGAATGTGCGGTACCGATGAATCGAATGTGCGGTACCGATCAATCGAATGTTCGGTACCGATCAATCGAATGTTCGGTACCGATCAATAGAATGTGCGATATTGATCAATCGAATGTTCGGTACCGATCGATCGAATGTGCGGTATTGATCAATCGAATGTTCGGTACCGATCAATCGAATGTTCGGTACCGATCAATCGAATGTTCGGTACCGTTCAATCGAATGTTCGGTACCGATCAATCGAATGTTCGGTACCGATCAATCGAATGTGCGGTACCGATCAATCATATATGCGGTACACATCAATCGAATGTGCGGTACAGATCAATTGAATGTGCTGTACCGATCAATCGAATGTTCGGTACCGATCAATCGAATGTGCGGTACCGATTAATCGAATGTTCGGTACAGATCAATCGAATGTTCGGTACCGATCAATCATATGTGCGGTACCGATCAATCGAATGTGCGGTACCGATCAATCGAATGTTCGATACCGATCAATCGAATGTGCGGTACCGAACAGTCGAATGTGCGGTACCGATCAATCGAATGTTCGGTACCGATCAATCGAATGTTCGGTACCGATCAATCGAATGTGCGGTACCGATCAATCGAATGTTCGTTACCGATCAATCGAATGTGCGGTACCGATCAATCGAATGTTCGGTACCGATCAATCGAATGTTCGGTACCGATCAATCGAATGTGCGGTACCGATCAATCGAATATTCGGTACCGATCAATCGAATGTGCGGTACCGATCAATCGAATGTGCGGTATTGATCAATCGAATGTTCGGTACCGATCTATCGAATGTTCGGTACCGATCAATCGAATGTTCGGTACCTTCAATAGAATGTTCGGTACCGATCAATCGAATGTTCGGTACCGATCAATCGAATGTGCGGTACCGATCAAGCATATATGCGGTACACATCAATCGAATGTTCGGTACCGATCAATCGAATGTTCGGTACCGATCAATCGAATGTTCGGTACCGATCAATCGAATGTGCGGTACCGATCAATCGAATATTCGGTACCGATCAATCGAATGTGCGGTACCGATCTATCGAATGTGCGGTATTGATCAATCGAATGTTCGGTACCGATCAATCGAATGTTCGGTACCGATCAATCGAATGTTCGGTACCGTTCAATAGAATGTTCGGTACCGATCAATCGAATGTTAGGTACCGATCAATCGAATGTGCGGTACCGATCAATCGAATGTGCGGTACCGATCAATCATATGTGCGGTACCGATCAATCGAATGTGCGGTACCGATCAATCGAATGTTCGATACCGATCAATCGAATGTGCGGTATTGATCAATCGAATGTTCGGTACCGATCAATCGAATGTTCGGTACCGATCAATCGAATGTTCGGTACCGTTCAATAGAATGTTCGGTACCGATCAATCGAATGTTCGGAACCGATCAATCGAATGTGCGGTACCGATCAATCATATATGCGGTACACATCAATCGAATGTTCGGTACCGATCAATCGAATGTGCTGTACCGATCAATCGAATGTTCGGTACCGATCAATCGAATGTGCGGTACCGATTAATCGAATGTGCGGTACCGATCAATCGAATGTGCGGTACCGATCAATCGAATGTGCGGTACCGAACAATCGAATGTTCGGTACCGTACCGATGAATCGAATGTGCGGTACCGATCAATCGAATGTGCGGTACCGATGAATCGAATGTTCTGTACCGATCAATCGAATGTTCGGTACCGATCAATCGAATGTGCGGTATTGATCAATCGAATGTGCGGTACCGAACAATCGAATGTTCGGTACCGTACCGATCAATCGAATGTGCGGTACCGATGAATCGAATGTGCGGTACCGATCAATCGAATGTGCGGTACCGATCAATCGAATGTGCGGTACCGAACAATCGAATGTTCGGTACCGTACCGATGAATCGAATGTTCGGTACCGATCAATCGAATGTTCGGTACCGATCAATCGAATGTTCGGTACCGATCAATCGAATGTGCGGTACCGATCAATCGAATGTGCGGTACCGATCAATCGAATATTCGGTACCGATCAATCGAATGTGCGGTACCGATGAATCGAATGTGCGGTACCGATCAATCGAATGTTCGGTACCGATCAATCGAATGTTCGGTACCGATCAATAGAATGTGCGATATTGATCAATCGAATGTTCGGTACCGATCGATCGAATGTGCGGTATTGATCAATCGAATGTTCGGTACCGATCAATCGAATGTTCGGTACCGATCAATCGAATGTTCGGTACCGTTCAATCGAATGTGCGATACCGATCAATCGAATGTTCGGTACCGATCAATCGAATGTTCGGTACCGATCAATCGAATGTGCGGTACCGATCAAGCATATATGCGGTACACATCAATCGAATGTTCGGTACCGATCAATCGAATGTTCGGTACCGATCAATCGAATGTTCGGTACCGATCAATCGAATGTGCGGTACCGATCAATCGAATATTCGGTACCGATCAATCGAATGTTCGGTACCGTTCAATAGATTGTTCGGTACCGATCAATCGAATGTTAGGTACCGATCTATCGAATGTGCGGTACCGATCAATCGAATGTGCGGTACCGATCAATCATATGTGCGGTACCGATCAATCGAATGTGCGGTACCGATCAATCGAATGTGCGGTACCGAACAATCGAATGTTCGGTACCGTACCGATGAATCGAATGTGCGGTACCGATCAATCGAATGTGCGGTATTGATCAATCATATGTGCGGTACCGAACAATCGAATGTTCGGTACCGTACCGATCAATCGAATGTGCGGTACCGATCAATCGAATATTCGGTACCGATCAATCGAATGTGCGGTACCGATCTATCGAATGTGCGGTATTGATCAATCGAATGTTCGGTACCGATCAATCGAATGTTCGGTACCGATCAATCGAATGTTCGGTACCGTTCAATAGAATGTTCGGTACCGATCAATCGAATGTTAGGTACCGATCAATCGAATGTGCGGTACCGATCAATCGAATGTGCGGTACCGATCAATCATATGTGCGGTACCGATCAATCGAATGTGCGGTACCGATCAATCGAATGTTCGATACCGATCAATCGAATGTGCGGTATTGATCAATCGAATGTTCGGTACCGATCAATCGAATGTTCGGTACCGTTCAATAGAATGTTCGGTACCGATCAATCGAATGTTCGGTACCGATCTATCGAATGTGCGGTACCGATCAATCATATATGCGGTACACATCAATCGAATGTTCGGTACCGATCAATCGAATGTGCTGTACCGATCAATCGAATGTTCGGTACCGATCAATCGAATGTGCGGTACCGATTAATCGAATGTGCGGTACCGATCAATCGAATGTGCGGTACCGATCAATCGAATGTGCGGTACCGAAAAATCGAATGTTCGGTACCGTACCGATGAATCGAATGTGCGGTACCGATCAATCGAATGTGCGGTACCGATGAATCGAATGTTCTGTACCGATCAATCGAATGTTCGGTACCGATCAATCGAATGTGCGGTATTGATCAATCGAATGTGCGGTACCGAACAATCGAATGTTCGGTACCGTACCGATGAATCGAATGTGCGGTACCGATGAATTGAATGTGCGGTACCGATGAATCGAATGTTCGGTACCGATCAATCGAATGTTCGGTACCGATCAATCGAATGTTCGTTACCGATCAATCGAATGTGCGGTATTGATCAATCGAATGTTCGGTACCGATCAATCGAATGTTCGGTACCGATCAATCGAATGTGCGGTACCGATCAATCGAATATTCGGTACCGATCAATCGAATGTGCGGTACCGATCAATCGAATGTGCGGTATTGATCAATCGAATGTTCGGTACCGATCAATCGAATGTTCGGTACCGATCAATCGAATGTTCGGTACCGTTCAATAGAATGTTCGGTACCGATCAATCGAATGTTAGGTACCGATCAATCGAATGTGCGGTACCGATCAATCGAATGTGCGGTACCGATCAATCATATGTGCGGTACCGATCAATCGAATGTGCGGTACCGATCAATCGAATGTGCGGTACCGAACAATCGAATGTTCGGTACCGTACCGATGAATCGAATGTGCGGTACCGATCAATCGAATGTGCGGTATTGATCAATCGAATGTGCGGTACCGAACAATCGAATGTTCGGTACCGTACCGATGAATCGAATGTGCGGTACCGATGAATTAAATGTGCGGTACCGATGAATCGAATGTTCGGTACCGATCAATCGAATGTTCGGTACCGATCAATCGAATGTTCGTTACCGATCAATCGAATGTGCGGTACCGTTCAATAGAATGTTCGGTACCGATCAATCGAATGTTAGGTACCGATGAATCGAATGTGCGGTACCGATCAATCGAATGTGCGGTACCGATCAATCATATGTGCGGTACCGATGAATCGAATTTTCGGTACCGATCAATCGAATGTTCGGTACCGATCAATCGAATGTGCGATATTGATCAATCGAATGTTCGTTACCGATCAATCGAATGTGCGGTACCGATCAATCGAATGTTCGTTACCGATCAATCGAATATTCGGTACCGATCAATCGAATGTGCGGTACCGATGAATCGAATGTTCTGTACCGATCAATCGAATGTTCGGTACCGATCAATCGAATGTGCGGTATTGATCAATCGAATGTGCGGTACCGAACAATCGAATGTTCGGTACCGTACCGATGAATCGAATGTGCGGTACCGATGAATCGAATGTGCGGTACCGATGAATCGAATGTTCGGTACCGATCAATCGAATGTTCGGTACCGATCAATCGAATGTTCGTTACCGATCAATCGAATGTGCGGTATTGATCAATCGAATGTTCGGTACCGATCAATCGAATGTTCGGTACCGATCAATCGAATGTGCGGTACCGATCAATCGAATATTCGGTACCGATCAATCGAATGTGCGGTACCGATCTATCGAATGTGCGGTATTGATCAATCGAATGTTCGGTACCGATCAATCGAATGTTAGGTACCGATCAATCGAATGTGCGGTACCGATCAATCGAATGTGCGGTACCGATCAATCATATGTGCGGTACCGATCAATCGAATGTGCGGTACCGATCAATCGAATGTTCGATACCGATCAATCGAATGTGCGGTACCGAACAGTCGAATGTGCGGTACCGATCAATCGAATGTGCGGTACCGATCAATCGAATGTGCGGTACCGATCAATCGAATGTGCGGTACCGAACAATCGAATGTTCGGTACCGTACCGATGAATCGAAAGTGCGGTACCGATGAATCGAATGTGCGGTACCGATGAATCGAATGTTCGGTACCGATCAATCGAATGTTCGGTACCGATCAATCGAATGTGCGATATTGATCAATCGAATGTTCGGTACCGATCGATCGAATGTGCGGTATTGATCAATCGAATGTTCGGTACCGATCAATCGAATGTTCGGTACCGATCAATTGAAGGTTCGGTACCGTTCAATCGAATGTTCGGTACCGATCAATCGAATGTTCGGTACCGATCAATCGAATGTGCGGTAACGATCAATCATATATGCGGTACACATCAATCGAATGTTCGGTACCGATCAATCGAATGTGCTGTACCGATCAATCGAATGTTCGGTACCGATCAATCGAATGTGCTGTACCGATCAATCGAATGTTCGGTACCGATCAATCGAATGTGCGGTACCGATTAATCGAATGTGCGGTACCGATCAATCGAATGTGCGGTACCGATCAATCGAATGTGCGGTATCGAACAATCGAATGTTCGGTACCGTACCGATGAATCGAATGTGCGGTACCGATCAATCGAATGTGCGTTACCGATGAATCGAATGTTCTATACCGATCAATCGAATGTTCGGTACCGATCAATCGAATGTGCGGTATTGATCAATCGAATGTTCGGTACCGATCAATCGAATATGCGGTACCGATCAATCGAATGTTCGTTACCGATCAATCGAATGTGCGGTACCGATCAATCGAATGTTCGTTACTGATCAATCGAATGTGCGGTATTGATCAATCGAATGTTCGGTACCGATCAATCGAATGTTCGGTACCGATCAATCGAATGTGCGGTACCGATCAATCGAATGTGCGGTACCGATCAATCGAATGTGCGGTACCGATCAATCATATGTGCGGTACCGATCAATCGAATGTGCGGTACCGATGAATCGAATGTGCGGTACCGATGAATCGAATGTTCGGTACCGATCAATCGAATGTTCGGTACCGATCAATCGAATTTTCGTTACCGATCAATCGAATGTGCGGTATTGATCAATCGAATGTTCGGTTCCGATCAATCGAATGTTCGGTTCCGATCAATTTAATGTGCGGTACCGATCAATCGAATATTCGGTACCGATCAATCGAATGTGCGGTACCGATCAATCGAATGTTCGATACCGATCAATCGAATGTTCGGTACCGTTCAATAGAATGTTCGGTACCGATCAATCGAATGTTAGGTACCGATCAATCGAATGTGCGGTATTGATCAATCGAATGTGCGGTACCGAACAATCGAATGTTCGGTACAGTACCGATGAATCGAATGTGCGGTACCGATGAATTAAATGTGCGGTACCGATGAATCGAATGTTCGGTACCGATCAATCGAATGTTCGGTACCGATCAATCGAATGTTCGTTACCGATCAATCGAATGTGCGGTATTGATCAATCGAATGTTCGGTACCGATCAATCGAATGTTCGGTACCGATCAATCGAATGTTCGTTACCGATCAATCGAATATTCGGTACCGATCAATCGAATGTGCGGTACCGATGAATCGAATGTTCTGTACCGATCAATCGAATGTTCGGTACCGATCAATCGAATGTGCGGTATTGATCAATCGAATGTGCGGTACCGAACAATCGAATGTTCGGTACCGTACCGATGAATCGAATGTGCGGTACCGATGAATCGAATGTGCGGTACCGATGAATCGAATGTGCGGTACCGATCAATCGAATGTTCGATACCGATCAATCGAATGTGCGGTACCGAACAGTCGAATGTGCGGTACCGATGAATCGAATGTGCGGTACCGATCAATCGAATGTGCGGTACCGATCAATCGAATGTGCGGTACCGAACAATCGAATGTTCGGTACCGTACCGATGAATCGAAAGTGCGGTACCGATGAATCGAATGTGCGGTACCGATGAATCGAATGTTCGGTACCGATCATTCGAATGTTCGGTACCGATCAATCGAATGTGCGATATTGATCAATCGAATGTTCGGTACCGATCGATCGAATGTGCGGTATTGATCAATCGAATGTTCGGTACCGATCAATCGAATGTTCGGTACCGATCAATTGAAGGTTCGGTACCGTTCAATCGAATGTTCGGTACCGATCAATCGAATGTGCTGTACCGATCAATCGAATGTTCGGTACCGATCAATCGAATGTGCGGTACCGATTAATCGAATGTGCGGTACCGATCAATCGAATGTGCGGTACCGATCAATCATATGTGCGGTACCGATCAATCGAATGTGCGTTACCGAACAGTCGAATGTGCGGTACCGATCAATCGAATGTGCGGTACCGATCAATCGAATGTGCGGTACCGATGAATCGAATTTTCGGTACCGATCAATCGAATGTTCGGTACCGATCAATCGAATGTGCGATATTGATCAATCGAATGTTCGGTACCGATCAATCGAATGTGCGGTACCGATCAATCGAATGTTCGTTACCGATCAATCGAATGTTCGGTACCGATCAATCGAATGTTCGGTACCGATCAATCCAATGTGCGGTATCGATCAATCGAATGTTCGTTACCGATCAATCGAATGTGCGGTATTGATCAATCGAATGTTCGGTACCGATCAATCGAATGTGCGATATTGATCAATCGAATGTTCGGTACCGATCAATCGAATGTGCGGTACCGATCAATCGAATGTTCGTTACCGATCAATCGAATGTTCGGTACCGATCAATCGAATGTTCGGTACCGATCAATCCAATGTGCGGTATCGATCAATCGAATGTTCGTTACCGATCAATCGAATGTGCGGTATTGATCAATCGAATGTTCGGTACCGATCAATCGAATGTTCGGTACCGATCAATCGAATGTGCGGTACCGATCAATCGAATATTCGGTACCGATCAATCGAATGTGCGGTACCGATCAATCGAATGTGCGGTATTGATCAATCGAATGTTCGGTACCGATCAATCGAATGTTCGGTACCGATCAATCAAATGTTCGGTACCGTTCAATAGAATGTTCGGTACCGATCAATCGGATGTTCGGTACCGATCAATCGAATGTGCGGTACCGATCAATCATATATGCGGTACACATCAATCGAATGTTCGGTACCGAACAATCGAATGTGCTGTACCGATCAATCGAATGTTCGGTACCGATCAATCGAATGTGCGGTACCGATTAATCGAATGTGCGGTACCGATGAATCGAATGTGCGGTACCGATCAATCGAATGTGCGGTATCGAACAATCGAATGTTCGGTACCGTACCGATGAATCGAATGTGCGGTACCGATCAATCGAATGTGCGTTACCGATGAATCGAATGTTCTATACCGATCAATCGAATGTTCGGTACCGATCAATCGAATGTGCGGTATTGATCAATCGAATGTTCGGTACCGATCAATCGAATATGCGGTACCGATCAATCGAATGTTCGTTACCGATCAATCGAATGTGCGGTACCGATCAATCGAATGTTCGTTACCGATCAATCGAATGTGCGGTATCGATCAATCGAATGTGCGGTACCGATCAATCGAATGTGCGGTACCGATCAATCGAATGTGCGGTACCGATCAACCATATGTGCGGTACCGATCAATCGAATGTGCGGTACCGATGAATCGAATGTGCGGTACCGATGAATCGAATGTTCGGTACCGATCAATCGAATGTTCGGTACCGATCAATCGAATTTTCGTTACCGATCAATCGAATGTGCGGTATTGATCAATCGAATGTTCGGTACCGATCAATCGAATGTTCGGTACCGATCAATTTAATGTGCGGTACCGATCAATCGAATATTCGGTACCGATCAATCGAATGTGCGGTACCGATCAATCGAATGTGCGGTATTGATCAATCGAATGTTCGGTACCGATCAATCGAATGTTCGATACCGATCAATCGAATGTTCGGTACCGATCAATAGAATGTTCGGTACCGATCAATCGAATGTTAGGTACCGATCAATCGAATGTGCGGTACCGATCAATCGAATGTGCGGTACCGATCAATCGAATGTTCGATACCGATTAATCGAATGTGCGGTACCGAACAGCCGAATGTGCGGTACCGATGAATCGAATGTGCGGTACCGATCAATCGAATGTGCGGTACCGATCAATCGAATGTGCGGTACCGAACAATCGAATGTTCGGTACCGTACCGATGAATCGAATGTGCGGTACCGATTAATCGAATGTGCGGTACCGATGAATCGAATGTTCGGTACCGATCAATCGAATGTTCGGTACCGATCAATCGAATGTGCGATATTGATCAATCGAATGTTCGGTACCGATCGATCGAATGTGCGGTATTGATCAATCGAATATTCGGTACCGATCAATCGAATGTTCGGTACCGATCAATCGAATGTTCGGTACCGTTCAATCGAATGTTCGGTACCGATCAATCCAATGTTCGGTACCGATCAATCGAATGTGCGGTACCGATCAATCATATATGCGGTACACATCAATCGAATGTTCGGTACCGATCAATCGAATGTGCTGTACCGATCAATCGAATGTTCGGTACCGATCAATCGAATGTGCGGTACCAATTCATCGAATGTGCGGTACCGATCAATCGAATGTGCGGTACCGATCAATTATATGTGCGGTACCGATCAATCGAATGTGCGGTACCGATCAATCGAATGTTCGATACCGATCAATCGAATGTGCGGTACCGAACAGTCGAATGTGCGGTACCGATCAATCGAATGTGCGGTACCGATCAATCGAATGTGCGGTACCGATGAATCGAATGTTCGGTACCGATCAATCGAATGTTCGGTACCGATCAATCGAATGTGCGATATTGATCAATCGAATATTCCGTACCGATCAATCAAATGTGCTGTACCGATCAATCGAATGTTCGGTACCGATCAATCGAATGTGCGGTACCAATTAATCGAATGTGCGGTACCGATCAATCGAATGTGCGGTACCGATCAATTATATGTGCGGTACCGATCAATCGAATGTGCGGTACCGAACAGTCGAATGTGCGGTACCGATCAATCGAATGTGCGGTACCGATCAATCGAATGTGCGGTAAAGATGAATCGAATGTTCGGTACCGATCAATCGAATGTTCGGTACCGATCAATCGAATGTGCGGTACCGATCAATCGAATGTGCGGTATTGATCAATCGAATGTGCGGTACCGAACAATCGAATATGCGGTACCGATTAATCGAATGTACGGTACCGATCAATCGAATGTGCGGTACCGATCAATCATATGTGCGGTACACATCAATCGAATGTGCGTTACCGATCAACTAATGTGCGATACCGAACAATCGAATGTTCGGTACCGTACCGATGAATCGAATGTGCGGTACCGATCAATCGAATGTTCGGTACCGATCAATAGAATGTTCGATACCGATCAATCGAATGTGCGGTACCGAACAATCGAATGTGCGGTACCGATCAATCGAATGTGCGTTACAGATCAATAGAATGTTCGGTACCGATCAATCGAATGTTCGGTACTGATCAATCGAATGTGCGGTACCGATCAATCATATATGCGGTACACATCAATCGAATGTGCGTTACCGATCAACTAATGTGCGATACCGAACAATCGAATGTTCGGTACCGTACCGATGAATCGAATGTGCGGTACCGATCAATCGAATGTTCGGTACCGATCAATAGAATGTTCGGTACCGATCAATCGAATGTTCGGTACTGATCAATCGAATGTGCGGTACCGATCAATCAAATATGCGGTACACATCAATCGAATGTTCGGTACCGATCAGTCGAATGTGCTGTACCGATCAATCGAATGTGCGGTACCGATCAATCGAATGTTCGGTACCGATCAATCGAATGTGCGATATTGATCAATCGAATGTTCGGTACCGATCAATCGAATGTGCGGTACCGATCAATCGAATGTTCGTTACCGATCAATCGAATGTTCGGTACCGATCAATCGAATGTTCGGTACCGATCAATCCAATGTGCGGTATCGATCAATCGAATGTTCGTTACCGATCAATCGAATGTGCGGTATTGATCAATCGAATGTTCGGTACCGATCAATCGAATGTTCGGTACCGATCAATCGAATGTTCGGTACCGTTCAATAGAATGTTCGGTACCGATCAATCGGATGTTCGGTACCGATCAATCGAATGTGCGGTACCGATCAATCATATATGCGGTACACATCAATCGAATGTTCGGTACCGATCAATCGAATGTGCTGTACCGATCAATCGAATGTTCGGTACCGATCAATCGAATGTGCGGTACCGATTAATCGAATGTGCGGTACCGATCAATCGAATGTGCGGTACCGATCAATCGAATGTGCGGTATCGAACAATCGAATGTTCGGTACCGTACCGATGAATCGAATGTGCGGTACCGATCAATCGAATGTGCGTTACCGATGAATCGAATGTTCTATACCGATCAATCGAATGTTCGGTACCGATCAATCGAATGTGCGGTATTGATCAATCGAATGTTCGGTACCGATCAATCGAATATGCGGTACCGATCAATCGAATGTTCGTTACCGATTAATCGAATGTGCGGTACCGATCAATCGAATGTTCGTTACCGATCAATCGAATGTGCGGTATCGATCAATCGAATGTTCGGTACCGATCAATCGAATGTTCGGTACCGATCAATCGAATGTGCGGTACCGATCAATCGAATGTGCGGTACCGATCAATCGAATGTGCGGTACCGATCAATCATATGTGCGGTACCGATCAATCGAATGTGCGGTACCGATGAATCGAATGTGCGGTACCGATCAATCGAATGTTCGGTACCGATCAATCGAATGTTCGGTACCGATCAATCGAATGTTCGTTACCGATCAATCGAATGTGCGGTACCGATCAATCGAATGTTCGGTACCGATCAATCGAATGTTCGGTACCGATCTATTTAATGTGCGGTACCGATCAATCGAATATTCGGTACCGATCAATCGAGTGTGCGGTACCGATCAATCGAATGTGCGGTATTGATCAATCGAATGTTCGGTACCGATCAATCGAATGTTCGATACCGATCAATAGAATGTTCGGTACCGATCAATCGAATGTTAGGTATCGATCAATCGAATGTGCGGTACCGATCAATCGAATGTGCGGTACCGATCAATCGAATGTTCGATACCGATTAATCGAATGTGCGGTACCGAACAGTCGAATGTGCGGTACCGATGAATCGAATGTGCGGTACCGATCAATCGAATGTGCGGTACCGATCAATCGAATGTGCGGTACCGAACAATCGAATGTTCGGTACCGTACCGATGAATCGAATGTGCGGTACCGATTAATCGAATGTGCGGTACCGATCAATCGAATGTTCGGTACCGATCAATCGAATGTTCGGTACTGATCAATCGAATGTGCGGTACCGATCAATCAAATATGCGGTACACATCAATCGAATGTTCGGTACCGATCAGTCGAATGTGCTGTACCGATCAATCGAATGTGCGGTACCGATCAATCGAATGTGCGGTATTGATCAATCGAATGTTCGGTACCGATCAATCGAATGTGCGGTATTGATCAATCGAATGTTCGGTACCGATCAATCGAATGTTCGGTACCGATCAATTGAAGGTTCGGTACCGTTCAATCGAATGTTCGGTACCGATCAATCGAATGTTCGGTACCGATCAATCGAATGTGCGGTACCGATCAATCATATATGCGGTACACATCAATCGAATGTTCGGTACCGATCAATCGAATGTGCTGTACCGATCAATCGAATGTTCGGTACCGATCAATCGAATGTGCGGTACCGATTAATCGAATGTGCGGTACCGATCAATCGAATGTGCGGTACCGATCAATCATATGTGCGGTACCGATCAATCGAATGTGCGTTACCGAACAGTCGAATGTGCGGTACCGATCAATCGAATGTGCGGTACCGATCAATCGAATGTGCGGTACCGATGAATCGAATTTTCGGTACCGATCAATCGAATGTTCGGTACCGATCAATCGAATGTGCGATATTGATCAATCGAATGTTCGGTACCGATCAATCGAATGTGCGGTACCGATCAATCGAATGTTCGTTACCGATCAATCGAATGTTCGGTACCGATCAATCGAATGTTCGGTACCGATCAATCCAATGTGCGGTATCGATCAATCGAATGTTCGTTACCGATCAATCGAATGTGCGGTATTGATCAATCGAATGTTCGGTACCGATCAATCAAATGTTCGGTACCGATCAATCGAATGTTCGGTACCGTTCAATAGAATGTTCGGTACCGATCAATCGGATGTTCGGTACCGATCAATCGAATGTGCGGTACCGATCAATCATATATGCGGTACACATCAATCGAATGTTCGGTACCGATCAATCGAATGTGCTGTACCGATCAATCGAATGTTCGGTACCGATCAATCGAATGTGCGGTACCGATTAATCGAATGTGCGGTACCGATCAATCGAATGTGCGGTACCGATCAATCGAATGTGCGGTATCGAACAATCGAATGTTCGGTACCGTACCGATGAATCGAATGTGCGGTACCGATCAATCGAATGTGCGTTACCGATGAATCGAATGTTCTATACCGATCAATCGAATGTTCGGTACCGATCAATCGAATGTGCGGTATTGATCAATCGAATGTTCGGTACCGATCAATCGAATATGCGGTACCGATCAATCGAATGTTCGTTACCGATTAATCGAATGTGCGGTACCGATCAATCGAATGTTCGTTACCGATCAATCGAATGTGCGGTATCGATCAATCGAATGTTCGGTACCGATCAATCGAATGTTCGGTACCGATCAATCGAATGTGCGGTACCGATCAATCGAATGTGCGGTACCGATCAATCGAATGTGCGGTACCGATCAATCATATGTGCGGTACCGATCAATCGAATGTGCGGTACCGATGAATCGAATGTGCGGTACCGATCAATCGAATGTTCGGTACCGATCAATCGAATGTTCGGTACCGATCAATCGAATGTTCGTTACCGATCAATCGAATGTGCGGTATTGATCAATCGAATGTTCGGTACCGATCAATCGAATGTTCGGTACCGATCAATTTAATGTGCGGTACCGATCAATCGAATATTCGGTACCGATCAATCGAGTGTGCGGTACCGATCAATCGAATGTGCGGTATTGATCAATCGAATGTTCGGTACCGATCAATCGAATGTTCGATACCGATCAATAGAATGTTCGGTACCGATCAATCGAATGTTAGGTATCGATCAATCGAATGTGCGGTACCGATCAATCGAATGTGCGGTACCGATCAATCGAATGTTCGATACCGATTAATCGAATGTGCGGTACCGAACAGTCGAATGTGCGGTACCGATGAATCGAATGTGCGGTACCGATCAATCGAATGTGCGGTACCGATCAATCGAATGTGCGGTACCGAACAATCGAATGTTCGGTACCGTACCGATGAATCGAATGTGCGGTACCGATTAATCGAATGTGCGGTACCGATCAATCGAATGTTCGGTACCGATCAATCGAATGTTCGGTACCGATCAATCGAATGTGCGATATTGATCAATCGAATGTTCGGTACCGATCGATCGAATGTGCGGTATTGATCAATCGAATATTCGGTACCGATCAATCGAATGTTCGGTACCGATCAATCGAATGTTCGGTACCGTTCAATCGAATGTTCGGTACCGATCAATCGAATGTTCGGTACCGATCAATCGAATGTGCGGTACCGATCAATCATATATGCGGTACACATCAACCGAATGTTCGGTACCGATCAATCGAATGTGCTGTACCGATCGATCGAATGTTCGGTACCGATCAATCGAATGTGCGGTACCAATTAATCGAATGTGCGGTACCGATCAATCGAATGTGCGGTACCGATCAATTATATGTGCGGTACCGATCAATCGAATGTGCGGTACCGATCAATCGAATGTTCGATACCGATCAATCGAATGTGCGGTACCGAACAGTCGAATGTGCGGTACCGATCAATCGAATGTGCGGTCAGGATGAATCGAATGTTCGGTACCGATCAATCGAATGTTCGGTACCGATCAATCGAATGTGCGATATTGATCAATCGAATATTCCGTACCGATCAATCAAATGTGCTGTACCGATCAATCGAATGTTCGATACCGATCAATCGAATGTGCGGTACCAATTAATCGAATGTGCGGTACCGATCAATCGAATGTGCGGTACCGATCAATTATATGTGCGGTACCGATCAATCGAATGTGCGGTACCGATCAATCGAATGTTCGATACCGATCAATCGAATGTGCGGTACCGAACAGTCGAATGTGCGGTACCGATCAATCGAATGTGCGGTACCGATCAATCGAATGTGCGGTAAAGATGAATCGAATGTTCGGTACCGATCAATCGCATGTTCGGTACCGATCAATCGAATGTGCGATATTGATCAATCGAATGTTCGGTACCGATCAATCGAATGTGCGGTACCGATCAATCGAATGTGCGGTATTGATCAATCGAATGTGCGGTACCGAACAATCGAATATGCGGTACCGATTAATCGAATGTACGGTACCGATCAATCGAATGTGCGGTACCGATCAATCATATGTGCGGTACACATCAATCGAATGTGCGTTACCGATCAACTAATGTGCGATACCGAACAATCGAATGTTCGGTACCGTACCGATGAATCGAATGTGCGGTACCGATCAATCGAATGTTCGGTACCGATCAATAGAATGTTCGATACCGATCAATCGAATGTGCGGTACCGAACAATCGAATGTGCTGTACCGATCAATCGAATGTGCGTTACAGATCAATAGAATGTTCGGTACCGATCAATCGAATGTTCGGTACTGATCAATCGAATGTGCGGTACCGATCAATCATATATGCGGTACACATCAATCGAATGTGCGTTACCGATCAACTAATGTGCGATACCGAACAATCGAATGTTCGGTACCGTACCGATGAATCGAATGTGCGGTACCGATCAATCGAATGTTCGGTACCGATCAATAGAATGTTCGGTACCGATCAATCGAATGTTCGGTACTGATCAATCGAATGTGCGGTACCGATCAATCATATATGCGGTACACATCAATCGAATGTTCGGTACCGATCAGTCGAATGTGCTGTACCGATCAATCGAATGTTCGGTACCGATCAATCGAATGTGCGGTATTGATCAATCGAATGTTCGGTACCGATCAATCGAATGTGCGGTACCGATCAATCGAATGTGCGTTACCGATCAATCGAATGTTCGGTACCGATCAATCGAATGTTCGGTACTGATCAATCGAATGTGCGTTACCGATCAATCGAATGTTCGGTACCGATCAATCGAATGTGCGGTACCGATCAATCGAATGTGCGGTACCGATCAATCGAATGTGCGGTACCGATGAATCGAATGTGCGGTACCGATCAATCGAATGTGCGGTACCGATCAATCGAATGATCGGTACCGATCAATCGAATGTTCGGTACCGATCAATCGAATGTTCGGTACCGATCAATCGAATGTGCGGTACCGATCAATCGAATGTGCGTTACCGATCAATCGAATGTTCGGTACCGATCAATCGAATGTGCGGTACCGATCAATCGAATGTGCGGTACCGATCAATCGAATGTGCGGTACCGATCAATCGAATGTGCGGTACCGATCAATCGAATGTGCGGTACCGATCAACTAATGTGCGATACCGAACAATCGAATGTTCGGTACCGTACCGATCAATCGAATGTGCGGTACCGATCAATCGAATGTGCGATCCCGATCAATCGAATGTTCGGTACCGATCAATCGAATGTGCGGTACCGATCAATCGAATGTGCGGTATTGATCAATCGAATGTTCGGTACCGATCAATCGAATGTGCGGTTCCGATTATTTGAATGTGCGGTACCGATCAATCGAATGTGCGGTACCGATCAATCGAATGTTCGATACGGATCAATCGAATGTGCGGTACCGAACAATCGAATGTGCGGTACCGAACAATCGAATGTGCGGTACCGATCAATCGAATGTGCGGTATTGATCAATCGAATGTTCGGTACCGATCAATCGAATGTGCGGTACCGATCAATCGAATGTTCGTTACCGATCAATCGAATGTGTGGTACCGATCAATCGAATGTTCGTTACCGATCAATCGAATGTGCGGTATTGATCAATCGAATGTTCAGTACCGATCAATCGAATGTGCGGTACCGATCAATCGAATGTGCGGTACCGATCAATCGAATGTTCGATACGGATCAATCGAATGTGCGGTACCGAACAATCGAATGTGCGGTACCGAACAATCGAATGTGCGGTACCGATCAATCGAATGTGCGGTATTGATCAATCGAATGTTCGGTACCGATCAATCGAATGTGCGGTACCGATCAATCGAATGTTCGTTACCGATCAATCGAATGTGTGGTACCGATCAATCGAATGTTCGTTACCGATCAATCGAATGTGCGGTATTGATCAATCGAATGTTCAGTACCGATCAATCGAATGTTCGGTACCGATCAATCGATTGTGCGGTACCGATCAATCGAATGTTCGATACCGATCAATCGAATGTTCGTTACCGATCAATCGAATGTGCGGTATTGATCAATCGAATGTTCAGTACCGATCAATCGAATGTTCGGTACCGATCAATCGATTGTGCGGTACCGATCAATCGAATGTTCGATACCGATCAATCGAATGTGCGGTACCGATCAATCGAATGTTCGGTACCGATCAATCGAATGTTCGGTACCGATCAATCGAATGTTCGGTACCGATCAATCGAATGTTCGGTACCGATCAATCGAATGATCGCTACCGATCAATCGAATGTTCAATACCGATCAATCGAATGTTCGTTACCGATCAATCGAATGTGCGGTACCGATCAATCGAATGTGCGGTACCGATGAATCGAATGTGCGGTACCGATCAATCGAATGTGCGATATTGATCAATCGAATATTCCGTACCGATCAATCAAATGTGCTGTACCGATCAATCGAATGTTCGGTACCGATCAATCGAATGTGCGATCCCGATCAATCGAATGTTCGGTACCGATCAATCGAATGTGCGGTACCGATCAATCGAATGTGCGGTATTGATCAATCGAATGTGCGGTACCGATCAATCGAATGTGCGGTACCGATCAATCGAATGTTCGATACGGATCAATCGAATGTGCGGTACCGAACAATCGAATGTGCGGTACCGAACAATCGAATGTGCGGTACCGATCAATCGAATGTTCGGTACCGATCAATCGAATGTTCGGTACCGATCAATCGAATGTGCGGTACCGATCAATCGAATGTGCGGTATTGATCAATCGAATGTGCGGTACCGATCAATCGAATGTGCGGTACCGATCAATCGAATGTTCGATACGGATCAATCGAATGTGCGGTACCGAACAATCGAATGTGCGGTACCGAACAATCGAATGTGCGGTACCGATCAATCGAATGTTCGGTACCGATCAATCGAATGTTCGGTACCGATCAATCGAATGTGCGGTATTGATCAATCGAATGTTCGGTACCGATCAATCGAATGTTCGGTACCGATCAATCGAATGTGCGTTACCGATCAATCGAATGTTCGGTACCGATCAATCGAATGTTCGGTACTGATCAATCGAATGTGCGTTACCGATCAATCGAATGTGCGGTACCGATCAATCGAATGTGCGGTACAGATCAATCGAATGTGCGGTACCGATCAATCGAATGTGCGGTACCGATCAATCGAATGTGCGGTATTGATCAATCGAATGTGCGGTACCGATCAATCGAATGTGCGGTACCGATCAATCGAATGTTCGAAACGGATCAATCGAATGTGCGGTACCGAACAATCGAATGTGCGGTACCGATCAATCGAATGTGCGGTATTGATCAATCGAATGTTCGTTACCGATCAATCGAATGTGCGATACCGATCAATCGAATGTTCGGTACCGATCAATCGAATGATCGGTACCGATCAATCGAATGTGCGGTACCGATCAATCGAATGTGCGGTACCGATCAATCGAATATTCGGTACCGATCAATCGAATGTGCGGTACCGATCAATCGAATGTGCGGTATTGATCAATCGAATGTTCGGTACCGATCAATCGAATGTTCGGTACTGATCAATCGAATGTGCGGTACCGATCAATCATATATGCGGTACACATCAATCGAATGTGCGTTACCGATCAACTAATGTGCGATACCGAACAATCGAATGTTCGGTACCGTACCGATGAATCGAATGTGCGGTACCGATCAATCGAATGTTCGGTACCGGTCAATAGAATGTTCGGTACCGATCAATCGAATGTTCGGCACTGATCAATCGAATGTGCGGTACCGATCAATCATATATGCGGTACACATCAATCGAATGTTCGGTACCGATCAGTCGAATGTGCGGTATTGATCAATCGAATGTGCGGTACCGAACAATCGAATATGCGGTACCGATTAATCGAATGTACGGTACCGATCAATCGAATGTGCGGTACCGATCAATCATATGTGCGGTACACATCAATCGAATGTGCGTTACCGATCAACTAATGTGCGATACCGAACAATCGAATGTTCGGTACCGTACCGATGAATCGAATGTGCGGTACCGATCAATCGAATGTTCGGTACCGATCAATAGAATGTTCGATACCGATCAATCGAATGTGCGGTACCGAACAATCGAATGTGCTGTACCGATCAATCGAATGTGCGTTACAGATCAATAGAATGTTCGGTACCGATCAATCGAATGTTCGGTACTGATCAATCGAATGTGCGGTACCGATCAATCATATATGCGGTACACATCAATCGAATGTGCGTTACCGATCAACTAATGTGCAATACCGAACAATCGAATGTTCGGTACCGTACCGATGAATCGAATGTGCGGTACCGATCAATCGAATGTGCGGTATTGATCAATCGAATGTTCGGTACCGATCAATCGAATGTTCGGTACCGATCAATCGAATGTTCGGTACAGTTCAATAGAATGTTCGGTACCGATCAATCGGATGTTCGGTACCGATCAATCGAATGTGCGGTACCGATCAATCATATATGCGGTACACATCAATCGAATGTTCGGTACCGATCAATCGAATGTGCTGTACCGATCAATCGAATGTTCGGTACCGATCAATCGAATGTGCGGTACCGATTAATCGAATGTGCGGTACCGATCAATCGAATGTGCGGTACCGATCAATCGAATGTGCGGTATCGAACAATCGAATGTTCGGTACGGTACCGATGAATCGAATGTGCGGTACCGATCAATCGAATGTGCGTTACCGATGAATCGAATGTTCTATACCGATCAATCGAATGTTCGGTACCGATCAATCGAATGTGCGGTATTGATCAATCGAATGTTCGGTACCGATCAATCGAATATGCGGTACCGATCAATCGAATGTTCGTTACCGATTAATCGAATGTGCGGTACCGATCAATCGAATGTTCGTTACCGATCAATCGAATGTGCGGTATCGATCAATCGAATGTTCGGTACCGATCAATCGAATGTTCGGTACCGATCAATCGAATGTGCGGTACCGATCAATCGAATGTGCGGTACCGATCAATCGAATGTGCGGTACCGATCAATCATATGTGCGGTACCGATCAATCGAATGTGCGGTACCGATGAATCGAATGTGCGGTACCGATCAATCGAATGTTCGGTACCGATCAATCGAATGTTCGGTACCGATCAATCGAATGTTCGTTACCGATCAATCGAATGTGCGGTATTGATCAATCGAATGTTCGGTACCGATCAATCGAATGTTCGGTACCGATCAATTTAATGTGCGGTACCGATCAATCGAATATTCGGTACCGATCAATCGAGTGTGCGGTACCGATCAATCGAATGTGCGGTATTGATCAATCGAATGTTCGGTACCGATCAATCGAATGTTCGATACCGATCAATAGAATGTTCGGTACCGATCAATCGAATGTTAGGTATCGATCAATCGAATGTGCGGTACCGATCAATCGAATGTGCGGTACCGATCAATCGAATGTTCGATACCGATTAATCGAATGTGCGGTACCGAACAGTCGAATGTGCGGTACCGATGAATCGAATGTGCGGTACCGATCAATCGAATGTGCGGTACCGATCAATCGAATGTGCGGTACCGAACAATCGAATGTTCGGTACCGTACCGATGAATCGAATGTGCGGTACCGATTAATCGAATGTGCGGTACCGATCAATCGAATGTTCGGTACCGATCAATCGAATGTTCGGTACCGATCAATCGAATGTGCGATATTGATCAATCGAATGTTCGGTACCGATCGATCGAATGTGCGGTATTGATCAATCGAATATTCGGTACCGATCAATCGAATGTTCGGTACCGATCAATCGAATGTTCGGTACCGTTCAATCGAATGTTCGGTACCGATCAATCGAATGTTCGGTACCGATCAATCGAATGTGCGGTACCGATCAATCATATATGCGGTACACATCAACCGAATGTTCGGTACCGATCAATCGAATGTGCTGTACCGATCGATCGAATGTTCGGTACCGATCAATCGAATGTGCGGTACCAATTAATCGAATGTGCGGTACCGATCAATCGAATGTGCGGTACCGATCAATTATATGTGCGGTACCGATCAATCGAATGTGCGGTACCGATCAATCGAATGTTCGATACCGATCAATCGAATGTGCGGTACCGAACAGTCGAATGTGCGGTACCGATCAATCGAATGTGCGGTCAGGATGAATCGAATGTTCGGTACCGATCAATCGAATGTTCGGTACCGATCAATCGAATGTGCGATATTGATCAATCGAATATTCCGTACCGATCAATCAAATGTGCTGTACCGATCAATCGAATGTTCGGTACCGATCAATCGAATGTGCGGTACCAATTAATCGAATGTGCGGTACCGATCAATCGAATGTGCGGTACCGATCAATTATATGTGCGGTACCGATCAATCGAATGTGCGGTACCGATCAATCGAATGTTCGATACCGATCAATCGAATGTGCGGTACCGAACAGTCGAATGTGCGGTACCGATCAATCGAATGTGCGGTACCGATCAATCGAATGTGCGGTATTGATCAATCGAATGTGCGGTACCGATCAATCGAATGTGCGGTACCGATCAATCGAATGTTCGAAACGGATCAATCGAATGTGCGGTACCGAACAATCGAATGTGCGGTACCGATCAATCGAATGTGCGGTATTGATCAATCGAATGTTCGTTACCGATCAATCGAATGTGGGATATTGATCAATCGAATGTTCGGTACCGATCAATCGAATGATCGGTACCGATCAATCGAATGTGCGGTACCGATCAATCGAATGTGCGGTACCGATCAATCGAATATTCGGTACCGATCAATCGAATGTGCGGTACCGATCAATCGAATGTGCGGTATTGATCAATCGAATGTTCGGTACCGATCAATCGAATGTGCGGTATTGATCAATCGAATGTTCGGTACCGATCAATCGAATGTGCGGTACCGATCAATCGAATGTTCGTTACCGATCAATCGAATGTGCGGTACCGATCAATCGAATGTTTGGTACCGATCAATCGAATGTGCGGTACCGATTAATCGAATGTGCGGTACCGATCAATCGAATGTGCGGTACCGATCAATCGAATATTCGGTACCGATCAATCGAATGTGCGGTATTGATCAATCGAATGTTCGGTACCGATCAATCGAATGTGCGGTACCGATCAATCGAATGTTCGTTACCGATCAATCGAATGTGCGGTACCGATCAATCGAATGTGCGGTACCGATCAATCGAATGTGCGGTACCGATTAATCGAATGTGCGGTACCGATGAATCGAATGTGCGGTACCGATCAATCGAATGTGCGTTACAGATCAATAGAATGTTCGGTACCGATCAATCGAATGTTCGGTACTGATCAATCGAATGTGCGGTACCGATCAATCATATATGCGGTACACATCAATCGAATGTGCGTTACCGATCAACTAATGTGCGATACCGAACAATCGAATGTTCGGTACCGTACCGATGAATCGAATGTGCGGTACCGATCAATCGAATGTTCGGTACCGGTCAATAGAATGTTCGGTACCGATCAATCGAATGTTCGGCACTGATCAATCGAATGTGCGGTACCGATCAATCATATATGCGGTACACATCAATCGAATGTTCGGTACCGATCAGTCGAATGTGCGGTATTGATCAATCGAATGTGCGGTACCGAACAATCGAATATGCGGTACCGATTAATCGAATGTACGGTACCGATCAATCGAATGTGCGGTACCGATCAATCATATGTGCGGTACACATCAATCGAATGTGCGTTACCGATCAACTAATGTGCGATACCGAACAATCGAATGTTCGGTACCGTACCGATGAATCGAATGTGCGGTACCGATCAATCGAATGTTCGGTACCGATCAATAGAATGTTCGATACCGATCAATCGAATGTGCGGTACCGAACAATCGAATGTGCTGTACCGATCAATCGAATGTGCGTTACAGATCAATAGAATGTTCGGTACCGATCAATCGAATGTTCGGTACTGATCAATCGAATGTGCGGTACCGATCAATCATATATGCGGTACACATCAATCGAATGTGCGTTACCGATCAACTAATGTGCGATACCGAACAATCGAATGTTCGGTACCGTACCGATGAATCGAATGTGCGGTACCGATCAATCGAATGTGCGGTATTGATCAATCGAATGTTCGGTACCGATCAATCGAATGTTCGGTACCGATCAATCGAATGTTCGGTACCGTTCAATAGAATGTTCGGTACCGATCAATCGGATGTTCGGTACCGATCAATCGAATGTGCGGTACCGATCAATCATATATGCGGTACACATCAATCGAATGTTCGGTACCGATCAATCGAATGTGCGGTACCGATCAATCGAATGTGCGGTACCGATTAATCGAATGTGCGGTACCGATGAATCGAATGTGCGGTACCGATCAATCGAATGTGCGTTACAGATCAATAGAATGTTCGGTACCGATCAATCGAATGTTCGGTACTGATCAATCGAATGTGCGGTACCGATCAATCATATATGCGGTACACATCAATCGAATGTGCGTTACCGATCAACTAATGTGCGATACCGAACAATCGAATGTTCGGTACCGTACCGATGAATCGAATGTGCGGTACCGATCAATCGAATGTTCGGTACCGGTCAATAGAATGTTCGGTACCGATCAATCGAATGTTCGGCACTGATCAATCGAATGTGCGGTACCGATCAATCATATATGCGGTACACATCAATCGAATGTTCGGTACCGATCAGTCGAATGTGCGGTATTGATCAATCGAATGTGCGGTACCGAACAATCGAATATGCGGTACCGATTAATCGAATGTACGGTACCGATCAATCGAATGTGCGGTACCGATCAATCATATGTGCGGTACACATCAATCGAATGTGCGTTACCGATCAACTAATGTGCGATACCGAACAATCGAATGTTCGGTACCGTACCGATGAATCGAATGTGCGGTACCGATCAATCGAATGTTCGGTACCGATCAATAGAATGTTCGATACCGATCAATCGAATGTGCGGTACCGAACAATCGAATGTGCTGTACCGATCAATCGAATGTGCGTTACAGATCAATAGAATGTTCGGTACCGATCAATCGAATGTTCGGTACTGATCAATCGAATGTGCGGTACCGATCAATCATATATGCGGTACACATCAATCGAATGTGCGTTACCGATCAACTAATGTGCAATACCGAACAATCGAATGTTCGGTACCGTACCGATGAATCGAATGTGCGGTACCGATCAATCGAATGTGCGGTATTGATCAATCGAATGTTCGGTACCGATCAATCGAATGTTCGGTACCGATCAATCGAATGTTCGGTACCGTTCAATAGAATGTTCGGTACCGATCAATCGGATGTTCGGTACCGATCAATCGAATGTGCGGTACCGATCAATCATATATGCGGTACACATCAATCGAATGTTCGGTACCGATCAATCGAATGTGCTGTACCGATCAATCGAATGTTCGGTACCGATCAATCGAATGTGCGGTACCGATTAATCGAATGTGCGGTACCGATCAATCGAATGTGCGGTACCGATCAATCGAATGTGCGGTATCGAACAATCGAATGTTCGGTACCGTACCGATGAATCGAATGTGCGGTACCGATCAATCGAATGTGCGTTACCGATGAATCGAATGTTCTATACCGATCAATCGAATGTTCGGTACCGATCAATCGAATGTGCGGTATTGATCAATCGAATGTTCGGTACCGATCAATCGAATATGCGGTACCGATCAATCGAATGTTCGTTACCGATTAATCGAATGTGCGGTACCGATCAATCGAATGTTCGTTACCGATCAATCGAATGTGCGGTATCGATCAATCGAATGTTCGGTACCGATCAATCGAATGTTCGGTACCGATCAATCGAATGTGCGGTACCGATCAATCGAATGTGCGGTACCGATCAATCGAATGTGCGGTACCGATCAATCATATGTGCGGTACCGATCAATCGAATGTGCGGTACCGATGAATCGAATGTTCGGTACCGATCAATCGAATGTTCGGTACCGATCAATCGAATGTTCGGTACCGATCAATCGAATGTTCGTTACCGATCAATCGAATGTGCGGTATTGATCAATCGAATGTTCGGTACCGATCAATCGAATGTTCGGTACCGATCAATTTAATGTGCGGTACCGATCAATCGAATATTCGGTACCGATCAATCGAGTGTGCGGTACCGATCAATCGAATGTGCGGTATTGATCAATCGAATGTTCGGTACCGATCAATCGAATGTTCGATACCGATCAACAGAATGTTCGGTACCGATCAATCGAATGTTAGGTATCGATCAATCGAATGTGCGGTACCGATCAATCGAATGTGCGGTACCGATCAATCGAATGTTCGATACCGATTAATCGAATGTGCGGTACCGAACAGTCGAATGTGCGGTACCGATGAATCGAATGTGCGGTACCTATCAATCGAATGTGCGGTACCGATCAATCGAATGTGCGGTACCGAACAATCGAATGTTCGGTACCGTTCAATCGAATGTTCGGTACCGATCAATCGAATGTTCGGTACCGATCAATCGAATGTGCGGTACCGATCAATCATATATGCGGTACACATCAACCGAATGTTCGGTACCGATCAATCGAATGTGCTGTACCGATCGATCGAATGTTCGGTACCGATCAATCGAATCTGCGGTACCAATTAATCGAATGTGCGGTACCGATCAATCGAATGTGCGGTACCGATCAATTATATGTGCGGTACCGATCAATCGAATGTGCGGTACCGATCAATCGAATGTTCGATACCGATCAATCGAATGTGCGGTACCGAACAGTCGAATGTGCGGTACCGATCAATCGAATGTGCGGTCAGGATGAATCGAATGTTCGGTACCGATCAATCGAATGTTCGGTACCGATCAATCGAATGTGCGATATTGATCAATCGAATATTCCGTACCGATCAATCAAATGTGCTGTACCGATCAATCGAATGTTCGGTACCGATCAATCGAATGTGCGGTACCAATTAATCGAATGTGCGGTACCGATCAATCGAATGTGCGGTACCGATCAATTATATGTGCGGTACCGATCAATCGAATGTGCGGTACCGATCAATCGAATGTTCGATACCGATCAATCGAATGTGCGGTACCGAACAGTCGAATGTGCGGTACCGATCAATCGAATGTGCGGTACCGATCAATCGAATGTGCGGTATTGATCAATCGAATGTGCGGTACCGATCAATCGAATGTGCGGTACCGATCAATCGAATGTTCGAAACGGATCAATCGAATGTGCGGTACCGAACAATCGAATGTGCGGTACCGATCAATCGAATGTGCGGTATTGATCAATCGAATGTTCGTTACCGATCAATCGAATGTGCGATATTGATCAATCGAATGTTCGGTACCGATCAATCGAATGATCGGTACCGATCAATCGAATGTGCGGTACCGATCAATCGAATGTGCGGTACCGATCAATCGAATATTCGGTACCGATCAATCGAATGTGCGGTACCGATCAATCGAATGTGCGGTATTGATCAATCGAATGTTCGGTACCGATCAATCGAATGTGCGGTATTGATCAATCGAATGTTCGGTACCGATCAATCGAATGTGCGGTACCGATCAATCGAATGTTCGTTACCGATCAATCGAATGTGCGGTACCGATCAATCGAATGTTTGGTACCGATCAATCGAATGTGCGGTACCGATTAATCGAATGTGCGGTACCGATCAATCGAATGTGCGGTACCGATCAATCGAATATTCGGTACCGATCAATCGAATGTGCGGTATTGATCAATCGAATGTTCGGTACCGATCAATCGAATGTGCGGTACCGATCAATCGAATGTTCGTTACCGATCAATCGAATGTGCGGTACCGATCAATCGAATGTGCGGTACCGATCAATCGAATGTGCGGTACCGATTAATCGAATGTGCGGTACCGATGAATCGAATGTGCGGTACCGATCAATCGAATGTGCGTTACAGATCAATAGAATGTTCGGTACCGATCAATCGAATGTTCGGTACTGATCAATCGAATGTGCGGTACCGATCAATCATATATGCGGTACACATCAATCGAATGTGCGTTACCGATCAACTAATGTGCGATACCGAACAATCGAATGTTCGGTACCGTACCGATGAATCGAATGTGCGGTACCGATCAATCGAATGTTCGGTACCGGTCAATAGAATGTTCGGTACCGATCAATCGAATGTTCGGCACTGATCAATCGAATGTGCGGTACCGATCAATCATATATGCGGTACACATCAATCGAATGTTCGGTACCGATCAGTCGAATGTGCGGTATTGATCAATCGAATGTGCGGTACCGAACAATCGAATATGCGGTACCGATTAATCGAATGTACGGTACCGATCAATCGAATGTGCGGTACCGATCAATCATATGTGCGGTACACATCAATCGAATGTGCGTTACCGATCAACTAATGTGCGATACCGAACAATCGAATGTTCGGTACCGTACCGATGAATCGAATGTGCGGTACCGATCAATCGAATGTTCGGTACCGATCAATAGAATGTTCGATACCGATCAATCGAATATGCGGTACCGAACAATCGAATGTGCTGTACCGATCAATCGAATGTGCGTTACAGATCAATAGAATGTTCGGTACCGATCAATCGAATGTTCGGTACTGATCAATCGAATGTGCGGTACCGATCAATCATATATGCGGTACACATCAATCGAATGTGCGTTACCGATCAACTAATGTGCGATACCGAACAATCGAATGTTCGGTACCGTACCGATGAATCGAATGTGCGGTACCGATCAATCGAATGTGCGGTATTGATCAATCGAATGTTCGGTACCGATCAATCGAATGTTCGGTACCGATCAATCGAATGTTCGGTACCGTTCAATAGAATGTTCGGTACCGATCAATCGGATGTTCGGTACCGATCAATCGAATGTGCGGTACCGATCAATCATATATGCGGTACACATCAATCGAATGTTCGGTACCGATCAATCGAATGTGCTGTACCGATCAATCGAATGTTCGGTACCGATCAATCGAATGTGCGGTACCGATTAATCGAATGTGCGGTACCGATCAATCGAATGTGCGGTACCGATCAATCGAATGTGCGGTATCGAACAATCGAATGTTCGGTACCGTACCGATGAATCGAATGTGCGGTACCGATCAATCGAATGTGCGTTACCGATGAATCGAATGTTCTATACCGATCAATCGAATGTTCGGTACCGATCAATCGAATGTGCGGTATTGATCAATCGAATGTTCGGTACCGATCAATCGAATATGCGGTACCGATCAATCGAATGTTCGTTACCGATTAATCGAATGTGCGGTACCGATCAATCGAATGTTCGTTACCGATCAATCGAATGTGCGGTATCGATCAATCGAATGTTCGGTACCGATCAATCGAATGTTCGGTACCGATCAATCGAATGTGCGGTACCGATCAATCGAATGTGCGGTACCGATCAATCGAATGTGCGTTACCGATCAATCATATGTGCGGTACCGATCAATCGAATGTGCGGTACCGATGAATCGAATGTGCGGTACCGATCAATCGAATGTTCGGTACCGATCAATCGAATGTTCGGTACCGATCAATCGAATGTTCGTTACCGATCAATCGAATGTGCGGTATTGATCAATCGAATGTTCGGTACCGATCAATCGAATGTTCGGTACCGATCAATTTAATGTGCGGTACCGATCAATCGAATATTCGGTACCGATCAATCGAGTGTGCGGTACCGATCAATCGAATGTGCGGTATTGATCAATCGAATGTTCGGTACCGATCAATCGAATGTTCGTTACCGATCAATAGAATGTTCGGTACCGATCAATCGAATGTTAGGTATCGATCAATCGAATGTGCGGTACCGATCAATCGAATGTGCGGTACCGATCAATCGAATGTTCGATACCGATTAATCGAATGTGCGGTACCGAACAGTCGAATGTGCGGTACCGATGAATCGAATGTGCGGTACCGATCAATCGAATGTGCGGTACCGATGAATCGAATGTGCGGTACCGAACAATCGAATGTTCGGTACCGTACCGATGAATCGAATGTGCGGTACCGATTAATCGAATGTGCGGTACCGATCAATCGAATGTTCGGTACCGATCAATCGAATGTTCGGTACCGATCAATCGAATGTGCGATATTGATCAATCGAATGTTCGGTACCGATCGATCGAATGTGCGGTATTGATCAATCGAATATTCGGTACCGATCAATCGAATGTTCGGTACCGATCAATCGAATGTTCGGTACCGTTCAATCGAATGTTCGGTACCGATCAATCGAATGTTCGGTACCGATCAATCGAATGTGCGGTACCGATCAATCATATATGCGGTACACATCAACCGAATGTTCGGTACCGATCAATCGAATGTGCTGTACCGATCGATCGAATGTTCGGTACCGATCAATCGAATGTGCGGTACCAATTAATCGAATGTGCGGTACCGATCAATCGAATGTGCGGTACCGATCAATTATATGTGCGGTACCGATCAATCGAATGTGCGGTACCGATCAATCGAATGTTCGATACCGATCAATCGAATGTGCGGTACCGAACAGTCGAATGTGCGGTACCGATCAATCGAATGTGCGGTCAGGATGAATCGAATGTTCGGTACCGATCAATCGAATGTTCGGTACCGATCAATCGAATGTGCGATATTGATCAATCGAATATTCCGTACCGATCAATCAAATGTGCTGTACCGATCAATCGAATGTTCGGTACCGATCAATCGAATGTGCGGTACCAATTAATCGAATGTGCGGTACCGATCAATCGAATGTGCGGTACCGATCAATTATATGTGCGGTACCGATCAATCGAATGTGCGGTACCGATCAATCGAATGTTCGATACCGATCAATCGAATGTGCGGTACCGAACAGTCGAATGTGCGGTACCGATCAATCGAATGTGCGGTACCGATCAATCGAATGTGCGGTAAAGATGAATCGAATGTTCGGTACCGATCAATCGCATGTTCGGTACCGATCAATCGAATGTGCGATATTGATCAATCGAATGTTCGGTACCGATCAATCGAATGTGCGGTACCGATCAATCGAATGTGCGGTATTGATCAATCGAATGTGCGGTACCGAACAATCGAATATGCGGTACCGATTAATCGAATGTACGGTACCGATCAATCGAATGTGCGGTACCGATCAATCATATGTGCGGTACACATCAATCGAATGTGCGTTACCGATCAACTAATGTGCGATACCGAACAATCGAATGTTCGGTACCGTACCGATGAATCGAATGTGCGGTACCGATCAATCGAATGTTCGGTACCGATCAATAGAATGTTCGATACCGATCAATCGAATGTGCGGTACCGAACAATCGAATGTGCTGTACCGATCAATCGAATGTGCGTTACAGATCAATAGAATGTTCGGTACCGATCAATCGAATGTTCGGTACTGATCAATCGAATGTGCGGTACCGATCAATCATATATGCGGTACACATCAATCGAATGTGCGTTACCGATCAACTAATGTGCGATACCGAACAATCGAATGTTCGGTACCGTACCGATGAATCGAATGTGCGGTACCGATCAATCGAATGTTCGGTACCGATCAATAGAATGTTCGGTACCGATCAATCGAATGTTCGGTACTGATCAATCGAATGTGCGGTACCGATCAATCATATATGCGGTACACATCAATCGAATGTTCGGTACCGATCAGTCGAATGTGCTGTACCGATCAATCGAATGTTCGGTACCGATCAATCGAATGTGCGGTATTGATCAATCGAATGTTCGGTACCGATCAATCGAATGTGCGGTACCGATCAATCGAATGTGCGTTACCGATCAATCGAATGTTCGGTACCGATCAATCGAATGTTCGGTACTGATCAATCGAATGTGCGTTACCGATCAATCGAATGTTCGGTACCGATCAATCGAATGTGCGGTACCGATCAATCGAATGTGCGGTACCGATCAATCGAATGTGCGGTACCGATGAATCGAATGTGCGGTACCGATCAATCGAATGTGCGGTACCGATCAATCGAATGATCGGTACCGATCAATCGAATGTTCGGTACCGATCAATCGAATGTTCGGTACCGATCAATCGAATGTGCGGTACCGATCAATCGAATGTGCGTTACCGATCAATCGAATGTTCGGTACCGATCAATCGAATGTGCGGTACCGATCAATCGAATGTGCGGTACCGATCAATCGAATGTGCGGTACCGATCAATCGAATGTGCGGTACCGATCAATCGAATGTGCGGTACCGATCAACTAATGTGCGATACCGAACAATCGAATGTTCGGTACCGTACCGATCAATCGAATGTGCGGTACCGATCAATCGAATGTGCGATCCCGATCAATCGAATGTTCGGTACCGATCAATCGAATGTGCGGTACCGATCAATCGAATGTGCGGTATTGATCAATCGAATGTTCGGTACCGATCAATCGAATGTGCGGTTCCGATTAATCGAATGTTCGGTACCGATCAATCGAATGTGCGGTACCGATCAATCGAATGTTCGATACGGATCAATCGAATGTGCGGTACCGAACAATCGAATGTGCGGTACCGAACAATCGAATGTGCGGTACCGATCAATCGAATGTGCGGTATTGATCAATCGAATGTTCGGTACCGATCAATCGAATGTGCGGTACCGATCAATCGAATGTTCGTTACCGATCAATCGAATGTGTGGTACCGATCAATCGAATGTTCGTTACCGATCAATCGAATGTGCGGTATTGATCAATCGAATGTTCAGTACCGATCAATCGAATGTGCGGTACCGATCAATCGAATGTGCGGTACCGATCAATCGAATGTTCGATACGGATCAATCGAATGTGCGGTACCGAACAATCGAATGTGCGGTACCGAACAATCGAATGTGCGGTACCGATCAATCGAATGTGCGGTATTGATCAATCGAATGTTCGGTACCGATCAATCGAATGTGCGGTACCGATCAATCGAATGTTCGTTACCGATCAATCGAATGTGTGGTACCGATCAATCGAATGTTCGTTACCGATCAATCGAATGTGCGGTATTGATCAATCGAATGTTCAGTACCGATCAATCGAATGTTCGGTACCGATCAATCGATTGTGCGGTACCGATCAATCGAATGTTCGATACCGATCAATCGAATGTTCGTTACCGATCAATCGAATGTGCGGTATTGATCAATCGAATGTTCAGTACCGATCAATCGAATGTTCGGTACCGATCAATCGATTGTGCGGTACCGATCAATCGAATGTTCGATACCGATCAATCGAATGTGCGGTACCGATCAATCGAATGTTCGGTACCGATCAATCGAATGTTCGGTACCGATCAATCGAATGTTCGGTACCGATCAATCGAATGTTCGGTACCGATCAATCGAATGATCGCTACCGATCAATCGAATGTTCAATACCGATCAATCGAATGTTCGTTACCGATCAATCGAATGTGCGGTACCGATCAATCGAATGTGCGGTACCGATGAATCGAATGTGCGGTACCGATCAATCGAATGTGCGATATTGATCAATCGAATATTCCGTACCGATCAATCAAATGTGCTGTACCGATCAATCGAATGTTCGGTACCGATCAATCGAATGTGCGATCCCGATCAATCGAATGTTCGGTACCGATCAATCGAATGTGCGGTACCGATCAATCGAATGTGCGGTATTGATCAATCGAATGTGCGGTACCGATCAATCGAATGTGCGGTACCGATCAATCGAATGTTCGATACGGATCAATCGAATGTGCGGTACCGAACAATCGAATGTGCGGTACCGAACAATCGAATGTGCGGTACCGATCAATCGAATGTGCGGTATTGATCAATCGAATGTTCGGTACCGATCAATCGAATGTGCGGTATTGATCAATCGAATGTTCGGTACCGATCAATCGAATGTTCGGTACCGATCAATCGATTGTGCGGTACCGATCAATCGAATGGTCGGTACCGATCAATCGAATGTGCGGTACCGATCAATCGAATGTTCGGTACCGATCAATCGAATGTTCGGTACCGATCAATCGAATGTTCGGTACCGATCAATCGAATGATCGGTACCGATCAATCGAATGTTCGGTACCGATCAATCGAATGTTCGGTACCGATCAATCGAATGTGCGGTACCGATCAATCGAATGTGCGTTACCGATCAATCGAATGTTCGGTACCGATCAATCGAATGTTCGGTACTGATCAATCGAATGTGCGTTACCGATCAATCGAATGTGCGGTACCGATCAATCGAATGTGCGGTACAGATCAATCGAATGTGCGGTACCGATCAATCGAATGTGCGGTACCGATCAATCGAATGTGCGGTATTGATCAATCGAATGTGCGGTACCGATCAATCGAATGTGCGGTACCGATCAATCGAATGTTCGAAACGGATCAATCGAATGTGCGGTACCGAACAATCGAATGTGCGGTACCGATCAATCGAATGTGCGGTATTGATCAATCGAATGTTCGTTACCGATCAATCGAATGTGCGATATTGATCAATCGAATGTTCGGTACCGATCAATCGAATGATCGGTACCGATCAATCGAATGTGCGGTACCGATCAATCGAATGTGCGGTACCGATCAATCGAATATTCGGTACCGATCAATCGAATGTGCGGTACCGATCAATCGAATGTGCGGTATTGATCAATCGAATGTTCGGTACCGATCAATCGAATGTGCGGTATTGATCAATCGAATGTTCGGTACCGATCAATCGAATGTGCGGTACCGATCAATCGAATGTTCGTTACCGATCAATCGAATGTGCGGTACCGATCAATCGAATGTTTGGTACCGATCAATCGAATGTGCGGTACCGATTAATCGAATGTGCGGTACCGATCAATCGAATGTGCGGTACCGATCAATCGAATATTCGGTACCGATCAATCGAATGTGCGGTATTGATCAATCGAATGTTCGGTACCGATCAATCGAATGTGCGGTACCGATCAATCGAATGTTCGTTACCGATCAATCGAATGTGCGGTACCGATCAATCGAATGTGCGGTACCGATCAATCGAATGTGCGGTACCGATTAATCGAATGTGCGGTACCGATGAATCGAATGTGCGGTACCGATCAATCGAATGTGCGTTACAGATCAATAGAATGTTCGGTACCGATCAATCGAATGTTCGGTACTGATCAATCGAATGTGCGGTACCGATCAATCATATATGCGGTACACATCAATCGAATGTGCGTTACCGATCAACTAATGTGCGATACCGAACAATCGAATGTTCGGTACCGTACCGATGAATCGAATGTGCGGTACCGATCAATCGAATGTTCGGTACCGGTCAATAGAATGTTCGGTACCGATCAATCGAATGTTCGGCACTGATCAATCGAATGTGCGGTACCGATCAATCATATATGCGGTACACATCAATCGAATGTTCGGTACCGATCAGTCGAATGTGCGGTATTGATCAATCGAATGTGCGGTACCGAACAATCGAATATGCGGTACCGATTAATCGAATGTACGGTACCGATCAATCGAATGTGCGGTACCGATCAATCATATGTGCTGTACACATCAATCGAATGTGCGTTACCGATCAACTAATGTGCGATACCGAACAATCGAATGTTCGGTACCGTACCGATGAATCGAATGTGCGGTACCGATCAATCGAATGTTCGGTACCGATCAATAGAATGTTCGATACCGATCAATCGAATGTGCGGTACCGAACAATCGAATGTGCTGTACCGATCAATCGAATGTGCGTTACAGATCAATAGAATGTTCGGTACCGATCAATCGAATGTTCGGTACTGATCAATCGAATGTGCGGTACCGATCAATCATATATGCGGTACACATCAATCGAATGTGCGTTACCGATCAACTAATGTGCGATACCGAACAATCGAATGTTCGGTACCGTACCGATGAATCGAATGTGCGGTACCGATCAATCGAATGTTCGGTACCGATCAATAGAATGTTCGGTACCGATCAATCGAATGTTCGGTACTGATCAATCGAATGTGCGGTACCGATCAATCATATATGCGGTACACATCAATCGAATGTTCGGTACCGATCAGTCGAATGTGCTGTACCGATCAATCGAATGTTCGGTACCGATCAATCGAATGTGCGGTATTGATCAATCGAATGTTCGGTACCGATCAATCGAATGTGCGGTACCGATCAATCGAATGTGCGTTACCGATCAATCGAATGTTCGGTACCGATCAATCGAATGTTCGGTACTGATCAATCGAATGTGCGTTACCGATCAATCGAATGTTCGGTACCGATCAATCGAATGTGCGGTACCGATCAATCGAATGTGCGGTACCGATCAATCGAATGTGCGGTACCGATGAATCGAATGTGCGGTACCGATCAATCGAATGTGCGGTACCGATCAATCGAATGATCGGTACCGATGAATCGAATGTTCGGTACCGATCAATCGAATGTTCGGTACCGATCAATCGAATGTGCGGTACCGATCAATCGAATGTGCGTTACCGATCAATCGAATGTTCGGTACCGATCAATCGAATGTTCGGTACCGATCAATCGAATGTGCGTTACCGATCAATCGAATGTTCGGTACCGATCAATCGAATGTGCGGTACCGATCAATCGAATGTGCGGTACCGATCAATCGAATGTGCGGTACCGATCAATCGAATGTGCGGTACCGATCAATCGAATGTGCGGTACCGATCAACTAATGTGCGATACCGAACAATCGAATGTTCGGTACCGTACCGATGAATCGAATGTGCGGTACCGATCAATCGAATGTGCGATCCCGATCAATCGAATGTTCGGTACCGATCAATCGAATGTGCGGTACCGATCAATCGAATGTGCGGTATTGATCAATCGAATGTTCGGTACCGATCAATCGAATGTGCGGTTCCGATTAATCGAATGTGCGGTACCGATCAATCGAATGTGCGGTACCGATCAATCGAATGTTCGATACGGATCAATCGAATGTGCGGTACCGAACAATCGAATGTGCGGTACCGAACAATCGAATGTGCGGTACCGATCAATCGAATGTGCGGTATTGATCAATCGAATTTTCGGTACCGATCAATCGAATGTGCGGTACCGATCAATCGAATGTTCGTTACCGATCAATCGAAATGTGTGGTACCGATCAATCGAATGTGCGGTACCGATCAATCGAATGTTCGTTACCGATCAATCGAATGTGCGGTACCGATCAATCGAATGTGCGGTATCGATCAATCGAATGTGCGGTACCGATTAATCGAATGTGCGGTACCGATGAATCGAATGTGCGGTACCGATCAATCGAATGTGCGTTACAGATCAATAGAATGTTCGGTACCGATCAATCGAATGTTCGGTACTGATCAATCGAATGTGCGGTACCGATCAATCATATATGCGGTACACATCAATCGAATGTGCGTTACCGATCAACTAATGTGCGATACCGAACAATCGAATGTTCGGTACCGTACCGATGAATCGAATGTGCGGTACCGATCAATCGAATGTTCGGTACCGGTCAATAGAATGTTCGGTACCGATCAATCGAATGTTCGGCACTGATCAATCGAATGTGCGGTACCGATCAATCATATATGCGGTACACATCAATCGAATGTTCGGTACCGATCAGTCGAATGTGCTGTACCGATCAATCGAATGTGCGGTACCGATCAATCGAATGTGCGGTATTGATCAATCGAATGTTCGGTACCGATCAATCGAATGTGCGGTACCGATCAATCGAATGTGCGTTACCGATCAATCGAATGTTCGGTACCGATCAATCGAATGTTCGGTACCGTACCGATGAATCGAATGTGCGGTACCGATTAATCGAATGTGCGGTACCGATGAATCGAATGTTCGGTACCGATCAATCGAATGTTCGGTACCGATCAATCGAATGTTCGTTACCGAGCAATCGAATGTGCGGTATTGATCAATCGAATGTTCAGTACCGATCAATCGAATGTGCGTTACCGATCAATCGAATGTTCGGTACCGATCAATCGAATGTTCGGTACTGATCAATCGAATGTACGTTACCGATCAATCGAATGTTCGGTACCGATCAATCGAATGTGCGGTACCGATCAATCGAATGTGCGGTACCGATCAATCGAATGTGCGGTACCGATCAATCGAATGTGCGGTATTGATCAATCGAATGTGCGGTACCGATCAATCGAATGTGCGGTACCGATCAATCGAATGTTCGATACGGATCAATCGAATGTACGGTACCGAACAATCGAATGTGCGGTACCGATCAATCGAATGTGCGGTATTGATCAATTGAATGTTCGTTACCGATCAATCGAATGTGCGATATTGATCAATCGAATGTTCGGTACCGAGCAATCGAATGATCGGTACCGATCAATCGAATGTGCGGTATCGATCAATCGAATGTGCGGTACCGATCAATCGAATATTCGGTACCGATCAATCGAATGTGCGGTACCGATCAATCGAATGTGCGGTATTGATCAATCGAATGTTCGGTACCGATCAATCGAATGTGCGGTATTGATCAATCGAATGTTCGGTACCGATCAATCGAATGTGCGGTACCGATCAATCGAATGTTCGTTACCGATCAATCGAATGTGCGGTACCGATCAATCGAATGTTTGGTACCGATCAATCGAATGTGCGGTACCGATTAATCGAATGTGCGGTACCGATCAATCGAATGTGCGGTACCGATCAATCGAATATTCGGTACCGATCAATCGAATGTGCGGTATTGATCAATCGAATGTTCGGTACCGATCAATCGAATGTGCGGTACCGATCAATCGAATGTTCGTTACCGATCAATCGAATGTGCGGTACCGATCAATCGAATGTGCGGTACCGATCAATCGAATGTGCGGTACCGATTAATCGAATGTGCGGTACCGATCAATCGAATGTGCGGTACCGATCAATCGAATGTGCGTTACAGATCAATAGAATGTTCGGTACCGATCAATCGAATGTTCGGTACTGATCAATCGAATGTGCGGTACCGATCAATCATATATGCGGTACACATCAATCGAATGTGCGTTACCGATCAACTAATGTGCGATACCGAACAATCGAATGTTCGGTACCGTACCGATGAATCGAATGTGCGGTACCGATGAATCGAATGTGCGGTACCGATCAATCGAATGTTCGGTACCGATCAATAGAATGTTCGGTACCGATCAATCGAATGTTCGGTACTGATCAATCGAATGTGCGGTACCGATCAATCATATATGCGGTACACATCAATCGAATGTTCGGTACCGATCAGTCGAATGTGCTGTACCGATCAATCGAATGTGCGGTACCGATCAATCGAATGTGCGGTATTGATCAATCGAATGTTCGGTACTGATCAATCGAATGTGCGGTACCGATCAATCGAATGTGCGTTACCGATCAATCGAATGTTCGGTACCGATCAATCGAATGTGCGATATTGATCAATCGAATGTTCGGTACCGATCGATCGAATGTGCGGTATTGATCAATCGAATATTTGGTACCGATCGATCGAATGTTCGGTACCGATCAATCGAATGTTCGGTACCGTTCAATCGAATGTTCGGTACCGATCAATCGAATGTTCGGTACCGATCAATCGAATGTGCGGTACCGATCAATCATATATGCGGTACACATCAACCGAATGTTCGGTACCGATCAATCGAATGTGCTGTACCGATCAATCGAATGTTCGGTACCGATCAATCGAATGTGCGGTACCAATTAATCGAATGTGCGGTACCGATCAATCGAATGTGCGGTACCGATCAATTATATGTGCGGTACCGATCAATCGAATGTGCGGTACCGATCAATCGAATGTTCGATACCGATCAATCGAATGTGCGGTACCGAACAGTCGAATGTGCGGTACCGATCAATCGAATGTGCGGTACTGATCATTCGAATGTGCGGTACCGATGTATCGAATGTTCGGTACCGATCAATCGAATGTTCGGTACCGATCAATCGAATGTGCGATATTGATCAATCGAATATTCCGTACCGATCAATCAAATGTGCTGTACCGATCAATCGAATGTTCGGTACCGATCAATCGAATGTGCGGTACCAATTAATCGAATGTGCGGTACCGATCAATCGAATGTGCGGTACCGATCAATTATATGTGCGGTACCGATCAATCGAATGTGCGGTACCGATCAATCGAATGTTCGATACCGATCAATCGAATGTGCGGTACCGAACAGTCGAATGTGCGGTACCGATCAATCGAATGTGCGGTACCGATCATTCGAATGTGCGGTAAAGATGAATCGAATGTTCGGTACCGATCAATCGAATGTTCGGTACCGATCAATCGAATGTGCGGTACCGATCAATCGAATGTGTGGTATTGATCAATCGAATGTGCGGTACCGAACAATCGAATATGCGGTACCGATTAATCGAATGTACGGTACCGATCAATCGAATGTGCGGTACCGATCAATCATATGTGCGGTACACATCAATCGAATGTGAGTTACCGATCAACTAATGTGCGATACCGAACAATCGAATGTTCGGTACCGTACCGATGAATCGAATGTGCGGTACCGATCAATCGAATGTTCGGTACCGATCAATAGAATGTTCGATACCGATCAATCGAATGTGCGGTACCGAACAATCGAATGTACGGTACCGATCAATCGAATGTGCGTTACGGATCAATAGAATGTTCGGTACCGATCAATCGAATGTTCGGTACTGATCAATCGAATGTGCGTTACCGATCAACTAATGTGCGATACCGAACAATCGAATGTTCGGTACCGTACCGATCAATCGAATGTGCGGTACCGATCAATCAAATGTGCGATCTCGATCAATCGAATGTTCGGTACCGATCAATCGAATGTGCGGTACCGATCAATCGAATGTGCGGTATTGATCAATCGAATGTTCGGTACCGATCAATCGAATGTTCGTTACCGATCAATCGAATGTGTGGTACCGATCAATCGAATGTTCGTTACCGATCAATCGAATGTGCGGTATTGATCAATCGAATGTTCAGTACCGATCAATCGAATGTTCGGTACCGATCAATCGATTGTGCGGTACCGATCAATCGAATGTTCGATACCGATCAATCGAATGTTCGTTACCGATCAATCGAATGTGCGGTATTGATCAATCGAATGTTCAGTACCGATCAATCGAATGTTCGGTACCGATCAATCGATTGTGCGGTACCGATCAATCGAATGTTCGATACCGATCAATCGAATGTGCGGTACCGATCAATCGAATGTGCGGTACCGATCAATCGAATATTCGGTACCGATCAATCGAATGTGCGGTATTGATCAATCGAATGTTCGGTACCGATCAATCGAATGTGCGGTACCGATCAATCGAATGTTCGTTACCGATCAATCGAATGTGCGGTACCGATCAATCGAATGTGCGGTACCGATCAATCGAATGTGCGGTACCGATTAATCGAATGTGCGGTACCGATCAATCGAATGTGCGGTACCGATCAATCGAATGTGCGTTACAGATCAATAGAATGTTCGGTACCGATCAATCGAATGTTCGGTACTGATCAATCGAATGTGCGGTACCGATCAATCATATATGCGGTACACATCAATCGAATGTGCGTTACCGATCAACTAATGTGCGATACCGAACAATCGAATGTTCGGTACCGTACCGATGAATCGAATGTGCGGTACCGATGAATCGAATGTGCGGTACCGATCAATCGAATGTTCGGTACCGATCAATAGAATGTTCGGTACCGATCAATCGAATGTTCGGTACTGATCAATCGAATGTGCGGTACCGATCAATCATATATGCGGTACACATCAATCGAATGTTCGGTACCGATCAGTCGAATGTGCTGTACCGATCAATCGAATGTGCGGTACCGATCAATCGAATGTGCGGTATTGATCAATCGAATGTTCGGTACTGATCAATCGAATGTGCGGTACCGATCAATCGAATGTGCGTTACCGATCAATCGAATGTTCGGTACCGATCAATCGAATGTGCGATATTGATCAATCGAATGTTCGGTACCGATCGATCGAATGTGCGGTATTGATCAATCGAATATTTGGTACCGATCGATCGAATGTTCGGTACCGATCAATCGAATGTTCGGTACCGTTCAATCGAATGTTCGGTACCGATCAATCGAATGTTCGGTACCGATCAATCGAATGTGCGGTACCGATCAATCATATATGCGGTACACATCAACCGAATGTTCGGTACCGATCAATCGAATGTGCTGTACCGATCAATCGAATGTTCGGTACCGATCAATCGAATGTGCGGTACCAATTAATCGAATGTGCGGTACCGATCAATCGAATGTGCGGTACCGATCAATTATATGTGCGGTACCGATCAATCGAATGTGCGGTACCGATCAATCGAATGTTCGATACCGATCAATCGAATGTGCGGTACCGAACAGTCGAATGTGCGGTACCGATCAATCGAATGTGCGGTACTGATCATTCGAATGTGCGGTACCGATGTATCGAATGTTCGGTACCGATCAATCGAATGTTCGGTACCGATCAATCGAATGTGCGATATTGATCAATCGAATATTCCGTACCGATCAATCAAATGTGCTGTACCGATCAATCGAATGTTCGGTACCGATCAATCGAATGTGCGGTACCAATTAATCGAATGTGCGGTACCGATCAATCGAATGTGCGGTACCGATCAATTATATGTGCGGTACCGATCAATCGAATGTGCGGTACCGATCAATCGAATGTTCGATACCGATCAATCGAATGTGCGGTACCGAACAGTCGAATGTGCGGTACCGATCAATCGAATGTGCGGTACCGATCATTCGAATGTGCGGTAAAGATGAATCGAATGTTCGGTACCGATCAATCGAATGTTCGGTACCGATCAATCGAATGTGCGGTACCGATCAATCGAATGTGTGGTATTGATCAATCGAATGTGCGGTACCGAACAATCGAATATGCGGTACCGATTAATCGAATGTACGGTACCGATCAATCGAATGTGCGGTACCGATCAATCATATGTGCGGTACACATCAATCGAATGTGAGTTACCGATCAACTAATGTGCGATACCGAACAATCGAATGTTCGGTACCGTACCGATGAATCGAATGTGCGGTACCGATCAATCGAATGTTCGGTACCGATCAATAGAATGTTCGATACCGATCAATCGAATGTGCGGTACCGAACAATCGAATGTACGGTACCGATCAATCGAATGTGCGTTACGGATCAATAGAATGTTCGGTACCGATCAATCGAATGTTCGGTACTGATCAATCGAATGTGCGTTACCGATCAACTAATGTGCGATACCGAACAATCGAATGTTCGGTACCGTACCGATCAATCGAATGTGCGGTACCGATCAATCAAATGTGCGATCTCGATCAATCGAATGTTCGGTACCGATCAATCGAATGTGCGGTACCGATCAATCGAATGTGCGGTATTGATCAATCGAATGTTCGGTACCGATCAATCGAATGTTCGTTACCGATCAATCGAATGTGTGGTACCGATCAATCGAATGTTCGTTACCGATCAATCGAATGTGCGGTATTGATCAATCGAATGTTCAGTACCGATCAATCGAATGTTCGGTACCGATCAATCGATTGTGCGGTACCGATCAATCGAATGTTCGATACCGATCAATCGAATGTTCGTTACCGATCAATCGAATGTGCGGTATTGATCAATCGAATGTTCAGTACCGATCAATCGAATGTTCGGTACCGATCAATCGATTGTGCGGTACCGATCAATCGAATGTTCGATACCGATCAATCGAATGTGCGGTACCGATCTATCGAATGTTCGGTACCGATCAATCGAATGTTCGGTACCGATCAATCGAATGTTCGGTACCGATCAATCGAATGTTCGGTACCGATCAATCGAATGATCGCTACCGATCAATCGAATGTTCAATACCGATCAATCGAATGTTCGTTACCGATCAATCGAATGTGCGGTACCGATCAATCGAATGTGCGGTACCGATCAATCGAATGTGCGGTACCGATGAATCGAATGTGCGGTACCGATCAATCGAATGTGCGATATTGATCAATCGAATATTCCGTACCGATCAATCAAATGTGCTGTACCGATCAATCGAATGTTCGGTACCGATCAATCGAATGTGCGATCCCGATCAATCGAATGTTCGGTACCGATCAATCGAATGTGCGGTACCGATCAATCGAATGTGCGGTATTGATCAATCGAATGTGCGGTACCGATCAATCGAATGTGCGGTACCGATCAATCGAATGTTCGATACGGATCAATCGAATGTGCGGTACCGAACAATCGAATGTGCGGTACCGAACAATCGAATGTGCGGTACCGATCAATCGAATGTGCGGTATTGATCAATCGAATGTTCGGTACCGATCAATCGAATGTGCGGTACCGATCAATCGAATGTTCGGTACCGATCAATCGAATGTTCGGTGCCGATCAATCGAATGTTCGTTACCGATCAATCGAATGATCGGTATTGATCAATCGAATGTTCAGTACCGATCAATCGAATGTTCGGTACCGATCAATCGATTGTGCGGTACCGATCAATCGAATGGTCGGTACCGATCAATCGAATGTGCGGTACCGATCAATCGAATGTGCGATATTGATCAATCGAATGGTCGGTACCGATCAATCGAATGTGCGGTACCGATCAATCGAATGTGCGGTACCGATCAATCGAATGTGCGGTACCGATCAATCATATGTGCGGTACACATCAATCGAATGTGCGTTACCGATCAACTAATGTGCGATACCGAACAATCGAATGTGCGGTACCGTACCGATGAATCGAATGTGCGGTACCGATCAATCGAATGTTCGGTACCGATCAATAGAATGTTCGATACCGATCAATCGAATGTGCAATACCGAACAATCGAATGTGCGGTACCGATCAATCGAATGTGCGTTACGGATCAATAGAATGTTCGGTACCGATCAATCGAATGTTCGGTACTGATCAATCGAATGTGCGGTACCGATCAATCATATATGCGGTACACATCAATCGAATGTGCGTTACCGATCAACTAATGTGCGATACCGAACAATCGAATGTTCGGTACCGTACCGATGAATCGAATGTGCGGTACCGATCAATCGAATGTTCGGTACCGATCAATAGAATGTTCGCTACCGATCAATCGAATGTTCGGTACTGATCAATCGAATGTGCGGTACCGATCAATCATATATGCGGTACACATCAATCGAATGTTCGGTACCGATCAGTCGAATGTGCTGTACCGATCAATCGAATGTTCGGTACCGATCAATCGAATGTGCGGTATTGATCAATCGAATGTTCGGTACCGATCAATCGAATGTGCGGTACCGATCAATCGAATGTGCGTTACCGATCAATCGAATGTTCGGTACCGATCAATCGAATGTTCGGTACTGATCAATCGAATGTGCGTTACCGATCAATCGAATGTTCGGTACCGATCAATCGAATGTGCGGTACCGATCAATCGAATGTGCGGTACCGATCAATCGAATGTGCGGTACCGATGAATCGAATGTGCGGTACCGATCAATCGAATGTGCGGTACCGATCAATCGAATGATCGGTACCGATCAATCGAATGTTCGGTACCGATCAATCGAATGTTCGGTACCGATCAATCGAATGTGCGGTACCGATCAATCGAATGTTCGTTACCGATCAATCGAATGTTCGGTACCGATCAATCGAATGTTCGGTACCGATCAATCGAATGTGCGTTACCGATCAATCGAATGTTCGGTACCGATCAATCGAATGTGCGGTACCGATCAATCGAATGTGCGGTACCGATTAATCGAATGTGCGGTACCGATCAATCGAATGTGCGGTACCGATCAATCGAATGTGCGGTACCGATCAACTAATGTGCGATACCGAACAATCGAATGTTCGGTACCGTACCGATCAATCGAATGTGCGGTACCGATCAATCGAATGTGCGATCTCGATCAATCGAATGTTCGGTACCGATCAATCGAATGTGCGGTACCGATCAATCGAATGTGCGGTATTGATCAATCGAATGTTCGGTACCGATCAATCGAATGTGCGGTTCCGATTAATCGAATGTGCGGTACCGATCAATCGAATGTGCGGTACCGATCAATCGAATGTTCGATACGGATCAATCGCATGTGCGGTACCGAACAATCGAATGTGCGGTACCGAACAATCGAATGTGCGGTACCGATCAATCGAATGTGCGGTATTGATCAATCGAATGTTCGGTACCGATCAATCGAATGTGCGGTACCGATCAATCGAATGTTCGTTACCGATCAATCGAATGTGTGGTACCGATCAATCGAATGTTCGTTACCGATCAATCGAATGTGCGGTATTGATCAATCGAATGTTCAGTACCGATCAATCGAATGTTCGGTACCGATCAATCGATTGTGCGGTACCGATCAATCGAATGTTCGATACCGATCAATCGAATGTTCGTTACCGATTAATCGAATGTGCGGTATTGATCAATCGAATGTTCAGTACCGATCAATCGAATGTTCGGTACCGATCAATCGATTGTGCGGTACCGATCAATCGAATGTTCGATACCGATCAATCGAATGTGCGGTACCGATCTATCGAATGTTCGGTACCGATCAATCGAATGTTCGGTACCGATCAATCGAATGTTCGGTACCGATCAATCGAATGTTCGGTACCGATCAATCGAATGATCGCTACCGATCAATCGAATGTTCAATACCGATCAATCGAATGTTCGTTACCGATCAATCGAATGTGCGGTACCGATCAATCGAATGTGCGGTACCGATCAATCGAATGTGCGGTACCGATGAATCGAATGTGCGGTACCGATCAATCGAATGTGCGATATTGATCAATCGAATATTCCGTACCGATCAATCAAATATGCTGTACCGATCAATCGAATGTTCGGTACCGATCAATCGAATGTGCGATCCCGATCAATCGAATGTTCGGTACCGATCAATCGAATGTGCGGTATTGATCAATCGAATGTGCGGTACCGATCAATCGAATGTGCGGTACCGATCAATCGAATGTTCGATACGGATCAATCGAATGTGCGGTACCGAACAATCGAATGTGCGGTACCGAACAATCGAATGTGCGGTACCGATCAATCGAATGTGCGGTATTGATCAATCGAATGTTCGGTACCGATCAATCGAATGTGCGGTACCGATTAATCGAATGTGCGGTACCGATCAATCGAATGTGCGGTACCGATCAATCGAATATTCGGTACCGATCAATCGAATGTGCGGTATTGATCAATCGAATGTTCGGTACCGATCAATCGAATGTGCGGTACCGATCAATCGAATGTTCGTTACCGATCAATCGAATGTGCGGTACCGATCAATCGAATGTTTGGTACCGATCAATCGAATGTGCGGTACCGATTAATCGAATGTGCGGTACCGATGAATCGAATGTGCGGTACCGATCAATCGAATGTGCGTTACAGATCAATAGAATGTTCGGTACCGATCAATCGAATGTTCGGTACTGATCAATCGAATGTGCGGTACCGATCAATCATATATGCGGTACACATCAATCGAATGTGCGTTACCGATCAACTAATGTGCGATACCGAACAATCGAATGTTCGGTACCGATCAATCGAATGATCGGTACCGATCAATCGAATGTTCGGTACCGATCAATCGAATGTTCGGTACCGATCAATCGAATGTGCGGTACCGATCAATCGAATGTGCGTTACCGATCAATCGAATGTTCGGTACCGATCAATCGAATGTTCGGTACTGATCAATCGAATGTGCGTTACCGATCAATCGAATGTTCGGTACCGATCAATCGAATGTGCGGTACCGATCAATCGAATGTGCGGTACCGATCAATCGAATGTGCGGTACCGATCAATCGAATGTGCGGTACCGATCAATCGAATGTGCGGTACCGATCAACTAATGTGCGATACCGAACAATCGAATGTTCGGTACCGTACCGATCAATCGAATGTGCGGTACCGATCAATCGAATGTGCGATCCCGATCAATCGAATGTTCGGTACCGATCAATCGAATGTGCGGTACCGATCAATCGAATGTGCGGTATTGATCAATCGAATGTTCGGTATCGATCAATCGAATGTGCGGTTCCGATTAATCGAATGTGCGGTACCGATCAATCGAATGTGCGGTACCGATCAATCGAATGTTCGATACGGATCAATCGAATGTGCGGTACCGAACAATCGAATGTGCGTTACCGAACAATCGAATGTGCGGTACCGATCAATCGAATGTGCGGTATTGATCAATCGAATGTTCGGTACCGATGAATCGAATGTGCGGTACCGATCAATCGAGTGTTCGTTACCGATCAATCGAATGTGTGGTACCGATCAATCGAATGTTCGTTACCGATCAATCGAATGTGCGGTATTGATCAATCGAATGTTCGGTACCGATCAATCGAATGTGCGGTACCGATCAATCGAGTGTTCGTTACCGATCAATCGAATGTGTGGTACCGATCAATCGAATGTTCGTTACCGATCAATCGAATGTGCGGTATTGATCAATCGAATGTTCGATACGGATCAATCGAATGTGCGGTACCGAACAATCGAATGTGCGGTTCCGATTAATCGAATGTGCGGTACCGATCAATCGAATGTGCGGTACCGATCAATCGAATGTTCGATACGGATCAATCGAATGTGCGGTACCGAACAATCGAATGTGCGGTTCCGATTAATCGAATGTGCGGTACCGATCAATCGAATGTGCGGTACCGATCAATCGAATGTTCGATACGGATCAATCGAATGTGCGGTACCGAACAATCGAATGTGCGGTACCGAACAATCGAATGTGCGGTACCGATCAATCGAATGTGCGGTATTGATCAATCGAATGTTCGGTACCGATCAATCGAATGTGCGGTACCGATCAATCGAGTGTTCGTTACCGATCAATCGAATGTGCGGTACCGATCAATCGAGTGTTCGTTACCGATCAATCGAATGTGTGGTACCGATCAATCGAATGTTCGTTACCGATCAATCGAATGTGCGGTATTGATCAATCGAATGTTCGATACGGATCAATCGAATGTGCGGTACCGAACAATCGAATGTGCGGTACCGAACAATCGAATGTGCGGTACCGATCAATCGAATGTGCGGTATTGATCAATCGAATGTTCGGTACCGATCAATCGAATGTGCGGTACCGATCAATCGAATGTGCGGTACCGATCAATCGAATGTGCGGTACCGATGAATCGAATGTGCGGTACCGATCAATCGAATGTGCGGTACCGATCAACTAATGTGCGATACCGAACAATCGAATGTTCGGTACCGTACCGATGAATCGAATGTGCGGTACCGATCAATCGAATGTGCGATCCCGATCAATCGAATGTTCGGTACCGATCAATCGAATGTGCGGTACCGATCAATCGAATGTGCGGTACCGATCAATCGAATGTGCGATCCCGATCAATCGAATGTTCGGTACCGATCAATCGAATGTGCGGTACCGATCAATCGAATGTGCGGTATTGATCAATCGAATGTGCGATCCCGATCAATCGAATGTTCGGTACCGATCAATCGAATGTGCGGTACCGATCAATCGAATGTGCGGTATTGATCAATCGAATGTTCGGTACCGATCAATCGAATGTGCGGTTCCGATTAATCGAATGTGCGGTACCGATCAATCGAATGTGCGGTACCGATCAATCGAATGTTCGATACGGATCAATCGAATGTGCGGTACCGAACAATCGAATGTGCGGTACCGAACAATCGAATGTGCGGTACCGATCAATCGAATGTGCGGTATTGATCAATCGAATGTTCGGTACCGATGAATCGAATGTGCGGTACCGATCAATCGAGTGTTCGTTACCGATCAATCAAATGTGTGGTACCGATCAATCGAATGTTCGTTACCGATCAATCGAATGTGCGGTATTGATCAATCGAATGTTCAGTACCGATCAATCGAATGTTCGGTACCGATCAATCGATTGTGCGGTACCGATCAATCGAATGTTCGGTACCGATCAATCGAATGTGCGGTACCGATCAATCGAATGTTCGGTACCGATCAATCGAATGTTCGGTACCGATCAATCGAATGTTCGGTACCGATCAATCGAATGATCGGTACCGATCAATCGAATGTTCGGTACCGATCAATCGAATGTTCGGTACCGATCAATCGAATGTGCGGTACCGATCAATCGAATGTGCGTTACCGATCAAACGAATGTTCGGTACCGATCAATCGAATGTTCGGTACCGATCAATCGAATGTTCGGTACCGATCAATCGAATGTGTTGTACCGATCAATCGAATGTGCGGTACCGATCAATCGAATGTGCGGTACCGATCAATCGAATGTTCGGTACCGATCAATCGAATGTGTTGTACCGATCAATCGAATGTGCGGTACCGATCAATCATATGTGCGGTACCGATTAATCGAATGTGCGATAACGATCATTCAAATGTGCGGTACCGATCAATCGAATGTTCGGTACCGATCAATCGAATGTGCGGTACCGATCAATCGAATGTGCGGTACCGATCAACTAATGTGCGATACCGAACAATCGAATGTTCGGTACCGTACCGATGAATCGAATGTTCGGTACCGATCAATCGAATGTTCGGCACCGATCAATCGAATGTTCGGTACCGATCAATCGAATGTTCGGTACCGATCAATAGAATGTTCGGTACCGATCAATCGAATGTTCGGTACCGATCAATCGAATGTTCGGTACCGATCAATCGAATGTGCGGTACACATCAATCGAATGTGCGGTACCGATCAATCATATATGCGGTACACATCAATCGAATGTTCGGTACCGATGAATCGAATGTGCTGTACCGATCAATCGAATGTTCGGTACCGATCAATCGAATGTTCGTTACCGATTAATCGAATGTACGGTACCGATCAATCGAATGTGCGGTACCGATCAATCATATGTGCGGTACCGATCAATCGAATGTGCGGTACCGATCAATCGAATGTTCGATACCGATCAATCGAATGTGCGGTACCGAACAGTCGAATGTGCGGTACCGATCAATCGAATGTGCGGTACCGATCAATCGAATGTGCGGTAGCGAACAATCGAATGTTCGGTACCACCGATCAATCGAATGTGCGGTACCGATCAATCGAATATTCGGTACCGCATATTCGATTGATCGGTACCGAACAATCGAATGTGCGGTACCGAACAATCGAATGTGCGGTACCGATCAATCGAATGTGCGGTACCGATGAATCGAATGTGCGGTTTCGATTAATCGAATGTGCGGTACCGATCAATCGAATGTGCGGTACCGATCAACTAATGTGCGATACCGAACAATCGAATGTTCGGTACCGTACCGATGAATCGAATGTGCGGTACCGATCAATCGAATGTGCAGTACCGATCAATCGAATGTTCGGTACCGATCAATCGAATGTGCGGTACCGATCAATCGAATGTGCGGTATTGATCAATCGAATGTTCAGTACCGATCAATCGAATGTGCGGTACCGATTAATCGAATGTGCGGTACCGATCAATCGAATGTGCGGTACCGATCAATCGAATGTTCGGTACCGATCAATCGAATGTTCGGTACCGATCAATCGAATGTTCGTTACCGATCAATCGAATGTTCGTTACCGATGAATCGAATGTGCGGTACCGATCAATCGAATGTGTTGTACCGATCAATCGAATGTGCGTTACCGATCAATCGAATGTGCGGTACCGATCAATCGAATGTGCGTTACCGATCAATCGAATGTTCGGTACCGATCAATCGAATGTTCGGTACTGATCAATCCAATGTGCGTTACCGATCAATCGAATGTTCGGTACCGATGAATCGAATGTGCGGTACCGATCAATCGAATTTGCGGTACCCATCAATCGAATGTGCGGTACCGATGAATCGAATGGGCGGTACCGATCAATCGAATGTGCGGTACCGATCAACTAATGTGCGATACCGAACAATCGAATGTTCGGTACCGTACCGATCAATCGAATGTGCGGTACCGATCAATCGAATGTGCGATCCCGATCAATCGAATGTTCGATACGGATCAATCGAATGTGCGGTACCGATCAATCGAATGTGCGGTATTGATCAATCGAATGTTCAGTACCGATCAATCGAATGTTCGGTACCGATCAATCGATTGTGCGGTACCGATCAATCGAATGTTCGGTACCGATCAATCGAATGTGCGGTACCGATCAATCGAATGTTCGGTACCGATCAATCGAATGTTCGGTACCGATCAATCGAATGTTCGGTACCGAACAATCGAATGTGCGGTACCGAACAATCGAATGTGCGGTACCGATCAATCGAATGTGCGGTATTGATCAATCGAATGTTCGGTACCGATCAATCGAATGTGCGGTACCGATTAATCGAATGTGCGGTACCGATCAATCGAATGTGCGGTACCGATCAATCGAATATTCGGTACCGATCAATCGAATGTGCGGTATTGATCAATCGAATGTTCGGTACCGATCAATCGAATGTGCGGTACCGATCAATCGAATGTTCGTTACCGATCAATCGAATGTGCGGTACCGATCAATCGAATGTTTGGTACCGATCAATCGAATGTGCGGTACCGATTAATCGAATGTGCGGTACCGATGAATCGAATGTGCGGTACCGATCAATCGAATGTGCGTTACAGATCAATAGAATGTTCGGTACCGATCAATCGAATGTTCGGTACTGATCAATCGAATGTGCGGTACCGATCAATCATATATGCGGTACACATCAATCGAATGTGCGTTACCGATCAACTAATGTGCGATACCGAACAATCGAATGTTCGGTACCGATCAATCGAATGATCGGTACCGATCAATCGAATGTTCGGTACCGATCAATCGAATGTTCGGTACCGATCAATCGAATGTGCGGTACCGATCAATCGAATGTGCGTTACCGATCAATCGAATGTTCGGTACCGATCAATCGAATGTTCGGTACTGATCAATCGAATGTGCGTTACCGATCAATCGAATGTTCGGTACCGATCAATCGAATGTGCGGTACCGATCAATCGAATGTGCGGTACCGATCAATCGAATGTGCGGTACCGATCAATCGAATGTGCGGTACCGATCAATCGAATGTGCGGTACCGATCAACTAATGTGCGATACCGAACAATCGAATGTTCGGTACCGTACCGATCAATCGAATGTGCGGTACCGATCAATCGAATGTGCGATCCCGATCAATCGAATGTTCGGTACCGATCAATCGAATGTGCGGTACCGATCAATCGAATGTGCGGTATTGATCAATCGAATGTTCGGTATCGATCAATCGAATGTGCGGTTCCGATTAATCGAATGTGCGGTACCGATCAATCGAATGTGCGGTACCGATCAATCGAATGTTCGATACGGATCAATCGAATGTGCGGTACCGAACAATCGAATGTGCGGTACCGAACAATCGAATGTGCGGTACCGATCAATCGAATGTGCGGTATTGATCAATCGAATGTTCGGTACCGATGAATCGAATGTGCGGTACCGATCAATCGAGTGTTCGTTACCGATCAATCGAATGTGTGGTACCGATCAATCGAATGTTCGTTACCGATCAATCGAATGTGCGGTATTGATCAATCGAATGTTCGGTACCGATCAATCGAATGTGCGGTACCGATCAATCGAGTGTTCGTTACCGATCAATCGAATGTGTGGTACCGATCAATCGAATGTTCGTTACCGATCAATCGAATGTGCGGTATTGATCAATCGAATGTTCGATACGGATCAATCGAATGTGCGGTACCGAACAATCGAATGTGCGGTTCCGATTAATCGAATGTGCGGTACCGATCAATCGAATGTGCGGTACCGATCAATCGAATGTTCGATACGGATCAATCGAATGTGCGGTACCGAACAATCGAATGTGCGGTTCCGATTAATCGAATGTGCGGTACCGATCAATCGAATGTGCGGTACCGATCAATCGAATGTTCGATACGGATCAATCGAATGTGCGGTACCGAACAATCGAATGTGCGGTACCGAACAATCGAATGTGCGGTACCGATCAATCGAATGTGCGGTATTGATCAATCGAATGTTCGGTACCGATCAATCGAATGTGCGGTACCGATCAATCGAGTGTTCGTTACCGATCAATCGAATGTGCGGTACCGATCAATCGAGTGTTCGTTACCGATCAATCGAATGTGTGGTACCGATCAATCGAATGTTCGTTACCGATCAATCGAATGTGCGGTATTGATCAATCGAATGTTCGATACGGATCAATCGAATGTGCGGTACCGAACAATCGAATGTGCGGTACCGAACAATCGAATGTGCGGTACCGATCAATCGAATGTGCGGTATTGATCAATCGAATGTTCGGTACCGATCAATCGAATGTGCGGTACCGATCAATCGAATGTGCGGTACCGATCAATCGAATGTGCGGTACCGATGAATCGAATGTGCGGTACCGATCAATCGAATGTGCGGTACCGATCAACTAATGTGCGATACCGAACAATCGAATGTTCGGTACCGTACCGATGAATCGAATGTGCGGTACCGATCAATCGAATGTGCGATCCCGATCAATCGAATGTTCGGTACCGATCAATCGAATGTGCGGTACCGATCAATCGAATGTGCGGTACCGATCAATCGAATGTGCGATCCCGATCAATCGAATGTTCGGTACCGATCAATCGAATGTGCGGTACCGATCAATCGAATGTGCGGTATTGATCAATCGAATGTGCGATCCCGATCAATCGAATGTTCGGTACCGATCAATCGAATGTGCGGTACCGATCAATCGAATGTGCGGTATTGATCAATCGAATGTTCGGTACCGATCAATCGAATGTGCGGTTCCGATTAATCGAATGTGCGGTACCGATCAATCGAATGTGCGGTACCGATCAATCGAATGTTCGATACGGATCAATCGAATGTGCGGTACCGAACAATCGAATGTGCGGTACCGAACAATCGAATGTGCGGTACCGATCAATCGAATGTGCGGTATTGATCAATCGAATGTTCGGTACCGATGAATCGAATGTGCGGTACCGATCAATCGAGTGTTCGTTACCGATCAATCAAATGTGTGGTACCGATCAATCGAATGTTCGTTACCGATCAATCGAATGTGCGGTATTGATCAATCGAATGTTCAGTACCGATCAATCGAATGTTCGGTACCGATCAATCGATTGTGCGGTACCGATCAATCGAATGTTCGGTACCGATCAATCGAATGTGCGGTACCGATCAATCGAATGTTCGGTACCGATCAATCGAATGTTCGGTACCGATCAATCGAATGTTCGGTACCGATCAATCGAATGATCGGTACCGATCAATCGAATGTTCGGTACCGATCAATCGAATGTTCGGTACCGATCAATCGAATGTGCGGTACCGATCAATCGAATGTGCGTTACCGATCAAACGAATGTTCGGTACCGATCAATCGAATGTTCGGTACCGATCAATCGAATGTTCGGTACCGATCAATCGAATGTGTTGTACCGATCAATCGAATGTGCGGTACCGATCAATCGAATGTGCGGTACCGATCAATCGAATGTTCGGTACCGATCAATCGAATGTGTTGTACCGATCAATCGAATGTGCGGTACCGATCAATCATATGTGCGGTACCGATTAATCGAATGTGCGATAACGATCATTCAAATGTGCGGTACCGATCAATCGAATGTTCGGTACCGATCAATCGAATGTGCGGTACCGATCAATCGAATGTGCGGTACCGATCAACTAATGTGCGATACCGAACAATCGAATGTTCGGTACCGTACCGATGAATCGAATGTTCGGTACCGATCAATCGAATGTTCGGCACCGATCAATCGAATGTTCGGTACCGATCAATCGAATGTTCGGTACCGATCAATAGAATGTTCGGTACCGATCAATCGAATGTTCGGTACCGATCAATCGAATGTTCGGTACCGATCAATCGAATGTGCGGTACACATCAATCGAATGTGCGGTACCGATCAATCATATATGCGGTACACATCAATCGAATGTTCGGTACCGATGAATCGAATGTGCTGTACCGATCAATCGAATGTTCGGTACCGATCAATCGAATGTTCGTTACCGATTAATCGAATGTACGGTACCGATCAATCGAATGTGCGGTACCGATCAATCATATGTGCGGTACCGATCAATCGAATGTGCGGTACCGATCAATCGAATGTTCGATACCGATCAATCGAATGTGCGGTACCGAACAGTCGAATGTGCGGTACCGATCAATCGAATGTGCGGTACCGATCAATCGAATGTGCGGTAGCGAACAATCGAATGTTCGGTACCACCGATCAATCGAATGTGCGGTACCGATCAATCGAATATTCGGTACCGCATATTCGATTGATCGGTACCGAACAATCGAATGTGCGGTACCGAACAATCGAATGTGCGGTACCGATCAATCGAATGTGCGGTACCGATGAATCGAATGTGCGGTTTCGATTAATCGAATGTGCGGTACCGATCAATCGAATGTGCGGTACCGATCAACTAATGTGCGATACCGAACAATCGAATGTTCGGTACCGTACCGATGAATCGAATGTGCGGTACCGATCAATCGAATGTGCAGTACCGATCAATCGAATGTTCGGTACCGATCAATCGAATGTGCGGTACCGATCAATCGAATGTGCGGTATTGATCAATCGAATGTTCAGTACCGATCAATCGAATGTGCGGTACCGATTAATCGAATGTGCGGTACCGATCAATCGAATGTGCGGTACCGATCAATCGAATGTTCGGTACCGATCAATCGAATGTTCGGTACCGATCAATCGAATGTTCGTTACCGATCAATCGAATGTTCGTTACCGATGAATCGAATGTGCGGTACCGATCAATCGAATGTGTTGTACCGATCAATCGAATGTGCGTTACCGATCAATCGAATGTGCGGTACCGATCAATCGAATGTGCGTTACCGATCAATCGAATGTTCGGTACCGATCAATCGAATGTTCGGTACTGATCAATCCAATGTGCGTTACCGATCAATCGAATGTTCGGTACCGATGAATCGAATGTGCGGTACCGATCAATCGAATTTGCGGTACCCATCAATCGAATGTGCGGTACCGATGAATCGAATGGGCGGTACCGATCAATCGAATGTGCGGTACCGATCAACTAATGTGCGATACCGAACAATCGAATGTTCGGTACCGTACCGATCAATCGAATGTGCGGTACCGATCAATCGAATGTGCGATCCCGATCAATCGAATGTTCGATACGGATCAATCGAATGTGCGGTACCGATCAATCGAATGTGCGGTATTGATCAATCGAATGTTCAGTACCGATCAATCGAATGTTCGGTACCGATCAATCGATTGTGCGGTACCGATCAATCGAATGTTCGGTACCGATCAATCGAATGTGCGGTACCGATCAATCGAATGTTCGGTACCGATCAATCGAATGTTCGGTACCGATCAATCGAATGTTCGGTACCGATCAATCGAATGTTCGGTACCGATCAATCGAATGATCGCTACCGATGAATCGAATGTTCAATACCGATCAATCGAATGTTCGGTACCGATCAATCGAATGTGCGGTACCGATCAATCGAATGTGCGGTACCGATCAATCGAATGTGCGTTACCGATGAATCGAATGTGCGGTACCGATCAATCGAATGTGCGGTACCGATCAACTAATGTGCGATACCGAACAATCAAATGTTCGGTACCGTACCGATCAATCGAATGTGCGGTACCGATCAATCGAATGTGCGGTATTGATCAATCGAATGTTCGGTACCGATCAATCGAATGTGCGGTATTGATCAATCGAATGTGCGGTACCGATCAATCGAATGTGCGGTACCGATCAATCGAATGTTCGATACGGATCAATCGAATGTGCGGTACCGAACAATCGAATGTGCGGTACCGAACAATCGAATGTTCGGTACCGATCAATCGATTGTGCGGTACCGATCAATCGAATGTTCGGTACCGATCAATCGAATGTGCGGTACCGATCAATCGAATGTTCGGTACCGATCAATCGAATGTTCGGTACCGATCAATCGAATGTTCGGTACCGATCAATCGAATGTTCGGTACCGATCAATCGAATGATCGCTACCGATCAATCGAATGTTCAATACCGATCAATCGAATGTTCGGTACCGATCAATCGAATGTGCGGTACCGATCAATCGAATGTTCGTTACCGATCAATCGAATGTGTGGTACCGATCAATCGAATGTTCGTTACCGATCAATCGAATGTGCGGTATTGATCAATCGAATGTTCGTTACCGATCAATCGAATGTTCGGTACCGATCAATCGATTGTGCGGTACCGATCAATCGAATGTTCGGTACCGATCAATCGAATGTTCGGTACCGATCAATCGAATGTTCGGTACCGATCAATCGAATGTTCGGTACCGATCAATCGAATGTTCGGTACCGATCAATCGAATGATCGGTACCGATCAATCGAATGTTCGGTACCGATCAATCGAATGTTCGGTACCGATCAATCGAATGTGCGGTACCGATCAATCGAATGTGCGTTACCGATCAAACGAATGTTCGGTACCGATCAATCGAAATTTCGGTACCGATCAATCGAATGTTCGGTACCGATCAATCGAATGTGCGGTACCGATCAATCGATTGTGCGGTACCGATCAATCGAATGTTCGGTACCGATCAATCGAATGTGCGGTACCGATCAATCGAATGTTCGGTACCGATCAATCGAATGTTCGGTACCGATCAATCGAATGTTCGGTACCGATCAATCGAATGTGCGGTACCGATCAATCGAATGTGCGTTACCGATCAAACGAATGTTCGGTACCGATCAATCGAAATTTCGGTACCGATCAATCGAATGTTCGGTACCGATCAATCGAATGTGCGGTACCGATCAATCGAATGTGCGTTACCGATCAATCGAATGTTCGGTACCGATCAATCGAATGTTCGGTACCGATCAATCGAATGTGCGTTACCGATCAATCGAATGTTCGGTACCGATCAATCGAATGTGCGGTACCGATCAATCGAATGTGCGGTACCGATCAATCGAATGTGCGGTACCGATCAATCGAATGTGCGGTACCGATCAATCGAATGTGCGGTACCGATCAACTAATGTGCGATACCGAACAATCGAATGTTCGGTACCGTACCGATCAATCGAATGTGCGGTACCGATCAATCGAATGTGCGGTACCGATCAATCGAATGTTCGTTACCGATCAATCGAATGTGTGGTACCGATCAATCGAATGTTCGTTACCGATCAATCGAATGTGCGGTATTGATCAATCGAATGTTCAATACCGATCAATCGAATGTTCGGTACCGATCAATCGATTGTGCGGTACCGATCAATCGAATGTTCGGTACCGATCAATCGAATGTGCGGGACCGATCAATCGAATGTTCGGTACCGATCAATCGAATGTTCGGTACCGATCAATCGAATGTTCGGTACCGATCAATCGAATGTTCGGTACCGATCAATCGAATGATCGCTACCGATCAATCGAATGTTCAATACCGATCAATCGAATGTTCGGTACCGATCAATCGAATGTGCGGTACCGATCAATCGAATGTGCGGTACCGATCAATCGAATGTGCGGTACCGATCAATCGAATGTGCGGTACCGATCAATCGAATGTGCGGTACCGATCAACTAATGTGCGATACCGAACAATCGAATGTTCGGTACCGTACCGATCAATCGAATGTGCGGTACCGATCAATCGAATGTGCGATCCCGATCAATCGAATGTTCGGTACCGATCAATCGAATATGCGGTACCGATCAATCGAATGTGCGGTATTGATCAATCAAATGGGCGGTACCGATCAATCGAATGTGCGGTACCGATCAATCGAATGTTCGATACGGATCAATCGAATGTGCGGTACCGAACAATCGAATGTGCGGTACCGAACAATCGAATGTGCGGTACCGATCAATCGAATGTGCGGTATTGATCAATCGAATGTTCGGTACCGATCAATCGAATGTGCGGTACCGATCAATCGAATGTTCGTTACCGATCAATCGAATGTGTGGTACCGATCAATCGAATGTTCGTTACCGATCAATCGAATGTGCGGTATTGATCAATCGAATGTTCGTTACCGATCAATCGAATGTTCCTTACCGATCAATCGATTGTGCGGTACCGATCAATCGAATGTTCGGTACCGATCAATCGAATGTTCGGTACCGATCAATCGAATGTTCGGTACCGATGAATCGAATGTTCGTTACCGATCAATCGAATGTGCGTTACCGATCAAACGAATGTTCGGTACCGATGAATCGAATGTGCGGTACCGATCAATCGAATGTGCGGTACCGATAATACGAATGTGCGGTACCGATGAATCGAATGTGCGGTACCGATGAATCGAATGTGCGGTACCGATCAACTAATGTGCGATACCGAACAATCGAATGTTCGGTACCGTACAGATCAATCGAATGTGCGGTACCGATCAATCGAATGTGCGGTATTGATCAATCGAATGTTCGTTACCGATCAATCGAATGTGCGGTACCGATGAATCGAATGTTCGTTACCGATGAATCGAATGTTCGGTACCGATCAATCGAATGTGTTGTACCGATCAATCGAATGTGCGGTACCGATCAATCGAATGTTCGGTACCGATCAATCGAATGTGCGGTACCGATCAATCGAATGTGCGATCCCGATCAATCGAATGTGCGGTACCGATCAATCGAATGTGCGGTACCGATCAATCGAATGTGCGGTACCGATCAATCGAATGTGCGGTACCGATCAACTAATGTGCGATACCGAACAATCGAATGTTCGGTACCGTACCGATCAATCGAATGTGCGGTACCGATCAATCGAATGTGCGGTACCGATCAATCGAATGTTCGTTACCGATCAATCGAATGTGTGGTACCGATCAATCGAATGTTCGTTACCGATCAATCGAATGTGCGGTATTGATCAATCGAATGTTCAATACCGATCAATCGAATGTTCGGTACCGATCAATCGATTGTGCGGTACCGATCAATCGAATGTTCGGTACCGATCAATCGAATGTGCGGGACCGATCAATCGAATGTTCGGTACCGATCAATCGAATGTTCGGTACCGATCAATCGAATGTTCGGTACCGATCAATCGAATGTTCGGTACCGATCAATCGAATGATCGCTACCGATCAATCGAATGTTCAATACCGATCAATCGAATGTTCGGTACCGATCAATCGAATGTGCGGTACCGATCAATCGAATGTGCGGTACCGATCAATCGAATGTGCGGTACCGATCAATCGAATGTGCGGTACCGATCAATCGAATGTGCGGTACCGATCAACTAATGTGCGATACCGAACAATCGAATGTTCGGTACCGTACCGATCAATCGAATGTGCGGTACCGATCAATCGAATGTGCGATCCCGATCAATCGAATGTTCGGTACCGATCAATCGAATATGCGGTACCGATCAATCGAATGTGCGGTATTGATCAATCAAATGTGCGGTACCGATCAATCGAATGTGCGGTACTGATCAATCGAATGTTCGATACGGATCAATCGAATGTGCGGTACCGAACAATCGAATGTGCGGTACCGAACAATCGAATGTGCGGTACCGATCAATCGAATGTGCGGTATTGATCAATCGAATGTTCGGTACCGATCAATCGAATGTGCGGTACCGATCAATCGAATGTTCGTTACCGATCAATCGAATGTGTGGTACCGATCAATCGAATGTTCGTTACCGATCAATCGAATGTGCGGTATTGATCAATCGAATGTTCGTTACCGATCAATCGAATGTTCCTTACCGATCAATCGATTGTGCGGTACCGATCAATCGAATGTTCGGTACCGATCAATCGAATGTTCGGTACCGATCAATCGAATGTTCGGTACCGATGAATCGAATGTTCGTTACCGATCAATCGAATGTGCGTTACCGATCAAACGAATGTTCGGTACCGATGAATCGAATGTGCGGTACCGATCAATCGAATGTGCGGTACCGATAATACGAATGTGCGGTACCGATGAATCGAATGTGCGGTACCGATGAATCGAATGTGCGGTACCGATCAACTAATGTGCGATACCGAACAATCGAATGTTCGGTACCGTACAGATCAATCGAATGTGCGGTACCGATCAATCGAATGTGCGGTATTGATCAATCGAATGTTCGTTACCGATCAATCGAATGTGCGGTACCGATGAATCGAATGTTCGTTACCGATCAATCGAATGTTCGGTACCGATCAATCGAATGTGCGGTACCGATCAATCGAATGTGTTGTACCGATCAATCGAATGTGCGGTACCGATCAATCGAATGTTCGGTACCGATCAATCGAATGTGCGGTACCGATCAACTAATGTGCGATACCGAACAATCGAATGTTCGGTACCGTACCGATCAATCGAATGTTCGGTACCGATCAATCGAATGTTCGGTACCGATCAATCGATTGATCGGTACCGATCAATCGAATGTTCGGTACCGATCAATCGAATGTTCGGTACCGATCAATCGAATGTGCGGTACCGATCAATCGAAAGTGCGTTACCGATCAATCGAATGTGCGGTACCGATCAATCGAATGTTCGGTACCGATCAATCGAATGTGCGTTACCGATCAATCGAATGTTCGGTACCGATCAATCGAATGTGCGGTACCGATCAATCGAATGTGCGGTACCGATCAACTAATGTGCGATACCGAACAATCGAATGTTCGGTACCGTACCGATCAATCGAATGTGCGGTACCGATCAATCGAATTTGCGATCCCGATCAATCGAATGTTCGGTATTGATCAATCGAATGTGCGGTACCGATCAATCGAATGTGCGGTATTGATCAATCGAATGTTCGGTACCGATCAATCGAATGTGCGGTACCGATTAATCGAATGTGCGGTACCGATCAATCGAATGTGCGGTACCGATCAATCGAATGTTCGATACGGATCAATCGAATGTGCGGTACCGAACAATCGAATGTGCGGTACCGAACAATCGAATGTGCGGTACCGATCAATCGAATGTGCGGTATTGATCAATCGAATGTTCGGTACCGATCAATCGAATGTGCGGTACCGATCAATCGAATGTTCGTTACCGATCAATCGAATGTGTGGTACCGATCAATCGAATGTTCGTTACCGATCAATCGAATGTGCGGTATTGATCAATCGAATGTTCAGTACCGATCAATCAAATGTTCGGTACCGATCAATCGATTGTGCGGTACCGATCAATAGAATGTTCGGTACCGATCAATCGAATGTTCGGTACCGATCAATCGAATGTTCGGTACCGATCAATCGAATGATCGCTACCGATCAATCGAATGTTCAATACCGATCAATCGAATGTTCGTTACCGATCAATCGAATGTTCGGTACCGATCAATCGAATGTGCGGTACCGATCAATCGAATGTGCGGTACCGATCAATCGAATGTGCGGTACCGATCAATCGAATGTGCGGTACCGATCAACTAATGTGCGATACCGAACAATCGAATGTTCGGTACCGTACCGATCAATCGAATGTGCGGTACCGATCAATCGAATGTTCGGTACCGATCAATCGATTGTGCGGTACCGATCAATCGAATGTTCGGTACCGATCAATCGAATGTTCGGTACCGATCAATCGAATGTTCGGTACCGATCAATCGAATGTTCGGTACCGATCAATCGAATGTTCGGTACCGATCAATCGAATGATCGGTACCGATCAATCGAATGTTCGGTACCGATCAATCGAATGTTCGGTACCGATCAATCGAATGTGCTGTACCGATCAATCGAATGTGCGTTACCGATCAAACGAATGTTCGGTACCGATCAATCGAAATTTCGGTACCGATCAATCGAATGTTCGGTACCGATCAATCGAATGTGCGGTACCGATCAATCGATTGTGCGGTACCGATCAATCGAATGTTCGGTACCGATCAATCGAATGTGCGGTACCGATCAATCGAATGTTCGGTACCGATCAATCGAATGTTCGGTACCGATCAATCGAATGTTCGGTACCGATCAATCGAATGTGCGGTACCGATCAATCGAATGTGCGTTACCGATCAAACGAATGTTCGGTACCGATCAATCGAAATTTCGGTACCGATCAATCGAATGTTCGGTACCGATCAATCGAATGTGCGGTACCGATCAATCGAATGTGCATTACCGATCAATCGAATGTTCGGTACCGATCAATCGAATGTTCGGTACCGATCAATCGAATGTGCGTTACCGATCAATCGAATGTTCGGTACCGATCAATCGAATGTGCGGTACCGATCAATCGAATGTGCGGTACCGATCAATCGAATGTGCGGTACCGATCAATCGAATGTGCGGTACCGATCAATCGAATGTGCGGTACCGATCAACTAATGTGCGATACCGAACAATCGAATGTTCGGTACCGTACCGATCAATCGAATGTGCGGTACCGATCAATCGAATGTGCGGTACCGATCAATCGAATGTTCGTTACCGATCAATCGAATGTGTGGTACCGATCAATCGAATGTTCGTTACCGATCAATCGAATGTGCGGTATTGATCAATCGAATGTTCAATACCGATCAATCGAATGTTCGGTACCGATCAATCGATTGTGCGGTACCGATCAATCGAATGTTCGGTACCGATCAATCGAATGTGCGGTACCGATCAATCGAATGTTCGGTACCGATCAATCGAATGTTCGGTACCGATCAATCGAATGTTCGGTACCGATCAATCGAATGTTCGGTACCGATCAATCGAATGATCGCTACCGATCAATCGAATGTTCAATACCGATCAATCGAATGTTCGGTACCGATCAATCGAATGTGCGGTACCGATCAATCGAATGTGCGGTACCGATCAATCGAATGTGCGGTACCGATCAATCGAATGTGCGGTACCGATCAATCGAATGTGCGGTACCGATCAATCGAATGTGCGGTACCGATCAATCGAATGTGCGGTACCGATCAACTAATGTGCGATACAGAACAATCGAATGTTCGGTACCGATCAATCGAATATGCGGTACCGATCAATCGAATGTGCGGTATTGATCAATCAAATGTGCGGTACCGATCAATCGAATGTGCGGTACCGATCAATCGAATGTTCGATACGGATCAATCTAATGTGCGGTACCGAACAATCGAATGTGCGGTACCGAACAATCGAATGTGCGGTACCGATCAATCGAATGTGCGGTATTGATCAATCGAATGTTCGGTACCGATCAATCGAATGTGCGGTACCGATCAATCGAATGTTCGTTACCGATCAATCGAATGTGTGGTACCGATCAATCGAATGTTCGGTACCGATCAATCGAATGTGCGGTACCGATCAATCGAATGTGCGTTACCGATCAATCGAATGTTCGGTACCGATCAATCGAATGTTCGGTACCGATCAATCGAATGTGCGTTACCGATCAATCGAATGTTCGGTACCGATCAATCGAATGTGCGGTACCGATCAATCGAATGTGCGGTACCGATCAATCGAATGTGCGGTACCGATCAATCGAATGTGCGGTACCGATCAATCGAATGTGCGGTACCGATCAACTAATGTGCGATACCGAACAATCGAATGTTCGGTACCGTACCGATCAATCGAATGTGCGGTACCGATCAATCGAATTTGCGATCCCGATCAATCGAATGTTCGGTATTGATCAATCGAATGTGCGGTACCGATCAATCGAATGTGCGGTATTGATCAATCGAATGTTCGGTACCGATCAATCGAATGTGCGGTACCGATTAATCGAATGTGCGGTACCGATCAATCGAATGTGCGGTACCGATCAATCGAATGTTCGATACGGATCAATCGAATGTGCGGTACCGAACAATCGAATGTGCGGTACCGAACAATCGAATGTGCGGTACCGATCAATCGAATGTGCGGTATTGATCAATCGAATGTTCGGTATTGATCAATCGAATGTACGGTACCGATCAATCGAATGTTCGTTACCGATCAATCGAATGTGTGGTACCGATCAATCGAATGTTCGTTACCGATCAATCGAATGTGCGGTATTGATCAATCGAATGTTCAGTACCGATCAATCGAATGTTCGGTACCGATCAATCGATTGTGCGGTACCGATCAATAGAATGTTCGGTACCGATCAATCGAATGTTCGGTACCGATCAATCGAATGTTCGGTACCGATCAATCGAATGTTCGGTACCGATCAATCGAATGTTCGGTACCGATCAATCGAATGATCGCTACCGATCAATCGAATGTTCAATACCGATCAATCGAATGTTCGGTACCGATCAATCGAATGTTCGGTACCGATCAATCGAATGTGCGGTACCGATCAATCGAATGTGCGGTACCGATTAATCGAATGTGCGGTACCGATCAATCGAATGTGCGGTACCGATCAACTAATGTGCGATACCGAACAATCGAATGTTCGGTACCGTACCGATCAATCGAATGTGCGGTACCGATCAATCGAATGTGCGATCCCGATCAATCGAATGTTCGGTACCGATCAATCGAATGTGCGGTACCGATCAATCGAATGTGCGGTATTGATCAATCAAATGTGCGGTACCGATCAATCGAATGTGCGGTACCGATCAATCGAATGTTCGATACGGATCAATCGAATGTGCGGTACCGAACAATCGAATGTGCGGTACCGAACAATCGAATGTTCGGTACCGATCAATCGAATGTTCGGTACCGATCAATCGAATGATCGGTACCGATCAATCGAATGTTCGGTACCGATCAATCGAATGTGCGGTACCGATCAATCGAATGTGCGTTACCGATCAAACGAATGTTCGGTACCGATCAATCGAATGTTCGGTAGCGATCAATCGAATGTTCGGTACCGATCAATCGAATGTGCGGTACCGATCAATCGAATGTGCGTTACCGATCAATCGAATGTTCGGTAGCGATCAATCGAATGTTCGGTACCGATCAATCGAATGTGCGTTACCGATCAATCGAATGTTCGGTACCGATCAATCGAATGTGCGGTACCGATCAATCGAATGTGCGGTACCGATCAATCGAATGTGCGGTACCGATCAATCGAATGTGCGGTACCGATCAATCGAATGTGCGGTACCGATCAACTAATGTGCGATACAGAACAATCGAATGTTCGGTACCGTAACGATCAATCGAATGTGCGGTACCGATCAATCGAATGTGCGATCCCGATCAATCGAATGTTCGGTACCGATCAATCGAATGTGCGGTACCGATCAATCGAATGTTCGTTACCGATCAATCGAATGTGCGGTATTGATCAATCGAATGTTCAGTACCGATCAATCGAATGTTCGGTACCGATCAATCGAATGTGCGGTACCGATCAATCGAATGTTCGGTACCGATCAATCGAATGTTCGGTACCGATCAATCGAATGTTCGGTACCGATCAATCGAATGTGCGGTACCGATCAATCGAATGTGCGTTACCGATCAAACGAATGTTCGGTACCGATCAATCGAAATTTCGGTACCGATCAATCGAATGTTCGGTACCGATCAATCGAATGTGCGTTACCGATCAATCGAATGTGCGGTACCGATCAACTAATGTGCGATACCGAACAATCGAATGTTCGGTACCGTACCGATCAATCGAATGTGCGGTACCGATCAATCGAATGTGCGATCCCGATCAATCGAATGTTCGGTACCGATCAATCGAATGTGCGGTACCGATCAATCGAATGTGCGGTATTGATCAATCAAATGTGCGGTACCGATCAATCGAATGTGCGGTACCGATCAATCGAATGTTCGATACGGATCAATCGAATGTGCGGTACCGAACAATCGAATGTGCGGTACCGAACAATCGAATGTTCGGTACCGATCAATCGAATGTTCGGTACCGATCAATCGAATGATCGGTACCGATCAATCGAATGTTCGGTACCGATCAATCGAATGTGCGGTACCGATCAATCGAATGTGCGTTACCGATCAAACGAATGTTCGGTACCGATCAATCGAATGTTCGGTAGCGATCAATCGAATGTTCGGTACCGATCAATCGAATGTGCGGTACCGATCAATCGAATGTGCGTTACCGATCAATCGAATGTTCGGTAGCGATCAATCGAATGTTCGGTACCGATCAATCGAATGTGCGTTACCGATCAATCGAATGTTCGGTACCGATCAATCGAATGTGCGGTACCGATCAATCGAATGTGCGGTACCGATCAATCGAATGTGCGGTACCGATCAATCGAATGTGCGGTACCGATCAATCGAATGTGCGGTACCGATCAACTAATGTGCGATACAGAACAATCGAATGTTCGGTACCGTAACGATCAATCGAATGTGCGGTACCGATCAATCGAATGTGCGATCCCGATCAATCGAATGTTCGGTACCGATCAATCGAATGTGCGGTACCGATCAATCGAATGTTCGTTACCGATCAATCGAATGTGCGGTATTGATCAATCGAATGTTCAGTACCGATCAATCGAATGTTCGGTACCGATCAATCGAATGTGCGGTACCGATCAATCGAATGTTCGGTACCGATCAATCGAATGTTCGGTACCGATCAATCGAATGTTCGGTACCGATCAATCGAATGTGCGGTACCGATCAATCGAATGTGCGTTACCGATCAAACGAATGTTCGGTACCGATCAATCGAAATTTCGGTACCGATCAATCGAATGTTCGGTACCGATCAATCGAATGTGCGTTACCGATCAATCGAATGTGCATTACCGATCAATCGAATGTTCGGTACCGATCAATCGAATGTTCGGTACCGATCAATCGAATGTGCGTTACCGATCAATCGAATGTTCGGTACCGATCAATCGAATGTGCGGTACCGATCAATCGAATGTGCGGTACCGATCAATCGAATGTGCGGTACCGATCAATCGAATGTGCGGTACCGATCAATCGAATGTGCGGTACCGATCAACTAATGTGCGATACCGAACAATCGAATGTTCGGTACCGTACCGATCAATCGAATGTGCGGTACCGATCAATCGAATGTGCGGTACCGATCAATCGAATGTTCGTTACCGATCAATCGAATGTGTGGTACCGATCAATCGAATGTTCGTTACCGATCAATCGAATGTGCGGTATTGATCAATCGAATGTTCAATACCGATCAATCGAATGTTCGGTACCGATCAATCGATTGTGCGGTACCGATCAATCGAATGTTCGGTACCGATCAATCGAATGTGCGGTACCGATCAATCGAATGTTCGGTACCGTACAGATCAATCGAATGTGCGGTACCGATCAATCGAATGTGCGGTATTGATCAATCGAATGTTCGTTACCGATCAATCGAATGTGCGGTACCGATGAATCGAATGTTCGTTACCGATCAATCGAATGTTCGGTACCGATCAATCGAATGTGCGGTACCGATCAATCGAATGTGTTGTACCGATCAATCGAATGTGCGGTACCGATCAATCGAATGTTCGGTACCGATCAATCGAATGTGCGGTACCGATCAACTAATGTGCGATACCGAACAATCGAATGTTCGGTACCGTACCGATCAATCGAATGTTCGGTACCGATCAATCGAATGTTCGGTACCGATCAATCGATTGATCGGTACCGATCAATCGAATGTTCGGTACCGATCAATCGAATGTTCGGTACCGATCAATCGAATGTGCGGTACCGATCAATCGAAAGTGCGTTACCGATCAATCGAATGTTCGGTACCGATCAATCGAATGTTCGGTACCGATCAATCGAATGTGCGTTACCGATCAATCGAATGTTCGGTACCGATCAATCGAATGTGCGGTACCGATCAATCGAATGTGCGGTACCGATCAATCGAATGTGCGGTACCGATCAATCGAATGTGCGGTACCGATCAATCGAATGTGCGGTACCGATCAACTAATGTGCGATACCGAACAATCGAATGTTCGGTACCGTACCGATCAATCGAATGTGCGGTACCGATCAATCGAATTTGCGATCCCGATCAATCGAATGTTCGGTATTGATCAATCGAATGTGCGGTACCGATCAATCGAATGTGCGGTATTGATCAATCGAATGTTCGGTACCGATCAATCGAATGTGCGGTACCGATTAATCGAATGTGCGGTACCGATCAATCGAATGTGCGGTACCGATCAATCGAATGTTCGATACGGATCAATCGAATGTGCGGTACCGAACAATCGAATGTGCGGTACCGAACAATCGAATGTGCGGTACCGATCAATCGAATGTGCGGTATTGATCAATCGAATGTGCGGTACCGATCAATCGAATGTGCGGTACCGATCAATCGAATGTTCGTTACCGATCAATCGAATGTGTGGTACCGATCAATCGAATGTTCGTTACCGATCAATCGAATGTGCGGTATTGATCAATCGAATGTTCAGTACCGATCAATCGAATGTTCGGTACCGATCAATCGATTGTGCGGTACCGATCAATCGAATGTTCGGTACCGATCAATCGAATGTTCGGTACCGATCAATCGAATGTTCGGTACCGATCAATCGAATGTTCGGTACCGATCAATCGAATGTTCGGTACCGATCAATCGAATGATCGCTACCGATCAATCGAATGTTCGGTACCGATCAATCGAATGTTCGGTACCGATCAATCGAATGTTCGGTACCGATCAATCGAATGTGCGGTACCGATCAATCGAATGTGCGGTACCGATCAATCGAATGTGCGGTACCGATCAATCGAATGTGCGGTACCGATCAACTAATGTGCGATACCGAACAATCGAATGTTCGGTACCGTACCGATCAATCGAATGTGCGGTACCGATCAATCGAATGTTCGGTACCGATCAATCGATTGTGCGGTACCGATCAATCGAATGTTCGGTACCGATCAATCGAATGTTCGGTACCGATCAATCGAATGTTCGGTACCGATCAATCGAATGTTCGGTACCGATCAATCGAATGTTCGGTACCGATCAATCGAATGATCGGTACCGATCAATCGAATGTTCGGTACCGATCAATCGAATGTTCGGTACCGATCAATCGAATGTGCTGTACCGATCAATCGAATGTGCGTTACCGATCAAACGAATGTTCGGTACCGATCAATCGAAATTTCGGTACCGATCAATCGAATGTTCGGTACCGATCAATCGAATGTGCGGTACCGATCAATCGATTGTGCGGTACCGATCAATCGAATGTTCGGTACCGATCAATCGAATGTGCGGTACCGATCAATCGAATGTGCGATCCCGATCAATCGAATGTTCGGTACCGATCAATCGAATGTTCGGTACCGATCAATCGAATGTGCGGTACCGATCAATCGAATGTGCGTTACCGATCAAACGAATGTTCGGTACCGATCAATCGAAATTTCGGTACCGATCAATCGAATGTTCGGTACCGATCAATCGAATGTGCGGTACCGATCAATCGAATGTGCATTACCGATCAATCGAATGTTCGGTACCGATCAATTGAATGTTCGGTACCGATCAATCGAATGTGCGTTACCGATCAATCGAATGTTCGGTACCGATCAATCGAATGTGCGGTACCGATCAATCGAATGTGCGGTACCGATCAATCGAATGTGCGGTACCGATCAATCGAATGTGCGGTACCGATCAATCGAATGTGCGGTACCGATCAACTAATGTGCGATACCGAACAATCGAATGTTCGGTACCGTACCGATCAATCGAATGTGCGGTACCGATCAATCGAATGTGCGGTACCGATCAATCGAATGTTCGGTACCGATCAATCGAATGTGTGGTACCGATCAATCGAATGTTCGTTACCGATCAATCGAATGTGCGGTATTGATCAATCGAATGTTCAATACCGATCAATCGAATGTTCGGTACCGATCAATCGATTGTGCGGTACCGATCAATCGAATGTTCGGTACCGATCAATCGAATGTGCGGTACCGATCAATCGAATGTTCGGTACCGATCAATCGAATGTTCGGTACCGATCAATCGAATGTTCGGTACCGATCAATCGAATGTTCGGTACCGATCAATCGAATGATCGCTACCGATCAATCGAATGTTCAATACCGATCAATCGAATGTTCGGTACCGATCAATCGAATGTGCGGTACCGATCAATCGAATTTGCGGTACCGATCAATCGAATGTGCGGTACCGATCAATCGAATGTGCGGTACCGATCAATCGAATGTGCGGTACCGATCAACTAATGTGCGATACCGAACAATCGAATGTTCGGTACCGTACCGATCAATCGAATGTGCGGTACCGATCAATCGAATGTGCGATCCCGATCAATCGAATGTTCGGTACCGATCAATCGAATATGCGGTACCGATCAATCGAATGTGCGGTATTGATCAATCAAATGTGCGGTACCGATCAATCGAATGTGCGGTACCGATCAATCGAATGTTCGATACGGATCAATCTAATGTGCGGTACCGAACAATCGAATGTGCGGTACCGAACAATCGAATGTGCGGTACCGATCAATCGAATGTGCGGTATTGATCAATCGAATGTTCGGTACCGATCAATCGAATGTGCGGTACCGATCAATCGAATGTTCGTTACCGATCAATCGAATGTGTGGTACCGATCAATCGAATGTTCGGTACCGATCAATCGAATGTGCGGTACCGATCAATCGAATGTGCGTTACCGATCAATCGAATGTTCGGTACCGATCAATCGAATGTTCGGTACCGATCAATCGAATGTGCGTTACCGATCAATCGAATGTTCGGTACCGATCAATCGAATGTGCGGTACCGATCAATCGAATGTGCGGTACCGATCAATCGAATGTGCGGTACCGATCAATCGAATGTTCGGTACCGATCAATCGAATGTGCGGTACCGATCAATCGAATGTGCGTTACCGATCAAACGAATGTTCGGTACCGATCAATCGAAATTTCGGTACCGATCAATCGAATGTTCGGTACCGATCAATCGAATGTGCGTTACCGATCAATCGAATGTGCATTACCGATCAATCGAATGTTCGGTACCGATCAATCGAATGTTCGGTACCGATCAATCGAATGTGCGTTACCGATCAATCGAATGTTCGGTACCGATCAATCGAATGTGCGGTACCGATCAATCGAATGTGCGGTACCGATCAATCGAATGTGCGGTACCGATCAATCGAATGTGCGGTACCGATCAATCGAATGTGCGGTACCGATCAACTAATGTGCGATACCGAACAATCGAATGTTCGGTACCGTACCGATCAATCGAATGTGCGGTACCGATCAATCGAATGTGCGGTACCGATCAATCGAATGTTCGTTACCGATCAATCGAATGTGTGGTACCGATCAATCGAATGTTCGTTACCGATCAATCGAATGTGCGGTATTGATCAATCGAATGTTCAATACCGATCAATCGAATGTTCGGTACCGATCAATCGATTGTGCGGTACCGATCAATCGAATGTTCGGTACCGATCAATCGAATGTGCGGTACCGATCAATCGAATGTTCGGTACCGTACAGATCAATCGAATGTGCGGTACCGATCAATCGAATGTGCGGTATTGATCAATCGAATGTTCGTTACCGATCAATCGAATGTGCGGTACCGATGAATCGAATGTTCGTTACCGATCAATCGAATGTTCGGTACCGATCAATCGAATGTGCGGTACCGATCAATCGAATGTGTTGTACCGATCAATCGAATGTGCGGTACCGATCAATCGAATGTTCGGTACCGATCAATCGAATGTGCGGTACCGATCAACTAATGTGCGATACCGAACAATCGAATGTTCGGTACCGTACCGATCAATCGAATGTTCGGTACCGATCAATCGAATGTTCGGTACCGATCAATCGATTGATCGGTACCGATCAATCGAATGTTCGGTACCGATCAATCGAATGTTCGGTACCGATCAATCGAATGTGCGGTACCGATCAATCGAAAGTGCGTTACCGATCAATCGAATGTTCGGTACCGATCAATCGAATGTTCGGTACCGATCAATCGAATGTGCGTTACCGATCAATCGAATGTTCGGTACCGATCAATCGAATGTGCGGTACCGATCAATCGAATGTGCGGTACCGATCAATCGAATGTGCGGTACCGATCAATCGAATGTGCGGTACCGATCAATCGAATGTGCGGTACCGATCAACTAATGTGCGATACCGAACAATCGAATGTTCGGTACCGTACCGATCAATCGAATGTGCGGTACCGATCAATCGAATTTGCGATCCCGATCAATCGAATGTTCGGTATTGATCAATCGAATGTGCGGTACCGATCAATCGAATGTGCGGTATTGATCAATCGAATGTTCGGTACCGATCAATCGAATGTGCGGTACCGATTAATCGAATGTGCGGTACCGATCAATCGAATGTGCGGTACCGATCAATCGAATGTTCGATACGGATCAATCGAATGTGCGGTACCGAACAATCGAATGTGCGGTACCGAACAATCGAATGTGCGGTACCGATCAATCGAATGTGCGGTATTGATCAATCGAATGTTCGGTACCGATCAATCGAATGTGCGGTACCGATCAATCGAATGTTCGTTACCGATCAATCGAATGTGTGGTACCGATCAATCGAATGTTCGTTACCGATCAATCGAATGTGCGGTATTGATCAATCGAATGTTCAGTACCGATCAATCGAATGTTCGGTACCGATCAATCGATTGTGCGGTACCGATCAATCGAATGTTCGGTACCGATCAATCGAATGTTCGGTACCGATCAATCGAATGTTCGGTACCGATCAATCGAATGTTCGGTACCGATCAATCGAATGTTCGGTACCGATCAATCGAATGATCGCTACCGATCAATCGAATGTTCAATACCGATCAATCGAATGTTCGGTACCGATCAATCGAATGTTCGGTACCGATCAATCGAATGTGCGGTACCGATCAATCGAATGTGCGGTACCGATCAATCGAATGTGCGGTACCGATCAATCGAATGTGCGGTACCGATCAACTAATGTGCGATACCGAACAATCGAATGTTCGGTACCGTACCGATCAATCGAATGTGCGGTACCGATCAATCGAATGTTCGGTACCGATCAATCGATTGTGCGGTACCGATCAATCGAATGTTCGGTACCGATCAATCGAATGTTCGGTACCGATCAATCGAATGTTCGGTACCGATCAATCGAATGTTCGGTACCGATCAATCGAATGTTCGGTACCGATCAATCGAATGATCGGTACCGATCAATCGAATGTTCGGTACCGATCAATCGAATGTTCGGTACCGATCAATCGAATGTGCTGTACCGATCAATCGAATGTGCGTTACCGATCAAACGAATGTTCGGTACCGATCAATCGAAATTTCGGTACCGATCAATCGAATGTTCGGTACCGATCAATCGAATGTGCGGTACCGATCAATCGATTGTGCGGTACCGATCAATCGAATGTTCGGTACCGATCAATCGAATGTGCGGTACCGATCAATCGAATGTGCGATCCCGATCAATCGAATGTTCGGTACCGATCAATCGAATGTTCGGTACCGATCAATCGAATGTGCGGTACCGATCAATCGAATGTGCGTTACCGATCAAACGAATGTTCGGTACCGATCAATCGAAATTTCGGTACCGATCAATCGAATGTTCGGTACCGATCAATCGAATGTGCGGTACCGATCAATCGAATGTGCATTACCGATCAATCGAATGTTCGGTACCGATCAATTGAATGTTCGGTACCGATCAATCGAATGTGCGTTACCGATCAATCGAATGTTCGGTACCGATCAATCGAATGTGCGGTACCGATCAATCGAATGTGCGGTACCGATCAATCGAATGTGCGGTACCGATCAATCGAATGTGCGGTACCGATCAATCGAATGTGCGGTACCGATCAACTAATGTGCGATACCGAACAATCGAATGTTCGGTACCGTACCGATCAATCGAATGTGCGGTACCGATCAATCGAATGTGCGGTACCGATCAATCGAATGTTCGGTACCGATCAATCGAATGTGTGGTACCGATCAATCGAATGTTCGTTACCGATCAATCGAATGTGCGGTATTGATCAATCGAATGTTCAATACCGATCAATCGAATGTTCGGTACCGATCAATCGATTGTGCGGTACCGATCAATCGAATGTTCGGTACCGATCAATCGAATGTGCGGTACCGATCAATCGAATGTTCGGTACCGATCAATCGAATGTTCGGTACCGATCAATCGAATGTTCGGTACCGATCAATCGAATGTTCGGTACCGATCAATCGAATGATCGCTACCGATCAATCGAATGTTCAATACCGATCAATCGAATGTTCGGTACCGATCAATCGAATGTGCGGTACCGATCAATCGAATTTGCGGTACCGATCAATCGAATGTGCGGTACCGATCAATCGAATGTGCGGTACCGATCAATCGAATGTGCGGTACCGATCAACTAATGTGCGATACCGAACAATCGAATGTTCGGTACCGTACCGATCAATCGAATGTGCGGTACCGATCAATCGAATGTGCGATCCCGATCAATCGAATGTTCGGTACCGATCAATCGAATATGCGGTACCGATCAATCGAATGTGCGGTATTGATCAATCAAATGTGCGGTACCGATCAATCGAATGTGCGGTACCGATCAATCGAATGTTCGATACGGATCAATCTAATGTGCGGTACCGAACAATCGAATGTGCGGTACCGAACAATCGAATGTGCGGTACCGATCAATCGAATGTGCGGTATTGATCAATCGAATGTTCGGTACCGATCAATCGAATGTGCGGTACCGATCAATCGAATGTTCGTTACCGATCAATCGAATGTGTGGTACCGATCAATCGAATGTTCGGTACCGATCAATCGAATGTGCGGTACCGATCAATCGAATGTGCGTTACCGATCAATCGAATGTTCGGTACCGATCAATCGAATGTTCGGTACCGATCAATCGAATGTGCGTTACCGATCAATCGAATGTTCGGTACCGATCAATCGAATGTGCGGTACCGATCAATCGAATGTGCGGTACCGATCAATCGAATGTGCGGTACCGATCAATCGAATGTGCGGTACCGATCAATCGAATGTGCGGTACCGATCAACTAATGTGCGATACCGAACAATCGAATGTTCGGTACCGTACCGATCAATCGAATGTGCGGTACCGATCAATCGAATTTGCGATCCCGATCAATCGAATGTTCGGTATTGATCAATCGAATGTGCGGTACCGATCAATCGAATGTGCGGTATTGATCAATCGAATGTTCGGTACCGATCAATCGAATGTGCGGTACCGATTAATCGAATGTGCGGTACCGATCAATCGAATGTGCGGTACCGATCAATCGAATGTTCGATACGGATCAATCGAATGTGCGGTACCGAACAATCGAATGTGCGGTACCGAACAATCGAATGTGCGGTACCGATCAATCGAATGTGCGGTATTGATCAATCGAATGTTCGGTATTGATCAATCGAATGTGCGGTACCGATCAATCGAATGTTCGTTACCGATCAATCGAATGTGTGGTACCGATCAATCGAATGTTCGTTACCGATCAATCGAATGTGCGGTATTGATCAATCGAATGTTCAGTACCGATCAATCGAATGTTCGGTACCGATCAATCGATTGTGCGGTACCGATCAATAGAATGTTCGGTACCGATCAATCGAATGTTCGGTACCGATCAATCGAATGTTCGGTACCGATCAATCGAATGTTCGGTACCGATCAATCGAATGTTCGGTACCGATCAATCGAATGTGCGGTACCGATCAATCGAATGTGCGGTACCGATGAATCGAATGTGCGGTACCGATCAATCGAATGTGCGGTACCGATCAACTAATGTGCGATACCGAACAATCGAATGTTCGGTACCGTACCGATCAATCGAATGTGCGGTACCGATCAATCGAATGTGCGATCCCGATCAATCGAATGTTCGGTACCGATCAATCGAATGTGCGGTACCGATCAATCGAATGTGCGGTATTGATCAATCGAATGTTCAATACCGATCAATCGAATGTTCGGTACCGATCAATCGATTGTGCGGTACCGATCAATCGAATGTTCGGTACCGATCAATCGAATGTGCGGTACCGATCAATCGAATGTTCGGTACCGATCAATCGAATGTGCGGTACCGATCAATCGAATGTGCGGTATTGATCAATCGAATGTTCGTTACCGATCAATCGAATGTGCGGTACCGATGAATCGAATGTTCGTTACCGATCAATCGAATGTTCGGTACCGATCAATCGAATGTGCGGTACCGATCAATCGAATGTGTTGTACCGATCAATCGAATGTGCGGTACCGATCAATCGAATGTTCGGTACCGATCAATCGAATGTGCGGTACCGATCAATCGAATGTGCGGTACCGATCAATCGAATGTGCGGTACCGATCAATCGAATGTGCGGTACCGATCAACTAATGTGCGATACAGAACAATCGAATGTTCGGTACCGTAACGATCAATCGAATGTGCGGTACCGATCAATCGAATGTGCGATCCCGATCAATCGAATGTTCGGTACCGATCAATCGAATGTGCGGTACCGATCAATCGAATGTTCGTTACCGATCAATCGAATGTGCGGTATTGATCAATCGAATGTTCAGTACCGATCAATCGAATGTTCGGTACCGATCAATCGAATGTGCGGTACCGATCAATCGAATGTTCGGTACCGATCAATCGAATGTTCGGTACCGATCAATCGAATGTTCGGTACCGATCAATCGAATGTGCGGTACCGATCAATCGAATGTGCGTTACCGATCAAACGAATGTTCGGTACCGATCAATCGAAATTTCGGTACCGATCAATCGAATGTTCGGTACCGATCAATCGAATGTGCGTTACCGATCAATCGAATGTGCATTACCGATCAATCGAATGTTCGGTACCGATCAATCGAATGTTCGGTACCGATCAATCGAATGTGCGTTACCGATCAATCGAATGTTCGGTACCGATCAATCGAATGTGCGGTACCGATCAATCGAATGTGCGGTACCGATCAATCGAATGTGCGGTACCGATCAATCGAATGTGCGGTACCGATCAATCGAATGTGCGGTACCGATCAACTAATGTGCGATACCGAACAATCGAATGTTCGGTACCGTACCGATCAATCGAATGTGCGGTACCGATCAATCGAATGTGCGGTACCGATCAATCGAATGTTCGTTACCGATCAATCGAATGTGTGGTACCGATCAATCGAATGTTCGTTACCGATCAATCGAATGTGCGGTATTGATCAATCGAATGTTCAATACCGATCAATCGAATGTTCGGTACCGATCAATCGATTGTGCGGTACCGATCAATCGAATGTTCGGTACCGATCAATCGAATGTGCGGTACCGATCAATCGAATGTTCGGTACCGTACAGATCAATCGAATGTGCGGTACCGATCAATCGAATGTGCGGTATTGATCAATCGAATGTTCGTTACCGATCAATCGAATGTGCGGTACCGATGAATCGAATGTTCGTTACCGATCAATCGAATGTTCGGTACCGATCAATCGAATGTGCGGTACCGATCAATCGAATGTGTTGTACCGATCAATCGAATGTGCGGTACCGATCAATCGAATGTTCGGTACCGATCAATCGAATGTGCGGTACCGATCAACTAATGTGCGATACCGAACAATCGAATGTTCGGTACCGTACCGATCAATCGAATGTTCGGTACCGATCAATCGAATGTTCGGTACCGATCAATCGATTGATCGGTACCGATCAATCGAATGTTCGGTACCGATCAATCGAATGTTCGGTACCGATCAATCGAATGTGCGGTACCGATCAATCGAAAGTGCGTTACCGATCAATCGAATGTTCGGTACCGATCAATCGAATGTTCGGTACCGATCAATCGAATGTGCGTTACCGATCAATCGAATGTTCGGTACCGATCAATCGAATGTGCGGTACCGATCAATCGAATGTGCGGTACCGATCAATCGAATGTGCGGTACCGATCAATCGAATGTGCGGTACCGATCAATCGAATGTGCGGTACCGATCAACTAATGTGCGATACCGAACAATCGAATGTTCGGTACCGTACCGATCAATCGAATGTGCGGTACCGATCAATCGAATTTGCGATCCCGATCAATCGAATGTTCGGTATTGATCAATCGAATGTGCGGTACCGATCAATCGAATGTGCGGTATTGATCAATCGAATGTTCGGTACCGATCAATCGAATGTGCGGTACCGATTAATCGAATGTGCGGTACCGATCAATCGAATGTGCGGTACCGATCAATCGAATGTTCGATACGGATCAATCGAATGTGCGGTACCGAACAATCGAATGTGCGGTACCGAACAATCGAATGTGCGGTACCGATCAATCGAATGTGCGGTATTGATCAATCGAATGTTCGGTACCGATCAATCGAATGTGCGGTACCGATCAATCGAATGTTCGTTACCGATCAATCGAATGTGTGGTACCGATCAATCGAATGTTCGTTACCGATCAATCGAATGTGCGGTATTGATCAATCGAATGTTCAGTACCGATCAATCGAATGTTCGGTACCGATCAATCGATTGTGCGGTACCGATCAATCGAATGTTCGGTACCGATCAATCGAATGTTCGGTACCGATCAATCGAATGTTCGGTACCGATCAATCGAATGTTCGGTACCGATCAATCGAATGTTCGGTACCGATCAATCGAATGATCGCTACCGATCAATCGAATGTTCAATACCGATCAATCGAATGTTCGGTACCGATCAATCGAATGTTCGGTACCGATCAATCGAATGTGCGGTACCGATCAATCGAATGTGCGGTACCGATCAATCGAATGTGCGGTACCGATCAATCGAATGTGCGGTACCGATCAACTAATGTGCGATACCGAACAATCGAATGTTCGGTACCGTACCGATCAATCGAATGTGCGGTACCGATCAATCGAATGTTCGGTACCGATCAATCGATTGTGCGGTACCGATCAATCGAATGTTCGGTACCGATCAATCGAATGTTCGGTACCGATCAATCGAATGTTCGGTACCGATCAATCGAATGTTCGGTACCGATCAATCGAATGTTCGGTACCGATCAATCGAATGATCGGTACCGATCAATCGAATGTTCGGTACCGATCAATCGAATGTTCGGTACCGATCAATCGAATGTGCTGTACCGATCAATCGAATGTGCGTTACCGATCAAACGAATGTTCGGTACCGATCAATCGAAATTTCGGTACCGATCAATCGAATGTTCGGTACCGATCAATCGAATGTGCGGTACCGATCAATCGATTGTGCGGTACCGATCAATCGAATGTTCGGTACCGATCAATCGAATGTGCGGTACCGATCAATCGAATGTGCGATCCCGATCAATCGAATGTTCGGTACCGATCAATCGAATGTTCGGTACCGATCAATCGAATGTGCGGTACCGATCAATCGAATGTGCGTTACCGATCAAACGAATGTTCGGTACCGATCAATCGAAATTTCGGTACCGATCAATCGAATGTTCGGTACCGATCAATCGAATGTGCGGTACCGATCAATCGAATGTGCATTACCGATCAATCGAATGTTCGGTACCGATCAATTGAATGTTCGGTACCGATCAATCGAATGTGCGTTACCGATCAATCGAATGTTCGGTACCGATCAATCGAATGTGCGGTACCGATCAATCGAATGTGCGGTACCGATCAATCGAATGTGCGGTACCGATCAATCGAATGTGCGGTACCGATCAATCGAATGTGCGGTACCGATCAACTAATGTGCGATACCGAACAATCGAATGTTCGGTACCGTACCGATCAATCGAATGTGCGGTACCGATCAATCGAATGTGCGGTACCGATCAATCGAATGTTCGGTACCGATCAATCGAATGTGTGGTACCGATCAATCGAATGTTCGTTACCGATCAATCGAATGTGCGGTATTGATCAATCGAATGTTCAATACCGATCAATCGAATGTTCGGTACCGATCAATCGATTGTGCGGTACCGATCAATCGAATGTTCGGTACCGATCAATCGAATGTGCGGTACCGATCAATCGAATGTTCGGTACCGATCAATCGAATGTTCGGTACCGATCAATCGAATGTTCGGTACCGATCAATCGAATGTTCGGTACCGATCAATCGAATGATCGCTACCGATCAATCGAATGTTCAATACCGATCAATCGAATGTTCGGTACCGATCAATCGAATGTGCGGTACCGATCAATCGAATTTGCGGTACCGATCAATCGAATGTGCGGTACCGATCAATCGAATGTGCGGTACCGATCAATCGAATGTGCGGTACCGATCAACTAATGTGCGATACCGAACAATCGAATGTTCGGTACCGTACCGATCAATCGAATGTGCGGTACCGATCAATCGAATGTGCGATCCCGATCAATCGAATGTTCGGTACCGATCAATCGAATATGCGGTACCGATCAATCGAATGTGCGGTATTGATCAATCAAATGTGCGGTACCGATCAATCGAATGTGCGGTACCGATCAATCGAATGTTCGATACGGATCAATCTAATGTGCGGTACCGAACAATCGAATGTGCGGTACCGAACAATCGAATGTGCGGTACCGATCAATCGAATGTGCGGTATTGATCAATCGAATGTTCGGTACCGATCAATCGAATGTGCGGTACCGATCAATCGAATGTTCGTTACCGATCAATCGAATGTGTGGTACCGATCAATCGAATGTTCGGTACCGATCAATCGAATGTGCGGTACCGATCAATCGAATGTGCGTTACCGATCAATCGAATGTTCGGTACCGATCAATCGAATGTTCGGTACCGATCAATCGAATGTGCGTTACCGATCAATCGAATGTTCGGTACCGATCAATCGAATGTGCGGTACCGATCAATCGAATGTGCGGTACCGATCAATCGAATGTGCGGTACCGATCAATCGAATGTGCGGTACCGATCAATCGAATGTGCGGTACCGATCAACTAATGTGCGATACCGAACAATCGAATGTTCGGTACCGTACCGATCAATCGAATGTGCGGTACCGATCAATCGAATTTGCGATCCCGATCAATCGAATGTTCGGTATTGATCAATCGAATGTGCGGTACCGATCAATCGAATGTGCGGTATTGATCAATCGAATGTTCGGTACCGATCAATCGAATGTGCGGTACCGATTAATCGAATGTGCGGTACCGATCAATCGAATGTGCGGTACCGATCAATCGAATGTTCGATACGGATCAATCGAATGTGCGGTACCGAACAATCGAATGTGCGGTACCGAACAATCGAATGTGCGGTACCGATCAATCGAATGTGCGGTATTGATCAATCGAATGTTCGGTATTGATCAATCGAATGTGCGGTACCGATCAATCGAATGTTCGTTACCGATCAATCGAATGTGTGGTACCGATCAATCGAATGTTCGTTACCGATCAATCGAATGTGCGGTATTGATCAATCGAATGTTCAGTACCGATCAATCGAATGTTCGGTACCGATCAATCGATTGTGCGGTACCGATCAATAGAATGTTCGGTACCGATCAATCGAATGTTCGGTACCGATCAATCGAATGTTCGGTACCGATCAATCGAATGTTCGGTACCGATCAATCGAATGTTCGGTACCGATCAATCGAATGTGCGGTACCGATCAATCGAATGTGCGGTACCGATGAATCGAATGTGCGGTACCGATCAATCGAATGTGCGGTACCGATCAACTAATGTGCGATACCGAACAATCGAATGTTCGGTACCGTACCGATCAATCGAATGTGCGGTACCGATCAATCGAATGTGCGATCCCGATCAATCGAATGTTCGGTACCGATCAATCGAATGTGCGGTACCGATCAATCGAATGTGCGGTATTGATCAATCGAATGTTCAATACCGATCAATCGAATGTTCGGTACCGATCAATCGATTGTGCGGTACCGATCAATCGAATGTTCGGTACCGATCAATCGAATGTGCGGTACCGATCAATCGAATGTTCGGTACCGATCAATCGAATGTGCGGTACCGATCAATCGAATGTGCGGTATTGATCAATCGAATGTTCGTTACCGATCAATCGAATGTGCGGTACCGATGAATCGAATGTTCGTTACCGATCAATCGAATGTTCGGTACCGATCAATCGAATGTGCGGTACCGATCAATCGAATGTGTTGTACCGATCAATCGAATGTGCGGTACCGATCAATCGAATGTTCGGTACCGATCAATCGAATGTGCGGTACCGATCAACTAATGTGCGATACCGAACAATCGAATGTTCGGTACCGTACCGATCAATCGAATGTTCGGTACCGATCAATCGAATGTTCGGTACCGATCAATCGATTGATCGGTACCGATCAATCGAATGTTCGGTACCGATCAATCGAATGTTCGGTACCGATCAATCGAATGTGCGGTACCGATCAATCGAAAGTGCGTTACCGATCAATCGAATGTTCGGTACCGATCAATCGAATGTTCGGTACCGATCAATCGAATGTGCGTTACCGATCAATCGAATGTTCGGTACCGATCAATCGAATGTGCGGTACCGATCAATCGAATGTGCGGTACCGATCAATCGAATGTGCGGTACCGATCAATCGAATGTGCGGTACCGATCAATCGAATGTGCGGTACCGATCAACTAATGTGCGATACCGAACAATCGAATGTTCGGTACCGTACCGATCAATCGAATGTGCGGTACCGATCAATCGAATTTGCGATCCCGATCAATCGAATGTTCGGTATTGATCAATCGAATGTGCGGTACCGATCAATCGAATGTGCGGTATTGATCAATCGAATGTTCGGTACCGATCAATCGAATGTGCGGTACCGATTAATCGAATGTGCGGTACCGATCAATCGAATGTGCGGTACCGATCAATCGAATGTTCGATACGGATCAATCGAATGTGCGGTACCGAACAATCGAATGTGCGGTACCGAACAATCGAATGTGCGGTACCGATCAATCGAATGTGCGGTATTGATCAATCGAATGTTCGGTACCGATCAATCGAATGTGCGGTACCGATCAATCGAATGTTCGTTACCGATCAATCGAATGTGTGGTACCGATCAATCGAATGTTCGTTACCGATCAATCGAATGTGCGGTATTGATCAATCGAATGTTCAGTACCGATCAATCGAATGTTCGGTACCGATCAATCGATTGTGCGGTACCGATCAATCGAATGTTCGGTACCGATCAATCGAATGTTCGGTACCGATCAATCGAATGTTCGGTACCGATCAATCGAATGTTCGGTACCGATCAATCGAATGTTCGGTACCGATCAATCGAATGATCGCTACCGATCAATCGAATGTTCAATACCGATCAATCGAATGTTCGGTACCGATCAATCGAATGTTCGGTACCGATCAATCGAATGTGCGGTACCGATCAATCGAATGTGCGGTACCGATCAATCGAATGTGCGGTACCGATCAATCGAATGTGCGGTACCGATCAACTAATGTGCGATACCGAACAATCGAATGTTCGGTACCGTACCGATCAATCGAATGTGCGGTACCGATCAATCGAATGTTCGGTACCGATCAATCGATTGTGCGGTACCGATCAATCGAATGTTCGGTACCGATCAATCGAATGTTCGGTACCGATCAATCGAATGTTCGGTACCGATCAATCGAATGTTCGGTACCGATCAATCGAATGTTCGGTACCGATCAATCGAATGATCGGTACCGATCAATCGAATGTTCGGTACCGATCAATCGAATGTTCGGTACCGATCAATCGAATGTGCTGTACCGATCAATCGAATGTGCGTTACCGATCAAACGAATGTTCGGTACCGATCAATCGAAATTTCGGTACCGATCAATCGAATGTTCGGTACCGATCAATCGAATGTGCGGTACCGATCAATCGATTGTGCGGTACCGATCAATCGAATGTTCGGTACCGATCAATCGAATGTGCGGTACCGATCAATCGAATGTGCGATCCCGATCAATCGAATGTTCGGTACCGATCAATCGAATGTTCGGTACCGATCAATCGAATGTGCGGTACCGATCAATCGAATGTGCGTTACCGATCAAACGAATGTTCGGTACCGATCAATCGAAATTTCGGTACCGATCAATCGAATGTTCGGTACCGATCAATCGAATGTGCGGTACCGATCAATCGAATGTGCATTACCGATCAATCGAATGTTCGGTACCGATCAATCGAATGTTCGGTACCGATCAATCGAATGTGCGTTACCGATCAATCGAATGTTCGGTACCGATCAATCGAATGTGCGGTACCGATCAATCGAATGTGCGGTACCGATCAATCGAATGTGCGGTACCGATCAATCGAATGTGCGGTACCGATCAATCGAATGTGCGGTACCGATCAACTAATGTGCGATACCGAACAATCGAATGTTCGGTACCGTACCGATCAATCGAATGTGCGGTACCGATCAATCGAATGTGCGGTACCGATCAATCGAATGTTCGGTACCGATCAATCGAATGTGTGGTACCGATCAATCGAATGTTCGTTACCGATCAATCGAATGTGCGGTATTGATCAATCGAATGTTCAATACCGATCAATCGAATGTTCGGTACCGATCAATCGATTGTGCGGTACCGATCAATCGAATGTTCGGTACCGATCAATCGAATGTGCGGTACCGATCAATCGAATGTTCGGTACCGATCAATCGAATGTTCGGTACCGATCAATCGAATGTTCGGTACCGATCAATCGAATGTTCGGTACCGATCAATCGAATGATCGCTACCGATCAATCGAATGTTCAATACCGATCAATCGAATGTTCGGTACCGATCAATCGAATGTGCGGTACCGATCAATCGAATTTGCGGTACCGATCAATCGAATGTGCGGTACCGATCAATCGAATGTGCGGTACCGATCAATCGAATGTGCGGTACCGATCAACTAATGTGCGATACCGAACAATCGAATGTTCGGTACCGTACCGATCAATCGAATGTGCGGTACCGATCAATCGAATGTGCGATCCCGATCAATCGAATGTTCGGTACCGATCAATCGAATATGCGGTACCGATCAATCGAATGTGCGGTATTGATCAATCAAATGTGCGGTACCGATCAATCGAATGTGCGGTACCGATCAATCGAATGTTCGATACGGATCAATCTAATGTGCGGTACCGAACAATAGAATGTGCGGTACCGAACAATCGAATGTGCGGTACCGATCAATCGAATGTGCGGTATTGATCAATCGAATGTTCGGTACCGATCAATCGAATGTGCGGTACCGATCAATCGAATGTTCGTTACCGATCAATCGAATGTGTGGTACCGATCAATCGAATGTTCGGTACCGATCAATCGAATGTGCGGTACCGATCAATCGAATGTGCGTTACCGATCAATCGAATGTTCGGTACCGATCAATCGAATGTTCGGTACCGATCAATCGAATGTGCGTTACCGATCAATCGAATGTTCGGTACCGATCAATCGAATGTGCGGTACCGATCAATCGAATGTGCGGTACCGATCAATCGAATGTGCGGTACCGATCAATCGAATGTGCGGTACCGATCAATCGAATGTGCGGTACCGATCAACTAATGTGCGATACCGAACAATCGAATGTTCGGTACCGAACAATCGAATGTGCGGTACCGAACAATCGAATGTGCGGTACCGATCAATCGAATGTGCGGTATTGATCAATCGAATGTTCGGTATTGATCAATCGAATGTGCGGTACCGATCAATCGAATGTTCGTTACCGATCAATCGAATGTGTGGTACCGATCAATCGAATGTTCGTTACCGATCAATCGAATGTGCGGTATTGATCAATCGAATGTTCAGTACCGATCAATCGAATGTTCGGTACCGATCAATCGATTGTGCGGTACCGATCAATAGAATGTTCGGTACCGATCAATCGAATGTTCGGTACCGATCAATCGAATGTTCGGTACCGATCAATCGAATGTTCGGTACCGATCAATCGAATGTTCGGTACCGATCAATCGAATGTGCGGTACCGATCAATCGAATGTGCGGTACCGATGAATCGAATGTGCGGTACCGATCAATCGAATGTGCGGTACCGATCAACTAATGTGCGATACCGAACAATCGAATGTTCGGTACCGTACCGATCAATCGAATGTGCGGTACCGATCAATCGAATGTGCGATCCCGATCAATCGAATGTTCGGTACCGATCAATCGAATGTGCGGTACCGATCAATCGAATGTGCGGTATTGATCAATCAAATGTGCGGTACCGATCAATCGAATGTGCGGTACCGATCAATCGAATGTTCGATACGGATCAATCGAATGTGCGGTACCGAACAATCGAATGTGCGGTACCGAACAATCGAATGTGCGGTACCGATCAATCGAATGTTCGGTACCGATCAATCGAATGATCGGTACCGATCAATCGAATGTTCGGTACCGATCAATCGAATGTGCGGTACCGATCAATCGAATGTGCGTTACCGATCAAACGAATGTTCGGTACCGATCAATCGAATGTTCGGTAGCGATCAATCGAATGTTCGGTACCGATCAATCGAATGTGCGGTACCGATCAATCGAATGTGCGTTACCGATCAATCGAATGTTCGGTAGGGATCAATCGAATGTTCGGTACCGATCAATCGAATGTGCGTTACCGATCAATCGAATGTTCGGTACCGATCAATCGAATGTGCGGTACCGATCAATCGAATGTGTTGTACCGATCAATCGAATGTGCGGTACCGATCAATCGAATGTGCGGTACCGATCAATCGAATGTGCGGTACCGATCAACTAATGTGCGATACAGAACAATCGAATGTTCGGTACCGTAACGATCAATCGAATGTGCGGTACCGATCAATCGAATGTGCGATCCCGATCAATCGAATGTTCGGTACCGATCAATCGAATGTGCGGTACCGATCAATCGAATGTTCGTTACCGATCAATCGAATGTGCGGTATTGATCAATCGAATGTTCAGTACCGATCAATCGAATGTTCGGTACCGATCAATCGAATGTGCGGTACCGATCAATCGAATGTTCGGTACCGATCAATCGAATGTGCGGTACCGATCAATCGAATGTGCGTTACCGATCAAACGAATGTTCGGTACCGATCAATCGAAATTTCGGTACCGATCAATCGAATGTTCGGTACCGATCAATCGAATGTGCGGTACCGATCAATCGAATGTGCATTACCGATCAATCGAATGTTCGGTACCGATCAATCGAATGTTCGGTACCGATCAATCGAATGTGCGTTACCGATCAATCGAATGTTCGGTACCGATCAATCGAATGTGCGGTACCGATCAATCGAATGTGCGGTACCGATCAATCGAATGTGCGGTACCGATCAATCGAATGTGCGGTACCGATCAATCGAATGTGCGGTACCGATCAACTAATGTGCGATACCGAACAATCGAATGTTCGGTACCGTACCGATCAATCGAATGTGCGGTACCGATCAATCGAATGTGCGGTACCGATCAATCGAATGTTCGTTACCGATCAATCGAATGTGTGGTACCGATCAATCGAATGTTCGTTACCGATCAATCGAATGTGCGGTATTGATCAATCGAATGTTCAATACCGATCAATCGAATGTTCGGTACCGATCAATCGATTGTGCGGTACCGATCAATCGAATGTTCGGTACCGATCAATCGAATGTGCGGTACCGATCAATCGAATGTTCGGTACCGATCAATCGAATGTTCGGTACCGATCAATCGAATGTTCGGTACCGATCAATCGAATGTTCGGTACCGATCAATCGAATGATCGCTACCGATCAATCGAATGTTCAATACCGATCAATCGAATGTTCGGTACCGATCAATCGAATGTGCGGTACCGATCAATCGAATGTGCGGTACCGATCAATCGAATGTGCGGTACCGATCAATCGAATGTGCGGTACCGATCAATCGAATGTGCGGTACCGATCAACTAATGTGCGAAACCGAACAATCGAATGTTCGGTACCGTACCGATCAATCGAATGTGCGGTACCGATCAATCGAATGTGCGATCCCGATAAATCGAATGTTCGGTACCGATCAATCGAATATGCGGTACCGATCAATCGAATGTGCGGTATTGATCAATCAAATGTGCGGTACCGATCAATCGAATGTGCGGTACCGATCAATCGAATGTTCGATACGGATCAATCTAATGTGCGGTACCGAACAATCGAATGTGCGGTACCGAACAATCGAATGTGCGGTACCGATCAATCGAATGTGCGGTATTGATCAATCGAATGTTCGGTACCGATCAATCGAATGTGCGGTACCGATCAATCGAATGTTCGTTACCGATCAATCGAATGTGTAATACCGATCAATCGAATGTTCGGTACCGATCAATCGAATGTGCGGTACCGATCAATCGAATGTGCGTTACCGATCAATCGAATGTTCGGTACCGATCAATCGAATGTTCGGTACCGATCAATCGAATGTGCGTTACCGATCAATCGAATGTTCGGTACCGATCAATCGAATGTGCGGTACCGATCAATCGAATGTGCGGTACCGATCAATCGAATGTGCGGTACCGATCAATCGAATGTGCGGTACCGATCAATCGAATGTGCGGTACCGATCAACTAATGTGCGATACCGAACAATCGAATGTTCGGTACCGTACCGATCAATCGAATGTGCGGTACCGATCAATCGAATTTGCGATCCCGATCAATCGAATGTTCGGTATTGATCAATCGAATGTGCGGTACCGATCAATCGAATGTGCGGTATTGATCAATCGAATGTTCGGTACCGATCAATCGAATGTGCGGTACCGATTAATCGAATGTGCGGTACCGATCAATCGAATGTGCGGTACCGATCAATCGAATGTTCGATACGGATCAATCGAATGTGCGGTACCGAACAATCGAATGTGCGGTACCGAACAATCGAATGTGCGGTACCGATCAATCGAATGTGCGGTATTGATCAATCGAATGTTCGGTATTGATCAATCGAATGTGCGGTACCGATCAATCGAATGTTCGTTAAGGATCAATCGAATGTGTGGTACCGATCAATCGAATGTTCGTTACCGATCAATCGAATGTGCGGTATTGATCAATCGAATGTTCAGTACCGATCAATCGAATGTTCGGTACCGATCAATCGATTGTGCGGTACCGATCAATAGAATGTTCGGTACCGATCAATCGAATGTTCGGTACCGATCAATCGAATGTTCGGTACCGATCAATCGAATGTTCGGTACCGATCAATCGAATGTTCGGTACCGATCAATCGAATGATCGCTACCGATCAATCGAATGTTCAATACCGATCAATCGAATGTTCGGTACCGATCAATCGAATGTTCGGTACCGATCAATCGAATGTGCGGTACCGATCAATCGAATGTGCGGTACCGATGAATCGAATGTGCGGTACCGATCAATCGAATGTGCGGTACCGATCAACTAATGTGCGATACCGAACAATCGAATGTTCGGTACCGTACCGATCAATCGAATGTGCGGTACCGATCAATCGAATGTGCGATCCCGATCAATCGAATGTTCGGTACCGATCAATCGAATGTGCGGTACCGATCAATCGAATGTGCGGTATTGATCAATCAAATGTGCGGTACCGATCAATCGAATGTGCGGTACCGATCAATCGAATGTGCGTTACCGATCAAACGAATGTTCGGTACCGATCAATCGAAATTTCGGTACCGATCAATCGAATGTTCGGTACCGATCAATCGAATGTGCGGTACCGATCAATCGAATGTGCATTACCGATCAATCGAATGTTCGGTACCGATCAATCGAATGTTCGGTACCGATCAATCGAATGTGCGTTACCGATCAATCGAATGTTCGGTACCGATCAATCGAATGTGCGGTACCGATCAATCGAATGTGCGGTACCGATCAATCGAATGTGCGGTACCGATCAATCGAATGTGCGGTACCGATCAATCGAATGTGCGGTACCGATCAACTAATGTGCGATACCGAACAATCGAATGTTCGGTACCGTACCGATCAATCGAATGTGCGGTACCGATCAATCGAATGTGCGGTACCGATCAATCGAATGTTCGTTACCGATCAATCGAATGTGCGGTACCGATCAATCGAATGTTCGTTACCGATCAATCGAATGTGCGGTATTGATCAATCGAATGTTCAATACCGATCAATCGAATGTTCGGTACCGATCAATCGATTGTGCGGTACCGATCAATCGAATGTTCGGTACCGATCAATCGAATGTGCGGTACCGATCAATCGAATGTTCGGTACCGATCAATCGAATGTTCGGTACCGATCAATCGAATGTTCGGTACCGATCAATCGAATGTTCGGTACCGATCAATCGAATGATCGCTACCGATCAATCGAATGTTCAATACCGATCAATCGAATGTTCGGTACCGATCAATCGAATGTGCGGTACCGATCAATCGAATGTGCGGTACCGATCAATCGAATGTGCGGTACCGATCAATCGAATGTGCGGTACCGATCAATCGAATGTGCGGTACCGATCAACTAATGTGCGAAACCGAACAATCGAATGTTCGGTACCGTACCGATCAATCGAATGTGCGGTACCGATCAATCGAATGTGCGATCCCGATAAATCGAATGTTCGGTACCGATCAATCGAATATGCGGTACCGATCAATCGAATGTGCGGTATTGATCAATCAAATGTGCGGTACCGATCAATCGAATGTGCGGTACCGATCAATCGAATGTTCGATACGGATCAATCTAATGTGCGGTACCGAACAATCGAATGTGCGGTACCGAACAATCGAATGTGCGGTACCGATCAATCGAATGTGCGGTATTGATCAATCGAATGTTCGGTACCGATCAATCGAATGTGCGGTACCGATCAATCGAATGTTCGTTACCGATCAATCGAATGTGTGGTACCGATCAATCGAATGTTCGGTACCGATCAATCGAATGTGCGGTACCGATCAATCGAATGTGCGTTACCGATCAATCGAATGTTCGGTACCGATCAATCGAATGTTCGGTACCGATCAATCGAATGTGCGTTACCGATCAATCGAATGTTCGGTACCGATCAATCGAATGTGCGGTACCGATCAATCGAATGTGCGGTACCGATCAATCGAATGTGCGGTACCGATCAATCGAATGTGCGGTACCGATCAATCGAATGTGCGGTACCGATCAACTAATGTGCGATACCGAACAATCGAATGTTCGGTACCGTACCGATCAATCGAATGTGCGGTACCGATCAATCGAATTTGCGATCCCGATCAATCGAATGTTCGGTATTGATCAATCGAATGTGCGGTACCGATCAATCGAATGTGCGGTATTGATCAATCGAATGTTCGGTACCGATCAATCGAATGTGCGGTACCGATTAATCGAATGTGCGGTACCGATCAATCGAATGTGCGGTACCGATCAATCGAATGTTCGATACGGATCAATCGAATGTGCGGTACCGAACAATCGAATGTGCGGTACCGAACAATCGAATGTGCGGTACCGATCAATCGAATGTGCGGTATTGATCAATCGAATGTTCGGTATTGATCAATCGAATGTGCGGTACCGATCAATCGAATGTTCGTTAAGGATCAATCGAATGTGTGGTACCGATCAATCGAATGTTCGTTACCGATCAATCGAATGTGCGGTATTGATCAATCGAATGTTCAGTACCGATCAATCGAATGTTCGGTACCGATCAATCGATTGTGCGGTACCGATCAATAGAATGTTCGGTACCGATCAATCGAATGTTCGGTACCGATCAATCGAATGTTCGGTACCGATCAATCGAATGTTCGGTACCGATCAATCGAATGTTCGGTACCGATCAATCGAATGATCGCTACCGATCAATCGAATGTTCAATACCGATCAATCGAATGTTCGGTACCGATCAATCGAATGTTCGGTACCGATCAATCGAATGTGCGGTACCGATCAATCGAATGTGCGGTACCGATGAATCGAATGTGCGGTACCGATCAATCGAATGTGCGGTACCGATCAACTAATGTGCGATACCGAACAATCGAATGTTCGGTACCGTACCGATCAATCGAATGTGCGGTACCGATCAATCGAATGTGCGATCCCGATCAATCGAATGTTCGGTACCGATCAATCGAATGTGCGGTACCGATCAATCGAATGTGCGGTATTGATCAATCAAATGTGCGGTACCGATCAATCGAATGTGCGGTACCGATCAATCGAATGTTCGATACGGATCAATCGAATGTGCGGTACCGAACAATCGAATGTGCGGTACCGAACAATCGAATGTTCGGTACCGATCAATCGAATGTTCGGTACCGATCAATCGAATGATCGGTACCGATCAATCGAATGTTCGGTACCGATCAATCGAATGTGCGGTACCGATCAATCGAATGTGCGTTACCGATCAAACGAATGTTCGGTACCGATCAATCGAATGTTCGGTAGCGATCAATCGAATGTTCGGTACCGATCAATCGAATGTGCGGTACCGATCAATCGAATGTGCGTTACCGATCAATCGAATGTTCGGTACCGATCAATCGAATGTTCGGTACCGATCAATCGAATGTGCGTTACCGATCAATCGAATGTTCGGTACCGATCAATCGAATGTGCGGTACCGATCAATCGAATGTGCGGTACCGATCAATCGAATGTGCGGTACCGATCAATCGAATGTGCGGTACCGATCAATCGAATGTGCGGTACCGATCAACTAATGTGCGATACAGAACAATCGAATGTTCGGTACCGTAACGATCAATCGAATGTGCGGTACCGATCAATCGAATGTGCGATCCCGATCAATCGAATGTTCGGTACCGATCAATCGAATGTGCGGTACCGATCAATCGAATGTTCGTTACCGATCAATCGAATGTGCGGTATTGATCAATCGAATGTTCAGTACCGATCAATCGAATGTTCGGTACCGTACCGATCAATCGAATGTGCGGTACCGATCAATCGAATTTGCGATCCCGATCAATCGAATGTTCGGTATTGATCAATCGAATGTGCGGTACCGATCAATCGAATGTGCGGTATTGATCAATCGAATGTTCGGTACCGATCAATCGAATGTGCGGTACCGATTAATCGAATGTGCGGTACCGATCAATCGAATGTGCGGTACCGATCAATCGAATGTTCGATACGGATCAATCGAATGTGCGGTACCGAACAATCGAATGTGCGGTACCGAACAATCGAATGTGCGGTACCGATCAATCGAATGTGCGGTATTGATCAATGGAATGTTCGGTACCGATCAATCGAATGTGCGGTACCGATCAATCGAATGTTCGTTACCGATCAATCGAATGTGTGGTACCGATCAATCGAATGTTCGTTACCGATCAATCGAATGTGCGGTATTGATCAATCGAATGTTCAGTACCGATCAATCGAATGTTCGGTACCGATCAATCGATTGTGCGTTACCGATCAATAGAATGTTCGGTACCGATCAATCGAATGTTCGGTACCGATCAATCGAATGTTCGGTACCGATCAATCGAATGTTCGGTACCGATCAATCGAATGTTCGGTACCGATCAATCGAATGATCGCTACCGATCAATCGAATGTTCAATACCGATCAATCGAATGTTCGGTACCGATCAATCGAATGTTCGGTACCGATCAATCGAATGTGCGGTACCGATCAATCGAATGTGCGGTACCGATCAATCGAATGTGCGGTACCGATCAATCGAATGTGCGGTACCGATCAACTAATGTGCGATACCGAACAATCGAATGTTCGGTACCGTACCGATCAATCGAATGTGCGGTACCGATCAATCGAATGTTCGGTACCGATCAATCGATTGTGCGGTACCGATCAATCGAATGTTCGGTACCGATCAATCGAATGTTCGGTACCGATCAATCGAATGTGCGGTACCGATCAATCGAATGTTCGGTACCGATCAATCGAATGTTCGGTACCGATCAATCGAATGATCGGTACCGATCAATCGAATGTTCGGTACCGATCAATCGAATGTTCGGTACCGATCAATCGAATGTGCTGTACCGATCAATCGAATGTGCGTTACCGATCAAACGAATGTTCGGTACCGATCAATCGAAATTTCGGTACCGATCAATCGAATGTTCGGTACCGATCAATCGAATGTGCGGTACCGATCAATCGATTGTGCGGTACCGATCAATCGAATGTTCGGTACCGATCAATCGAATGTGCGGTACCGATCAATCGAATGTTCGGTACCGATCAATCGAATGTTCGGTACCGATCAATCGAATGTTCGGTACCGATCAATCGAATGTGCGGTACCGATCAATCGAATGTGCGTTACCGATCAAACGAATGTTCGGTACCGATCAATCGAAATTTCGGTACCGATCAATCGAATGTTCGGTACCGATCAATCGAATGTGCGGTACCGATCAATCGAATGTGCGTTACCGATCAATCGAATGTTCGGTACCGATCAATCGAATGTTCGGTACCGATCAATCGAATGTGCGTTACCGATCAATCGAATGTTCGGTACCGATCAATCGAATGTGCGGTACCGATCAATCGAATGTGCGGTACCGATCAATCGAATGTGCGGTACCGATCAATCGAATGTGCGGTACCGATCAATCGAATGTGCGGTACCGATCAACTAATGTGCGATACCGAACAATCGAATGTTCGGTACCGTACCGATCAATCGAATGTGCGGTACCGATCAATCGAATGTGCGGTACCGATCAATCGAATGTTCGTTACCGATCAATCGAATGTGTGGTACCGATCAATCGAATGTTCGTTACCGATCAATCGAATGTGCGGTATTGATCAATCGAATGTTCAATACCGATCAATCGAATGTTCGGTACCGATCAATCGATTGTGCGGTACCGATCAATCGAATGTTCGGTACCGATCAATCGAATGTGCGGTACCGATCAATCGAATGTTCGGTACCGATCAATCGAATGTTCGGTACCGATCAATCGAATGTTCGGTACCGATCAATCGAATGATCGCTACCGATCAATCGAATGTTCAATACCGATCAATCGAATGTTCGGTACCGATCAATCGAATGTGCGGTACCGATCAATCGAATGTGCGGTACCGATCAATCGAATGTGCGGTACCGATCAATCGAATGTGCGGTACCGATCAATCGAATGTGCGGTACCGATCAACTAATGTGCGATACCGAACAATCGAATGTTCGGTACCGTACCGATCAATCGAATGTGCGGTACCGATCAATCGAATGTGCGATCCCGATCAATCGAATGTTCGGTACCGATCAATCGAATGTGCGGTACCGATCAATCGAATGTGCGTTACCGATCAATCGAATGTTCGGTACCGATCAATCGAATGTTCGGTACCGATCAATCGAATGTGCGTTACCGATCAATCGAATGTTCGGTACCGATCAATCGAATGTGCGGTACCGATCAATCGAATGTGCGGTACCGATCAATCGAATGTGCGGTACCGATCAATCGAATGTGCGGTACCGATCAATCGAATGTGCGGTACCGATCAACTAATGTGCGATACCGAACAATCGAATGTTCGGTACCGTACCGATCAATCGAATGTGCGGTACCGATCAATCGAATTTGCGATCCCGATCAATCGAATGTTCGGTATTGATCAATCGAATGTGCGGTACCGATCAATCGAATGTGCGGTATTGATCAATCGAATGTTCGGTACCGATCAATCGAATGTGCGGTACCGATTAATCGAATGTGCGGTACCGATCAATCGAATGTGCGGTACCGATCAATCGAATGTTCGATACGGATCAATCGAATGTGCGGTACCGAACAATCGAATGTGCGGTACCGAACAATCGAATGTGCGGTACCGATCAATCGAATGTGCGGTATTGATCAATCGAATGTTCGGTATTGATCAATCGAATGTGCGGTACCGATCAATCGAATGTTCGTTAAGGATCAATCGAATGTGTGGTACCGATCAATCGAATGTTCGTTACCGATCAATCGAATGTGCGGTATTGATCAATCGAATGTTCAGTACCGATCAATCGAATGTTCGGTACCGATCAATCGATTGTGCGGTACCGATCAATAGAATGTTCGGTACCGATCAATCGAATGTTCGGTACCGATCAATCGAATGTTCGGTACCGATCAATCGAATGTTCGGTACCGATCAATCGAATGTTCGGTACCGATCAATCGAATGATCGCTACCGATCAATCGAATGTTCAATACCGATCAATCGAATGTTCGGTACCGATCAATCGAATGTTCGGTACCGATCAATCGAATGTGCGGTACCGATCAATCGAATGTGCGGTACCGATGAATCGAATGTGCGGTACCGATCAATCGAATGTGCGGTACCGATCAACTAATGTGCGATACCGAACAATCGAATGTTCGGTACCGTACCGATCAATCGAATGTGCGGTACCGATCAATCGAATGTGCGATCCCGATCAATCGAATGTTCGGTACCGATCAATCGAATGTGCGGTACCGATCAATCGAATGTGCGGTATTGATCAATCAAATGTGCGGTACCGATCAATCGAATGTGCGGTACCGATCAATCGAATGTTCGATACGGATCAATCGAATGTGCGGTACCGAACAATCGAATGTGCGGTACCGAACAATCGAATGTTCGGTACCGATCAATCGAATGTTCGGTACCGATCAATCGAATGATCGGTACCGATCAATCGAATGTTCGGTACCGATCAATCGAATGTGCGGTACCGATCAATCGAATGTGCGTTACCGATCAAACGAATGTTCGGTACCGATCAATCGAATGTTCGGTAGCGATCAATCGAATGTTCGGTACCGATCAATCGAATGTGCGGTACCGATCAATCGAATGTGCGTTACCGATCAATCGAATGTTCGGTACCGATCAATCGAATGTTCGGTACCGATCAATCGAATGTGCGTTACCGATCAATCGAATGTTCGGTACCGATCAATCGAATGTGCGGTACCGATCAATCGAATGTGCGGTACCGATCAATCGAATGTGCGGTACCGATCAATCGAATGTGCGGTACCGATCAATCGAATGTGCGGTACCGATCAACTAATGTGCGATACAGAACAATCGAATGTTCGGTACCGTAACGATCAATCGAATGTGCGGTACCGATCAATCGAATGTGCGATCCCGATCAATCGAATGTTCGGTACCGATCAATCGAATGTGCGGTACCGATCAATCGAATGTTCGTTACCGATCAATCGAATGTGCGGTATTGATCAATCGAATGTTCAGTACCGATCAATCGAATGTTCGGTACCGTACCGATCAATCGAATGTGCGGTACCGATCAATCGAATTTGCGATCCCGATCAATCGAATGTTCGGTATTGATCAATCGAATGTGCGGTACCGATCAATCGAATGTGCGGTATTGATCAATCGAATGTTCGGTACCGATCAATCGAATGTGCGGTACCGATTAATCGAATGTGCGGTACCGATCAATCGAATGTGCGGTACCGATCAATCGAATGTTCGATACGGATCAATCGAATGTGCGGTACCGAACAATCGAATGTGCGGTACCGAACAATCGAATGTGCGGTACCGATCAATCGAATGTGCGGTATTGATCAATGGAATGTTCGGTACCGATCAATCGAATGTGCGGTACCGATCAATCGAATGTTCGTTACCGATCAATCGAATGTGTGGTACCGATCAATCGAATGTTCGTTACCGATCAATCGAATGTGCGGTATTGATCAATCGAATGTTCATTACCGATCAATCGAATGTTCGGTACCGATCAATCGATTGTGCGGTACCGATCAATCGAATGTTCGGTACCGATCAATCGAATGTTCGGTACCGATCAATCGAATGTTCGGTACCGATCAATCGAATGTTCGGTACCGATCAATCGAATGTTCGGTACCGATCAATCGAATGATCGCTACCGATCAATCGAATGTTCAATACCGATCAATCGAATGTTCGGTACCGATCAATCGAATGTTCGGTACCGATCAATCGAATGTGCGGTACCGATCAATCGAATGTGCGGTACCGATCAATCGAATGTGCGGTACCGATCAATCGAATGTGCGGTACCGATCAACTAATGTGCGATACCGAACAATCGAATGTTCGGTACCGTACCGATCAATCGAATGTGCGGTACCGATCAATCGAATGTTCGGTACCGATCAATCGATTGTGCGGTACCGATCAATCGAATGTTCGGTACCGATCAATCGAATGTTCGGTACCGATCAATCGAATGTGCGGTACCGATCAATCGAATGTTCGGTACCGATCAATCGAATGTTCGGTACCGATCAATCGAATGATCGGTACCGATCAATCGAATGTTCGGTACCGATCAATCGAATGTTCGGTACCGATCAATCGAATGTGCTGTACCGATCAATCGAATGTGCGTTACCGATCAAACGAATGTTCGGTACCGATCAATCGAAATTTCGGTACCGATCAATCGAATGTTCGGTACCGATCAATCGAATGTGCGGTACCGATCAATCGATTGTGCGGTACCGATCAATCGAATGTTCGGTACCGATCAATCGAATGTGCGGTACCGATCAATCGAATGTTCGGTACCGATCAATCGAATGTTCGGTACCGATCAATCGAATGTTCGGTACCGATCAATCGAATGTGCGGTACCGATCAATCGAATGTGCGTTACCGATCAAACGAATGTTCGGTACCGATCAATCGAAATTTCGGTACCGATCAATCGAATGTTCGGTACCGATCAATCGAATGTGCGGTACCGATCAATCGAATGTGCGTTACCGATCAATCGAATGTTCGGTACCGATCAATCGAATGTTCGGTACCGATCAATCGAATGTGCGTTACCGATCAATCGAATGTTCGGTACCGATCAATCGAATGTGCGGTACCGATCAATCGAATGTGCGGTACCGATCAATCGAATGTGCGGTACCGATCAATCGAATGTGCGGTACCGATCAATCGAATGTGCGGTACCGATCAACTAATGTGCGATACCGAACAATCGAATGTTCGGTACCGTACCGATCAATCGAATGTGCGGTACCGATCAATCGAATGTGCGGTACCGATCAATCGAATGTTCGTTACCGATCAATCGAATGTGTGGTACCGATCAATCGAATGTTCGTTACCGATCAATCGAATGTGCGGTATTGATCAATCGAATGTTCAATACCGATCAATCGAATGTTCGGTACCGATCAATCGATTGTGCGGTACCGATCAATCGAATGTTCGGTACCGATCAATCGAATGTGCGGTACCGATCAATCGAATGTTCGGTACCGATCAATCGAATGTTCGGTACCGATCAATCGAATGTTCGGTACCGATCAATCGAATGATCGCTACCGATCAATCGAATGTTCAATACCGATCAATCGAATGTTCGGTACCGATCAATCGAATGTGCGGTACCGATCAATCGAATGTGCGGTACCGATCAATCGAATGTGCGGTACCGATCAATCGAATGTGCGGTACCGATCAATCGAATGTGCGGTACCGATCAACTAATGTGCGATACCGAACAATCGAATGTTCGGTACCGTACCGATCAATCGAATGTGCGGTACCGATCAATCGAATGTGCGGTACCGATCAATCGAATGTGCGGTACCGATCAATCGAATGTGCGGTACCGATCAATCGAATGTTCGATACGGATCAATCTAATGTGCGGTACCGAACAATCGAATGTGCGGTACCGAACAATCGAATGTGCGGTACCGATCAATCGAATGTGCGGTATTGATCAATCGAATGTTCGGTACCGATCAATCGAATGTGCGGTACCGATCAATCGAATGTTCGTTACCGATCAATCGAATGTGTGGTACCGATTAATCGAATGTTCGGTACCGATCAATCGAATGTGCGGTACCGATCAATCGAATGTGCGTTACCGATCAATCGAATGTTCGGTACCGATCAATCGAATGTTCGGTACCGATCAATCGAATGTGCGTTACCGATCAATCGAATGTTCGGTACCGATCAATCGAATGTGCGGTACCGATCAATCGAATGTGCGGTACCGATCAATCGAATGTGCGGTACCGATCAATCGAATGTGCGGTACCGATCAATCGAATGTGCGGTACCGATCAACTAATGTGCGATACCGAACAATCGAATGTTCGGTACCGTACCGATCAATCGAATGTGCGGTACCGATCAATCGAATTTGCGATCCCGATCAATCGAATGTTCGGTATTGATCAATCGAATGTGCGGTACCGATCAATCGAATGTGCGGTATTGATCAATCGAATGTTCGGTACCGATCAATCGAATGTGCGGTACCGATTAATCGAATGTGCGGTACCGATCAATCGAATGTGCGGTACCGATCAATCGAATGTTCGATACGGATCAATCGAATGTGCGGTACCGAACAATCGAATGTGCGGTACCGAACAATCGAATGTGCGGTACCGATCAATCGAATTTGCGATCCCGATCAATCGAATGTTCGGTATTGATCAATCGAATGTGCGGTACCGATCAATCGAATGTGCGGTATTGATCAATCGAATGTTCGGTACCGATCAATCGAATGTGCGGTACCGATTAATCGAATGTGCGGTACCGATCAATCGAATGTGCGGTACCGATCAATCGAATGTTCGATACGGATCAATCGAATGTGCGGTACCGAACAATCGAATGTGCGGTACCGAACAATCGAATGTGCGGTACCGATCAATCGAATGTGCGGTATTGATCAATCGAATGTTCGGTATTGATCAATCGAATGTGCGGTACCGATCAATCGAATGTTCGTTACCGATCAATCGAATGTGTGGTACCGATCAATCGAATGTTCGTTACCGATCAATCGAATGTGCGGTATTGATCAATCGAATGTTCAGTACCGATCAATCGAATGTTCGGTACCGATCAATCGATTGTGCGGTACCGATCAATCGAATGTTCGGTACCGATCAATCGAATGTTCGGTACCGATCAATCGAATGTTCGGTACCGATCAATCGAATGTTCGGTACCGATCAATCGAATGTTCGGTACCGATCAATCGAATGATCGCTGCCGATCAATCGAATGTTCAATACCGATCAATCGAATGTTCGGTACCGATCAATCGAATGTTCGGTACCGATCAATCGAATGTGCGGTACCGATCAATCGAATGTGCGGTACCGATGAATCGAATGTGCGGTACCGATCAATCGAATGTGCGGTACCGATCAACTAATGTGCGATACCGAACAATCGAATGTTCGGTACCGTACCGATCAATCGAATGTGCGGTACCGATCAATCGAATGTGCGATCCCGATCAATCGAATGTTCGGTACCGATCAATCGAATGTGCGGTACCGATCAATCGAATGTGCGGTATTGATCAATCAAATGTGCGGTACCGATCAATCGAATGTGCGGTACCGATCAATCGAATGTTCGATACGGATCAATCGAATGTGCGGTACCGAACAATCGAATGTGCGGTACCGAACAATCGAATGTTCGGTACCGATCAATCGAATGTTCGGTACCGATCAATCGAATGATCGGTACCGATCAATCGAATGTTCGGTACCGATCAATCGAATGTGCGGTACCGATCAATCGAATGTGCGTTACCGATCAAACGAATGTTCGGTACCGATCAATCGAATGTTCGGTAGCGATCAGTCGAATGTTCGGTACCGATCAATCGAATGTGCGGTACCGATCAATCGAATGTGCGTTACCGATTAATCGAATGTTCGGTACCGATCAATCGAATGTTCGGTACCGATCAATCGAATGTGCGTTACCGATCAATCGAATGTTCGGTACCGATCAATCGAATGTGCGGTACCGATCAATCGAATGTGCGGTACCGATCAATCGAATGTGCGGTACCGATCAATCGAATGTGCGGTACCGATCAATCGAATGTGCGGTACCGATCAACTAATGTGCGATACAGAACAATCGAATGTTCGGTACCGTAACGATCAATCGAATGTGCGGTACCGATCAATCGAATGTGCGATCCCGATCAATCGAATGTTCGGTACCGATCAATCGAATGTGCGGTACCGATCAATCGAATGTTCGTTACCGATCAATCGAATGTGCGGTATTGATCAATCGAATGTTCAGTACCGATCAATCGAATGTTCGGTACCGATCAATCGATTGTGCGGTACCGATCAATAGAATGTTCGGTACCGATCAATCGAATGTTCGGTACCGATCAATCGAATGTTCGGTACCGATCAATCGAATGTTCGGTACCGATCAATCGAATGTTCGGTACCGATCAATCGAATGATCGCTACCGATCAATCGAATGTTCAATACCGATCAATCGAATGTTCGGTACCGATCAATCGAATGTTCGGTACCGATCAATCGAATGTGCGGTACCGATCAATCGAATGTGCGGTACCGATGAATCGAATGTGCGGTACCGATCAATCGAATGTGCGGTACCGATCAACTAATGTGCGATACCGAACAATCGAATGTTCGGTACCGTACCGATCAATCGAATGTGCGGTACCGATCAATCGAATGTGCGATCCCGATCAATCGAATGTTCGGTACCGATCAATCGAATGTGCGGTACCGATCAATCGAATGTGCGGTATTGATCAATCAAATGTGCGGTACCGATCAATCGAATGTGCGGTACCGATCAATCGAATGTTCGATACGGATCAATCGAATGTGCGGTACCGAACAATCGAATGTGCGGTACCGAACAATCGAATGTTCGGTACCGATCAATCGAATGTTCGGTACCGATCAATCGAAGGATCGGTACCGATCAATCGAATGTTCGGTACCGATCAATCGAATGTGCGGTACCGATCAATCGAATGTGCGTTACCGATCAAACGAATGTTCGGTACCGATCAATCGAATGTTCGGTAGCGATCAATCGAATGTTCGGTACCGATCAATCGAATGTGCGGTACCGATCAATCGATGGTGCGTTACCGATCAATCGAATGTTCGGTACCGATCAATCGAATGTTCGGTACTGATCAATCGAATGTGCGTTACCGATCAATCGAATGTTCGGTACCGATCAATCGAATGTGCGGTACCGATCAATCGAATGTGCGGTACCGATCAATCGAATGTGCGGTACCGATCAATCGAATGTGCGGTACCGATCAATCGAATGTGCGGTACCGATCAACTAATGTGCGATACCGAACAATCGAATGTTCGGTACCGTACCGATCAATCGAATGTGCGGTACCGATCAATCGAATGTGCGATCCCGATCAATCGAATGTTCGGTACCGATCAATCGAATGTGCGGTACCGATCAATCGAATGTTCGGTACCGATCAATCGAATGTTCGGTACCGATCAATCGAATGTTCGGTACCGATCAATCGAATGTTCGGTACCGATCAATCGAATGTGCGGTACCGATCAATCGAATGTGCGTTACCGATCAAACGAATGTTCGGTACCGATGAATCGAATGTGCGGTACCGATCAATCGAATGTGCGGTACCGATAATACGAATGTGCGGTACCGATGAATCGAATGTGCGGTACCGATGAATCGAATGTGCGGTACCGATCAACTAATGTGCGATACCGAACAATCGAATGTTCGGTACCGTACCGATCAATCGAATGTGCGGTACCGATCAATCGAATGTGCGGTATTGATCAATCGAATGTTCGTTACCGATCAATCGAATGTGCGGTACCGATGAATCGAATGTTCGTTACCGATCAATCGAATGTTCGGTACCGATCAATCGAATGTGCGGTACCGATCAATCGAATGTGTTGTACCGATCAATCGAATGTGCGGTACCGATCAATCGAATGTTCGGTACCGATCAATCGAATGTGCGGTACCGATCAACTAATGTGCGATACCGAACAATCGAATGTTCGGTACCGTACCGATCAATCGAATGTTCGGTACCGATCAATCGAATGTTCGGTACCGATCAATCGATTGATCGGTACCGATCAATCGAATGTTCGGTACCGATCAATCGAATGTTCGGTACCGATCAATCGAATGTGCGGTACCGATCAATCGAATGTGCGTTACCGATCAATCGAATGTTCGGTACCGATCAATCGAATGTTCGGTACCGATCAATCGAATGTGCGTTACCGATCAATCGAATTTTCGGTACCGATCAATCGAATGTGCGGTACCGATCAATCGATTGTGCGGTACCGATCAATAGAATGTTCGGTACCGATCAATCGAATGTTCGGTACCGATCAATCGAATGTTCGGTACCGATCAATCGAATGTGCGGTACCGATCAATCGAATGTGCGATCCCGATCAATCGAATGTTCGGTACCGATCAATCGAATGTGCGGTACCGATCAATCGAATGTGCGGTATCGATCAATCGAATGTGCGGTACCGATCAATCGAATGTGCGGTACCGATCAATCGAATGTGCGGTACCGATCAACTAATGTGCGATACCGAACAATCGAATGTTCGGTACCGTACCGATCAATCGAATGTGCGGTACCGATCAATCGAATTTGCGATCCCGATCAATCGAATGTTCGGTATTGATCAATCGAATGTGCGGTACCGATCAATCGAATGTGCGGTATTGATCAATCGAATGTTCGGTACCGATCAATCGAATGTGCGGTACCGATTAATCGAATGTGCGGTACCGATCAATCGAATGTGCGGTACCGATCAATCGAATGTTCGATACGGATCAATCGAATGTGCGGTACCGAACAATCGAATGTGCGGTACCGAACAATCGAATGTGCGGTACCGATCAATCGAATGTGCGGTATTGATCAATCGAATGTTCGGTACCGATCAATCGAATGTTCAGTACCGATCAATCGAATGTTCGTTACCGATCAATCGAATGTGTGGTACCGATCAATCGAATGTTCGTTACCGATCAATCGAATGTGCGGTATTGATCAATCGAATGTTCAGTACCGATCAATCGAATGTTCGGTACCGATCAATCGATTGTGCGGTACCGATCAATAGAATGTTCGGTACCGATCAATCGAATGTTCGGTACCGATCAATCGAATGTTCGGTACCGATCAATCGAAAATTCGGTACCGATCAATCGAATGTTCGGTACCGATCAATCGAATGATCGCTACCGATCAATCGAATGTTCAATACCGATCAATCGAATGTTCGGTACCGATCAATCGAATGTTCGGTACCGATCAATCGAATGTGCGGTACCGATCAATCGAATGTGCGGTACCGATGAATCGAATGTGCGGTACCGATCAATCGAATGTGCGGTACCGATCAACTAATGTGCGATACCGAACAATCGAATGTTCGGTACCGTACCGATCAATCGAATGTGCGGAACCGATCAATCGAATGTGCGATCCCGATCAATCGAATGTTCGGTACCGATCAATCGAATGTGCGGTACCGATCAATCGAATGTGCGGTATTGATCAATCAAATGTGCGGTACCGATCAATCGAATGTGCGGTACCGATCAATCGAATGTTCGATACGGATCAATCGAATGTGCGGTACCGAACAATCGAATGTGCGGTACCGAACAATCGAATGTTCGGTACCGATCAATCGAATGTTCGGTACCGATCAATCGAATGATCGGTACCGATCAATCGAATGTTCGGTACCGATCAATCGAATGTGCGGTACCGATCAATCGAATGTGCGTTACCGATCAAACGAATGTTCGGTACCGATCAATCGAATGTTCGGTAGCGATCAATCGAATGTTCGGTACCGATCAATCGAATGTGCGGTACCGATCAATCGAATGTGCGTTACCGATCAATCGAATGTTCGGTACCGATCAATCGAATGTTCGGTACTGATCAATCGAATGTGCGTTACCGATCAATCGAATGTTCGGTACCGATCAATCGAATGTGCGGTACCGATCAATCGAATGTGCGGTACCGATCAATCGAATGTGCGGTACCGATCAATCGAATGTGCGGTACCGATCAATCGAATGTGCGGTACCGATCAACTAATGTGCGATACCGAACAATCGAAAGTTCGGTACCGTACCGATCAATCGAATGTGCGGTACCGATCAATCGAATGTGCGATCCCGATCAATCGAATGTTCGGTACCGATCAATCGAATGTGCGGTACCGATCAATCGAATGTGCGGTATTGATCAATCGAATGTTCCGTACCGATCAATCGAATGTGCGGTTCCGATTAATCGAATGTGCGGTACCGATCAATCGAATGTTCGGTACCGATCAATCGAATGTGCGGTACCGAACAGTCGAATGTGCGTTACCGATCAATCGAATGTGCGGTACCGATCAATCGAATGTTCGTTACCGATGAATCGAATTTGCGGTACCGATGAATCTAATGTGCGGTACCGATCAACTAATGTGCGATACCGAACAATCGAATGTTCGGTACCGTACCGATCAATCGAATGTGCGGTACCGATCAATCGAATGTGCGATCCCGATCAATCGAATGTTCGGTACCGATCAATCGAATGTGCGGTATTGATCAATCAAATGTGCGGTACCGATCAATCGAATGTGCGGTATTGATCAATCGAATGTTCGATACGGATCAATCGAATGTGCGGTACCGAACAATCGAATGTGCGGTACCGAACAATCGAATGTGCGGTACCGATCAATCGAATGTGTGGTACCGATCAATCGAATGTTCGTTACCGATCAATCGAATGTGCGGTATTGATCAATCGAATGTTCAGTACCGATCAATCGAATGTTCGGTACCGATCAATCGATTGTGCAGTACCGATCAATAGAATGTTCGGTACCGATCAATCGAATGTTCGGTACCGATCAATCGAATGTTCGGTACCGATCAATCGAATGTTCGGTACCGATCAATCGAATGTTCGGTACCGATCAATCGAATGTTCGGTACCGATCAATCGAATGTTCGGTACCGATCAATCGAATGTTCGGTACCGATCAATCGAATGTTCGGTACCGATCAATCGAATGTTCGGTACCGATCAATCGAATGTGTTGTACCGATCAATCGAATGTGCGGTATCGATCAATCGAATGTGCGTTACCGATCAATCGAATGTTCGGTACCGATCAATCGAATGTGTTGTACCGATCAATGGAATGTGCGGTACCGATCAATCATATGCGCGGTACCGATTAATCGAATGTGCGATACCGATCAATCAAATGTGCGGTACCGATCAATCGAATGTTCGGTACCGATCAATCGAATGTGCGGTACCGATCAATCGAATGTGCGGTACCGATCAACTAATGTGCGATACCGAACAATCGAATGTTCGGTACCGTACCGATGAATCGAATGTGCGGTACCGATGAATCGAATGTGCGGTACCGATCAATCGAATGTTCGGTACCGATCAATCGAATGTGCGGTACCGATAAATCCAATGTGCGGTATTGATCAATCGAATGTTCGGTACCGATCAATCGATTGTGCGGTACCGATCAATCGAATGTTCGTTACCGATCAATCGAATGTGCGGTACCGATCAATCGAATGTTCGGTACCGATCAATCGAATGTGCGGTACCGATAAATCCAATGTGCGGTATTGATCAATCGAATGTTCGGTACCGATCAATCGATTGTGCAGTACCGATCAATCGAATGTGCGGTACCGATCAATCGAATGTGCGGTATTGATCAATCGAATGTTCGGTACCGATCAATCGAATGTGCGGTACCGATCAATCGAATGTGCGATCCCGATCAATCGAATGTTCGGTACCGATCAATCGAATGTGCGGTACCGATCAATCGAATGTGCGGTATTGATCAATCAAATGTGCGGTACCGATCAATCGAATGTGCGGTACCGATCAATCGAATGTTCGATACGGATCAATCGAATGTGCGGTACCGAACAATCGAATGTGCGTTACCGAACAATCGAATGTTCGGTACCGATCAATCGAATGTTCGGTACCGATCAATCGAATGATCGGTACCGATCAATCGAATGTTCGGTACCGATCAATCGAATGTGCGGTACCGATCAATCGAATGTGCGTTACCGATCAAACGAATGTTCGGTACCGATCAATCGAATGTTCGGTAGCGATCAATCGAATGATCGGTACCGATCAATCGAATGTTCGGTACCGATCAATCGAATGTGCGGTACCGATCAATCGAATGTGCGTTACCGATCAAACGAATGTTCGGTACCGATCAATCGAATGTTCGGTAGCGATCAATCGAATGTTCGGTACCGATCAATCGAATGTGCGGTACCGATCAATCGAATGTGCGTTACCGATCAATCGAATGTGCGGTACCGATCAATCGAATGTGCGGTACCGATGAATCTAATGTGCGGTACCGATCAACTAATGTGCGATACCGAACAATCGAATGTTCGGTATCGTACCGATCAATCGAATGTGCGGTACCGATCAATCGAATGTTCGATCCCGATCAATCGAATGTTCGGTACCGATCAATCGAATGTGCGGTACCGATCAATCGAATGTGCGGTATTGATCAATCAAATGTGCGGTACCGATCAATCGAATGTGCGGTATTGATCAATCGAATGTTCGATACGGATCAATCGAATGTGCGGTACCGAACAATCGAATGTGCGGTACCGAACAATCGAATGTGCGGTACCGATCAATCGAATGTGCGGTACCGATCAATCGAATGTTCGTTACCGATCAATCGAATGTGTGGTACCGATCAATCGAATGTTCGTTACCGATCAATCGAATGCGCGGTATTGATCAATCGAATGTTCGTTACCGATCAATCGAATGTTCGGTACCGATCAATCGATTGTGCGGTACCGATCAATCGAATGTTCGGTACCGATCAATCGAATGTTCGGTACCGATCAATCGAATGTTCGGTACCGATCAATCGAATGTTCGGTACCGATCAATCGAATGTTCGGTACCGATCAATCGAATGATCGGTACCGATCAATCGAATGTTCGGTACCGATCAATCGAATGTTCGGTACCGATCAATCGAATGTGCGGTACCGATCAATCGAATGTGCGTTACCGATCAAACGAATGTTCGGTACCGATCAATCGAATGATCGGTACCGATGAATCGAATGTTCGGTACCGATCAATCGATTGTGTTGTACCGATCAATCGAATGTGCGGTACCGATCATTCGAATGTGCGTTACCGATCAATCGAATGTTCGGTACCGATCAATCGAATGTGTTGTACCGATCAATGGAATGTGCGGTACCGATCAATCATATGCGCGGTACCGATTAATCCAATGTTCGGTACCGATCAATCGAATGTGCGGTACCGATCAATCGAATGTGCGGTACCGATCAATCATATGCGCGGTACCGATTAATCGAATGTGCGATACCGATCAATCAAATGTGCGGTACCGATCAATCGAATGTTCGGTACCGATCAATCGAATGTGCGGTACCGATCAATCGAATGTGCGGTACCGATCAACTAATGTGCGATACCGAACAATCGAATGTTCGGTACCGTACCGATGAATCGAATGTGCGGTACCGATCAATCGAATGTGCGGTACCGATCAATCGAATGTTCGGTACCGATCAATCGAATGTTCGGTACCGATCAATCGAATGTGCGGTACCGATCAATCGAATGTGCGTTACCGATCAAACGAATGTTCGGTACCGATCAATCGAATGATCGGTACCGATGAATCGAATGTTCGGTACCGATCAATCGAATGTGTTGTACCGATCAATCGAATGTGCGGTACCGATCAATCGAATGTGCGTTACCGATCAATCGAATGTTCGGTACCGATCAATCGAATGTGTTGTACCGATCAATGGAATGTGCGGTACCGATCAATCATATGCGCGGTACCGATTAATCGAATGTGCGATACCGATCAATCAAATGTGCGGTACCGATCAATCGAATGTTCGGTACCGATCAATCGAATGTGCGGTACCGATCAATCGAATGTTCGGTACCGATCAATCGAATGTTCGGTACCGATCAATCGAATGTGCGGTACCGATAAATCCAATGTGCGGTATTGATCAATCGAATGTTCGGTACCGATCAATCGATTGTGCGGTACCGATCAATCGAATGTTCGTTACCGATCAATCGAATGTGCGGTACCGATCAATCGAATGTTCGGTACCGATCAATCGAATGTGCGGTACCGATAAATCCAATGTGCGGTATTGATCAATCGAATATTCGGTACCGATCAATCGATTGTGCGGTACCGATCAATCGAATGTGCGGTACCGATCAATCGAATGTGCGGTATTGATCAATCGAATGTTCGGTACCGATCAATCGAATGTGCGGTACCGATCAATCGAATGTGCGATCCCGATCAATCGAATGTTCGGTACCGATCAATCGAATGTGCGGTACCGATCAATCGAATGTGCGGTATTGATCAATCAAATGTGCGGTACCGATCAATCGAATGTGCGGTACCGATCAATCGAATGTTCGATACGGATCAATCGAATGTGCGGTACCGAACAATCGAATGTGCGGTACCGAACAATCGAATGTTCGGTACCGATCAATCGAATGTTCGGTACCGATCAATCGAATGATCGGTACCGATCAATCGAATGTTCGGTACCGATCAATCGAATGTGCGGTACCGATCAATCGAATGTGCGTTACCGATCAAACGAATGTTCGGTACCGATCAATCGAATGTTCGGTAGCGATCAATCGAATGTGCGGTACCGATCAATCGAATGTTCGGTAGCGATCAATCGAATGTTCGGTACCGATCAATCGAATGTGCGGTACCGATCAATCGAATGTGCGTTACCGATCAATCGAATGTTCGGTACCGATCAATCGAATGTTCGGTACTGATCAATCGAATGTGCGTTACCGATCAATCGAATGTTCGGTACCGATCAATCGAATGTGCGGTACCGATCAATCGAATGTGCGGTACCGATCAATCGAATGTGCGGTACCGATCAATCGAATGTGCGGTACCGATCAATCGAATGTGCGGTACCGATCAACTAATTTGCGATACCGAACAATCGAATGTGCGTTACCGAACAATCGAATGTGCGGTACCGATCAATCGAATGTGCGGTATTGATCAATCGAATGTTCGGTACCGATCAATCGAATGTGCGGTACCGATCAATCGAATGTTCGTTACCGATGAATCGAATGTGCGGTACCGATGAATCTAATGTGCGGTACCGATCAACTAATGTGCGATACCGAACAATCGAATGTTCGGTACCGTACCGATCAATCGAATGTGCGGTACCGATCAATCGAATGTGCGATCCCGATCAATCGAATGTTCGGTACCGATCAATCGAATGTGCGGTACCGATCAATCGAATGTGCGGTATTGATCAATCAAATGTGCGGTACCGATCAATCGAATGTGCGGTATTGATCAATCGAATGTTCGATACGGATCAATCGAATGTGCGGTACCGAACAATCGAATGTGCGGTACCGAACAATCGAATGTGCGGTACCGATCAATCGAATGTGCGGTACCGATCAATCGAATGTGCGTTACCGATCAATCGAATGTGTGGTACCGATCAATCGAATGTTCGTTACCGATCAATCGAATGCGCGGTATTGATCAATCGAATGTTCGTTACCGATCAATCGAATGTTCGGTACCGATCAATCGATTGTGCGGTACCGATCAATCGAATGTTCGGTACCGATCAATCGAATGTTCGGTACCGATCAATCGAATGTTCGGTACCGATCAATCGAATGTTCGGTATTGATCAATCGAATGTTCGGTACCGATCAATCGAATGATCGGTACCGATCAATCGAATGTTCGGTACCGATCAATCGAATGTTCGGTACCGATCAATCGAATGTGCGGTACCGATCAATCGAATGTGCGTTACCGATCAAACGAATGTTCGGTACCGATCAATCGAATGATCGGTACCGATGAATCGAATGTTCGGTACCGATCAATCGAATGTGTTGTTCCGATCAATCGAATGTGCGGTACCGATCATTCGAATGTGCGTTACCGATCAATCGAATGTTCGGTACCGATCAATCGAATGTGTTGTACCGATCAATGGAATGTGCGGTACCGATCAATCATATGCGCGGTACCGATTAATCCAATGTTCGGTACCGATCAATCGAATGTGCGGTACCGATCAATCGAATGTGCGGTACCGATCAATCATATGCGCGGTACCGATTAATCGAATGTGCGATACCGATCAATCAAATGTGCGGTACCGATCAATCGAATGTTCGGTACCGATCAATCGAATGTGCGGTACCGATCAATCGAATGTGCGGTACCGATCAACTAATGTGCGATACCGAACAATCGAATGTTCGGTACCGTACCGATGAATCGAATGTGCGGTACCGATCAATCGAATGTGCGGTACCGATCAATCGAATGTTCGGTACCGATCAATCGAATGTTCGGTACCGATCAATCGAATGTGCGGTACCGATCAATCGAATGTGCGTTACCGATCAAACGAATGTTCGGTACCGATCAATCGAATGATCGGTACCGATGAATCGAATGTTCGGTACCGATCAATCGAATGTGTTGTACCGATCAATCGAATGTGCGGTACCGATCAATCGAATGTGCGTTACCGATCAATCGAATGTTCGGTACCGATCAATCGAATGTGTTGTACCGATCAATGGAATGTGCGGTACCGATCAATCATATGCGCGGTACCGATTAATCGAATGTGCGATACCGATCAATCAAATGTGCGGTACCGATCAATCGAATGTTCGGTACCGATCAATCGAATGTGCGGTACCGATCAATCGAATGTTCGGTACCGATCAATCGAATGTTCGGTACCGATCAATCGAATGTGCGGTACCGATAAATCCAATGTGCGGTATTGATCAATCGAATGTTCGGTACCGATCAATCGATTGTGCGGTACCGATCAATCGAATGTTCGTTACCGATCAATCGAATGTGCGGTACCGATCAATCGAATGTTCGGTACCGATCAATCGAATGTGCGGTACCGATAAATCCAATGTGCGGTATTGATCAATCGAATATTCGGTACCGATCAATCGATTGTGCGGTACCGATCAATCGAATGTGCGGTACCGATCAATCGAATGTGCGGTATTGATCAATCGAATGTTCGGTACCGATCAATCGAATGTGCGGTACCGATCAATCGAATGTGCGATCCCGATCAATCGAATGTTCGGTACCGATCAATCGAATGTGCGGTACCGATCAATCGAATGTGCGGTATTGATCAATCAAATGTGCGGTACCGATCAATCGAATGTGCGGTACCGATCAATCGAATGTTCGATACGGATCAATCGAATGTGCGGTACCGAACAATCGAATGTGCGGTACCGAACAATCGAATGTTCGGTACCGATCAATCGAATGTTCGGTACCGATCAATCGAATGATCGGTACCGATCAATCGAATTTTCGGTACCGATCAATCGAATGTGCGGTACCGATCAATCGAATGTGCGTTACCGATCAAACGAATGTTCGGTACCGATCAATCGAATGTTCGGTAGCGATCAATCGAATGTTCGGTACCGATCAATCGAATGTGCGGTACCGATCAATCGAATGTGCGTTACCGATCAATCGAATGTTCGGTACCGATCAATCGAATGTTCGGTACTGATCAATCGAATGTGCGTTACCGATCAATCGAATGTTCGGTACCGATCAATCGAATGTGCGGTACCGATCAATCGAATGTGCGGTACCGATCAATTGAATGTGCGGTACCGATCAATCGAATGTGCGGTACCGATCAATCGAATGTGCGGTACCGATCAACTAATGTGCGATACCGAACAATCGAATGTTCGGTACCGTACCGATCAATCGAATGTGCGGTACCGATCAATCGAATGTGCGATCCCGATCAATCGAATGTTCGGTACCGATCAATCGAATGTGCGTTACCGATCAATCGAATGTGCGGTATTGATCAATCGAATGTTCGGTACCGATCAATCGAATGTGCGGTTCCGATTAATCGAATGTGCGGTACCGATCAATCGAATGTGCGGTACCGATCAATCGAATGTTCGATACGGATCAATCGAATGTGCGGTACCGAACAATCGAATGTGCGTTACCGAACAATCGAATGTGCGGTACCGATCAATCGAATGTGCGGTATTGATCAATCGAATGTTCGGTACCGATCAATCGAATGTGCGGTACCGATCAATCGAATGTTCGTTACCGATGAATCGAATGTGCGGTACCGATGAATCTAATGTGCGGTACCGATCAACTAATGTGCGATACCGAACAATCGAATGTTCGGTACCGTACCGATCAATCGAATGTGCGGTACCGATCAATCGAATGTGCGATCCCGATCAATCGAATGTTCGGTACCGATCAATCGAATGTGCGGTACCGATCAATCGAATGTGCGGTATTGATCAATCAAATGTGCGGTACCGATCAATCGAATGTGCGGTATTGATCAATCGAATGTTCGATACGGATCAATCGAATGTGCGGTACCGAACAATCGAATGTACGGTACCGAACAATCGAATGTGCGGTACCGATCAATCGAATGTGCGGTATTGATCAATCGAATGTTCGGTACCGATCAATCGAATGTGCGGTACCGATCAATCGAATGTTCGTTACCGATCAATCGAATGTGTGGTACCGATCAATCGAATGTTCGTTACCGATCAATCGAATGTTCGGTACCGATCAATCGATTGTGCGGTACCGATCAATCGAATGTTCGGTACCGATCAATCGAATGTTCGGTACCGATCAATCGAATGTTCGGTACCGATCAATCGAATGTGCGGTACCGATCAATCGAATGTTCGGTACCGATCAATCGAATGTGCGGTACCGATCAATCGAATGTTCGGTACCGATCAATCGAATGTGCGGTACCGATCAATCGAATGTGCGTTACCGATCAATCGAATGTTCGGTACCGATCAATCGAATGTTCGGTACTGATCAATCGAATGTGCGTTACCGATCAATCGAATGTTCGGTACCGATCAATCGAATGTGCGGTACCGATCAATCGAATGTGCGGTACCGATCAATCGAATGTGCGGTACCGATCAATCGAATGTGCGGTACCGATCAATCGAATGTGCGGTACCGATCAACTAATGTGCGATACCGAACAATCGAATGTTCGGTACCGTACCGATCAATCGAATGTGCGGTACCGATCAATCGAATGTGCGGTACCGATCAATCGAATGTTCGATACGGATCAATCGAATGTGCGGTACCGAACAATCGAATGTGCGTTACCGAACAATCGAATGTTCGGTACCGATCAATCGAATGTTCGGTACCGATCGATCGAATGATCGGTACCGATCAATCGAATGTTCGGTACCGATCAATCGAATGTGCGGTACCGATCAATCGAATGTGCGTTACCGATCAAACGAATGTTCGGTACCGATCAATCGAATGTTCGGTAGCGATCAATCGAATGATCGGTACCGATCAATCGAATGTTCGGTACCGATCAATCGAATGTGCGGTACCGATCAATCGAATGTGCGTTACCGATCAAACGAATGTTCGGTACCGATCAATCGAATGTTCGGTAGCGATCAATCGAATGTTCGGTACCGATCAATCGAATGTGCGGTACCGATCAATCGAATGTGCGTTACCGATCAATCGAATGTTCGGTACCGATCAATCGAATGTTCGGTACTGATCAATCGAATGTGCGTTACCGATCAATCGAATGTTCGGTACCGATCAATCGAATGTGCGGTACCGATCAATCGAATGTGCGGTACCGATCAATCGAATGTTCGGTACCGATCAATCGAATGTGCGGTACCGATCAATCGAATGTGCGGTACCGATCAACTAATGTGCGATACCGAACAATCGAATGTTCGGTACCGTACCGATCAATCGAATGTGCGGTACCGATCAATCGAATGTGCGGTACCGATTAATCGAATGTGCGGTATTGATCAAACGAATGTTCGGTACCGATCAATCGAATGTGCGGTTCCGATTAATCGAATGTGCGGTACCGATCAATCGAATGTGCGGTACCGATCAATCGAATGTTCGATACGGATCAATCGAATGTGCGGGACCGAACAATCGAATGTGCGTTACCGAACAATCGAATGTGCGGTACCGATCAATCGAATGTGCGGTATTGATCAATCGAATGTTCGGTACCGATCAATCGAATGTGCGGTACCGATCAATCGAATGTTCGTTACCGATGAATCGAATGTGCGGTACCGATGAATCTAATGTGCGGTACCGATCAACTAATGTGCGATACCGAACAATCGAATGTTCGGTATCGTACCGATCAATCGAATGTGCGGTACCGATCAATCGAATGTTCGATCCCGATCAATCGAATGTTCGGTACCGATCAATCGAATGTGCGGTACCGATCAATCGAATGTGCGGTATTGATCAATCAAATGTGCGGTACCGATCAATCGAATGTGCGGTATTGATCAATCGAATGTTCGATACGGATCAATCGAATGTGCGGTACCGAACAATCGAATGTGCGGTACCGAACAATCGAATGTGCGGTACCGATCAATCGAATGTGCGGTACCGATCAATCGAATGTTCGTTACCGATCAATCGAATGTGTGGTACCGATCAATCGAATGTTCGTTACCGATCAATCGAATGCGCGGTATTGATCAATCGAATGTTCGTTACCGATCAATCGAATGTTCGGTACCGATCAATCGATTGTGCGGTACCGATCAATCGAATGTTCGGTACCGATCAATCGAATGTTCGGTACCGATCAATCGAATGTTCGGTACCGATCAATCGAATGTTCGGTACCGATCAATCGAATGTTCGGTACCGATCAATCGAATGATCGGTACCGATCAATCGAATGTTCGGTACCGATCAATCGAATGTTCGGTACCGATCAATCGAATGTGCGGTACCGATCAATCGAATGTGCGTTACCGATCAAACGAATGTTCGGTACCGATCAATCGAATGATCGGTACCGATGAATCGAATGTTCGGTACCGATCAATCGATTGTGTTGTACCGATCAATCGAATGTGCGGTACCGATCATTCGAATGTGCGTTACCGATCAATCGAATGTTCGGTACCGATCAATCGAATGTGTTGTACCGATCAATGGAATGTGCGGTACCGATCAATCATATGCGCGGTACCGATTAATCCAATGTTCGGTACCGATCAATCGAATGTGCGGTACCGATCAATCGAATGTGCGGTACCGATCAATCATATGCGCGGTACCGATTAATCGAATGTGCGATACCGATCAATCAAATGTGCGGTACCGATCAATCGAATGTTCGGTACCGATCAATCGAATGTGCGGTACCGATCAATCGAATGTGCGGTACCGATCAACTAATGTGCGATACCGAACAATCGAATGTTCGGTACCGTACCGATGAATCGAATGTGCGGTACCGATCAATCGAATGTGCGGTACCGATCAATCGAATGTTCGGTACCGATCAATCGAATGTTCGGTACCGATCAATCGAATGTGCGGTACCGATCAATCGAATGTGCGTTACCGATCAAACGAATGTTCGGTACCGATCAATCGAATGATCGGTACCGATGAATCGAATGTTCGGTACCGATCAATCGAATGTGTTGTACCGATCAATCGAATGTGCGGTACCGATCAATCGAATGTGCGTTACCGATCAATCGAATGTTCGGTACCGATCAATCGAATGTGTTGTACCGATCAATGGAATGTGCGGTACCGATCAATCATATGCGCGGTACCGATTAATCGAATGTGCGATACCGATCAATCAAATGTGCGGTACCGATCAATCGAATGTTCGGTACCGATCAATCGAATGTGCGGTACCGATCAATCGAATGTTCGGTACCGATCAATCGAATGTTCGGTACCGATCAATCGAATGTGCGGTACCGATAAATCCAATGTGCGGTATTGATCAATCGAATGTTCGGTACCGATCAATCGATTGTGCGGTACCGATCAATCGAATGTTCGTTACCGATCAATCGAATGTGCGGTACCGATCAATCGAATGTTCGGTACCGATCAATCGAATGTGCGGTACCGATAAATCCAATGTGCGGTATTGATCAATCGAATATTCGGTACCGAACAATCGATTGTGCGGTACCGATCAATCGAATGTGCGGTACCGATCAATCGAATGTGCGGTATTGATCAATCGAATGTTCGGTACCGATCAATCGAATGTGCGGTACCGATCAATCGAATGTGCGATCCCGATCAATCGAATGTTCGGTACCGATCAATCGAATGTGCGGTACCGATCAATCGAATGTGCGGTATTGATCAATCAAATGTGCGGTACCGATCAATCGAATGTGCGGTACCGATCAATCGAATGTTCGATACGGATCAATCGAATGTGCGGTACCGAACAATCGAATGTGCGGTACCGAACAATCGAATGTTCGGTACCGATCAATCGAATGTTCGGTACCGATCAATCGAATGATCGGTACCGATCAATCGAATGTTCGGTACCGATCAATCGAATGTGCGGTACCGATCAATCGAATGTGCGTTACCGATCAAACGAATGTTCGGTACCGATCAATCGAATGTTCGGTAGCGATCAATCGAATGTTCGGTACCGATCAATCGAATGTGCGGTACCGATCAATCGAATGTGCGTTACCGATCAATCGAATGTTCGGTACCGATCAATCGAATGTTCGGTACTGATCAATCGAATGTGCGTTACCGATCAATCGAATGTTCGGTACCGATCAATCGAATGTGCGGTACCGATCAATCGAATGTGCGGTACCGATCAATCGAATGTGCGGTACCGATCAATCGAATGTGCGGTACCGATCAATCGAATGTGCGGTACCGATCAACTAATTTGCGATACCGAACAATCGAATGTGCGTTACCGAACAATCGAATGTGCGGTACCGATCAATCGAATGTGCGGTATTGATCAATCGAATGTTCGGTACCGATCAATCGAATGTGCGGTACCGATCAATCGAATGTTCGTTACCGATGAATCGAATGTGCGGTACCGATGACTCTAATGTGCGGTACCGATCAACTAATGTGCGATACCGAACAATCGAATGTTCGGTACCGTACCGATCAATCGAATGTGCGGTACCGATCAATCGAATGTGCGATCCCGATCAATCGAATGTTCGGTACCGATCAATCGAATGTGCGGTACCGATCAATCGAATGTGCGGTATTGATCAATCAAATGTGCGGTACCGATCAATCGAATGTGCGGTATTGATCAATCGAATGTTCGATACGGATCAATCGAATGTGCGGTACCGAACAATCGAATGTGCGGTACCGAACAATCGAATGTGCGGTACCGATCAATCGAATGTGCGGTACCGATCAATCGAATGTTCGTTACCGATCAATCGAATGTGTGGTACCGATCAATCGAATGTTCGTTACCGATCAATCGAATGCGCGGTATTGATCAATCGAATGTTCGTTACCGATCAATCGAATGTTCGGTACCGATCAATCGATTGTGCGGTACCGATCAATCGAATGTTCGGTACCGATCAATCGAATGTTCGGTACCGATCAATCGAATGTTCGGTACCGATCAATCGAATGTTCGGTATTGATCAATCGAATGTTCGGTACCGATCAATCGAATGATCGGTACCGATCAATCGAATGTTCGGTACCGATCAATCGAATGTTCGGTACCGATCAATCGAATGTGCGGTACCGATCAATCGAATGTGCGTTACCGATCAAACGAATGTTCGGTACCGATCAATCGAATGATCGGTACCGATGAATCGAATGTTCGGTACCGATCAATCGAATGTGTTGTTCCGATCAATCGAATGTGCGGTACCGATCATTCGAATGTGCGTTACCGATCAATCGAATGTTCGGTACCGATCAATCGAATGTGTTGTACCGATCAATTGAATGTGCGGTACCGATCAATCATATGCGCGGTACCGATTAATCCAATGTTCGGTACCGATCAATCGAATGTGCGGTACCGATCAATCGAATGTGCGGTACCGATCAATCATATGCGCGGTACCGATTAATCGAATGTGCGATACCGATCAATCAAATGTGCGGTACCGATCAATCGAATGTTCGGTACCGATCAATCGAATGTGCGGTACCGATCAATCGAATGTGCGGTACCGATCAACTAATGTGCGATACCGAACAATCGAATGTTCGGTACCGTACCGATGAATCGAATGTGCGGTACCGATCAATCGAATGTGCGGTACCGATCAATCGAATGTTCGGTACCGATCAATCGAATGTTCGGTACCGATCAATCGAATGTGCGGTACCGATCAATCGAATGTGCGTTACCGATCAAACGAATGTTCGGTACCGATCAATCGAATGATCGGTACCGATGAATCGAATGTTCGGTACCGATCAATCGAATGTGTTGTACCGATCAATCGAATGTGCGGTACCGATCAATCGAATGTGCGTTACCGATCAATCGAATGTTCGGTACCGATCAATCGAATGTGTTGTACCGATCAATCGAATGTGCTTTACCGATCAATCATATGCGCGGTACCGATTAATCGAATGTGCGATACCGATCAATCAAATGTGCGGTACCGATCAATCGAATGTTCGGTACCGATCAATCGAATGTGCGGTACCGATCAATCGAATGTTCGGTACCGATCAATCGAATGTTCGGTACCGATCAATCGAATGTGCGGTACCGATAAATCCAATGTGCGGTATTGATCAATCGAATGTTCGGTACCGATCAATCGATTGTGCGGTACCGATCAATCGAATGTTCGTTACCGATCAATCGAATGTGCGGTACCGATCAATCGAATGTTCGGTACCGATCAATCGAATGTGCGGTACCGATAAATCCAATGTGCGGTATTGATCAATCGAATATTCGGTACCGATCAATCGATTGTGCGGTACCGATCAATCGAATGTGCGGTACCGATCAATCGAATGTGCGGTATTGATCAATCGAATGTTCGGTACCGATCAATCGAATGTGCGGTACCGATCAATCGAATGTGCGATCCCGATCAATCGAATGTTCGGTACCGATCAATCGAATGTGCGGTACCGATCAATCGAATGTGCGGTATTGATCAATCAAATGTGCGGTACCGATCAATCGAATGTGCGGTACCGATCAATCGAATGTTCGATACGGATCAATCGAATGTGCGGTACCGAACAATCGAATGTGCGGTACCGAACAATCGAATGTTCGGTACCGATCAATCGAATGTTCGGTACCGATCAATCGAATGATCGGTACCGATCAATCGAATGTGCGGTACCGATCAATCGAATGTGCGGTACCGATCAATCGAATGTGCGTTACCGATCAAACGAATGTTCGGTACCGATCAATCGAATGTTCGGTAGCGATCAATCGAATGTTCGGTACCGATCAATCGAATGTGCGGTACCGATCAATCGAATGTGCGTTACCGATCAATCGAATGTTCGGTACCGATCAATCGAATGTTCGGTACTGATCAATCGAATGTGCGTTACCGATCAATCGAATGTTCGGTACCGATCAATCGAATGTGCGGTACCGATCAATCGAATGTGCGGTACCGATCAATTGAATGTGCGGTACCGATCAATCGAATGTGCGGTACCGATCAATCGAATGTGCGGTACCGATCAACTAAAGTGCGATACCGAACAATCGAATGTTCGGTACCGTACCGATCAATCGAATGTGCGGTACCGATCAATCGAATGTGCGATCCCGATCAATCGAATGTTCGGTACCGATCAATCGAATGTGCGTTACCGATCAATCGAATGTGCGGTATTGATCAATCGAATGTTCGGTACCGATCAATCGAATGTGCGGTTCCGATTAATCGAATGTGCGGTACCGATCAATCGAATGTGCGGTACCGATCAATCGAATGTTCGATACGGATCAATCGAATGTGCGGTACCGAACAATCGAATGTGCGTTACCGAACAATCGAATGTGCGGTACCGATCAATCGAATGTGCGGTATTGATCAATCGAATGTTCGGTACCGATCAATCGAATGTGCGGTACCGATCAATCGAATGTTCGTTACCGATGAATCGAATGTGCGGTACCGATGAATCTAATGTGCGGTACCGATCAACTAATGTGCGATACCGAACAATCGAATGTTCGGTACCGTACCGATCAATCGAATGTGCGGTACCGATCAATCGAATGTGCGATCCCGATCAATCGAATGTTCGGTACCGATCAATCGAATGTGCGGTACCGATCAATCGAATGTGCGGTATTGATCAATCAAATGTGCGGTACCGATCAATCGAATGTGCGGTATTGATCAATCGAATGTTCGATACGGATCAATCGAATGTGCGGTACCGAACAATCGAATGTACGGTACCGAACAATCGAATGTGCGGTACCGATCAATCGAATGTGCGGTATTGATCAATCGAATGTTCGGTACCGATCAATCGAATGTGCGGTACCGATCAATCGAATGTTCGTTACCGATCAATCGAATGTGTGGTACCGATCAATCGAATGTTCGTTACCGATCAATCGAATGTTCGGTACCGATCAATCGATTGTGCGGTACCGATCAATCGAATGTTCGGTACCGATCAATCGAATGTTCGGTACCGATCAATCGAATGTTCGGTACCGATCAATCGAATGTTCGGTACCGATCAATCGAATGTTCGGTACCGATCAATCGAATGTGCGGTACCGATCAATCGAATGTTCGGTACCGATCAATCGAATGTGCGGTACCGATCAATCGAATGTGCGTTACCGATCAATCGAATGTTCGGTACCGATCAATCGAATGTTCGGTACTGATCAATCGAATGTGCGTTACCGATCAATCGAATGTTCGGTACCGATCAATCGAATGTGCGGTACCGATCAATCGAATGTGCGGTACCGATCAATCGAATGTGCGGTACCGATCAATCGAATGTGCGGTACCGATCAATCGAATGTGCGGTACCGATCAACTAATGTGCGATACCGAACAATCGAATGTTCGGTACCGTACCGATCAATCGAATGTGCGGTACCGATCAATCGAATGTGCGGTACCGATTAATCGAATGTGCGGTATTGATCAAACGAATGTTCGGTACCGATCAATCGAATGTGCGGTTCCGATTAATCGAATGTGCGGTACCGATCAATCGAATGTGCGGTACCGATCAATCGAATGTTCGATACGGATCAATCGAATGTGCGGGACCGAACAATCGAATGTGCGTTACCGAACAATCGAATGTGCGGTACCGATCAATCGAATGTGCGGTATTGATCAATCGAATGTTCGGTACCGATCAATCGAATGTGCGGTACCGATCAATCGAATGTTCGTTACCGATGAATCGAATGTGCGGTACCGATGAATCTAATGTGCGGTACCGATCAACTAATGTGCGATACCGAACAATCGAATGTTCGGTATCGTACCGATCAATCGAATGTGCGGTACCGATCAATCGAATGTTCGATCCCGATCAATCGAATGTTCGGTACCGATCAATCGAATGTGCGGTACCGATCAATCGAATGTGCGGTATTGATCAATCAAATGTGCGGTACCGATCAATCGAATGTGCGGTATTGATCAATCGAATGTTCGATACGGATCAATCGAATGTGCGGTACCGAACAATCGAATGTGCGGTACCGAACAATCGAATGTGCGGTACCGATCAATCGAATGTGCGGTACCGATCAATCGAATGTTCGTTACCGATCAATCGAATGTGTGGTACCGATCAATCGAATGTTCGTTACCGATCAATCGAATGCGCGGTATTGATCAATCGAATGTTCGTTACCGATCAATCGAATGTTCGGTACCGATCAATCGATTGTGCGGTACCGATCAATCGAATGTTCGGTACCGATCAATCGAATGTTCGGTACCGATCAATCGAATGTTCGGTACCGATCAATCGAATGTTCGGTACCGATCAATCGAATGTTCGGTACCGATCAATCGAATGATCGGTACCGATCAATCGAATGTTCGGTACCGATCAATCGAATGTTCGGTACCGATCAATCGAATGTGCGGTACCGATCAATCGAATGTGCGTTACCGATCAAACGAATGTTCGGTACCGATCAATCGAATGATCGGTACCGATGAATCGAATGTTCGGTACCGATCAATCGATTGTGTTGTACCGATCAATCGAATGTGCGGTACCGATCATTCGAATGTGCGTTACCGATCAATCGAATGTTCGGTACCGATCAATCGAATGTGTTGTACCGATCAATGGAATGTGCGGTACCGATCAATCATATGCGCGGTACCGATTAATCCAATGTTCGGTACCGATCAATCGAATGTGCGGTACCGATCAATCGAATGTGCGGTACCGATCAATCATATGCGCGGTACCGATTAATCGAATGTGCGATACCGATCAATCAAATGTGCGGTACCGATCAATCGAATGTTCGGTACCGATCAATCGAATGTGCGGTACCGATCAATCGAATGTGCGGTACCGATCAACTAATGTGCGATACCGAACAATCGAATGTTCGGTACCGTACCGATGAATCGAATGTGCGGTACCGATCAATCGAATGTGCGGTACCGATCAATCGAATGTTCGGTACCGATCAATCGAATGTTCGGTACCGATCAATCGAATGTGCGGTACCGATCAATCGAATGTGCGTTACCGATCAAACGAATGTTCGGTACCGATCAATCGAATGATCGGTACCGATGAATCGAATGTTCGGTACCGATCAATCGAATGTGTTGTACCGATCAATCGAATGTGCGGTACCGATCAATCGAATGTGCGTTACCGATCAATCGAATGTTCGGTACCGTTTAATCGAATGTGTTGTACCGATCAATGGAATGTGCGGTACCGATCAATCATATGCGCGGTACCGATTAATCGAATGTGCGATACCGATCAATCAAATGTGCGGTACCGATCAATCGAATGTTCGGTACCGATCAATCGAATGTGCGGTACCGATCAATCGAATGTTCGGTACCGATCAATCGAATGTTCGGTACCGATCAATCGAATGTGCGGTACCGATAAATCCAATGTGCGGTATTGATCAATCGAATGTTCGGTACCGATCAATCGATTGTGCGGTACCGATCAATCGAATGTTCGTTACCGATCAATCGAATGTGCGGTACCGATCAATCGAATGTTCGGTACCGATCAATCGAATGTGCGGTACCGATAAATCCAATGTGCGGTATTGATCAATCGAATATTCGGTACCGATCAATCGATTGTGCGGTACCGATCAATCGAATGTGCGGTACCGATCAATCGAATGTGCGGTATTGATCAATCGAATGTTCGGTACCGATCAATCGAATGTGCGGTACCGATCAATCGAATGTGCGATCCCGATCAATCGAATGTTCGGTACCGATCAATCGAATGTGCGGTACCGATCAATCGAATGTGCGGTATTGATCAATCAAATGTGCGGTACCGATCAATCGAATGTGCGGTACCGATCAATCGAATGTTCGATACGGATCAATCGAATGTGCGGTACCGAACAATCGAATGTGCGGTACCGAACAATCGAATGTTCGGTACCGATCAATCGAATGTTCGGTACCGATCAATCGAATGATCGGTACCGATCAATCGAATGTTCGGTACCGATCAATCGAATGTGCGGTACCGATCAATCGAATGTGCGTTACCGATCAAACGAATGTTCGGTACCGATCAATCGAATGTTCGGTAGCGATCAATCGAATGTTCGGTACCGATCAATCGAATGTGCGGTACCGATCAATCGAATGTGCGTTACCGATCAATCGAATGTTCGGTACCGATCAATCGAATGTTCGGTACTGATCAATCGAATGTGCGTTACCGATCAATCGAATGTTCGGTACCGATCAATCGAATGTGCGGTACCGATCAATCGAATGTGCGGTACCGATCAATCGAATGTGCGGTACCGATCAATCGAATGTGCGGTACCGATCAATCGAATGTGCGGTACCGATCAACTAATTTGCGATACCGAACAATCGAATGTGCATTACCGAACAATCGAATGTGCGGTACCGATCAATCGAATGTGCGGTATTGATCAATCGAATGTTCGGTACCGATCAATCGAATGTGCGGTACCGATCAATCGAATGTTCGTTACCGATGAATCGAATGTGCGGTACCGATGAATCTAATGTGCGGTACCGATCAACTAATGTGCGATACCGAACAATCGAATGTTCGGTACCGTACCGATCAATCGAATGTGCGGTACCGATCAATCGAATGTGCGATCCCGATCAATCGAATGTTCGGTACCGATCAATCGAATGTGCGGTACCGATCAATCGAATGTGCGGTATTGATCAATCAAATGTGCGGTACCGATCAATCGAATGTGCGGTATTGATCAATCGAATGTTCGATACGGATCAATCGAATGTGCGGTACCGAACAATCGAATGTGCGGTACCGATCAATCATATGCGCGGTACCGATTAATCGAATGTGCGATACCGATCAATCAAATGTGCGGTACCGATCAATCGAATGTTCGGTACCGATCAATCGAATGTGCGGTACCGATCAATCGAATGTGCGGTACCGATCAACTAATGTGCGATACCGAACAATCGAATGTTCGGTACCGTACCGATGAATCGAATGTGCGGTACCGATCAATCGAATGTGCGGTACCGATCAATCGAATGTTCGGTACCGATCAATCGAATGTTCGGTACCGATCAATCGAATGTGCGGTACCGATCAATCGAATGTGCGTTACCGATCAAACGAATGTTCGGTACCGATCAATCGAATGATCGGTACCGATGAATCGAATGTTCGGTACCGATCAATCGAATGTGTTGTACCGATCAATCGAATGTGCGGTACCGATCAATCGAATGTGCGTTACCGATCAATCGAATGTTCGGTACCGATCAATCGAATGTGTTGTACCGATCAATGGAATGTGCGGTACCGATCAATCATATGCGCGGTACCGATTAATCGAATGTGCGATACCGATCAATCAAATGTGCGGTACCGATCAATCGAATGTTCGGTACCGATCAATCGAATGTGCGGTACCGATCAATCGAATGTTCGGTACCGATCAATCGAATGTTCGGTACCGATCAATCGAATGTGCGGTACCGATAAATCCAATGTGCGGTATTGATCAATCGAATGTTCGGTACCGATCAATCGATTGTGCGGTACCGATCAATCGAATGTTCGTTACCGATCAATCGAATGTGCGGTACCGATCAATCGAATGTTCGGTACCGATCAATCGAATGTGCGGTACCGATAAATCCAATGTGCGGTATTGATCAATCGAATATTCGGTACCGATCAATCGATTGTGCGGTACCGATCAATCGAATGTGCGGTACCGATCAATCGAATGTGCGGTATTGATCAATCGAATGTTCGGTACCGATCAATCGAATGTGCGGTACCGATCAATCGAATGTGCGATCCCGATCAATCGAATGTTCGGTACCGATCAATCGAATGTGCGGTACCGATCAATCGAATGTGCGGTATTGATCAATCAAATGTGCGGTACCGATCAATCGAATGTGCGGTACCGATCAATCGAATGTTCGATACGGATCAATCGAATGTGCGGTACCGAACAATCGAATGTGCGGTACCGAACAATCGAATGTTCGGTACCGATCAATCGAATGTTCGGTACCGATCAATCGAATGATCGGTACCGATCAATCGAATGTTCGGTACCGATCAATCGAATGTGCGGTACCGATCAATCGAATGTGCGTTACCGATCAAACGAATGTTCGGTACCGATCAATCGAATGTTCGGTAGCGATCAATCGAATGTTCGGTACCGATCAATCGAATGTGCGGTACCGATCAATCGAATGTGCGTTACCGATCAATCGAATGTGCGGTACCGATCAATCGAATGTGCGATCCCGATCAATCGAATGTTCGGTACCGATCAATCGAATGTGCGGTACCGATCAATCGAATGTGCGGTATTGATCAATCAAATGTGCGGTACCGATCAATCGAATGTGCGGTACCGATCAATCGAATGTTCGATACGGATCAATCGAATGTGCGGTACCGAACAATCGAATGTGCGGTACCGAACAATCGAATGTTCGGTACCGATCAATCGAATGTTCGGTACCGATCAATCGAATGATCGGTACCGATCAATCGAATGTTCGGTACCGATCAATCGAATGTGCGGTACCGATCAATCGAATGTGCGTTACCGATCAAACGAATGTTCGGTACCGATCAATCGAATGTTCGGTAGCGATCAATCGAATGTTCGGTACCGATCAATCGAATGTGCGGTACCGATCAATCGAATGTGCGTTACCGATCAATCGAATGTGCGGTACCGATCAATCGAATGTGCGATCCCGATCAATCGAATGTTCGGTACCGATCAATCGAATGTGCGGTACCGATCAATCGAATGTGCGGTATTGATCAATCAAATGTGCGGTACCGATCAATCGAATGTGCGGTACCGATCAATCGAATGTTCGATACGGATCAATCGAATGTGCGGTACCGAACAATCGAATGTGCGGTACCGAACAATCGAATGTTCGGTACCGATCAATCGAATGTTCGGTACCGATCAATCGAATGATCGGTACCGATCAATCGAATGTTCGGTACCGATCAATCGAATGTGCGGTACCGATCAATCGAATGTGCGTTACCGATCAAACGAATGTTCGGTACCGATCAATCGAATGTTCGGTAGCGATCAATCGAATGTTCGGTACCGATCAATCGAATGTGCGGTACCGATCAATCGAATGTGCGTTACCGATCAATCGAATGTTCGGTACCGATCAATCGAATGTTCGGTACTGATCAATCGAATGTGCGTTACCGATCAATCGAATGTTCGGTACCGATCAATCGAATGTGCGGTACCGATCAATCGAATGTGCGGTACCGATCAATCGAATGTGCGGTACCGATCAATCGAATGTGCGGTACCGATCAATCGAATGTGCGGTACCGATCAACTAATTTGCGATACCGAACAATCGAATGTGCATTACCGAACAATCGAATGTGCGGTACCGATCAATCGAATGTGCGGTATTGATCAATCGAATGTTCGGTACCGATCAATCGAATGTGCGGTACCGATCAATCGAATGTTCGTTACCGATGAATCGAATGTGCGGTACCGATGAATCTAATGTGCGGTACCGATCAACTAATGTGCGATACCGAACAATCGAATGTTCGGTACCGTACCGATCAATCGAATGTGCGGTACCGATCAATCGAATGTGCGATCCCGATCAATCGAATGTTCGGTACCGATCAATCGAATGTGCGGTACCGATCAATCGAATGTGCGGTATTGATCAATCAAATGTGCGGTACCGATCAATCGAATGTGCGGTATTGATCAATCGAATGTTCGATACGGATCAATCGAATGTGCGGTACCGAACAATCGAATGTGCGGTACCGATCAATCATATGCGCGGTACCGATTAATCGAATGTGCGATACCGATCAATCAAATGTGCGGTACCGATCAATCGAATGTTCGGTACCGATCAATCGAATGTGCGGTACCGATCAATCGAATGTGCGGTACCGATCAACTAATGTGCGATACCGAACAATCGAATGTTCGGTACCGTACCGATGAATCGAATGTGCGGTACCGATCAATCGAATGTGCGGTACCGATCAATCGAATGTTCGGTACCGATCAATCGAATGTTCGGTACCGATCAATCGAATGTGCGGTACCGATCAATCGAATGTGCGTTACCGATCAAACGAATGTTCGGTACCGATCAATCGAATGATCGGTACCGATGAATCGAATGTTCGGTACCGATCAATCGAATGTGTTGTACCGATCAATCGAATGTGCGGTACCGATCAATCGAATGTGCGTTACCGATCAATCGAATGTTCGGTACCGATCAATCGAATGTGTTGTACCGATCAATGGAATGTGCGGTACCGATCAATCATATGCGCGGTACCGATTAATCGAATGTGCGATACCGATCAATCAAATGTGCGGTACCGATCAATCGAATGTTCGGTACCGATCAATCGAATGTGCGGTACCGATCAATCGAATGTTCGGTACCGATCAATCGAATGTTCGGTACCGATCAATCGAATGTGCGGTACCGATAAATCCAATGTGCGGTATTGATCAATCGAATGTTCGGTACCGATCAATCGATTGTGCGGTACCGATCAATCGAATGTTCGTTACCGATCAATCGAATGTGCGGTACCGATCAATCGAATGTTCGGTACCGATCAATCGAATGTGCGGTACCGATAAATCCAATGTGCGGTATTGATCAATCGAATATTCGGTACCGATCAATCGATTGTGCGGTACCGATCAATCGAATGTGCGGTACCGATCAATCGAATGTGCGGTACTGATCAATCGAATGTTCGGTACCGATCAATCGAATGTGCGGTACCGATCAATCGAATGTGCGATCCCGATCAATCGAATGTTCGGTACCGATCAATCGAATGTGCGGTACCGATCAATCGAATGTGCGGTATTGATCAATCAAATGTGCGGTACCGATCAATCGAATGTGCGGTACCGATCAATCGAATGTTCGATACGGATCAATCGAATGTGCGGTACCGAACAATCGAATGTGCGGTACCGAACAATCGAATGTTCGGTACCGATCAATCGAATGTTCGGTACCGATCAATCGAATGATCGGTACCGATCAATCGAATGTTCGGTACCGATCAATCGAATGTGCGGTACCGATCAATCGAATGTGCGTTACCGATCAAACGAATGTTCGGTACCGATCAATCGAATGTTCGGTAGCGATCAATCGAATGTTCGGTACCGATCAATCGAATGTGCGGTACCGATCAATCGAATGTGCGTTACCGATCAATCGAATGTTCGGTACCGATCAATCGAATGTTCGGTACTGATCAATCGAATGTGCGTTACCGATCAATCGAATGTTCGGTACCGATCAATCGAATGTGCGGTACCGATCAATCGAATGTGCGGTACCGATCAATTGAATGTGCGGTACCGATCAATCGAATGTGCGGTACCGATCAATCGAATGTGCGGTACCGATCAACTAATGTGCGATACCGAACAATCGAATGTTCGGTACCGTACCGATCAATCGAATGTGCGGTACCGATCAATCGAATGTGCGATCCCGATCAATCGAATGTTCGGTACCGATCAATCGAATGTGCGTTACCGATCAATCGAATGTGCGGTATTGATCAATCGAATGTTCGGTACCGATCAATCGAATGTGCGGTTCCGATTAATCGAATGTGCGGTACCGATCAATCGAATGTGCGGTACCGATCAATCGAATGTTCGATACGGATCAATCGAATGTGCGGTACCGAACAATCGAATGTGCGTTACCGAACAATCGAATGTGCGGTACCGATCAATCGAATGTGCGGTATTGATCAATCGAATGTTCGGTACCGATCAATCGAATGTGCGGTACCGATCAATCGAATGTTCGTTACCGATGAATCGAATGTGCGGTACCGATGAATCTAATGTGCGGTACCGATCAACTAATGTGCGATACCGAACAATCGAATGTTCGGTACCGTACCGATCAATCGAATGTGCGGTACCGATCAATCGAATGTGCGATCCCGATCAATCGAATGTTCGGTACCGATCAATCGAATGTGCGGTACCGATCAATCGAATGTGCGGTATTGATCAATCAAATGTGCGGTACCGATCAATCGAATGTGCGGTATTGATCAATCGAATGTTCGATACGGATCAATCGAATGTGCGGTACCGAACAATCGAATGTACGGTACCGAACAATCGAATGTGCGGTACCGATCAATCGAATGTGCGGTATTGATCAATCGAATGTTCGGTACCGATCAATCGAATGTGCGGTACCGATCAATCGAATGTTCGTTACCGATCAATCGAATGTGTGGTACCGATCAATCGAATGTTCGTTACCGATCAATCGAATGTTCGGTACCGATCAATCGATTGTGCGGTACCGATCAATCGAATGTTCGGTACCGATCAATCGAATGTTCGGTACCGATCAATCGAATGTGCGTTACCGATCAATCGAATGTGCGGTAGCGAACAATCGAATGTTCGGTACCACCGATCAATCGAATGTGCGGTACCGATCAATCGAATGTTCGATACCGATCAATCGAATGTGCGGTACCGAACAATCGAATGTGCGGTACCGAACAATCGAATGTGCGGTACCGATCAATCGAATGTGCGGTACCGATGAATCGAATGTGCGGTACCGATCAATCGAATGTGCGGTACCGATCAATCGAATGTGCGGTACCGATCAACTAATGTGCGATACCGAACAATCGAATGTTCGGTACCGTACCGATGAATCGAATGTGCGGTACCGATCAATCGAATGTGCGTTACCGATCAATCGAATGTTCGGTACCGATCAATCGAATGTGCGGTACCGATCAATCGAATGTGCGGTATTGATCAATCGAATGTTCGGTACCGATCAATCGAATGTGCGGTACCGATTAATCGAATGTGCGGTACCGATCAATCGAATGTGCGGTACCGATCAATCGAATGTTCGGTACCGATCAATCGAATGTTCGGTACCGATCAATCGAATGTGCGTTACCGATTAATCGAATGTTCGGTACCGATCAATCGAATGTAGGGTACCGATCAATCGAATGTGCGGTACCGATCAATCGAATGTGTTGTACCGATCAATCGAATGTGCGGTACCGATCAATCGAATGTTCGGTACCGATCAATCGAATGTGCGGTACCGATCAACTAATGTGCGATACCGAACAATCGAATGTTCGGTACAGTACCGATCAATCGAATGTTCGGTACCGATCAATCGAATGTTCGGTACCGATCAATCGAATGTGCGTTACCGATCAATCGAATGTGCGTTACCGATCAATCGAATGTTCGGTACCGATCAATCGAATGTGCGTTACCGATCAATCGAATGTTCGGTACCGATCAATCGAATGTGCGGTACCGATCAATCGAATGTGCGGTACCGATCAATCGAATGTGCGGTACCGATCAATCGAATGTGCGGTACCGATCAATCGAATGTGCGGTACCGATCAACTAATGTGCGATACCGAACAATCGAATGTTCGGTACCGTACCGATCAATCGAATGTGCGGTACCGATCAATCGAATGTGCGATCCCGATCAATCGAATGTTCGGTACCGATCAATCGAATGTGCGGTACCGATCAATCGAATGTGCGGTATTGATCAATCGAATGTTCGGTACCGATCAATCGAATGTGCGGTTCCGATTAATCGAATGTGCGGTACCGATCAATCGAATGTGCGGTACCGATCAATCGAATGTTCGATACGGATCAATCGAATGTGCGGTACCGAACAATCGAATGTGCGGTACCGATCAATCGAATGTGTGGTACCGATCAATCGAATGTTCGTTACCGATCAATCGAATGTGCGGTATTGATCAATCGAATGTTCGTTACCGATCAATCGAATGTTCGGTACCGATCAATCGATTGTGCGGTACCGATCAATCGAATGTTCGGTACCGATCAAACGAATGTTCGGTACCGATCAATCGAATGTTCGGTACCGATGAATCGAATGTTCGGTACCGATCAATCGATTGTGTTGTACCGATCAATCGAATGTGCGGTACCGATCAATCGAATGTGCGTTACCGATCAATCGAATGTTCGGTACCGATCAATCGAATGTGTTGTACCGATCAATCGAATGTGCGGTACCGATCAATCGAATGTTCGGTACAGATCAATCGAATGTGCGGTACCGATAAATCCAATGTGCGGTATTGATCAATCGAATGTTCGGTACCGATCAATCGATTGTGCGGTACCGATCAATCGAATGTTCGTTACCGATCAATCGAATGTTCGATACGGATCAATCGAATGTGCGGTACCGAACAATCGAATGTGCGGTACCGAACAATCGAATGTGCGGTACCGATCAATCGAATGTGCGGTATTGATCAATCGAATGTTCGGTACCGATCAATCGAATGTGCGGTACCGATCGATCGAATGTTCGTTACCGATCAATCGAATGTGTGGTACCGATCAATCGAATGTTCGTTACCGATCAATCGAATGTGCGGTACCGATCAATCGATTGTGCGGTACCGATCATTCGAATGTTCGGTACCGATCAATCGAATGTGCGGTACCGATCAATCGAATGTTCGGTACCGATCAATCGAATGTTCGGTACCGATCAATCGAATATTCGGTACCGATCAATCGAATGTTCGGTACCGATCAATCGAATGATCGCTACCGATCAATCGAATGTTCAATACCGATCAATCGAATGTTCGGTACCGATCAATCGAATGTGCGGTACCGATCAATCGAATGTGCGGTATTGATCAATCGAATGTTCGGTACCGATCAATCGAATGTGCGGTTCCGATTAATCGAATGTGCGGTACCGATCAATCGAATGTGCGGTACCGATCAATCGAATGTTCGATACGGATCAATCGAATGTGCGGTACCGAACAATCGAATGTGCGGTACCGAACAATCGAATGTGCGGTACCGATCAATCGAATGTGCGGTATTGATCAATCGAATGTTCGGTACCGATCAATCGAATGTGCGGTACCGATCAATCGAATGTTCGTTACCGATGAATCGAATGTGCGGTATTGATCAATCGAATGTTCAGTACCGATCAATCGAATGTTCGGTACCGATCAATCGATTGTGCGGTACCGATCAATCGAATGTTCGGTACCGATCAATCGAATGTGCGGTACCGATCAATCGAATGTTCGGTACCGATCAATCGAATGTTCGGTACCGATCAATCGAATGTGCGTTACCGATCAATCGAATGATCGGTACCGATCAATCGAATGTGTTGTACCGATCAATCGAATGTGCGGTACCGATCAATCGAATGTGAGTTACCGATCAATCGAATGTTCGGTACCGATCAATCGAATGTTCGGTACCGATCAATCGAATGGGCGGTACCGATCAATCATATGTGCGGTACCGATTAATCGAATGTGCGATACCGATCAATCAAATGTGCGGTACCGATCAATCGAATGTTCGGTACCGATCAATCGAATGTGCGGTACCGATCAATCGAATGTGCGGTACCGATCAATCGAATGTTCGATACCGATCAATCGAATGTGCGGTACCGAACAATCGAATGTGCGGTACCGAACAATCGAATGTGCGGTACCGATGAATCGAATGTACGGTACCGATGAATCATATGTGCGGTACCGATCAATCGAATGTGCGGTACCGATCAACTAATGTGCGATACCGAACAATCGAATGTTCGGTACCGTACCGATGAATCGAATGTGCGGTACCGATCAATCGAATGTGCAGTACCGATCAATCGAATGTTCGGTACCGATCAATCGAATGTGCGGTACCGATCAATCGAATGTGCGGTATTGATCAATCGAATGTGCGGTACCGAACAATCGAATATGCGGTACCGATCAATCGAATGTGCGGTACCGATCAATCGAATGTGCGGTACTGATCAACTAATGTGCGATACCGAACAATCGAATGTTCGGTACCGTACCGATGAATCGAATGTGCGGTACCGATCAATCGAATGTGCGGTACCGATCAATCGAATGTTCGGTACCGATCAATCGAATGTGCGGTACCGATAAATCCAATGTGCGGTATTGATCAATCGAATGTTCGGTACCGATCAATCGATTGTGCGGTACCGATGAATCGAATGTTCGTTACCGATCAATCAAATGTGCGGTACCGATCAATCGAATGTTCGGTACCGATCAATCGAATGTGCGGTACCGATAAATCCAATGTGCGGTATTGATCAATCGAATGTTCGGTACCGATCAATCGATTGTGCGATACCGATCAATCGAATGTTCGGTACCGATCAATCGAATGTGCGGTACCGATCAATCGAATGTGCGGTATTGATCAATCGAATGTGCGGTACCGAACAATCGAATATGCGGTACCGATCAATCGAATGTGCGGTACCGATCAATCGAATGTGCGGTACCGATCAACTAATGTGCGATACCGAACAATCGAATGTTCGGTACCGTACCGATGAATCGAATGTGCGGTATTGATCAATCGAATGTTCGATACCGATCAATCGAATGTTCGGTACCGATCAATCGATTGTGCGGTACCGATCAATCGAATGTTCGGTACCGATCAATCGAATGTGCGGTATTGATCAATCGAATGTGTTGTACAGATCAATCGAATGTTCGGTACCGATCAATCGAATGTTCGGTACCGATCAATCGAATGTTCGGTACCGATCAATCGAATGTGCGTTACCGATCAATCGAATGTTCTGTACCGATCAATCGAATGTTCGGTACCGATCAATCGAATGTGCGTTACCGATCAATCGAATGTTCGGTACCGATCAATCGAATGTGCGGTACCGATCAATCGAATGTGCGTTACCGATCAATCGAATGTTCGGTACCGATCAATCGAATGTTCGGTACCGATCAATCGAATGTGTTGTACCGATCAATCGAATGTGCGGTACCGATCAATCATATGTGCGGTACCGATTAATGTGCGATACCGATCAATCAAATGTGCGGTACCGATCAATCGAATGTTCGGTACCGATCAATCGAATGTGCGGTATCGATCAATCGAATGTTCGGTACCGATCAATCGAATGTGCGGTACCGATCAATCGAATGTGCGGTACCGATCAATCGAATGTTCGGTACCGATCAATCGAATGTGCGGTACCGATCAATCGAATGTGCGGTACCGATGAATCGAATGTGCGGTACCGATCAATCGAATGTGCGGTACCGATCAATCGAATGTGCGTTACCGATCAATCGAATGTTCTGTACCGATCAATCGAATGTGCGGTACCGATCAATCGAATGTTCGGTACCCATCAATCGAATGTTCGGTACCGATCAATCGATTGTGCGGTACCGATCAATCGAATGTTCGGTACCGATCAATCGAATGTGCGGTACCGATCAATCGAATGTGCGGTATTGATCAATCGAATGTGCGGTACCGAACAATCGACTATGCGGTACCGATCAATCGAATGTGCGGTACCGATCAATCGAATGTGCGGTACCGATCAACTTATGTGCGATACCGAACAATCGAATGTTCGGTACCGTACCGATAAATCCAATGTGCGGTATTGATCAATCGAATGTTCGGTACCGATCAATCGATTGTGCGGTACCGATCAATCGAATGTTCGTTACCGATCAATCGAATGTGCGGTATTGATCAATCGAATGTTCGGTACCGATCAATCGAATGTTCGTTACCGATCAATCGATTGTGCGGTACCGATCAATCGAATGTTCGGTACCGATCAATCGAATGTGCGGTACCGATCAATCGAATGTGCGGTATTGATCAATCGAATGTTCGGTACAAATCAATCGAATGTTCGGTACCGATCAATCGAATGTTCGGTACCGATCAATCGAATGTACGGTACCGATCAATCGAATATGCGTTACCGATCAATCGAATGTTCGGTACCGATCAATCGAATGTTCGGTACCGATCAATCGAATGTGCGTTACCGATCAATCGAATGTTCGGTACCGATGAATCGAATGGGCGGTACCGATCAATCGAATGTGCGTTACCGATCAATCGAATGTTCGGTACCGATCAATCATATGTGCGGTACCGATTAATGTGCGATACCGATCAATCAAATGTGCGGTACCGATCAATCGAATGTTCGGTACCGATCAATCGAATGTGCGGTATCGATCAATCGAATGTGCGGTACCGATCAATCGAATGTGCGGTACCGATCAATCGAATGTGCGGTACCGAACAATCGAAAGTGCGGTACCGAACAATCGAATGTGCGGTACCGATCAATCGATTGTGCGGTACCGATCAATCGAATGTTCGGTACCGATCAATCGAATGTGCGGTACCGATCAATCGAATGTTCGGTATTGATCAATCGAATGTTCGGTACCGATCAATCGAATTTTCGGTACCGATCAATCGAATGTGCGGTACCGATCAATCGAATGTGCGTTACCGATCAATCGAATGTTCGGTACCGATCAATCATATGTGCGGTACCGATTAATGTGCGATACCGATCAATCAAATGTGCGGTACCGATCAATCGAATGTTCGGTACCGATCAATCGAATGTGCGGTATCGATCAATCGAATGTTCGGTACCGATCAATCGAATGTGCAGTACCGATCAATCGAATGTCCGATATTGATCAATCGAATGTGCGGTACCGAACAATCGAATATGCGGTACCGATCAATCGAATGTGCGGTACCGATCAATCGAATGTTCGGTACCGATCAATCGAAAGTTCGGTACCGATCAATCGATTGTGCGGTACCGATCAATCGAATGTTCGGTACCGATCAATCGAATGTTCGGTACCGATCAATAGAATGTTCGGTACCGATCAATCGAATGTTCGGTACCGATCAATCGAATGTGCGGTACCGATCAATCATATATGCGGTACACATCAATCGAATGTGCGGTACCGATCAATCGAATGTGCGCTTCCGATGAATCGAATGTTCGGTACCGATCAATCGAATGTGCGGTACCGATCAATCGAATGTGCGGTATTGATCAATCGAATGTTCGGTACCGATCAATCGAATGTGCGGTACCGATCAATCGAATGTGCGGTATTGATCAATCGAATGTTCGATACCGATCAATCGAATGTGCGGTACCGATCAATCGAATGTGCGGTACCGATCAATCGAATGTGCGGTATTGATCAATCCAATGTTCGGTACCGATCAATAGAATGTTCGGTACCGATCAATCGAATGTTCGGTACCGATCAATCGAATGTGCGGTACCGATCAATCATATATGCGGTACACATCAATCGAATGTGCGGTACCGATCAATCGAATGTTCGGTACTGATCAATCGAATGTGCGTTACCGATCAATCGAATGTTCGGTACCGATCAATCGAATGTTCGGTACCGATCAATCGAATGTGCGTTACCGATGAATCGAATGTTCGGTACCGATCAATCGAATGTTCGGTACCGATCAATCGAATGTGCGTTACCGATCAATCGAATGTGCGGTATTGATCAATCGAATGTTCGGTACCGATCAATCGAATGTGCGGTACCGATCAATCGAATGTGCGGTACCGATCAATCGAATGTGCGGTAACGATCAATCGAATGTGCGATACCGATCAATCGAATGTGCGGTACCGAACAATCGAATGTGCGGTACCGATCAATCGAATGTGCGGTACCGATCAATCGAATGTACGGTACCGATCAATCGAATGTGCGGTACCGATCAATCGAATGTGCGGTACCGATCAACTAATGTGCGATACCGAACAATCGAATGTTCGGTACCGTACCGATCAATCGAATGTTCGGTACCGATCAATCGAATGTGCGGTACCGATCAATCATATATGCGGTACACATCAATCGAATGTGCGCTACCGATCAATCGAATGTGCTGTACCGATCAATCGAATGTTCGGTACCGATCAATCGAATGTGCGGTACCGATCAATCTAATGTGCGGTACCGATCAATCGAATGTGCGGTACCGATCAATCATATGTGCGGTACCGATCAATCGAATGTGCGGTACCGATCAATCGAATGTTCGATACCGATCAATCGAATGTGCGTTACCGATCAATCGAATGTGCGGTATTGATCAATCGAATGTTCGGTACCGATCAATCGAATGTTCGGTACCGATCAATCGAATGTTCGGTACCGATCAATCGAATGTTCGTTACCGATCAATCGAATGTTCGGTACCGATCAATACAATGTTCGGTACCGATCGATCGAATGTTCGGTACCGATCGATCGAATGTGCGGTACCGATCAATCATATATGCGGTACATATCAATCGAATGTTCGGTACCGATCAATCAAATGTGCGGTACCGATCAATGGAATGTTCGGTACCGATCAATCGAATGTGCGTACCGATCAATTTAATGTGCGGTACCGATCAATCGAATGTGCGGTACCGATCAAACGAATGTACGGTACCGAACAATCGAATGTTCGGTACCGTACCGATGAATCGAACGTGCGGTACCGATCAATCGAATGTGCGGTATTGATCAATCGAATGTTCGTTACCGATCAATCGAATGTTCGGTACCGATCAATCGAATGTTCGGTACCGATCAATACAATGTTCGGTACCGATCGATCGAATGTTCGGTACCGATCGATCGAATGTGCGGTACCGATCAATCATATATGCGGTACACATCAATCGAATGTTCGGTACCGATCAATCAAATGTGCTGTACCGATCAATGGAATGTTCGGTACCGATCAATCTAATGTGCGTTACCGATCAATCGAATGTGCTGTACCGATGAATCGAATGTTCGGTACCGATCAATAGAATGTTCGGTACCGATCAATCGAATGTTCGGTACCGATCAATCGAATGTGCGGTACCGATCAATCATATATGCGGTACACATCAATCGAAGGTGCGGTACCGATCAATCGAATGTGCGGTACCGATCAATCGAATGTTCGGTACCGATCAATCGAATGTTCGGTACCGATCAATCGAATGTTCGGTACCGATCAATCGAATGTTCGGTACCGATCAATACAATGTTCGGTACCGATCAATCGAATGTTCGGTACCGATCGATCGAATGTGCAGTACCGATCAATCATATATGCGGTACCGAACAATCGAATGTTCGGTACCGTACCGATGAATCGAATGTGCGGTACCGATCAATCGAATGTGCGGTATTGATTAATCGAATGTTCGGTACCGATCAATCATATACGCGGTACACATCAATCATATATGCGGTACCGAACAATCGAATGTTCGGTACCGTACCGATGAATCGAATGTGCGGTACCGATCAATCGAATGTGCGGTACCGATCAATCGAATGTTCGGTACCGATCAATCGAATGTGCGGTACCGATCAATCATATATGCGGTACACATCAATCGAATGTGCGGTACCGATCAATCGAATGTGCTGTACCGATCAATCGAATGTTCGGTACCGATCAATCGAATGTGCGGTACCGATCAATCGAATGTGCGGTACCGATCAATCGAATGTGCGGTACCGATCAATCATATGTGCGGTACCGATCAATCGAATGTGCGGTACCGATCAATCGAATGTTCGATACCGATCAATCGAATGTGCGGTATCGAACAGTCGAATGTGCTGTACCGATCAATCGAATGTGCGGTACCGATCAATCGAATGTGCGGTATTGATCAATCGAATGTTCGGTACCGATCAATCGAATGTGCGGTACCGATCAATCGAATGTTCGTTACCGACCAATCGGATGTGCGGTACCGATTAATCGAATGTTCGTTACCGATCAATCGAATGTGCGGTATTGATCAATCGAATGTTCGGTACCGATCAATCGAATGTTCGGTACCGATCAATCGAATGTTCGGTACCGATCAATCGAATGTGCGGTACCGATCAATCATATATGCGGTACACATCAATCGAATGTGCGGTACCGATCAATCGAATGTACGGTACCGATGAATCGAATGTTCGGTAACGATCAATCGAATGTGCGGTACCGATCAATCGAATGTGCGGTATTGATCAATCGAATGTTCGGTACCGATCAATCGAATGTGCGGTACCGATGAATCGAATGTGCGGTACCGATCAATCGAATGTGCGGTACCGATCAATAGAATGTTCGGTACCGATCAATCGAATGTTCGGTACCGATCAATCGAATGTGCAGTACCGATCAATCATATATGCGGTACACATCAATCGAATGTGCGGTACCGATCAATCGAATGTTCGGTACCGATCAATCGAATGTGCGTTACCGATCAATCGAATGTTCGGTACCGATCAATCGAATGTTCGGTACCGATGAATCGAATGTGCGTTACCGATCAATCGAATGTTCGGTACCGATCAATCGAATGTTCGGTACCGATCAATCGATTGTGCAGTACCGATCAATCGAATGTTCGATACCGATCAATCGAATGTGCGGTACCGAACAATCGAATGTGCGGTACCGAACAATCGAATGTGCGGTACCGATCAATCGAATGTTCGGTACCGATGAATCGAATGTGCGGTACCGATGAATTGAATGTGCGATACCGATCAACTAATGTGCGATACCGAACAATCGAATGTTCGGTACCGTACCGATCAATCGAAAGTTCGGTACCGATCAATCGAATGTGCAGTACCGATCAATCATATATGCGGTACACATCAATCGAATGTGCGGTACCGATCAATCGAATGTGCTGTACCGATCAATCGAATGTTCGGTACCGATCAATCGAATATGCGGTACCGATCAATCGAATGTGCGGTACCGATCAATCGAATGTGCGGTACCGATCAATCATATGTGCGGTACCGATCAATCGAATGTGCGGTACCGATCAATCGAATGTTCGATACCGATCAATCGAATGTGCGGTATCGAACAGTCGAATGTGCGGTACCGATCAATCGAATGTTCGGTACCGATCAATCGAATGTGCGGTACCGATCAATAGAATGTTCGGTACCGATCAATCGAATGTTCGGTACCGATCAATCGAATGTGCGGTACCGATCAATCGAATGTGCGGTACCGATCAATCGAATGTTCGGTACCGATCAATCGAATGTGCGGTATTGATCAATCGAATGTTCGGTACCGATCAATCGAATGTGCGGTACCGATCAATCGAATGTTCGTTACCGATCAATCGAATGTGCGGTACCGATCAATCGAATGTTCGGTACCGATCAATCGAATGTTCGGTACCGATCAATCGAATGTGCGGTACCGATCAATCGAATGTGCGGTATTGATCAATCGAATGTTCGGTACCGATCAATCGATTGTGCAGTACCGATCAATCGAATGTGCGGTACCGATCAATCGAATGTTCGGTACCGATCAATCGAATGTTCGGTACCGATCAATCGAATGTTCGGTACCGATCAATCGAATGTTCGGTACCGATCAATCGAATGTTCGGTACCGATCAATCGAATGTTCGGTACCGATCGATCGAATGTGCGGTACCGATCAATCGAATGTTCAGTACCGATCAATCAAATGTGCTGTACCGATCAATGGAATGTTTGGTACCGATCAATCGAATGTGCGTTACCGATCAATGGAATGTGCGGTACCGATCAATCGAATGTGCGGTACCGATCAATCGAATGTGCGGTACCGAACAATCGAATGTTCGGTACCGTACCGATGAATCGAATGTGCGGTACCGATCAATCGAATGTGCGGTATTGATCAATCGAATGTTCGGTACCGATCAATCGAATGTTCGGTACCGATCAATCGAATGTACGGTACCGATCAATCGAATGTGCGGTACCGATCAATCGAATGTTCGTTACCGATCAATCGAATGTGCGGTACCGATTAATCGAATGTTCGTTACCGAACAATCGAATGTGCGATGTGGATCAATCGAATGTTCGGTACCGATCAATCGAATGTTCGGTACCGATCAATCGAATGTTCGGTACCGATCAATCGAATGTGCGGTACCGATCAACTAATGTGCGATACCGAACAATCGAATGTGCCGTACCGATCAATCGAATGTTCGGTACCGATCAATCGAATGTGCGTTACCGATCAATCGAATGTTCGGTACCGATCAATCGAATGTTCGGTACCGATGAATCGAATGTGCGTTACCGATCAATCGAATGTTCGGTACCGATCAATCGAATGTTCGGTACCGATCAATCGATTGTGCAGTACCGATCAATCGAATGTTCGATACCGATCAATCGAATGTGCGGTACCGAACAATCGAATGTGCGGTACCGAACAATCGAATGTGCGGTACCGATCAATCGAATGTTCGGTACCGATGAATCGAATGTGCGGTACCGATGAATTGAATGTGCGATACCGATCAACTAATGTGCGATACCGAACAATCGAATGTTCGGTACCGTACCGATCAATCGAAAGTTCGGTACCGATCAATCGAATGTGCAGTACCGATCAATCATATATGCGGTACACATCAATCGAATGTGCGGTACCGATCAATCGAATGTGCTGTACCGATCAATCGAATGTTCGGTACCGATCAATCGAATATGCGGTACCGATCAATCGAATGTGCGGTACCGATCAATCGAATGTGCGGTACCGATCAATCATATGTGCGGTACCGATCAATCGAATGTGCGGTACCGATCAATCGAATGTTCGATACCGATCAATCGAATGTGCGGTATCGAACAGTCGAATGTGCGGTACCGATCAATCGAATGTTCGGTACCGATCAATCGAATGTGCGGTACCGATCAATAGAATGTTCGGTACCGATCAATCGAATGTTCGGTACCGATCAATCGAATGTGCGGTACCGATCAATCGAATGTGCGGTACCGATCAATCGAATGTTCGGTACCGATCAATCGAATGTGCGGTATTGATCAATCGAATGTTCGGTACCGATCAATCGAATGTGCGGTACCGATCAATCGAATGTTCGTTACCGATCAATCGAATGTGCGGTACCGATCAATCGAATGTTCGGTACCGATCAATCGAATGTTCGGTACCGATCAATCGAATGTGCGGTACCGATCAATCGAATGTGCGGTATTGATCAATCGAATGTTCGGTACCGATCAATCGATTGTGCAGTACCGATCAATCGAATGTGCGGTACCGATCAATCGAATGTTCGGTACCGATCAATCGAATGTTCGGTACCGATCAATCGAATGTTCGGTACCGATCAATCGAATGTTCGGTACCGATCAATCGAATGTTCGGTACCGATCAATCGAATGTTCGGTACCGATCGATCGAATGTGCGGTACCGATCAATCGAATGTTCAGTACCGATCAATCAAATGTGCTGTACCGATCAATGGAATGTTTGGTACCGATCAATCGAATGTGCGTTACCGATCAATGGAATGTGCGGTACCGATCAATCGAATGTGCGGTACCGATCAATCGAATGTGCGGTACCGAACAATCGAATGTTCGGTACCGTACCGATGAATCGAATGTGCGGTACCGATCAATCGAATGTGCGGTATTGATCAATCGAATGTTCGGTACCGATCAATCGAATGTTCGGTACCGATCAATCGAATGTACGGTACCGATCAATCGAATGTGCGGTACCGATCAATCGAATGTTCGTTACCGATCAATCGAATGTGCGGTACCGATTAATCGAATGTTCGTTACCGAACAATCGAATGTGCGATGTGGATCAATCGAATGTTCGGTACCGATCAATCGAATGTTCGGTACCGATCAATCGAATGTTCGGTACCGATCAATCGAATGTGCGGTACCGATCAACTAATGTGCGATACCGAACAATCGAATGTGCCGTACCGATCAATCGAATGTTCGGTACCGATCAATCATATATGCGGTACACATCAATCGAATGTGCGGTACCGATCAATCGAATGTGCTGTACCGATCAATCGAATGTTCGGTACCGATCAATCGAATGTGCGGTACCGATCAATCGAATGTGCGGTACCGATCAATCGAATGTGCGGTACCGATCAAGTATTTGTGCGGTACCGATCAATCGAATGTGCGGTACCGATCAATCGAATGTTCGATACCGATCAATCGAATGTGCGGTATCGAACAGTCGAATGTGCGGTATCGATCAATCGAATGTTCGGTACCGATCAATCGAATGTGCGGAACCGATCAATCGAATGTGCGGTACCGATCAATCGAATGTTCGGTACCGTATGGATGAATCGAATGTGCGGTACCGATCAATCGAATGTTCGGTACCGATCAATCGAATGTACGGTGTTGATCAATCGAATGTTCGGTACCGTATCGATGAATCGAATGTGCGGTACCTATCAATCGAATGTGCGGTACCGATGAATCGAATGTTCGGTACCGATCAATCGAATGTGCGGTACCGATCAATCGAATGTTCGTTACCGATCAATCGAATGTGCGGTATTGATCAATCGAATGTTCGGTACCGATCAATCGAATGTTCGGTACCGATCAATCGATTGTTCGGTACCGATCAGTCGAATGTTCGGTACCGATCAATCGAATGTTCGATACCGATCAATCGAATGTTCGGTACCGATCAATCGAATGTGCGGTACCGATCAATCGAATGTTCGGTACCGATCAATCGAATGTTCGATACCGATCAATCGAATGTTCGGTACCGATCAATCGAATGTGCGGTACCGATCAATCGAATGTTCGGTACCGATCAATCGAATATGCGGTACCGATCAATCGAATGTTCGGTACCGATCAATCGAATGTGCGGTACCGATCAATCGAATGTGCGGTATTGATCAATCGAATGTGCGGTACCGATCAATTAATGTGCGATACCGAACAATCGAATGTTCGGTACCGTACCGATCAATCGAATGTTCGGTACCGATCAATCGAATCTGCGGTACCGATCAATCATATATGCGGTACACATCAATCGAATGTGCGGTTCCGATCAATCGAATGTGCGGTACCGATCAATCGAATGTGCGGTACCGATCAATCGATTGTTCGTTACCGATCAATCGAATGTGCGGTATTGATCAATCGAATGTTCGTTACCGATCAATCGAATGTTCGGTACCGATCAATCGATTGTGCGGTACCGATCAATCGAATGTTCGGTACCGATCAATCGAATGTACGGTACCGATCAATCGAATGTTCGGTACCGATGAATCGAATGTGCGGTACCGATCAATCGAATGTTCGGTACCGATCAATCGAATGATCGGTACCGATCAATCGAGTGTTCGGTACCGATGAATCGAATGTTCGGTACCGATCAATCGAATGTTCGGTACCGATCAATCGAATGTGCGGTACCGATCAATCGAATGATCGGTACCGATCAATCGAGTGTTCGGTACCGATCAATCGAATGTTCGGTACCGATCAATCGAATGTGCGGTACCGATCAATCGAATGTGCGGTATTGATCAATCGAATGTTCGGTACCGATCAATCGAATGTTCGGTATCGATCAATCGAATGTGCGTTACCGATCAATCGAATGTTCGGTACCGATCAATCGAATGTGCGGTACCGATCAATCGCATGTGCGGTACCGATCAATCGAATGTGCGGTACCGATCAATCGAATGTGCGGTACCGATCAATCGAATGTGCGGTACCGATCAATCGAATGTGCGGTACCGATCAATCGAATGTTCGGTACCGATCAACAAATGTGCGATACCGAACAATCGAATGTTCGGTACCGTACCGATCAATCGATTGTGCGGTACCGATCAATCGAATGTGCGGTACCGATCAATCGAATGTTCCCTACCGATCAATCGAATGTGCGGTACCGATCAATCGAATGTGCGGTATTGATCTATCGAATGTTCGGTACCGATCAATCGAATGTGCGGTACCGATTAATCGAATGTGCGGTACCGATCAATCGATTGTGCGGTACCGATCAATCGAATGTTCGATACCGATCAATCGAATGTTCGGTACCGATCAATCGAATGTGCGGTACCGATCAATCGAATGTTCGGTACCGATCAATCGAATGTGCGGTACCGATCAATCGAATGTTCGGTACCGATCAATCGAATGTTCGGTACCGATCAATCGAATGTGCGGTACCGATCAATCGAATGTGCGGTATTGATCAATCGAATGTGCGGTACCGATCAATTAATGTGCGATACCGAACAATCGAATGTTCGGTACCGTACCGATCAATCGAATGTTCGGTACCGATCAATCGAATGTGCGGTACCGATCAATCATATATGCGGTACACATCAATCGAATGTGCGGTTCCGATCAATCGAATGTGCTGTACCGATCAATCGAATGTGCGGTACCGATCAATCGAATGTGCGGTACCGATCAATCGATTGTTCGTTACCGATCAATCGAATGTGCGGTATTGATCAATCGAATGTGCGGTACCGATCAATCGAATGTTCGGTACCGATCAATCGATTGTGCGGTACCGATCAATCGAATGTTCGGTACCGATCAATCGAATGTACGGAACCGATCAATCGAATGTTCGGTACCGATCAATCGAATGTGCGGTACCGATCAACTAATGTGCGATACCGAACAATCGAATGTTCGGTACCGTACCGATCAATCGAATGTGCGGTACCGATCAATCGAATGTGCGTTACCGATGAATCGAATGTTCGGTACCGATCAATCGAATGTTCGGTACCGATCAATCGAATGTGCGTTACCGATCAATCGAATGTTCGGTACCGATCAATCGAATGTGCGGTACCGATCAATCGAATGTGCGTTACCGATCAATCGAATGTTCGGTACCGATCAATCGAATGTGCGGTACCGATCAATCGCATGTGCGGTACCGATCAATCGAATGTGCGGTACCGATCAATCGAATGTGCGGTACCGATCAATCGAATGTGCGGTACCGATGAATCGAATGTGCGGTACCGATCAATCGAATGTTCGGTACCGATCAACTAATGTGCGATACCGAACAATCGAATGTTCGGTACCGTACCGATCAATCGATTGTGCGGTACCGATCAATCGAATGTGCGGTACCGATCAATCGAATGTTCGGTACCGATCAATCGAATGTGCGGTACCGATCAATCGAATGTGCGGTATTGATCTATCGAATGTTCGGTACCAATCAATCGAATGTGCGGTACCGATTAATCGAATGTGCGGTACAGATCAATCGATTGTGCGGTACCGATCAATCGAATGTTCGATACCGATCAGTCGAATGTTCGGTACCGATCAATCGAATGTGCGGTACCGATCAATCGAATGTTCGGTACCGATCAATCGAATGTGCGGTACCGATCAATCGAATGTTCGGTACCGATCAATCGAATGTGCGGTACCGATCAATCGAATGTTCGGTACCGATCAATCGAATGTTCGGTACCGATCAATCGAATGTGCGGTACCGATCAATCGAATGTGCGGTACCGATTAATCATATGTGCGGTACCGAACAATCGAATGTGCGGTACCGAACAATCGAATTTGCGGTACCGATCAATGGAATGTGCGGTATTGATCAATCGAATGTTCGGTACCGATCAATCGAATGTGCGGTACCGATCAATCGAATGTTCGTTACCGATCAATCGAATGTGCGGTACCGATCAATCGATTGTTCGTTACCGATCAATCGAATGTGCGGTATTGATCAATCGAATGTTCGGTACCGATCAATCGAATGTGCGTTACCGATCAATCGAATGTGCGGTACCGATGAATCGAATGTGGGGTACCGATCAATCGAATGTTCGGTACCGATCAATCGATTGTTCGGTACCGATCAATCGAATGTGCGGTATTGATCAATCGAATGTTCGGTACCGATCAATCGAATGTGCGGTACCGATCAATCGAATGTTCGTTACCGATCAATCGAATGTGCGGTACCGATCAATCGAATGTTCGTTACCGATCAATCGAATGTGCGGTATTGATCAATCGAATGTTCGGTACCGATCAATCGAATGTTCGGTACCGATCAATCGAATGTTCGGTACCGATCAATAGAATGTTCGGTACCGATCAATCGAATGTTCGGTACCGATCAATCGAATGTGCGGTACCGATCAATCATATATGCGGTACACATCAATCGAATGTGCGGTACCGATCAATCAAATGATCGGTACCGATGAATCGAATGTTCGGTACCGATCAATCGAATGTGCGGTACCGATCAATCGAATGTGCGGTATTGATCAATCGAATGTTCGGTACCGATCAATCGAATGTTCGGTACCGATCAATCAAATGTTCGGTACCGATCAATCGAATGTTCGGTACCGATCAATACAATGTTCGGTACCGATCAATCGAATGTTCGGTACCGATCGATCGAATGTGCGGTACCGATCAATCATATATGCGGTACCGTACAATCGAATGTTCGGTACCGTACCGATGAATCGAATGTGCGGTACCGATCAATCGAATGTGCGGTACCGATCAATCGAATGTGCTGTACCGATCAATCGAATGTGCGGTACCGAACAATCGAATGTGCGGTACCGATCAATGGAATGTGCGGTATTGATCAATCGAATGTTCGGTACCGATCAATCGAATGTGCGGTACCGATCAATCGAATGTTCGGTACCGATCAATCGAATGTGCGGTACCGATCAATCGATTGTTCGTTACCGATCAATCGAATGTGCGGTATTGATCAATCGAATGTTCGGTACCGATCAATCGAATGTTCGGTACCGATCAATCGAATGTTCGGTACCGATCAATCGATTGTGCGGTACCGATCAATCGAATGTTCGGTACCGATCAATCGAATGTACGGTACCGATCAATCGAATGTTCGGTACCGATGAATCGAATGTGCGGTACCGATCAATCGAATGTGCGGTACCGATCAACTAATGTGCGATACCGAACAATCGAATGTTCGATACCGTACCGATCAATCGAATGTTCGGTACCGATCAATCGAATGTTCGGTACCGATCAATCGATTGTGCGGTACCGATCAATCGATTGTTCGGTACCGATCAATCGAATGTGCGGTACCGATTAATCGAATGTGCGGTACCGATCAATCGATTGTGCGGTACCGATCAATCGAATGTTCGATACCGATCAATCGAATGTTCGGTACCGATCAATCGAATGTGCGGTACCGATCAATCGAATGTTCGGTACCGATCAATCGAATGTGCGGTACCGATCAATCGAATGTTCGGTACCGATCAATCGAATGTTCGGTACCGATCAATCGAATGTGCGGTACCGATCAATCGAATGTGCGGTATTGATCAATCGAATGTGCGGTACCGATCAATTAATGTGCGATACCGAACAATCGAATGTTCGGTACCGTACCGATCAATCGAATGTTCGGTACCGATCAATCGAATGTGCGGTACCGATCAATCATATATGCGGTACACATCAATCGAATGTGCGGTTCCGATCAATCGAATGTGCTGTACCGATCAATCGAATGTGCGGTACCGATCAATCGAATGTGCGGTACCGATCAATCGATTGTTCGTTACCGATCAATCGAATGTGCGGTATTGATCAATCGAATGTTCGGTACCGATCAATCGAATGTTCGGTACCGATCAATCGATTGTTCGGTACCGATCAATCGAATGTTCGGTACCGATCAATCGAATGTACGGTACCGATCAATCGAATGTTCGGTACCGATGAATCGAATGTGCGGTACCGATCAATCGAATGTTCGGTACCGATCAATCGAATGATCGGTACCGATCAATCGAGTGTTCGGTACCGATGAATCGAATGTTCGGTACCGATCAATCGAATGTTCGGTACCGATCAATCGAATGTGCGGTACCGATCAATCGAATGTGCGGTACCGATGAATCGAATGTGCGGTACCGATCAATCGAATGTTCGGTACCGATCAACAAATGTGCGATACCGAACAATCGAATGTTCGGTACCGATCAATCGAATGTGCGGTACCGATCAATCGAATGTGCGGTACCGATCAATCATATGTGCGGTACCGAACAATCGAATGTGCGGTACCGAACAATCGAATTTGCGGTACCGATCAATGGAATGTGCGGTATTGATCAATCGAATGTTCGGTACCGATCAATCGAATGTGCGGTACCGATCAATCGAATGTTCGTTACCGATCAATCGAATGTGCGGTACCGATCAATCGATTGTTCGTTACCGATCAATCGAATGTGCGGTATTGATCAATCGAATGTTCGGTACCGATCAATCGAATGTGCGTTACCGATCAATCGAATGTGCGGTACCGATGAATCGAATGTGGGGTACCGATCAATCGAATGTTCGGTACCGATCAATCGATTGTTCGGTACCGATCAATCGAATGTGCGGTATTGATCAATCGAATGTTCGGTACCGATCAATCGAATGTGCGGTACCGATCAATCGAATGTTCGTTACCGATCAATCGAATGTGCGGTACCGATTAATCGAATGTTCGTTACCGATCAATCGAATGTGCGGTATTGATCAATCGAATGTTCGGTACCGATCAATCGAATGTTCGGTACCGATCAATCGAATGTTCGGTACCGATCAATAGAATGTTCGGTACCGATCAATCGAATGTTCGGTACCGATCAATCGAATGTGCGGTACCGATCAATCATATATGCGGTACACATCAATCGAATGTGCGGTACCGATCAATCAAATGATCGGTACCGATGAATCGAATGTTCGGTACCGGTCAATCGAATGTGCGGTACCGATCAATCGAATGTGCGGTATTGATCAATCGAATGTTCGGTACCGATCAATCGAATGTTCGGTACCGATCAATCAAATGTTCGGTACCGATCAATCGAATGTTCGGTACCGATCAATACAATGTTCGGTACCGATCAATCGAATGTTCGGTACCGATCGATCGAATGTGCGGTACCGATCAATCATATATGCGGTACCGTACAATCGAATGTTCGGTACCGTACCGATGAATCGAATGTGCGGTACCGATCAATCGAATGCGCGGTATTGATCAATCGAATGTTCGGTACCGATCAATCGAATGTGCGGTACCGATCAATCGAATGTGCTGTACCGATCAATCGAATGTGCGGTACCGAACAATCGAATGTGCGGTACCGATCAATGGAATGTGCGGTATTGATCAATCGAATGTTCGGTACCGATCAATCGAATGTGCGGTACCGATCAATCGAATGTTCGGTACCGATCAATCGAATGTGCGGTACCGATCAATCGATTGTTCGTTACCGATCAATCGAATGTGCGGTATTGATCAATCGAATGTTCGGTACCGATCAATCGAATGTTCGGTACCGATCAATCGAATGTTCGGTACCGATCAATCGATTGTGCGGTACCGATCAATCGAATGTTCGGTACCGATCAATCGAATGTACGGTACCGATCAATCGAATGTTCGGTACCGATGAATCGAATGTGCGGTACCGATCAATCGAATGTGCGGTACCGATCAACTAATGTGCGATACCGAACAATCGAATGTTCGATACCGTACCGATCAATCGAATGTTCGGTACCGATCAATCGAATGTTCGGTACCGATCAATCGATTGTGCGGTACCGATCAATCGATTGTTCGGTACCGATCAATCGAATGTGCGGTACCGATTAATCGAATGTGCGGTACCGATCAATCGATTGTGCGGCACCGATCAATCGAATGTTCGATACCGATCAATCGAATGTTCGGTACCGATCAATCGAATGTGCGGTACCGATCAATCGAATGTTCGGTACCGATCAATCGAATGTGCGGTACCGATCAATCGAATGTTCGGTACCGATCAATCGAATGTTCGGTACCGATCAATCGAATGTGCGGTACCGATCAATCGAATGTGCGGTATTGATCAATCGAATGTGCGGTACCGATCAATTAATGTGCGATACCGAACAATCGAATGTTCGGTACCGTACCGATCAATCGAATGTTCGGTACCGATCAATCGAATGTGCGGTACCGATCAATCATATATGCGGTACACATCAATCGAATGTGCGGTTCCGATCAATCGAATGTGCTGTACCGATCAATCGAATGTGCGGTACCGATCAATCGAATGTGCGGTACCGATCAATCGATTGTTCGTTACCGATCAATCGAATGTGCGGTATTGATCAATCGAATGTTCGGTACCGATCAATCGAATGTTCGGTACCGATCAATCGATTGTTCGGTACCGATCAATCGAATGTTCGGTACCGATCAATCGAATGTACGGTACCGATCAATCGAATGTTCGGTACCGATGAATCGAATGTGCGGTACCGATCAATCGAATGTTCGGTACCGATCAATCGAATGATCGGTACCGATCAATCGAGTGTTCGGTACCGTTGAATCGAATGTTCGGTACCGATCAATCGAATGTTCGGTACCGATCAATCGAATGTGCGGTACCGATCAATCGAATGTGCGGTACCGATGAATCGAATGTGCGGTACCGATCAATCGAATGTTCGGTACCGATCAACAAATGTGCGATACCGAACAATCGAATGTTCGGTACCGTACCGATCAATCGATTGTGCGGTACCGAACAATCGAATGTGCGGTTCTGATCAATCGAATGAGCGGTACCGATCAATCGAATGTGCGGTACCGATCAATCGAATGTGCGGTATTGATCAATCGAATGTTCGGTACCGATCAATCGAATGTGCGGTACCGATTAATCGAATGTGCGGTACCGATCAATCGATTGTGCGGTACCGATCAATCGAATGTTCGATACCGATCAATCGAATGTTCGGTACCGATCAATCGAATGTGCGGTACCGATCAATCGAATGTTCGGTACCGATCAATCGAATGTGCGGTACCGATCAATCGAATGTTCGCTACCGATCAATCGAATGTTCGGTACCGATCAATCGAATGTGCGGTACCGATCAATCGAATGTGCGGTATTGATCAATCGAATGTGCGGTACCGATCAATTAATGTGCGATACCGAACAATCGAATGTTCGGTACCGTACCGATCAATCGAATGTTCGGTACCGATCAATCGAATGTGCGGTACCGATCAATCATATATGCGGTACACATCAATCGAATGTGCGGGTCCGATCAATCGAATGTGCTGTACCGATCAATCGAATGTGCTGTACCGATCAATCGAATGTGCGGTACCGATCAATCATATATGCGGTACACATCAATCGAATGTGCGGTTCCGATCAATCGAATGTGCTGTACCGATCAATCGAATGTGCGGTACCGATCAATCGAATGTGCGGTACCGATCAATCGATTGTTCGTTACCGATCAATCGAATGTGCGGTATTGATCAATCGAATGTTCGGTACCGATCAATCGAATGTTCGGTACCGATCAATCGATTGTGCGGTACCGATCAATCGAATGTTCGGTACCGATCAATCGAATGTACGGAACCGATCAATCGAATGTTCGGTACCGATGAATCGAATGTGCGGTACCGATCAATCGAATGTGCGGTACCGATCAACTAATGTGCGATACCGAACAATCGAATGTTCGGTACCGTACCGATCAATCGAATGTGCGGTACCGATCAATCGAATGTGCGTTACCGATGAATCGAATGTTCGGTACCGATCAATCGAATGTTCGGTACCGATCAATCGAATGTGCGTTACCGATCAATCGAATGTTCGGTACCGATCAATCGAATGTGCGGTACCGATCAATCGAATGTGCGTTACCGATCAATCGAATGTTCGGTACCGATCAATCGAATGTGCGGTACCGATCAATCGCATGTGCGGTACCGATCAATCGAATGTGCGGTACCGATCAATCGAATGTGCGGTACCGATCAATCGAATGTGCGGTACCGATGAATCGAATGTGCGGTACCGATCAATCGAATGTTCGGTACCGATCAACTAATGTGCGATACCGAACAATCGAATGTTCGGTACCGTACCGATCAATCGATTGTGCGGTACCGATCAATCGAATGTGCGGTACCGATCAATCGAATGTTCGGTACCGATCAATCGAATGTGCGGTACCGATCAATCGAATGTGCGGTATTGATCTATCGAATGTTCGGTACCGATCAATCGAATGTGCGGTACCGATTAATCGAATGTGCGGTACAGATCAATCGATTGTGCGGTACCGATCAATCGAATGTTCGATACCGATCAATCGAATGTTCGGTACCGATCAATCGAATGTTCGGTACCGATCAATCGAATGTTCGGTACCGATCAATCGAATGTGCGGTACCGATCAATCGAATGTGCGGTACCGATCAATCATATGTGCGGTACCGAACAATCGAATGTGCGGTACCGAACAATCGAATGTGCGGTACCGATCAATGGAATGTGCGGTATTGATCAATCGAATGTTCGGTACCGATCAATCGAATGTGCGGTACCGATCAATTAATGTGCGATACCGAACAATCGAATGTTCGGTACCGTACCGATCAATCGAATGTTCGGTACCGATCAATCGAATGTGCGGTACCGATCAATCGAATGTGCGGTACCGATGAATCGAATGTGCGGTACCGATCAATCGAATGTTCGGTACCGATCAACAAATGTGCGATACCGAACAATCGAATGTTCGGTACCGATCAATCGAATGTGCGGTACCGATCAATCGAATGTGCGGTACCGATCAATCATATGTGCGGTACCGAACAATCGAATGTGCGGTACCGAACAATCGAATTTGCGGTACCGATCAATGGAATGTGCGGTATTGATCAATCGAATGTTCGGTACCGATCAATCGAATGTGCGGTACCGATCAATCGAATGTTCGTTACCGATCAATCGAATGTGCGGTACCGATCAATCGATTGTTCGTTACCGATCAATCGAATGTGCGGTATTGATCAATCGAATGTTCGGTACCGATCAATCGAATGTGCGTTACCGATCAATCGAATGTGCGGTACCGATGAATCGAATGTGGGGTACCGATGAATCGAATGTTCGGTACCGATCAATCGATTGTTCGGTACCGATCAATCGAATGTGCGGTATTGATCAATCGAATGTTCGGTACCGATCAATCGAATGTGCGGTACCGATCAATCGAATGTTCGTTACCGATCAATCGAATGTGCGGTACCGATTAATCGAATGTTCGTTACCGATCAATCGAATGTGCGGTATTGATCAATCGAATGTTCGGTACCGATCAATCGAATGTTCGGTACCGATCAATCGAATGTTCGGTACCGATCAATAGAATGTTCGGTACCGATCAATCGAATGTTCGGTACCGATCAATCGAATGTGCGGTACCGATCAATCATATATGCGGTACACATCAATCGAATGTGCGGTACCGATCAATCAAATGATCGGTACCGATGAATCGAATGTTCGGTACCGATCAATCGAATGTGCGGTACCGATCAATCGAATGTGCGGTATTGATCAATCGAATGTTCGGTACCGATCAATCGAATGTTCGGTACCGATCAATCAAATGTTCGGTACCGATCAATCGAATGTTCGGTACCGATCAATACAATGTTCGGTACCGATCAATCGAATGTTCGGTACCGATCGATCGAATGTGCGGTACCGATCAATCATATATGCGGTACCGTACAATCGAATGTTCGGTACCGTACCGATGAATCGAATGTGCGGTACCGATCAATCGAATGCGCGGTATTGATCAATCGAATGTTCGGTACCGATCAATCGAATGTGCGGTACCGATCAATCGAATGTGCTGTACCGATCAATCGAATGTGCGGTACCGAACAATCGAATGTGCGGTACCGATCAATGGAATGTGCGGTATTGATCAATCGAATGTTCGGTACCGATCAATCGAATGTGCGGTACCGATCAATCGAATGTTCGGTACCGATCAATCGAATGTGCGGTACCGATCAATCGATTGTTCGTTACCGATCAATCGAATGTGCGGTATTGATCAATCGAATGTTCGGTACCGATCAATCGAATGTTCGGTACCGATCAATCGAATGTTCGGTACCGATCAATCGATTGTGCGGTACCGATCAATCGAATGTTCGGTACCGATCAATCGAATGTACGGTACCGATCAATCGAATGTTCGGTACCGATGAATCGAATGTGCGGTACCGATCAATCGAATGTGCGGTACCGATCAACTAATGTGCGATACCGAACAATCGAATGTTCGATACCGTACCGATCAATCGAATGTTCGGTACCGATCAATCGAATGTTCGGTACCGATCAATCGATTGTGCGGTACCGATCAATCGATTGTTCGGTACCGATCAATCGAATGTGCGGTACCGATTAATCGAATGTGCGGTACCGATCAATCGATTGTGCGGCACCGATCAATCGAATGTTCGATACCGATCAATCGAATGTTCGGTACCGATCAATCGAATGTGCGGTACCGATCAATCGAATGTTCGGTACCGATCAATCGAATGTGCGGTACCGATCAATCGAATGTTCGGTACCGATCAATCGAATGTTCGGTACCGATCAATCGAATGTGCGGTACCGATCAATCGAATGTGCGGTATTGATCAATCGAATGTGCGGTACCGATCAATTAATGTGCGATACCGAACAATCGAATGTTCGGTACCGTACCGATCAATCGAATGTTCGGTACCGATCAATCGAATGTGCGGTACCGATCAATCATATATGCGGTACACATCAATCGAATGTGCGGTTCCGATCAATCGAATGTGCTGTACCGATCAATCGAATGTGCGGTACCGATCAATCGAATGTGCGGTACCGATCAATCGATTGTTCGTTACCGATCAATCGAATGTGCGGTATTGATCAATCGAATGTTCGGTACCGATCAATCGAATGTTCGGTACCGATCAATCGATTGTTCGGTACCGATCAATCGAATGTTCGGTACCGATCAATCGAATGTACGGTACCGATCAATCGAATGTTCGGTACCGATGAATCGAATGTGCGGTACCGATCAATCGAATGTTCGGTACCGATCAATCGAATGATCGGTACCGATCAATCGAGTGTTCGGTACCGTTGAATCGAATGTTCGGTACCGATCAATCGAATGTTCGGTACCGATCAATCGAATGTGCGGTACCGATCAATCGAATGTGCGGTACCGATGAATCGAATGTGCGGTACCGATCAATCGAATGTTCGGTACCGATCAACAAATGTGCGATACCGAACAATCGAATGTTCGGTACCGTACCGATCAATCGATTGTGCGGTACCGAACAATCGAATGTGCGGTTCTGATCAATCGAATGAGCGGTACCGATCAATCGAATGTGCGGTACCGATCAATCGAATGTGCGGTATTGATCAATCGAATGTTCGGTACCGATCAATCGAATGTGCGGTACCGATTAATCGAATGTGCGGTACCGATCAATCGATTGTGCGGTACCGATCAATCGAATGTTCGATACCGATCAATCGAATGTTCGGTACCGATCAATCGAATGTGCGGTACCGATCAATCGAATGTTCGGTACCGATCAATCGAATGTGCGGTACCGATCAATCGAATGTTCGCTACCGATCAATCGAATGTTCGGTACCGATCAATCGAATGTGCGGTACCGATCAATCGAATGTGCGGTATTGATCAATCGAATGTGCGGTACCGATCAATTAATGTGCGATACCGAACAATCGAATGTTCGGTACCGTACCGATCAATCGAATGTTCGGTACCGATCAATCGAATGTGCGGTACCGATCAATCATATATGCGGTACACATCAATCGAATGTGCGGGTCCGATCAATCGAATGTGCTGTACCGATCAATCGAATGTGCTGTACCGATCAATCGAATGTGCGGTACCGATCAATCATATATGCGGTACACATCAATCGAATGTGCGGTTCCGATCAATCGAATGTGCTGTACCGATCAATCGAATGTGCGGTACCGATCAATCGAATGTGCGGTACCGATCAATCGATTGTTCGTTACCGATCAATCGAATGTGCGGTATTGATCAATCGAATGTTCGGTACCGATCAATCGAATGTTCGGTACCGATCAATCGATTGTGCGGTACCGATCAATCGAATGTTCGGTACCGATCAATCGAATGTACGGAACCGATCAATCGAATGTTCGGTACCGATGAATCGAATGTGCGGTACCGATCAATCGAATGTGCGGTACCGATCAACTAATGTGCGATACCGAACAATCGAATGTTCGGTACCGTACCGATCAATCGAATGTGCGGTACCGATCAATCGAATGTGCGTTACCGATGAATCGAATGTTCGGTACCGATCAATCGAATGTTCGGTACCGATCAATCGAATGTGCGTTACCGATCAATCGAATGTTCGGTACCGATCAATCGAATGTGCGGTACCGATCAATCGAATGTGCGTTACCGATCAATCGAATGTTCGGTACCGATCAATCGAATGTGCGGTACCGATCAATCGCATGTGCGGTACCGATCAATCGAATGTGCGGTACCGATCAATCGAATGTGCGGTACCGATCAATCGAATGTGCGGTACCGATGAATCGAATGTGCGGTACCGATCAATCGAATGTTCGGTACCGATCAACTAATGTTCGATACCGAACAATCGAATGTTCGGTACCGTACCGATCAATCGATTGTGCGGTACCGATCAATCGAATGTGCGGTACCGATCAATCGAATGTTCGGTACCGATCAATCGAATGTGCGGTACCGATCAATCGAATGTGCGGTATTGATCTATCGAATGTTCGGTACCGATCAATCGAATGTGCGGTACCGATTAATCGAATGTGCGGTACAGATCAATCGATTGTGCGGTACCGATCAATCGAATGTTCGATCCCGATCAATCGAATGTTCGGTACCGATCAATCGAATGTTCGGTACCGATCAATCGAATGTTCGGTACCGATCAATCGAATGTGCGGTACCGATCAATCGAATGTGCGGTACCGATCAATCATATGTGCGGTACCGAACAATCGAATGTGCGGTACCGAACAATCGAATGTGCGGTACCGATCAATGGAATGTGCGGTATTGATCAATCGAATGTTCGGTACCGATCAATCGAATGTGCGGTACCGATCAATTAATGTGCGATACCGAACAATCGAATGTTCGGTACCGTACCGATCAATCGAATGTTCGGTACCGATCAATCGAATGTGCGGTACCGATCAATCATATATGCGGTACACATCAATCGAATGTGCGGGTCCGATCAATCGAATGTGCTGTACCGATCAATCGAATGTGCGGTACCGATCAATCATATATGCGGTACACATCAATCGAATGTGCGGTTCCGATCAATCGAATGTGCTGTACCGATCAATCGAATGTGAGGTACCGATCAATCGAATGTGCGGTACCGATCAATCGATTGTTCGTTACCGATCAGTCGAATGTGCGGTATTGATCAATCGAATGTTCGGTACCGATCAATCGAATGTTCGGTACCGATCAATCGATTGTGCGGTACCGATCAATCGAATGTTCGGTACCGATCAATCGAATGTACGGAACCGATCAATCGAATGTTCGGTACCGATGAATCGAATGTGCGGTACCGATCAATCGAATGTGCCGTACCGATCAACTAATGTGCGATACCGAACAATCGAATGTTCGGTACCGTACCGATCAATCGAATGTGCGGTACCGATCAATCGAATGTGCGTTACCGATGAATCGAATGTTCGGTACCGATCAATCGAATGTTCGGTACCGATCAATCGAATGTGCGTTACCGATCAATCGAATGTTCGGTACCGATCAATCGAATGTGCGGTACCGATCAATCGAATGTGCGTTACCGATCAATCGAATGTTCGGTACCGATCAATCGAATGTGCGGTACCGATCAATCGCATGTGCGGTACCGATCAATCGAATGTGCGGTACCGATCAATCGAATGTGCGGTACCGATCAATCGAATGTGCGGTACCGATGAATCGAATGTGCGGTACCGATCAATCGAATGTTCGGTACCGATCAACTAATGTGCGATACCGAACAATCGAATGTTCGGTACCGTACCGATCAATCGATTGTGCGGTACCGATCAATCGAATGTGCGGTACCGATCAATCGAATGTTCGGTACCGATCAATCGAATGTGCGGTACCGATCAATCGAATGTGCGGTATTGATCTATCGAATGTTCGGTACCGATCAATCGAATGTGCGGTACCGATTAATCGAATGTGCGGTACAGATCAATCGATTGTGCGGTACCGATCAATCGAATGTTCGATACCGATCAATCGAATGTTCGGTACCGATCAATCGAATGTTCGGTACCGATCAATCGAATGTTCGGTACCGATCAATCGAATGTGCGGTACCGATCAATCGAATGTGCGGTACCGATCAATCATATGTGCGGTACCGAACAATCGAATGTGCGGTACCGAACAATCGAATGTGCGGTACCGATCAATGGAATGTGCGGTATTGATCAATCGAATGTTCGGTACCGATCAATCGAATGTGCGGTACCGATTAATCGAATGTTCGTGACCGATCAATCGAATGTGCGGTACCGATCAATCGATTGTTCGTTACCGATCAATCGAATGTGCGGTATTGATCAATCGAATGTTCGGTACCGATCAATCGAATGTGCGTTACCGATCAATCGAATGTGCGGTACCGATGAATCGAATGTGGGGTACCGATCAATCGAATGTTCGGTACCGATCAATCGAATGTGCGGTACCGATCAATCGAATGTGCGGTATTGATCAATCGAATGTTCGGTACCGATCAATCGAATGTGCGGTACCGATCAATCGAATGTTCGTTACCGATCAATCGAATGTGCGGTACCGATTAATCGAATGTTCGTTACCGATCAATCGAATGTGCGGTATTGATCAATCAAATGTTCGGTACCGATCAATCGAATGTTCGGTACCGATCAATCGAATGTTCGGTACCGATCAATAGAATGTTCGGTACCGATCAATCGAATGTTCGGTACCGATCAATCGAATGTGCGGTACCGATCAATCATATATGCGGTACACATCAATCGAATGTGCGGTACCGATCAATCGAATGTGCGGTACCGATGAATCGAATGTTCGGTACCGATCAATGGAATGTGCGGTACCGATCAATCTAATGTGCGGTATTGATCAATCGAATGTTCGGTACCGATCAATCGAATGTTCGGTACCGATCAATCAAATGTTCGGTACCGATCAATCGAATGTTCCGTACCGTACCGATGAATCGAATGTGCGGTACCGATCAATCGAATGCGCGGTATTGATCAATCGAATGTTCGGTACCGATCAATTGAATGTGCGGTACCGATCAATCGAATGTGCGGTACCGATCAATCGAATGTGCGGTACCGAACAATCGAATGTGCGGTACCGATCAATGGAATGTGCGGTATTGATCAATCGAATGTTCGGTACCGATCAATCGAATGTGCGGTACCGATCAATCGAATGTTCGTTACCGATCAATCGAATGTGCGGTACCGATCAATCGATTGTTCGTTACCGATCAATCGAATGTGCGGTATTGATCAATCGAATGTTCGGTACCGATCAATCGAATGTTCGGTACCGATCAATCGATTGTGCGGTACCGATCAATCGAATGTTCGGTACCGATCAATCGAATGTACGGTACCGATCAATCGAATGTTCGGTACCGATGAATCGAATGTGCGGTACCGATCAATCGAATGTGCGGTACCGATCAACTAATGTGCGATACCGAACAATCGAATGTTCGATACCGTACCGATCAATCGAATGTTCGGTACCGATCAATCGAATGTTCGGTACCGATCAATCGATTGTGCGGTACCGATCAATCGATTGTTCGGTACCGATCAATCGAATGTGCGGTACCGATCAATCATATATGCGGTACACATCAATCGAATGTGCGGTACCGATCAATCGAATGATCGGTACCGATGAATCGAATGTTCGGTACCGATCAATCGAATGTGCGGTACCGATCAATCGAATGTGCGGTATTGATCAATCGAATGTTCGGTACCGATCAATCGAATGTTCGGTACCGATCAATCAAATGTTCGGTACCGATCAATCGAATGTTCGGTACCGATCAATACAATGTTCGGTACCGATCAATCGAATGTTCGGTACCGATCGATCGAATGTGCGGTACCGATCAATCATATATGCGGTACCGTACAATCGAATGTTCGGTACCGTACCGATCAATCGAATGTGCGGTACCGATCAATCGAATGCGCGGTATTGATCAATCGAATGTTCGGTACCGATCAATCGAATGTGCGGTACCGATCAATCGAATGTGCGGTACCGATCAATCGAATGTGCGGTACCGAACAATCGAATGTGCGGTACCGATCAATGGAATGTGCGGTATTGATCAATCGAATGTTCGGTACCGATCAATCGAATGTGCGGTACCGATCAATCGAATGTTCGTTACCGATCAATCGAATGTGCGGTACCGATCAATCGAATGTTCGGTACCGATCAATCGATTGTGCGGTACCGATCAATCGATTGTTCGGTACCGATCAATCGAATGTGCGGTACCGATTAATCGAATGTGCGGTACCGATCAATCGATTGTGCAGTACCGATCAATCGAATGTTCGATACCGATCAATCGAATGTTCGGTACCGATCAATCGAATGTGCGGTACCGATCAATCGAATGTTCGGTACCGATCAATCGAATGTGCGGTACCGATCAATCGAATGTTCGGTACCGATCAATCGAATGTTCGGTACCGATCAATCGAATGTGCGGTACCGATCAATCGAATGTGCGGTATTGATCAATCGAATGTGCGGTACCGATCAATTAATGTGCGATACCGAACAATCGAATGTTCGGTACCGTACCGATCAATCGAATGTTCGGTACCGATCAATCGAATGTGCGGTACCGATCAATCATATATGCGGTACACATCAATCGAATGTGCGGTTCCGATCAATCGAATGTGCTGTACCGATCAATCGAATGTGCGGTACCGATCAATCGAATGTGCGGTACCGATCAATCGATTGTTCGTTACCGATCAATCGAATGTGCGGTATTGATCAATCGAATGTTCGGTACCGATCAATCGAATGTTCGGTACCGATCAATCGATTGTGCGGTACCGATCAATCGAATGTTCGGTACCGATCAATCGAATGATCGGTACCGATCAATCGAGTGTTCGGTACCGATGAATCGAATGTTCGGTACCGATGAATCGAATGTTCGGTACCGATCAATCGAATGTGCGGTACCGATCAATCGAATGTGCGGTACCGATGAATCGAATGTTCGGTACCGATCAACAAATGTGCGATACCGAACAATCGAATGTTCGGTACCGTACCGATCAATCGATTGTGCGGTACCGAACAATCGAATGTGCGGTTCCGATCAATCGAATGAGCGGTACCGATCAATCGAATGTGCGGTACCGATCAATCGAATGTGCGGTATTGATCAATCGAATGTTCGGTACCGATCAATCGAATGTGCGGTACCGATTAATCGAATGTGCGGTACCGATCAATCGATTGTGCGGTACCGATCAATCGAATGTTCGATACCGATCAATCGAATGTTCGGTACCGATCAATCGAATGTGCGGTACCGATCAATCGAATGTTCGGTACCGATCAATCGAATGTGCGGTACCGATCAATCGAATGTTCGGTACCGATCAATCGAATGTTCGGTACCGATCAATCGAATGTGCGGTACCGATCAATCGAATGTGCGGTATTGATCAATCGAATGTGCGGTACCGATCAATTAATGTGCGATACCGAACAATCGAATGTTCGGTACCGTACCGATCAATCGAATGTTCGGTACCGATCAATCGAATGTGCGGTACCGATCAATCATATATGCGGTACACATCAATCGAATGTGCGGTTCCGATCAATCGAATGTGCTGTACCGATCAATCGAATGTGCTGTACCGATCAATCGAATGTGCGATACCGATCAATCATATATGCGGTACACATCAATCGAATGTGCGGTTCCGATCAATCGAATGTGCTGTACCGATCAATCGAATGTGCGGTACCGATCAATCGAATGTGCGGTACCGATCAATCGATTGTTCGTTACCGATCAATCGAATGTGCGGTATTGATCAATCGAATGTTCGGTACAGATCAATCGAATGTTCGGTACCGATCAATCGATTGTGCGGTACCGATCAATCGAATGTTCGGTACCGATCAATCGAATGTACGGAACCGATCAATCGAATGTTCGGTACCGATGAATCGAATGTGCGGTACCGATCAATCGAATGTGCGGTACCGATCAACTAATGTGCGATACCGAACAATCGAATGTTCGGTACCGTACCGATCAATCGAATGTGCGGTACCGATCAATCGAATGTGCGTTACCGATGAATCGAATGTTCGGTACCGATCAATCGAATGTTCGGTACCGATCAATCGAATGTGCGTTACCGATCAATCGAATGTTCGGTACCGATCAATCGAATGTGCGGTACCGATCAATCGAATGTGCGTTACCGATCAATCGAATGTTCGGTACCGATCAATCGAATGTTCGGTACCGATCAATCGCATGTGCGGTACCGATCAATCGAATGTGCGGTACCGATCAATCGAATGTGCGGTACCGATCAATCGAATGTGCGGTACCGATGAATCGAATGTGCGGTACCGATCAATCGAATGTTCGGTACCGATCAACTAATGTGCGATACCGAACAATCGAATGTTCGGTACCGTACCGATCAATCGATTGTGCGGTACCGATCAATCGAATGTGCGGTACCGATCAATCGAATGTTCGGTACCGATCAATCGAATGTGCGGTACCGATCAATCGAATGTGCGGTATTGATCTATCGAATGTTCGGTACTGATCAATCGAATGTGCGGTACCGATTAATCGAATGTGCGGTACAGATCAATCGATTGTGCGGTACCGATCAATCGAATGTTCGATACCGATCAATCGAATGTTCGGTACCGATCAATCGAATGTGCGGTACCGATCAATCGAATGTTCGGTACCGATCAATCGAATGTGCGGTACCGATCAATCGAATGTTCGGTACCGATCAATCGAATGTGCGGTACCGATCAATCGAATGTTCGGTACCGATCAATCGAATGTTCGGTACCGATCAATCGAATGTGCGGTACCGATCAATCGAATGTGCGGTACCGATCAATCATATGTGCGGTACCGAACAATCGAATGTGCGGTACCGAACAATCGAATGTGCGGTACCGATCAATGGAATGTGCGGTATTGATCAATCGAATGTTCGGTACCGATCAATCGAATGTGCGGTACCGATTAATCGAATGTTCGTGACCGATCAATCGAATGTGCGGTACCGATCAATCGATTGTTCGTTACCGATCAATCGAATGTGCGGTATTGATCAATCGAATGTTCGGTACCGATCAATCGAATGTGCGTTACCGATCAATCGAATGTGCGGTACCGATGAATCGAATGTGGGGTACCGATCAATCGAATGTTCGGTACCGATCAATCGAATGTTCGGTACCGATCAATCGAATGTGCGGTATTGATCAATCGAATGTTCGGTACCGATCAATCGAATGTGCGGTACCGATCAATCGAATGTTCGTTACCGATCAATCGAATGTGCGGTACCGATTAATCGAATGTTCGTTACCGATCAATCGAATGTGCGGTATTGATCAATCGAATGTTCGGTACCGATCAATCGAATGTTCGGTACCGATCAATCGAATGTTCGGTACCGATCAATAGAATGTTCGGTACCGATCAATCGAATGTTCGGTACCGATCAATCGAATGTGCGGTACCGATCAATCATATATGCGGTACACATCAATCGAATGTGCGGTACCGATCAATCGAATGTGCGGTACCGATTAATCGAATGTTCGTTACCGATCAATCGAATGTGCGGTATTGATCAATCGAATGTTCGGTACCGATCAATCGAATGTTCGGTACCGATCAATCGAATGTTCGGTACCGATCAATCAAATGTTCGGTACCGATCAATCGAATGTTCGGTACCGATCAATCGAATGTGCGGTACCGATCAATCATATATGCGGTACACATCAATCGAATGTGCCGTACCGATCAATCATATATGCGGTACCGTACAATCGAATGTTCGGTACCGTACCGATGAATCGAATGTGCGGTACCGATCAATCGAATGCGCGGTATTGATCAATCGAATGTTCGGTACCGATCAATCGAATGTGCGGTACCGATCAATCGAATGTACGGTACCGATCAATCGAATGTGCGGTACCGAACAATCGAATGTGCGGTACCGATCAATGGAATGTGCGGTATTGATCAATCGAATGTTCGGTACCGATCAATCGAATGTGCGGTACCGATCAATCGAATGTTCGTTACCGATCAATCGAATGTGCGGTACCGATCAATCGATTGTTCGTTACCGATCAATCGAATGTGCGGTATTGATCAATCGAATGTTCGGTACCGATCAATCGAATGTTCGGTACCGATCAATCGATTGTGCGGTACCGATGAATCGAATGTTCGGTACCGATCAATCGAATGTACGGTACCGATCAATCGAATGTTCGGTACCGATCAATCGAATGTTCGGTACCGATCAATCGAATGTGCGGTACCGATCAACTAATGTGCGATACCGAACAATCGAATGTTCGATACCGTACTGATCAATCGAATGTTCGGTACCGATCAATCGAATGTTCGGTACCGATCAATCGATTGTGCGGTACCGATCAATCGATTGTTCGGTACCGATCAATCGAATGTGCGGTACCGATTAATCGAATGTGCGGTACCGATCAATCGATTGTGCGGTACCGATCAATCGAATGTTCGATACCGATCAATCGAATGTTCGGTACCGATCAATCGAATGTGCGGTACCGATCAATCGAATGTTCGGTACCGATCAATCGAATGTGCGGTACCGATCAATCGAATGTTCGGTACCGATCAATCGAATGTTCGGTACCGATCAATCGAATGTGCGGTACCGATCAATCGAATGTGCGGTATTGATCAATCGAATGTGCGGTACCGATCAATTAATGTGCGATACCAAACAATCGAATGTTCGGTACCGTACCGATCAATCGAATGTTCGGTACCGATCAATCGAATGTGCGGTACCGATCAATCATATATGCGGTACACATCAATCGAATGTGCGGTTCCGATCAATCGAATGTGCTGTACCGATCAATCGAATGTGCGGTACCGATCAATCGAATGTGCGGTACCGATCAATCGATTGTTCGTTACCGATCAATCGAATGTGCGGTATTGATCAATCGAATGTTCGGTACCGATCAATCGAATGTTCGGTACCGATCAATCGATTGTGCGGTACCGATCAATCGAATGTTCGGTACCGATCAATCGAATGTACGGTACCGATCAATCGAATGTTCGGTACCGATGAATCGAATGTGCGGTACCGATCAATCGAATGTTCGGTACCGATCAATCGAATGATCGGTACCGATCAATCGAGTGTTCGGTACCGATGAATCGAATGTTCGGTACCGATCAATCGAATGTGCGGTACCGATCAATCGAATGTGCGGTACCGATCAATCGATTGTGCGGTACCGAACAATCGAATGTGCGGTACCGATTAATTAATGTGCGATACCGAACAATCGAATGTTCGGTACCGTACCGATCAATCGAATGTTCGGTACCGATCAATCGAATGTGCGGTACCGATCAATCATATATGCGGTACACATCAATCGAATGTGCGGTTCCGATCAATCGAATGTGCTGTACCGATCAATCGAATGTGCGGTACCGATCAATCGAATGTGCGGTACCGATCAATCGATTGTTCGTTACCGATCAATCGAATGTGCGGTATTGATCAATCGAATGTTCGGTACCGATCAATCGAATGTTCGGTACCGATCAATCGATTGTGCGGTACCGATCAATCGAATGTTCGGTACCGATCAATCGAATGTACGGTACCGATCAATCGAATGTTCGGTACCGATGAATCGAATGTGCGGTACCGATCAATCGAATGTGCGGTACCGATCAACTAATGTGCGATACCGAACAATCGAATGTTCGGTACCGTACCGATCAATCGAATGTGCGGTACCGATCAATCGAATGTGCGTTACCGATGAATCGAATGTTCGGTACCGATCAATCGAATGTTCGGTACCGATCAATCGAATGTGTGTTACCGATCAATCGAATGTTCGGTACCGATCAATCGAATGTGCGGTACCGATCAATCGAATGTGCGTTACCGATCAATCGAATGTTCGGTACCGATCAATCGAATGTGCGGTACCGATCAATCGCATGTGCGGTACCGATCAATCGAATGTGCGGTACCGATCAATCGAATGTGCGGTACCGATCAATCGAATGTGCGGTACCGATGAATCGAATATGCGGTACCGATCAATCGAATGTTCGGTACCGATCAACTAATGTGCGATACCGAACAATCGAATGTTCGGTACCGTACCGATCAATCGATTGTGCGGTACCGATCAATCGAATGTGCGGTACCGATCAATCGAATGTTCGGTACCGATCAATCGAATGTGCGGTACCGATCAATCGAATGTGCGGTATTGATCTATCGAATGTTCGGTACCGATCAATCGAATGTGCGGTACCGATTAATCGAATGTGCGGTACCGATCAATCGATTGTGCGGTACCGATCAATCGAATGTTCGATACCGATCAATCGAATGTTCGGTACCGATCAATCGAATGTGCGGTACCGATCAATCGAATGTTCGATACCGATCAATCGAATGTTCGGTACCGATCAATCGAATGTGCGGTACCGATCAATCGAATGTTCGGTACCGATCAATCGAATTTTCGGAACCGATCAATCGAATGTGCGGTACCGATCAATCGAATGTTCGGTACCGATCAATCGAATGTTCGGTACCGATCAATCGAATGTGCGGTACCGATCAATCGAATGTGCGGTACCGATCAATCATATGTGCGGTACCGAACAATCGAATGTGCGGTACCGAACAATCGAATGTGCGGTACCGATCAATGGAATGTGCGGTATTGATCAATCGAATGTTCGGTACCGATCAATCGAATGTGCGGTACCGATCAATCGAATGTTCGTTACCGATCAATCGAATGTGCGGTACCGATCAATCGATTGTTCGTTACCGATCAATCGAATGTGCGGTATTGATCAATCGAATGTTCGGTACCGATCAATCGAATGTTCGGTACCGATCAATCGATTGTGCGGTACCGATCAATCGAATGTTCGGTACCGATCAATCGAATGTACGGTACCGATCAATCGAATGTTCGGTACCGATGAATCGAATGTGCGGTACCGATCAATCGAATGTGCGGTACCGATCAACTAATGTGCGATACCGAACAATCGAATGTTCGGTACCGTACCGATCAATCGAATGTTCGGTTCCGATCAATCGAATGTTCGGTACCGATCAATCGATTGTGCGGTACCGATCAATCGATTGTTCGGTACCGATCAATCGAATGTGCGGTTCCGATCAATCGAATGTGCGGTATTGATCAATCGAATGTGCGTTACCGATGAATCGAATGTTCGGTACCGATCAATCGAATGTTCGGTACCGATCAATCGAATGTTCGGTACCGATCAATCGAATGTTCGGTACCGATGAATCGAATGTTCGGTACCGATCAATCGAATGATCGGTACCGATCAATCGAGTGTTCGGTACCGATGAATCGAATGTTCGGTACCGATCAATCGAATGTGCGGTACCGATCAATCGAATGTGCGTTACCGATGAATCGAATGTTCGGTACCGATCAATCGAATGTTCGGTACCGATCAATCGAATGTGCGTTACCGATCAATCGAATGTTCGGTACCGATCAATCGAATGTGCGGTACCGATCAATCGAATGTACGTTACCGATCAATCGATTGTTCGGTACCGATCAATCGAATGTGCGGTACCGATCAATCGCATGTGCGGTACCGATCAATCGAATGTGCGGTACCGATCAATCGAATGTGCGGTACCGATCAATCGAATGTGCGGTACCGATGAATCGAATGTGCGGTACCGATCAATCGAATGTTCGGTACCGATCAACTAATGTGCGATATCGAACAATCGAATGTTCGGTACCGTACCGATCAATCGATTGTGCGGTACCGATCAATCGAATGTGCGGTACCGATCAATCGAATGTGCGGTACCGATCAATCGAATGTTCGGTACCGATCAATCGAATGTGCGGTACCGATCAATCGAATGTGCGGTATTGATCTATCGAATGATCGGTACCGATCAATCGAATGTGCGGTACCGATTAATCGAATGTGCGGTACCGATCAATCGATTGTGCGGTACCGATCAATCGAATGTTCGGTACCGATCAATCGAATGTGCGATACCGATCAATCGAATGTTCGATACCGATCAATCGAATGTTCGGTACCGATCAATCGAATGTGCGGTACCGATCAATCGAATGTTCGGTACCGATCAATCGAATTTTCGGTACCGATCAATCGAATGTGCGGTACCGATCAATCGAATGTTCGGTACCGATCAATCGAATGTTCGGTACCGATCAATCGAATGTGCTGTACCGATCAATCGAATGTGCGGTACCGATCAATCATATGTGCGGTACCGAACAATCGAATGTGCGGTACCGAACAATCGAATGTGCGGTACCGATCAATGGAATGTGCGGTATTGATCAATCGAATGTTCGTTACCGATCAATCGAATGTGCGGTACCGATCAATCGAATGTTCGTTACCGATCAATCGAATGTGCGGTACCGATCAATCGATTGTTCGTTACCGATCAATCGAATGTGCGGTATTGATCAATCGAATGTTCGGTACCGATCAATCGAATGTTCGGTACCGATCAATCGATTGTGCGGTACCGATCAATCGAATGTTCGGTACCGATCAATCGAATGTACGGTACCGATCAATCCAATGTTCGGTACCGATGAATCGAATGTGCGGTACCGATCAATCGAATGTGCGGTACCGATCAACTAATGTGCGATACCGAACAATCGAATGTTCGGTACCGTACCGATCAATCGAATGTTCGGTTCCGATCAATCGAATGTTCGGTACCGATCAATCGATTGTGCGGTACCGATCAATCGATTGTTCGGTACCGATCAATCGAATGTGCGGTTCCGATCAATAGAATGTGCGGTATTGATCAATCGAATGTGCGTTACCGATGAATCGAATGTTCGGTACCGATGAATCGAATGTTCGGTACCGATCAATCGAATGTTCGGTACCGATCAATCGAATGTTCGGTACCGATCAATCGAATGTTCGGTACCGATCAATCGAATGATCGGTACCGATCAATCGAGTGTTCGGTACCGATGAATCGAATGTTCGGTACCGATCAATCGAATGTGCGGTACCGATCAATCGAATGTTCGATACCGTTCAATCGAATGTGCGGTACCGAACAATCGAATGTGCGTACCGAACAATCGAATGTGCGGTACCGATCAACTAATGTGCGATACCGAACAATCGAATGTTCGGTACCGTACCGAACAATCGAATGTGCGGTACCGATCAATCGAATGTGCGGTACCGATCAATCGAATGTTCGGTACCGATCAATCGAATGTGCGGTACCGATCAATCGAATGTGCGGTATTGATCAATCGAATGTTCGGTACCGATCAATCGAATGTGCGGTACCGATGAATCGAATGTGCGGTAACGATCAATCGAACGTGCGGTACCGAACAATCGAATGTTCGATACCGATCATTCGAATGTGCGGTACCGAACAATCGAATATGCGGTACCGATGAATCGAATGTGCGGTACCGATCAATCGAATGTGCGGTACCGATCAATCGAATGTGCGGTACCGATCAATCGAATGTTCGGTACCGATCAATCGAATGTGCGGTACCGATCAATCGAATGTTCGTTACCGATCAATCGAATGTGCGGTATTGATCAATCGAATGTTCGGTACCGATCAATCGAATGTTCGGTACCGATCAATCGAATGTGCGGTACCGATCAATCGAATGTGCGGTATTGATCAATCGAATGTTCGGTACCGATCAATCGAATGTTCGGTACCGATCAATCGAATGTGCTGTATTGATCAATCGAATGTTCGGTACCGATCAATCGAATGATCGGTACCGATCAATCGAATGTTCGGTACCGATCAATCGAATGTTCGGTACCGATCAATCGAATGTTCGGTACCGATCAATCGAATGTGCGTTACCGATGAATCGAATGTTCGGTACCGATCAATCGAATGTTCGGTACCGATCAATCGAATGTGCGTTACCGATGAATCGAATGTTCGGTACCAATCAATCGAATGTTCGGTACCGATCAATCGAATGTTCGGTACCGATCAATCGAATGTGCGTTACCGATCAATCGAATGTTCGGTACCGATGAATCGAATGTGCGGTACCGATCAATTGAATGTGCGTTACCGATCAATCGAATATTCGGTACCGATCAATCGAATGTGCGGTACCGATCAATCGAATGTTCGGTACCGATCAATCGAATGTGCGGTACCGATCAATCATATGTGCGGTACCGATTAATCGAATGTGCGATACCGATCAATCCAATGTGCGGTACCGACCAATCGCATGTTCGGTACCGATCAATCGAATGTGAGGTACCGATCAATCGCATATGCGGTACCGATCAGTCGAATGTTCGATACCGATCAATCGAAAGTGCGGTACCGAAAAATCGAATGTGCGGTACCGAACAATCGAATGTGCGGTACCGATCAATCGAATGTGCGGTACCGATAAATCATATATGAGGTACACATCAATCGAATGTGCGGTACCGATCAATCGAATGTTCGGTACCGATGAATCGAATGTGCGGTACCGATCAATCGAATGTTCGGTACCGATCAATCGAATGTTCGGTACCGATCAATCGAATGTGCGTTACCGATCAATCGAATGTGCGGTACCGATCAATCATATGTGCGGTACCGATCAATCGAATGTTCGGTACCGATCAATCGAATGTGCGGTACCGATCAATCGAATGTTCGGTACCGATCAATCGAATGTGCGGTACCGATCAATCGAATGTGCGGTACCAATCAATCATATGTGCGGTACCGATTAATCGAATGTGCGATACCGATCAATCGAATGTGCGGTACCGATCAATCGTTCGGTACCGATATATCGAATGTGCGGTACCGATCAATCGAATGTGCGGTACCGATCTATCGAATGATCGATACCGAACAATCGAATGTGCGGTACCGAACAATCGAATGTGCGGTACCGAACAATCGAATGTGCGGTACCGATCAACCGAATGTGCGGTACCGATCAATCGAATGTGCGGTACCGATCAATCGAATGTGCGGTACCGATCAATCGAATGTGCGGTACCGATCAATCGAATGTTCGGTACCGATCAATCGAATGTTCGGTACCGATCAATCGAATGTGCGGTATTGATCAATCGAATGTTCGGTACCGATCAATCGAATGTGCGGTACCGATTAATCGAATGTGCGGTAACGATCAATCGAATGTGCGGTACCGATCAATCGAATGTTCGATACCGATCAATCCAATGTGCGGTACCGAACAATCGAATGTGCGGTACCGAACAATCGAATGTGCGGTTCCGATCAATCGAATGTGCGGTACCGATCAATCGAATGTGCGGTACCGATCAATCGAATGTGCGGAACCGATCTATCGAATGTGCGGTACCGATCAATCGAATGTGCGGTACCGATCAATCGAATGTGCGGTACCGATCAATCGAATGTGCGGTATTGATCAATCGAATGTTCGGTACCGATCAATCGAATGTGCGGTACCGATCAATCGAATGTTCGTTACCGATCAATCGAATGTGCGGTACCGATCAATCGAATGTTCGTTACCGATCAATCGAATGTTCGGTATTGATCAATCGAATGTTCGGTACCGATCAATCGAATGTTCAGTACCGATCAATCGAATGTTCGGTACCGATCAATCGATTGCTCGGTACCAATCAATCGAATGTTCGGAACCGATCAATCGAATGTGCGGTAGTGATCAATCGAATGTGCGGTACCGATCAATCGAATGTGCGGTACCGATCAATCGAATGTGCGTTACCGATCAATCGAATGTTCGGTACCGATCAATCGAATGTGCGGTACCGATCAATCGAATGTGCGTTACCGATGAATCGAATGTTCGGTACCGATCAATCGAATGTGCGGTACCGATCAATCGAATGTGCGGTACCGATCAATCGAATGTTCGGTACCGATCAATCATATGTGCGATACCGATTAATCGAATGTGCGATACCGATCAATCCAATGTGCGGTACCGATCAATCGAATGTTCGATACCGATCAATCGAATGTGCGGTACCGAACAATCGAATGTGCGGTACCGAACAATCGAATGTGCGGTACCGCTCAATCGAATGTGCGGTAACGATCAATCGAATGTGCGGTACCGATCAATCGATTGTTCGGTACCGATGAATCGAATGTGCGGTACCGATCAATCGAATGTGCGGTATTGATCAATCGAATGTGCGGTACCGAACAATCGAATGTGCGGTACCGATCAATCGAATGTGCGGTACCGATCAATCGAATGTGCGGTACCGATGAATCGATTGTTCGGTACCGATGAATCGAATGTGCGGTACCGATCAATCGAATGTGCGGTATTGATCAATCGAATGTTCGGTACCGATCAATCGAATGTGCGGTACCGATCAATCGAATGTTCGTTACCGATCAATCGAATGTGCGGTACCGATCAATCGAATGTTCGGTACCGATATATCGAATGTGCGGAACCGATCAATCGAATGTGCGGTACCGATCAATCGAATGTTCGATACCGATCAATCGAATGTGCGGTACCGAACAATCGAATGTGCGGTACCGAACAATCGAATGTGCGGTACCGATCAATCGAATGTGCGGTACCGAACAATCGAATGTGCGGTACCGATCAATCGAATGTGCGGTACCGATGAATCGAATGTGCGGTACCGATCAATCGAATGTGCGGTACCGAACAATCGAATGTTCGGTACCGTACCGATGAATCGAATGTGCGGTACAGATCAATCGAATGTGCGGTATTGATCAATCGAATGTTCGGTACCGATCAATCGAATGTTCGGTACCGATCAATCGAATGTTCGGTTCCGATCAATCGAATGTGCGGTATTGATCAATCGAATGTTCGGTACCGATCAATCGAATGTGCGGTACCGATTAATCATATATGCGGTACACATCAATCGAATGTGCGGTACCGATCAATCGAATGTTCGGTCCCGATCAATCGAATGTGCGTTACCGATCAATCGAATGTTCGGTACCGATCAATCGAATGTGCGGTACCGATCAATCGAATGTGCATTACCGATCAATCGAATGTTCGGTACCGATCAATCGAATGTACGGTACCGACCAATCGAATGTGCGGTACCGATCAATCGAATGTGCGGTACCGATCAATCATATGTGCGGTACCGATTAATCGAATGTGCGATACCGATCAATCGAATGTGCGGTACCGATGAATCGAATGTGCGGTACCGATCAATCGAATGTGCGGTACTGATCAATCGAATGTGCGGTACCGATCAATCGAATGTTCGATACCGATCAATCGAATGTACGGTACCGAACAATCGAATGTGCGGTACCGAACAATCGAATGTGCGGTACCGATCAATCGAATGTGCGGTACCGATCAATCGAATGTGCGGTACCGATCAATCGAATGTGCGGTACAGATCAATCGAATGTGCGGTACCGATCAACTAATGTGCGATACCGAACAATCGAATGTGCGGTACCGTACCGATCAATCGAATGTGCGGTACCGATCAATCGAATGTGCGGTATTGATCAATCGAATGTTCGGTACCGATCAATCGAATGTTCGGTACCGATCAATCGAATGTTCGGTACCGATCAATCGAATGTGCGGTACCGATCAATCGAATGTTCGGTACCGATCAATCGAATGTGCGGTACCGATCAATCGAATGTGCGGTACCGATCAATCGAATGTGCGGTACCGATCAATCGAATGTGCGGTACCGATCAATCGAATGTGCGGTACCGATTAATCGAATGTGCGGTACCGAACAATCGAATGTGCGGTACCGATCAATCGAATGTGCGGTACCGATCAATCGATTGTTCGGTACCGATGAATCGAATGTGCGGTACCGATCAATCGAATGTGCGGTATTGATCAATCGAATGTTCGATACCGATCAATCGAATGTGCGGTACCGATCAATCGAATGTTCGTTACCGATCAATCGAATGTGCGGTACCGATCAATCGAATGTTCGGTACCGATCAATCGAATGTGCGGTACCGATCAATCGAATGTGCGGTACCGATCAATCGAATGTTCGATACCGATGAATCGAATGTGCGGTACCGATCAATCGAATGTGCGGTATTGATCAATCGAATGTTCGGTACCGATCAATCGAATGTTCGGTACCGATCAATCGAATGTGCGGTATTGATCAATCGAATGTTCGGTACCGATCAATCGAATGATCGGTACCGATCAATCGAATGTTCGGTACCGATCAATCGAATGTTCGGTACCGATCAATCGAATGATCGGTACCGATCAATCGAATGTTCGTTACCGATCAATCGAATGTTCGGTACCGATCAATCGAATGTTCGGTTCCGATCAATCGAATGTGCGTTACCGATCAATCGAATGTTCGGTACCGATGAATCGAATGTGCGGTACCGATCAATCGAATGTGCGTTACCGATCAATCGAATATTCGGTACCGATCAATCGAATGTGCGGTACCGATCAATCGAATGTTCGGTACCGATCAATCGAATGTGCGGTACCGATCAATCATATGTGCGGTACCGATTAATCGAATGTGCGATACCGATCAATCCAATGTGCGGTACCGATCAATCGAATGTTCGGTACCGATCAGTCGAATGTGCGGTACCGATCAATCGCATATGCGGTACCGATCAGTCGAATGTTCGATACCGATCAATCGAAAGTGCGGTACCGAAAAATCGAATGTGCGGTACCGAACAATCGAATGTGCGGTACCGATCAATCGAATGTGCGGTACCGATAAATCATATATGAGGTACACATCAATCGAATGTGCGGTACCGATCAATCGAATGTTCGGTACCGATCAATCGAATGTGCGTTACCGATCAATCGAATGTTCGGTACCGATCAATCGAATGTTCGGTACCGATCAATCGAATGTGCGTTACCGATCAATCGAATGTGCGGTACCGATCAATCATATGTGCGGTACCGATCAATCGAATGTTCGGTACCGATCAATCGAATGTGCGGTACCGATCAATCGAATGTGCGGTACCGATCAATCGAATGTGCGGTACCGATCAATCGAATGTGCGGTACCAATCAATCATATGTGCGGTACCGATTAATCGAATGTGCGATACCGATCAATCGAATGTGCGGTACCGATCAATCGTTCGGTACCGATATATCGAATGTGCGGTACCGATCAATCGAATGTGCGGTACCTATCTATCGAATGATCGATACCGAACAATCGAATGTGCGGTACCGAACAATCGAATGTGCGGTACCGAACAATCGAATGTGCGGTACCGATCAACCGAATGTGCGGTACCGATCAATCGAATGTGCGGTACCGATCAATCGAATGTGCGGTACCGATCAATCGAATGTGCGGTACCGATCAATCGAATGTGCGGTATTGATCAATCGAATGTTCGGTACCGATCAACCGAATGTGCGGTACCGATCAATCGAATGTTCGTTACCGATCAATCGAATGTGCAGTACCGATCAATCGAATGTTCGTTACCGATCAATCGAATGTTCGGTATTGATCAATCGAATGTTCGGTACCGATCAATCGAATGTTCAGTACCGATCAATCGAATGTTCGGTACCGATCAATCGATTGCTCGGTACCGATCAATCGAATGTTCGGAACCGATCAATCGAATGTGCGGTAGTGATCAATCGAATGTGCGGTACCGATCAATCGAATGTGCGGTACCGATCAATCGAATGTGCGTTACCGATCAATCGAATGTTCGGTACCGATCAATCGAATGTGCGGTACCGATCAATCGAATGTGCGTTACCGATCAATCGAATGTTCGGTACCGATCAATCGAATGTGCGGTACCGATCAATCGAATGTGCGGTACCGATCAATCGAATGTTCGGTACCGATCAATCATATGTGCGATACCGATTAATCGAATGTGCGATACCGATCAATCCAATGTGCGGTACCGATCAATCGAATGTTCGATACCGAGCAATCGAATGTGCGGTACCGAACAATCGAATGTGCGGTACCGAACAATTGAATGTGCGGTACCGATCAATCGAATGTGCGGTAACGATCTATCGAATGTGCGGTACCGATCAATCGATTGTTCGGTACCGATGAATCGAATGTGCGGTACCGATCTATCGAATGTGCGGTATTGATCAATCGAATGTGCGGTACCGAACAATCGAATGTGCGGTACCGATCAATCGAATGTGCGGTACCGATCAATCGAATGTGCGGTACCGATGAATCGATTGTTCGGTACCGATGAATCGAATGTGCGGTACCGATCAATCGAATGTGCGGTATTGATCAATCGAATGTTCGGTACCGATCAATCGAATGTGCGGTACCGATCAATCGAATGTTCGTTACCGATCAATCGAATGTGCGGTACCGATCAATCGAATGTTCGGTACCGATCAGTCGAATGTGCGGAACCGATCAATCGAATGTGCGGTACCGATCAATCGAATGTTCGATACCGATCAATCGAATGTGCGGTACCGAACAATCGAATGTGCGGTACCGAACAATCGAATGTGCGGTACCGATCAATCGAATGTGCGGTACCGAACAATCGAATGTGCGGTACCGATCAATCGAATGTGCGGTACCGATGAATCGAATGTGCGGTACCGATCAATCGAATGTGCGGTACCGAACAATCGAATGTTCGGTACCGTACCGATGAATCGAATGTGCGGTACAGATCAATCGAATGTGCGGTATTGATCAATCGAATGTTCGGTACCGATCAATCGAATGTTCGGTACCGATCAATCGAATGTGCGGTTCCGATCAATCGAATGTGCGGTATTGATCAATCGAATGTTCGGTACCGATCAATCGAATGTGCGGTACCGATTAATCATATATGCGGTACACATCAATCGAATGTGCGGTACCGATCAATCGAATGTTCGGTCCCGATCAATCGAATGTGCGTTACCGATCAATCGAATGTTCGGTACCGATCAATCGAATGTTCGATACCGATCAATCGAATGTACGGTACCGAACAATCGAATGTGCGGTACCGAACAATCGAATGTGCGGTACCGATCAATCGAATGTGCGGTACCGATCAATCGAATGTGCGGTACCGATCAATCGAATGTGCGGTAGAGATCAATCGAATGTGCGGTACCGATCAACTAATGTGCGATACCGAACAATCGAATGTGCGGTACCGTACCGATCAATCGAATGTGCGGTACCGATCAATCGAATGTGCGGTACCGATCAATCGAATGTGCGGTACCGATCAATCGAATGTGCCTTACCGATCAATCGAATGATCGGTACCGATCAATCATATGTGCGGTACCGATCAATCGAATGTGCGGTACCGATCAATCGAATGTTCGATACCGATCAATCGAATGTTCGGTACCGATCAATCATATGTGCGGTACCGATCAATCGAATGTGCGATACCGATCAATCTAATGTGCGGTACCGATCAATCGAATGTTCGGTACCGATATATCGAATGTGCGGTACCGATCAATCGAATGTGCGGTACCGATCAATCGAATGTTCGATACCGATCCATCGAATGTGCGGTACCGATCAATCGAATGTGCGGTACCGATCAATCGAATGTGCGGTACCGATCAATCATATGTGCGGTACCGATCAATCGAATTTTCGATACCGATCAATCGAATGTACGGTACCGAACAATCGAATGTGCGGTACCGAACAATCGAATGTGCGGTACCGATCAATCGAATGTGCGGTACCGATCAATCGAATGTGCGGTACCGATTAATCGAATGTGCGGTACCGAACAATCGAATGTGCGGTACCGATCAATCGAATGTGCGGTACCGATCAATCGATTGTTCGGTACCGATGAATCGAATGTGCGGTACCGATCAATCGAATGTGCGGTATTGATCAATCGAATGTGCGGTACCGATCAATCGATTGTTCGGTACCGATGAATCGAATGTGCGGTACCGATCAATCGAATGTGCGGTATTGATCAATCAAATGTTCGATACCGATCAATCGAATGTGCGGTACCGATCAATCGAATGTTTGTTACCGATCAATCGAATGTGCGGTACCGATCAATCGAATGTTCGGTACCGATATATCGAATGTGTGGTACCGATCAATCGAATGTGCGGTACCGATCAATCGAATGTTCGATACCGATCAATCGAATGTGCGGTACCGAACAATCGAATGTGCGGTACCGAACAATCGAATGTGCGGTACCGATCAATCGAATGTGCGGTACCGATGAATCGAATGTGCGGTACCGATCATTCGAATGTGCGGTACCGATCAATCGAATGTGCGGTACCGATCAATCGAATGTGCGGTACCGAACAATCGAATGTTCGGTACCGTACCGATGAATCGAATATGCGGTACCGATCAATCGAATGATCGGTACCGATCAATCGAATGTGCGGTACCGATCAATCGAATGTTCGGTACCGATCAATCGAATGTGCGGTACCGATCAATCGAATGTGTTGTACCGATCAATCGAATGTGCGGTACCGATCAATCATATGTGCGGTACCGATCAATCGAATGTGCGATACCGATCAATCGAATGTGCGGTACCGATCAATCGAATGTTCGATACCGATCAATCGAATGTGCGGTACCGAACAATCGAATGTGCGGTACCGAACAATCGAATGTGCGGTACCGATCAATCGAATGTGCGGTACCGATCAATCGAATGTGCGGTATTGATCAATCGAATGTTCGGTACCGATCAATCGAATGTGCGGTACCGATTAATCGAATGTGCGGTACCGAACAATCGAATGTGCGGTACCGATAAATCCAATGTGCGGTACCGATCAATGGATTGTTCGGTACCGATGAATCGAATGTGCGGTACCGATCAATCGAATGTGCGGTATTGATCAATCGAATGTTCGATACCGATCAATCGAATGTGCGGTACCGATCAATCGAATGTTCGTTACCGATCAATCGAATGTGCGGTACCGATCAATCGAATGTGCGGTACCGATCAATCGAATGTGCGGTACCGAACAATCATATGTGCGGTACCGATCAATCGAATGTGCGGTTCCGATCAATCGATTGTTCGGTACCGATGAATCGAATGTGCGGTACCGATCAATCGAATGTGCGGTACCGATCAATCAAATGTGCGATACCGAACAATCGAATGTTCGGTACCACACCGATGAATCGAATGTGCGATACCGATCAATCGAATGTGCGGTACCGATCTATCGAATGTGCGGTACCGATCAATCGAATGATCGGTACCGATCAATCGAATGTGCGTTACCGATCAATCGAATGTTCGGTACCGATCAATCGAATGTTCGGTACCGATCAATCGAATGTGCGTTACCGATCAATCGAATGTTCGGTACCGATCAATCGAATGTGCGTTACCGATCAATCGAATGTTCGGTACCGATCAATCGAATGTGCGGTACCGATCAATCGAATGTTCGGTACCGATCAATCGAATGTGCGGTACCGATCAATCGAATGTGTTGTACCGATCAATCGAATGTGCGGTACCGATCAATCATATGTGCGGTACCGATCAATCGAATGTGCGGTACCGATCAATCGAATGTGCGGTACCGATCAATCGAATGTTAGATACCGATCAATCGAATGTGCGGTACCGATCAATCGAATGTTCGGTACCGATCAATCGAATGTGCGGTACCGATCAATCGAATGATCGGTACCGATCAATCGAATGTGCGTTACCGATCAATCGAATGTTCGGTACCGATCAATCGAATGTGCGTTACCGATCAATCGAATGTTCGGTACCGATCAATCGAATGTGCGTTACCGATCAATCGAATGTTCGGTACCGATCAATCGAATGTGCGGTACCGATCAATCTAATGTGCGGTACCGATCAATCGAATGTTCGGTACCGATATATCGAATGTGCGGTACCGATCAATCGAATGTGCGGTACCGATCAAACGAATGGTCGATACCGATCAATCGAATGTGCGGTACCGAACATTCGATTGTTCGGTACCGATATATCGAATGTGCGGTACCGATCAATCGAATGTGCGGTACCGATCAAACGAATGGTCGATACCGATCAATCGAATGTGCGGTACCGATCATTCGAATGTGCGGTACCGATCAATCGATTGTTCGGTACCGATCAATCGATTGTTCGGTACCGATGAATCGAATGTGCGGTACCGATCAATCGAATGTGCGGTATTGATCAACCGAATGTTCGTTACCGATCAATCGAATGTGCGGTACCGATCAATCGAATGTTCGGTACCGATATATCGAATGTGCGGTACCGATCAATCGATTGTTCGGTACCGATGAATCGAATGTGCGGTACCGATCAATCGAATGTGCGGTATTGATCAACCGAATGTTCGTTACCGATCAATCGAATGTGCGGTACCGATCAATCGAATGTTCGGTACCGATATATCGAATGTGCGGTACCGATCAATCGAATGTGCGGTACCGATCAATCGAATGTTCGATACCGATCAATCGAATGTGCGGTACCGAACAATCGAATGTGCGGTACCGAACAATCGAATGTGCGGTACCGATCAATCGAATGTGCGGTACCGATGAATCGAATGTGCGGTACCGATCATTCGAATGTGCGGTACCGATCAATCGAATGTGCGGTACCGATCAATCGAATGTTCGGTACCGAACAATCGAATGTTCGGTACCGTACCGATGAATCGAATGTGCGGTACCGATCAATCGAATGATCGGTACCGATCAATCGAATGTGCGGTACCGATCAATCGAATGATCGGTACCGATCAATCGAATGTGCGTTACCGATCAATCGAATGTTCGGTACCGATCAATCGAATGTTCGGTACCGATCAATCGAATGTGCGTTACCGATCAATCGAATGTTCGGTACCGATCAATCGAATGTGCGGTACCGATCAATCGAATGTGCGTTACCGATCAATCGAATGTTCGGTACCGATCAATCGAATGTGCGGTACCGATTAATCGAATGATCGGTACCGATCAATCGAATGTGCGGTACCGATCAATCATATGTGCGGTACCGATCAATCGAATGTGCGATACCGATTAATCGAATGTGCGGTACCGATCAATCGAATGTTCGATACCGATCAATCGAATGTGCGGTACCGAACAATCGAATGTGCGGTACCGAACAATCGAATGTGCGGTACCGATCAATCGAATGTGCGGTACCGATCAATCGAATGTGCGGTATTGATCAATCGAATGTTCGGTACCGATCAATCGAATGTGCGGTACCGATTAATCGAATGTGCGGTACCGAACAATCGAATGTGCGGTACCGATAAATCCAATGTGCGGTACCGATCAATCGATTGTTCGGTACCGATCAATCGAATGTGCGGTACGGATCAATCGAATGTGCGGTATTGATCAATCGAATGTTCGATACCGATCAATCGAATGTGCGGTAGCGATCAATCGAATGTTCGTTACCAATCAATCGAATGTGCGGTACCGATCAATCGAATGTGCGGTACCGATCAATCGAATGTGCGGTACCGAACAATCATATGTGCGGTACCGATCAATCGAATGTTCGGTACCGATGAATCGAATGTGCGGTACCGATCAATCGAATGTGCGGTACCGATCAATCGAATGTGCGATACCGAACAATCGAATGTTCGGTACCACACCGATGAATCGAATATGCGATACCGATCAATCGAATGTTCGGTACCGATCAATCGAATGTGCGGTACCGATCAATCGAATGATCGGTACCGATCAATCGAATGTGCGTTACCGATCAATCGAATGTTCGGTACCGATCAATCGAATGTTCGGTACCGATCAATCGAATGTGCGTTACCGATCAATCGAATGTTCGGTACCGATCAATCGAATGTGCGTTACCGATCAATCGAATGTTCGGTACCGATCAATCGAATGTGCGGTACCGATCAATCGAATGTGCGTTACCGATCAATCGAATGTTCGGTACCGATCAATCGAATGTGCGGTACCGATCAATCGAATGTGTTGTACCGATCAATCGAATGTGCGGTACCGATCAATCATATGTGCGGTACCGATCAATCGAATGTGCGATACCGATCAATCGAATGTGCGGTACCGATCAATCGAATGTTCGATACCGATCAATCGAATGTGCGGTACCGATCAATCGAATGTGCGATACCGAACAATCGAATGTTCGGTACCGTACCGATGCATCGAATGTGCGGTACCGATCAATCGAATGTGCGGTACCGATCAATCGAATGTGCGGTACCGATCAATCGAATGTGCGGTACCGATCAATCGAATGATCGGTACCGATCAATCGAATGTGCGGTACCGATCAATCGAATGTTCGGTACCGATCATTCGAATGTTCGGTACCGATCAATCGAATGTGCGTTACCGATCAATCGAATGTTCGGTACCGATCAATCGAATGTGCGTTACCGATCATCGAATGTTCGGTACCGATCAATCGAATGTGCGGTACCGATCAATCGAATGTGCGTTACCGATCAATCGAATGTTCGGTACCGATCAATCGAATGTGTTGTACCGATCAATCGAATGTGCGGTACCGATCAATCATATGTGCGGTACCGATCAATCGAATGTGCAATACCGATCAATCGAATGTGCGGTACCGATCAATCGAATGTTCGATACCGATCAATCGAATGTGCGGTACCGAACAATCGAATGTGCGGTACCGAACAATCGAATGTGCGGTACCGATCAATCGAATGTTCGGTACCGATCAATCGAATGTGCGTTACCGATCAATCGAATGTTCGGTACCGATCAATCGAATGTGCGGTACCGATCAATCGATTGTTCGGTACCGATGAATCGAATGTGCGGTACCGATCAATCGAATGTGCGGTATTGATCAATCGAATGTTCGATACCGATCAATCGAATGTGCGGTACCGATCAATCGAATGTTCGTTACCGATCAATCGAATGTGCGGTACCGATCAATCGAATGTGCGGTACCGATCAATCGAATGTGCGGTACCGATCAATCGAATGTGCGGTACCGAACAATCATATGTGCGGTACCGATCAATCTAATGTGCGGTACCGATCAATCGAATGTTCGGTACCGATATATCGAATGTGCGGTACCGATCAATCGAATGTGCGGTACCGATCAAACGAATGGTCGATACCGATCAATCGAATGTGCGGTACCGAACATTCGATTGTTCGGTACCGATATATCGAATGTGCGGTACCGATCAATCGAATGTGCGGTACCGATCAAACGAATGGTCGATACCGATCAATCGAATGTGCGGTACCGATCATTCGAATGTGCGGTACCGATCAATCGATTGTTCGGTACCGATCAATCGATTGTTCGGTACCGATGAATCGAATGTGCGGTACCGATCAATCGAATGTGCGGTATTGATCAACCGAATGTTCGTTACCGATCAATCGAATGTGCGGTACCGATCAATCGAATGTTCGGTACCGATATATCGAATGTGCGGTACCGATCAATCGATTGTTCGGTACCGATGAATCGAATGTGCGGTACCGATCAATCGAATGTGCGGTATTGATCAACCGAATGTTCGTTACCGATCAATCGAATGTGCGGTACCGATCAATCGAATGTTCGGTACCGATATATCGAATGTGCGGTACCGATCAATCGAATGTTCGATACCGATCAATCGAATGTGCGGTACCGAACAATCGAATGTGCGGTACCGAACAATCGAATGTGCGGTACCGATCAATCGAATGTGCGGTACCGATGAATCGAATGTGCGGTACCGATCATTCGAATGTGCGGTACCGATCAATCGAATGTGCGGTACCGATCAATCGAATGTTCGGTACCGAACAATCGAATGTTCGGTACCGTACCGATGAATCGAATGTGCGGTACCGATCAATCGAATGATCGGTACCGATCAATCGAATGTGCGGTACCGATCAATCGAATGATCGGTACCGATCAATCGAATGTGCGTTACCGATCAATCGAATGTTCGGTACCGATCAATCGAATGTTCGGTACCGATCAATCGAATGTGCGTTACCGATCAATCGAATGTTCGGTACCGATCAATCGAATGTGCGGTACCGATCAATCGAATGTGCGTTACCGATCAATCGAATGTTCGGTACCGATCAATCGAATGTGCGGTACCGATTAATCGAATGATCGGTACCGATCAATCGAATGTGCGGTACCGATCAATCATATGTGCGGTACCGATCAATCGAATGTGCGATACCGATTAATCGAATGTGCGGTACCGATCAATCGAATGTTCGATACCGATCAATCGAATGTGCGGTACCGAACAATCGAATGTGCGGTACCGAACAATCGAATGTGCGGTACCGATCAATCGAATGTGCGGTACCGATCAATCGAATGTGCGGTATTGATCAATCGAATGTTCGGTACCGATCAATCGAATGTGCGGTACCGATTAATCGAATGTGCGGTACCGAACAATCGAATGTGCGGTACCGATAAATCCAATGTGCGGTACCGATCAATCGATTGTTCGGTACCGATCAATCGAATGTGCGGTACGGATCAATCGAATGTGCGGTATTGATCAATCGAATGTTCGATACCGATCAATCGAATGTGCGGTAGCGATCAATCGAATGTTCGTTACCAATCAATCGAATGTGCGGTACCGATCAATCGAATGTGCGGTACCGATCAATCGAATGTGCGGTACCGAACAATCATATATGCGGTACCGATCAATCGAATGTTCGGTACCGATGAATCGAATGTGCGGTACCGATCAATCGAATGTGCGGTACCGATCAATCGAATGTGCGATACCGAACAATCGAATGTTCGGTACCACACCGATGAATCGAATATGCGATACCGATCAATCGAATGTTCGGTACCGATCAATCGAATGTGCGGTACCGATCAATCGAATGATCGGTACCGATCAATCGAATGTGCGTTACCGATCAATCGAATGTTCGGTACCGATCAATCGAATGTTCGGTACCGATCAATCGAATGTGCGTTACCGATCAATCGAATGTTCGGTACCGATCAATCGAATGTGCGTTACCGATCAATCGAATGTTCGGTACCGATCAATCGAATGTGCGGTACCGATCAATCGAATGTGCGTTACCGATCAATCGAATGTTCGGTACCGATCAATCGAATGTGCGGTACCGATCAATCGAATGTGCGGTATTGATCAATCGAATGTGCGATACCGAACAATCGAATGTTCGGTACCGTACCGATGCATCGAATGTGCGGTACCGATCAATCGAATGTGCGGTACCGATCAATCGAATGTGCGGTACCGATCAATCGAATGTGCGGTACCGATCAATCGAATGATCGGTACCGATCAATCGAATGTGCGGTACCGATCAATCGAATGTTCGGTACCGATCATTCGAATGTTCGGTACCGATCAATCGAATGTGCGTTACCGATCAATCGAATGTTCGGTACCGATCAATCGAATGTGCGTTACCGATCATCGAATGTTCGGTACCGATCAATCGAATGTGCGGTACCGATCAATCGAATGTGCGTTACCGATCAATCGAATGTTCGGTACCGATCAATCGAATGTGTTGTACCGATCAATCGAATGTGCGGTACCGATCAATCATATGTGCGGTACCGATCAATCGAATGTGCAATACCGATCAATCGAATGTGCGGTACCGATCAATCGAATGTTCGATACCGATCAATCGAATGTGCGGTACCGAACAATCGAATGTGCGGTACCGAACAATCGAATGTGCGGTACCGATCAATCGAATGTTCGGTACCGATCAATCGAATGTGCGTTACCGATCAATCGAATGTTCGGTACCGATCAATCGAATGTGCGGTACCGATCAATCGATTGTTCGGTACCGATGAATCGAATGTGCGGTACCGATCAATCGAATGTGCGGTATTGATCAATCGAATGTTCGATACCGATCAATCGAATGTGCGGTACCGATCAATCGAATGTTCGTTACCGATCAATCGAATGTGCGGTACCGATCAATCGAATGTGCGGTACCGATCAATCGAATGTGCGGTACCGATCAATCGAATGTGCGGTACCGAACAATCATATGTGCGGTACCGATCAATCGAATGTGCGGTACCGATCAATCGATTGTTCGGTACCGATGAATCGAATGTGCGGTACCGATCAATCGAATGTGCGGTACCGATCAATCGAATGTGCGATACCGAACAATCGAATGTTCGGTACCGTACCGATGAATCGAATGTGCGGTACCGATCAATCAAATGTGCGGTACCGATCAATCGAATGTGCGGTACCGATCAATCGAATGATCGGTACCGATCAATCGAATGTGCGTTACCGATCAATCGAATGTTCGGTACCGATCAATCGAATGTTCGGTACCGATCAATCGAATGTTCGTTACCGATCCATCGAATGTTCGGTACCGATCAATCGAATGTGCGTTACCGATCAATCGAATGTTCGGTACCGATCAATCGAATGTGCGTTACCGATCAATCGAATGTTCGGTACCGTACCGATCAATCGAATGTGCGGTACCGATCAATCGAATGTGCGGTACCGATCAATCGAATGTTCGGTACCGATCAATCGAATGTGCGGTACCGATCAATCGAATGTGCGGTACCGATCAATCGAATGTGCGGTACCGATCAATCGAATGTGCGTTACCGATCAATCGAATGTTCGGTACCGATCAATCATATGTGCGGTACCGATCAATCGAATGTGCGGTACCGATCAATCGAATGTTCGATACCGATCAATCGAATGTTCGGTACCGATCAATCATATGTGCGGTACCGATTAATCGAATGTGCGATACCGATCAATCTAATGTGCGGTACCGATCAATCGAATGTTCGGTACCGATATATCGAATGTGCGGTACCGATCAATCGAATGTGCGGTACCGATCAAACGAATGGTCGATACCGATCAATCGAATGTGCGGTACCGAACAATCGAATGTTCGGTACCGAACAATCGAATGTGCGGTACCGATCAATCGAATGTGCGGTACCGATCAATCGAATGTGCGGTATTGATCAATCGAATGTTCGGTACCGATCAATCGAATGTGCGGTACCGATTAATCGAATGTGCGGTACCGAACAATCGAATGTGCGGTACCGATCAATCGAATGTGCGGTACCGATCAATCGATTGTTCGGTACCGATGAATCGAATGTGCGGTACCGATCAATCGAATGTGCGGTATTGATCAATCGAATGTTCGATACCGATCAATCGAATGTGCGGTACCGATCAATCGAATGTTCGTTACCGATCAATCGAATGTGCGGTACCGATCAATCGAATGTTCGGTACCGATATATCGAATGTGCGGTACCGATCAATCGAATGTGCGGTACCGATCAATCGAATGTTCGATACCGATCAATCGAATGTGCGGTACCGATCAATCATATGTGCGGTACCGATTAATCGAATGTGCGATACCGATCAATCTAATGTGCGGTACCGATCAATCGAATGTTCGGTACCGATATATCGAATGTGCGGTACCGATCAATCGAATGTTCGGTACCGATGAATCGAATGTGCGATACCGATCAATCGAATGTTCGGTACCGATCAATCATATGTGCGGTACCGATTAATCGAATGTGCGATACCGATCAATCTAATGTGCGGTACCGATCAATCGAATGTTCGGTACCGATATATCGAATGTGCGGTACCGATCAATCGAATGTGCGGTACCGATCAAACGAATGGTCGATACCGATCAATCGAATGTGCGGTACCGAACAATCGAATGTTCGGTACCGAACAATCGAATGTGCGGTACCGATCAATCGAATGTGCGGTACCGATCAATCGAATGTGCGGTATTGATCAATCGAATGTTCGGTACCGATCAATCGAATGTGCGGTACCGATTAATCGAATGTGCGGTACCGAACAATCGAATGTGCGGTACCGATCAATCGAATGTGCGGTACCGATCAATCGATTGTTCGGTACCGATGAATCGAATGTGCGGTACCGATCAATCGAATGTGCGGTATTGATCAATCGAATGTTCGATACCGATCAATCGAATGTGCGGTACCGATCAATCGAATGTTCGTTACCGATCAATCGAATGTGCGGTACCGATCAATCGAATGTTCGGTACCGATATATCGAATGTGCGGTACCGATCAATCGAATGTGCGGTACCGATCAATCGAATGTTCGATACCGATCAATCGAATGTGCGGTACCGATCAATCATATGTGCGGTACCGATTAATCGAATGTGTTGTACCGATCAATCTAATGTGCGGTACCGATCAATCGAATGTTCGGTAAGGATATATCGAATGTGCGGTACCGATCAATCGAATGTGCGGTACCGATCAAACGAATGGTCGATACCGATCAATCGAATGTGCGGTACCGAACAATCGAATGTGCGGTACCGAACAATCGAATGTGCGGTACCGATCAATCGAATGTGCGGTACCGATCAATCGAATGTGCGGTACCGAACAATCGAATGTTCGGTACCGATCAATCGAATGTGCGGTACCGATTAATCGAATGTGCGGTACCGAACAATCGAATGTGCGGTACCGATCAATCGAATGTCGGTACCGATCAATCGATTGTTCGGTACCGATGAATCGAATGTGCGGTACCGATCAATCGAATGTGCGGTATTGATCAATCGAATGTTCGATACCGATCAATCGAATGTGCGGTACCGATCAATCGAATGTTCGTTACCGATCAATCGAATGTGCGGTACCGATCAATCGACTGTTCGGTACCGATATATCGAATGTGCGGTACCGATCAATCGAATGTGCGGTACCGATCAATCGAATGTTCGATACCGATCAATCGAATGTGCGGTACCGAACAATCGAATGTGCGGTACCGAACAATCGAATGTGCGGTACCGATCAATCGAATGTGCGGTACCGATGAATCGAATGTGCGGTACCGATCATTCGAATGTGCGGTACCGATCAATCGAATGTGCGGTACCGATCAATCGAATGTGCGGTACCGAACAATCGAATGTTCGGTACCGTACCGATGAATCGAATGTGCGGTACCGATCAATCGAATGATCGGTACCGATCAATCGAATGTGCGGTACCGATCAATCGAATGATCGGTACCGATCAATCGAATGTGCGTTACCGATCAATCAAATGTTCGGTACCGATCAATCGAATGTTCGGTACCGATCAATCGAATGTGCGTTACCGATCAATCGAATGTTCGGTACCGATCAATCGAATGTGCGGTACCGATCAATCGAATGTGCGTTACCGATCAATCGAATGTTCGGTACCGATCAATCGAATGTGCGGTACCGATTAATCGAATGTGTTGTACCGATCAATCGAATGTGCGGTACCGATCAATCATATGTGCGGTACCGATCAATCGAATGTGCGATACCGATCAATCGAATGTGCGGTACCGATCAATCGAATGTTCGATACCGATCAATCGAATGTGCGGTACCGAAAAATCGAATGTGCGGTACCGAACAATCGAATGTGCGGTACCGATCAATCGAATGTGCGGTACCGATCAATCGAATGTGCGGTATTGATCAATCGAATGTTCGGTACCGATCAATCGAATGTACGGTACCGATTAATCGAATGTGCGGTACCGAACAATCGAATGTGCGGTACCGATAAATCCAATGTGCGGTACCGATCAATCGATTGTTCGGTACCGATGAATCGAATGTGCGGTACGGATCAATCGAATGTGCGGTATTGATCAATCGAATGTTCGATACCGATCAATCGAATGTGCGGTACCGATCAATCGAATGTTCGTTACCGATCAATCGAATGTGCGGTACCGATCAATCGAATGTGCGGTACCGATCAATCGAATGTGCGGTACCGAACAATCATATGTGCGGTACCGATCAATCGAATGTTCGGTACCGATCAATCGAATGTGCGATACCGAACAATCGAATGTTCGGTACCACACCGATGAATCGAATATGCGATACCGATCAATCGAATGTGCGGTACCGATCAATCGAATGTGCGGTACCGATCAATCGAATGATCGGTACCGATCAATCGAATGTGCGTTACCGATCAATCGAATGTTCGGTACCGATCAATCGAATGTTCGGTACCGATCAATCGAATGTGCGTTACCGATCAATCGAATGTTCGGTACCGATCAATCGAATGTGCGTTACCGATCAATCGAATGTTCGGTACCGATCAGTCGAATGTGCGGTACCGATCAATCGAATGTGCGTTACCGATCAATCGAATGTTCGGTACCGATCAATCGAATGTGCGGTACCGATCAATCGAATGTGTTGTACCGATCAATCGAATGTGCGGTACCGATCAATCATATGTGCGGTACCGATCAATCGAATGTGCGATACCGATCAATCGAATGTGCGGTACCGATCAATCGAATGTTCGATACCGATCAATCGAATGTGCGGTAACGATCAATCGAATGTGCGATACCGAACAATCGAATGTTCGGTACCGTACCGATGAATCGAATGTGCGGTACCGATCAATCGAATGTGCGGTACCGATCAATCGAATGTGCGGTACCGATGAATCGAATGATCGGTACCGATCAATCGAATGTGCGGTACCGATCAATCGAATGTTCGGTACCGATCAATCGAATGTTCGGTACCGATCAATCGAATGTGCGTTACCGATCAATCGAATGTTCGGTACCGATCAATCGAATGTGCGTTACCGATCAATCGAATGTTCGGTACCGATCAATCGAATGTGCGGTACCGATCAATCGAATGTGCGTTACCGATCAATCGAATGTTCGGTACCGATCAATCGAATGTGCGGTACCGATCAATCGATTGTTCGGTACCGATGAATCGAATGTGCGGTACCGATCAATCGAATGTGCGGTATTGATCAATCGAATGTTCGATACCGATCAATCGAATGTGCGGTACCGATCAATCGAATGTTCGTTACCGATCAATCGAATGTGCGGTACCGATCAATCGAATGTAGATAGATAGATAGATAGATAGATATTTATTCAGCCAATCATATAAAAATACAATGGAAATTGGTTGATAACAAGAGCTCAAAACATTAAAAATTGTAAACAACAAATGAGACGTATAATATTGCACAAAGATATGAAAACGTTCCTATAAAATATTAAGATGAACAAAATATAAATGTACCACAAAATATAAAAGAGTACAAATTTAATATATAAATGCCCTCAAATCCAATATAAAGTCTACAAAGCTTAAAAATGTTTAACGGTTTTGGTGCGTATTGAATATCTTCACAGCAGAAGGATAAAAACTGTCAGTAAATCTTTTAGAACCTTTAAAAGTACGCATTCTTTTGCCTGAAGGCAGGAATTTGAAATAATCAGTTGCTGGGTGGTAATCATCAATCAATATATTTCCAACACGTTTTAACGTTCGCTCCTGGTAGAGTGAGTGAAGGGACGGTAGGCCTGTGCCAATGAGGCGCTCCGCGTTTTTTATGACAGATTCTAGTTTCCTAAGATCATGCTTACTTACGCGACTAAACCAGACTAAAATGTTTAAAGTTAAAATACTTTCAATAATAGCACGATAAAAGTTAATTAAAATATTCTGACTGACACCATACGATTTTAGAGCTCGCAAAAAGAATAATCTCTGTCGTCCCTTTTTCAGTATCTCATCAGTATTTGTGTTCCATGATAAGTTGTCCATAATAAACGTGCCTAGCAACTTAAATGTATTTACTTGTTCCACAACAGATCCATTAATAATGATAGGGTCCTTTGTATTTTTGTTTCGTCTAAAGTCCACAATTAATTCCTTAGTTTTGTTCACATTCAGAATCAGGTTGTTATCGGTGCACCATTTCGCCAAGAGATCCACTTCGTCACGGTAGCCACTCTCATCTTCGTTGATAATCAAACCAGTCACTGTAGTGTCGTCTGCAAATTTGATGATTCGTGAGTTCTGATCGGCGGCTCTGCAATCGTACGTTAACAGAGAGTACAATAGCGGTGATAAAACACAACCCTGAGGAGTACCAGTGTTTAAAACAATAGATGCTGAATGAATGTTGCCTACTCTTACAGTTTGTCTGCGACATAAAAGGAAATCTAAAATCCAATCACAAATAGACGCAGGGAAGTTGAGGTGTTCTAATAATTTAAAATGTAACCGCGAAGGAATAATAGTATTAAAGGCAGAACTGTAATCGATAAAAAGTACTCGGGCGTAGGAACATTTCTTTTCCAAATGGGCAAAGATTTCATGTAACCATACGGAAATAGCATCTTCAACTGATCTGTTTGCGCGATATGCAAATTGGGATGGATCGAAATCAGCAGGTAAAAGAGTTTTAAGATAAGCTAAAATAAAGCCTTCGAACGTTTTCATTGGTACAGATGTTAGTGCAACTGGGCGATAGTCATTTAAACATGATATGTTTCCCTTCTTTGGAACTGGAACTATTATTGCGTCTTTGAATGACCTAGGAACCTCACATGAGCATAGTGACCAATTAAAAATGTCCGTATAAACTTCAGCGAGTTGCTCGGCACACATCTTTAGGAGCTTGGGGGTGATACCGTCAGGTCCAGCAGCTTTACGTTCATTTAGCCGCTTAAATTTATATTTTACCGAATTTACGTCGATATTGAATGGCGCAGTAGCATGTCCGTTGTTCACTGGGATCGGCTGGTTACTATTCCCTCTGTCGAACCGTGCGTAAAACTCGTTGAGCTTATCCGGCAATGCTGCATCATCAGTGTTTACTGACCTCTTTACCCCTTTATATTGAGTAATTGCCTCGATGTTGGCCCATACCTCTCTCGGGTTAGCGGTCTGAAACTTTTGCTCAATGCGATCCTTCTGGGCTCTCTTAGCGTTCTTAATGGCTTTCCGGAGGTCAGACTTAGCTCGGTGGTAAAGATCCGGATCGGTGGTTTTGGTCCGATACGCTTCATCCTTGGCCTTAATTTTGGCTTTGATCACCTTGTCACACCACGGCTTGTTGTTTGGATATTGCGTAACAGTCTTAGTTGGTATGCAGACGTCATGGCAGAAGTTAATGTAAGCAGTCACAGTATCAGTGAATGAATGCAGGTCGTTATCCTCTTTAAACAGATTCCAATCCGTGTCAGCAAAACAGTCTTGCAGCTCTTCAGTTGTCTCTTGAGACCATACTTTAATAGTCCTTTTCACAGGCTTTTGTTGTTTAAACCTTTGTTTGTAAACAGGGATAAGAAGTATCGTGGAATGATCAGAGTTTCCAATACTAGCTCGCGAGATGGATTTGTACACATTTTTCACTTTACAATAGCAGTGATCTAGGGTCTTATTTTCACGAGTAGGACAAGTCACATATTGCTTGAATTCGGGCATTGAGCTCCTAAGATTAGCTCGATTAAAATCCCCTGCAACAATAGACAAGGTATTAGGATCGGAATTCTCACAATTAGAAATAATCTCACGCAGGCTTTCCACTGCTAAATTTGTGTCTGCACGGGGATGTATGTAAACTGCTGTCAAAGTCACTGATGAAAAATCCCGTGGAAGATAGAACGGCCTACACTTAATCATAATATGTTCCATGTCCTGGGTGGTTCCTTGGGAAATTACCCTTACATCGGTACACCACTTCTTGTTGATAAGGAAACAAACTCCACCGCCCTGAGACTTCCCCGTAATCTGACGATCACGATCATGCCGATAGATCGTAAACCCCGGTGGTTGTAGTATACAATCAGGATGATCTGAAGTCAGCCATGTTTCAGTTAGGCAAAACACATTACAATCGCTATAGTCACGAAAATTTGCAATTCTAGAAAATAACTCACCGGTTTTGTTGTAAAGACTCTGAACATTAGCCAGAATAAGACTGGGCACTGGGGCATTATATTGTCTACGACGTAGTTTAACCAGTTTACCTCCTCTCCTACCCCGCTTACGCTTAGGCTTAGGCTCATTCCATTTGGCTTCGTTGAACCAATCCACAGAAAATCGACTCTCATTGAGTTGTAAACTACCGAAATCTGAATTGATCTCTTGTCGTATTCGTAGCAACTCCTCTCTAGTATATTGCACAAATGTAGACGACACAGACGATGAAAAGACATAAAACAACAAGAAAAACACAAGAGCTCGAGTAATCGTGTCGCTATCAGTCAGCGCCATCTTTGTCCGGTGCGGTACCGATCAATCGAATGTGCGGTACCGAACAATCATATGTGCGGTACCGATCAATCGAATGTGCGGTACCGATCAATCGATTGTTCGGTACCGATGAATCGAATGTGCGGTACCGATCAATCGAATGTGCGATACCGAACAATCGAATGTTCGGTACCGTACCGATGAATCGAATGTGCGGTACCGATCAATCGAATGTGCGGTACCGATCAATCGAATGTGCGGTACCGATCAATCGAATGTTCGATACCGATCAATCGAATGTCCGGTACCGAACAATCGAATGTGCGGTACCGAACAATCGAATGTGCGGTACCGATCAACCGAATGTGCGGTACCGATAAATCGAATGTGCGTTACCGATCAATCGAATGTGCGGTACCGAACAATCGAATGTGCGGTACCGATCAACTAATGTGCGATACCGAACAATCGAATGTTTGGTACCGTACCGATCAATCGAATGTGCGGTACCGATCAATCGAATATTCGGTACCGATCAATCGAATGTGCGGTACCGATCAATCGAATGTGCGGTATTGATCAATCGAATGTTCGGTACCGATCAATCGAATGTGCGGTACCGATCAATCGAATGTTCGTTACCGATCAATCGAATGTGCGGTACCGATCAATCGAATGTTCGTTACCGATCAATCGAATGTGCGGTATTGATCAATCGAATGTTCGGTACCGATCAATCGAATGTTCGGTACCGATCAATCGAATGTTCGGTAACGAACAATCGATTGTGCGGTACCGATCAATCGAATGTTCGGTACCGATCAATCGAATGTGCGGTACCGATCAATCGAATGTGCGGTACCGATCAATCGAATGTGCGGTACCGATCAATCGAATGTTCGGTACCGATATATCGAATGTGCGGTACCGATCAATCGAATGTGCGGTACCGATCAATCGAATGTTCGATACCGATGAATCGAATGTGCGGGACGGAACAATCGAATGTGCGGTACCGATCAATCGAATGTGCGATACCGAACAATCGAATGTTCGGTACCGTACCGATGAATCGAATGTGCGGTACCGATCAATCGAATGTGCGGTACCGATCAATCGAATGTGCGGTACCGATCAATCGAATGATCGGTAAGATCAATCGAATGTGCGTTACCGATCAATCGAATGTTCGGTACCGATCAATCGAATGTTCGGTACCGATCAATCGAATGTTCGTTACCGATCCATCGAATGTTCGGTACCGATCAATCGAATGTGCGTTACCGATCAATCGAATGTTCGGTACCGATCAATCGAATGTGCGGTACCGATCAATCGAATGTGTTGTACCGATCAATCGAATGTGCGGTACCGATCAATCATATGTGCGGTACTGATCAATCGAATGTGCGATACCGATCAATCGAATGTGCGGTACCGATCAATCGAATGTTCGGTACCGATCAATCGAATGTGCGGTACCGATCAATCGCATGTGCGGTACCGATCAATCGAATGTTCGATACCGATCAATCGAATGTGCGGTACCGAACAATCGAATGTGCGGTACCGAACAATCGAATGTGCGGTACCGATCAATCGAATGTGCGGTACCGATCAATCCAATGTGCGGTACCGAACAATCGAATGTTCGGTACCGTACCGATCAATCGAATGTGCGGTACCGATCAATCGAATGTGCGGTACCGATCAATCGAATGTTCGGTACCGTACCGATCAATCGAATGTGCGGTACCGATAAATCATATATGCGGTACACATCAATCTAATGTGCGGTACCGATCAATCGAATGTTCGGTACCGATCAATCGAATGTGCGGTACCGATCAATCGAATGTGCGGTACCGATCAATCATATGTGCGGTACCGATTAATCGAATGTGCGATACCGATCAATCGAATGTGCGGTACCGATCAATCGTTCGGTACCGATATATCGAATGTGCGGTACCGATCAATCGAATGTGCGGTACCGATCAATCGAATGTTCGATACCGATCAATCGAATGTGCGGTACCGATCAACCGAATGTGCGGTACCGATAAATCGAATGTGCGGTACCGATCAATCGAATGTGCGGTACCGAACAATCGAATGTGCGGTACCGATCAACTAATGTGCGATACCGAACAATCGAATGTTTGGTACCGTACCGATCAATCGAATGTGCGGTACCGATCAATCAAATGTTCGGTACCGATCAATCGAATGTGCGGTACCGATCAATCGAATGTGCGGTATTGATCAATCGAATGTTCGGTACCGATCAATCGAATGTGCGGTACCGATCAATCGAATGTTCGTTACCGATCAATCGAATGTGCGGTACCGATCAATCGAATGTTCGTTACCGATCAATCGAATGTGCGGTATTGATCAATCGAATGTTCGGTACCGATCAATGGAATGTTCGGTACCGATCAATCGAATGTTCGGTACCGATCAATCGATTGTGCGGTACCGATCAATCGAATGTTCGGTACCGATCAATCGAATGTGCGGTACCGATCAATCGAATGTGCGGTACCGATCAATCGAATGTGCGGTACCGATCAATCGAATGTTCGATACCGATCAATCGAATGTGCGGATCCGAACAATCGAATGTGCGGTACCGAACAATCGAATGTGCGGTACCGATCAATCGAATGTTCGATACCGATCAATCGAATGTGCGGTACCGAACAATCGAATGTGCGGTACCGAACAATCGAATGTGCGGTACCGATCAATCGAATGTGCGGTACCGATCAATCGAATGTGCGGTACCGATCAATCGAATGTTCGATACCGATCAATCGAATGTGCGGATCCGAACAATCGAATGTGCGGTACCGAACAATCGAATGTGCGGTACCGATCAATCGAATGTTCGGTACCGATCAATCGAATGTGCGGTACCGATCAATCGAATGTGCGTTACCGATCAATCGAATGTTCGGTACCGATCAATCGAATGTGCGGTACCGATTAATCGAATGATCGGTACCGATCAATCGAATGTGCGGTACCGATCAATCATATGTGCGGTACCGATCAATCGAATGTGCGATACCGATTAATCGAATGTGCGGTACCGATCAATCGAATGTTCGATACCGATCAATCGAATGTGCGGTACCGAACAATCGAATGTGCGGTACCGAACAATCGAATGTGCGGTACCGATCAATCGAATGTGCGGTACCGATCAATCGAATGTGCGGTATTGATCAATCGAATGTTCGGTACCGATCAATCGAATGTGCGGTACCGATTAATCGAATGTGCGGTACCGAACAATCGAATGTGCGGTACCGATAAATCCAATGTGCGGTACCGATCAATCGATTGTTCGGTACCGATCAATCGAATGTGCGGTACGGATCAATCGAATGTGCGGTATTGATCAATCGAATGTTCGATACCGATCAATCGAATGTGCGGTAGCGATCAATCGAATGTTCGTTACCAATCAATCGAATGTGCGGTACCGATCAATCGAATGTGCGGTACCGATCAATCGAATGTGCGGTACCGAACAATCATATATGCGGTACCGATCAATCGAATGTTCGGTACCGATGAATCGAATGTGCGGTACCGATCAATCGAATGTGCGGTACCGATCAATCGAATGTGCGATACCGAACAATCGAATGTTCGGTACCACACCGATGAATCGAATATGCGATACCGATCAATCGAATGTTCGGTACCGATCAATCGAATGTGCGGTACCGATCAATCGAATGATCGGTACCGATCAATCGAATGTGCGTTACCGATCAATCGAATGTTCGGTACCGATCAATCGAATGTTCGGTACCGATCAATCGAATGTGCGTTACCGATCAATCGAATGTTCGGTACCGATCAATCGAATGTGCGTTACCGATCAATCGAATGTTCGGTACCGATCAATCGAATGTGCGGTACCGATCAATCGAATGTGCGTTACCGATCAATCGAATGTTCGGTACCGATCAATCGAATGTGCGGTACCGATCAATCGAATGTGCGGTATTGATCAATCGAATGTGCGATACCGAACAATCGAATGTTCGGTACCGTACCGATGCATCGAATGTGCGGTACCGATCAATCGAATGTGCGGTACCGATCAATCGAATGTGCGGTACCGATCAATCGAATGTGCGGTACCGATCAATCGAATGATCGGTACCGATCAATCGAATGTGCGGTACCGATCAATCGAATGTTCGGTACCGATCATTCGAATGTTCGGTACCGATCAATCGAATGTGCGTTACCGATCAATCGAATGTTCGGTACCGATCAATCGAATGTGCGTTACCGATCATCGAATGTTCGGTACCGATCAATCGAATGTGCGGTACCGATCAATCGAATGTGCGTTACCGATCAATCGAATGTTCGGTACCGATCAATCGAATGTGTTGTACCGATCAATCGAATGTGCGGTACCGATCAATCATATGTGCGGTACCGATCAATCGAATGTGCAATACCGATCAATCGAATGTGCGGTACCGATCAATCGAATGTTCGATACCGATCAATCGAATGTGCGGTACCGAACAATCGAATGTGCGGTACCGAACAATCGAATGTGCGGTACCGATCAATCGAATGTTCGGTACCGATCAATCGAATGTGCGTTACCGATCAATCGAATGTTCGGTACCGATCAATCGAATGTGCGGTACCGATCAATCGATTGTTCGGTACCGATGAATCGAATGTGCGGTACCGATCAATCGAATGTGCGGTATTGATCAATCGAATGTTCGATACCGATCAATCGAATGTGCGGTACCGATCAATCGAATGTTCGTTACCGATCAATCGAATGTGCGGTACCGATCAATCGAATGTGCGGTACCGATCAATCGAATGTGCGGTACCGATCAATCGAATGTGCGGTACCGAACAATCATATGTGCGGTACCGATCAATCGAATGTGCGGTACCGATCAATCGATTGTTCGGTACCGATGAATCGAATGTGCGGTACCGATCAATCGAATGTGCGGTACCGATCAATCGAATGTGCGATACCGAACAATCGAATGTTCGGTACCGTACCGATGAATCGAATGTGCGGTACCGATCAATCAAATGTGCGGTACCGATCAATCGAATGTGCGGTACCGATCAATCGAATGATCGGTACCGATCAATCGAATGTGCGTTACCGATCAATCGAATGTTCGGTACCGATCAATCGAATGTTCGGTACCGATCAATCGAATGTTCGTTACCGATCCATCGAATGTTCGGTACCGATCAATCGAATGTGCGTTACCGATCAATCGAATGTTCGGTACCGATCAATCGAATGTGCGTTACCGATCAATCGAATGTTCGGTACCGTACCGATCAATCGAATGTGCGGTACCGATCAATCGAATGTGCGGTACCGATCAATCGAATGTTCGGTACCGATCAATCGAATGTGCGGTACCGATCAATCGAATGTGCGGTACCGATCAATCGAATGTGCGGTACCGATCAATCGAATGTGCGTTACCGATCAATCGAATGTTCGGTACCGATCAATCATATGTGCGGTACCGATCAATCGAATGTGCGGTACCGATCAATCGAATGTTCGATACCGATCAATCGAATGTTCGGTACCGATCAATCATATGTGCGGTACCGATTAATCGAATGTGCGATACCGATCAATCTAATGTGCGGTACCGATCAATCGAATGTTCGGTACCGATATATCGAATGTGCGGTACCGATCAATCGAATGTGCGGTACCGATCAAACGAATGGTCGATACCGATCAATCGAATGTGCGGTACCGAACAATCGAATGTTCGGTACCGAACAATCGAATGTGCGGTACCGATCAATCGAATGTGCGGTACCGATCAATCGAATGTGCGGTATTGATCAATCGAATGTTCGGTACCGATCAATCGAATGTGCGGTACCGATTAATCGAATGTGCGGTACCGAACAATCGAATGTGCGGTACCGATCAATCGAATGTGCGGTACCGATCAATCGATTGTTCGGTACCGATGAATCGAATGTGCGGTACCGATCAATCGAATGTGCGGTATTGATCAATCGAATGTTCGATACCGATCAATCGAATGTGCGGTACCGATCAATCGAATGTTCGTTACCGATCAATCGAATGTGCGGTACCGATCAATCGAATGTTCGGTACCGATATATCGAATGTGCGGTACCGATCAATCGAATGTGCGGTACCGATCAATCGAATGTTCGATACCGATCAATCGAATGTGCGGTACCGATCAATCATATGTGCGGTACCGATTAATCGAATGTGCGATACCGATCAATCTAATGTGCGGTACCGATCAATCGAATGTTCGGTACCGATATATCGAATGTGCGGTACCGATCAATCGAATGTTCGGTACCGATGAATCGAATGTGCGATACCGATCAATCGAATGTTCGGTACCGATCAATCATATGTGCGGTACCGATTAATCGAATGTGCGATACCGATCAATCTAATGTGCGGTACCGATCAATCGAATGTTCGGTACCGATATATCGAATGTGCGGTACCGATCAATCGAATGTGCGGTACCGATCAAACGAATGGTCGATACCGATCAATCGAATGTGCGGTACCGAACAATCGAATGTTCGGTACCGAACAATCGAATGTGCGGTACCGATCAATCGAATGTGCGGTACCGATCAATCGAATGTGCGGTATTGATCAATCGAATGTTCGGTACCGATCAATCGAATGTGCGGTACCGATTAATCGAATGTGCGGTACCGAACAATCGAATGTGCGGTACCGATCAATCGAATGTGCGGTACCGATCAATCGATTGTTCGGTACCGATGAATCGAATGTGCGGTACCGATCAATCGAATGTGCGGTATTGATCAATCGAATGTTCGATACCGATCAATCGAATGTGCGGTACCGATCAATCGAATGTTCGTTACCGATCAATCGAATGTGCGGTACCGATCAATCGAATGTTCGGTACCGATATATCGAATGTGCGGTACCGATCAATCGAATGTGCGGTACCGATCAATCGAATGTTCGATACCGATCAATCGAATGTGCGGTACCGATCAATCATATGTGCGGTACCGATTAATCGAATGTGTTGTACCGATCAATCTAATGTGCGGTACCGATCAATCGAATGTTCGGTAAGGATATATCGAATGTGCGGTACCGATCAATCGAATGTGCGGTACCGATCAAACGAATGGTCGATACCGATCAATCGAATGTGCGGTACCGAACAATCGAATGTGCGGTACCGAACAATCGAATGTGCGGTACCGATCAATCGAATGTGCGGTACCGATCAATCGAATGTGCGGTACCGAACAATCGAATGTTCGGTACCGATCAATCGAATGTGCGGTACCGATTAATCGAATGTGCGGTACCGAACAATCGAATGTGCGGTACCGATCAATCGAATGTCGGTACCGATCAATCGATTGTTCGGTACCGATGAATCGAATGTGCGGTACCGATCAATCGAATGTGCGGTATTGATCAATCGAATGTTCGATACCGATCAATCGAATGTGCGGTACCGATCAATCGAATGTTCGTTACCGATCAATCGAATGTGCGGTACCGATCAATCGACTGTTCGGTACCGATATATCGAATGTGCGGTACCGATCAATCGAATGTGCGGTACCGATCAATCGAATGTTCGATACCGATCAATCGAATGTGCGGTACCGAACAATCGAATGTGCGGTACCGAACAATCGAATGTGCGGTACCGATCAATCGAATGTGCGGTACCGATGAATCGAATGTGCGGTACCGATCATTCGAATGTGCGGTACCGATCAATCGAATGTGCGGTACCGATCAATCGAATGTGCGGTACCGAACAATCGAATGTTCGGTACCGTACCGATGAATCGAATGTGCGGTACCGATCAATCGAATGATCGGTACCGATCAATCGAATGTGCGGTACCGATCAATCGAATGATCGGTACCGATCAATCGAATGTGCGTTACCGATCAATCAAATGTTCGGTACCGATCAATCGAATGTTCGGTACCGATCAATCGAATGTGCGTTACCGATCAATCGAATGTTCGGTACCGATCAATCGAATGTGCGGTACCGATCAATCGAATGTGCGTTACCGATCAATCGAATGTTCGGTACCGATCAATCGAATGTGCGGTACCGATTAATCGAATGTGTTGTACCGATCAATCGAATGTGCGGTACCGATCAATCATATGTGCGGTACCGATCAATCGAATGTGCGATACCGATCAATCGAATGTGCGGTACCGATCAATCGAATGTTCGATACCGATCAATCGAATGTGCGGTACCGAAAAATCGAATGTGCGGTACCGAACAATCGAATGTGCGGTACCGATCAATCGAATGTGCGGTACCGATCAATCGAATGTGCGGTATTGATCAATCGAATGTTCGGTACCGATCAATCGAATGTACGGTACCGATTAATCGAATGTGCGGTACCGAACAATCGAATGTGCGGTACCGATAAATCCAATGTGCGGTACCGATCAATCGATTGTTCGGTACCGATGAATCGAATGTGCGGTACGGATCAATCGAATGTGCGGTATTGATCAATCGAATGTTCGATACCGATCAATCGAATGTGCGGTACCGATCAATCGAATGTTCGTTACCGATCAATCGAATGTGCGGTACCGATCAATCGAATGTGCGGTACCGATCAATCGAATGTGCGGTACCGAACAATCATATGTGCGGTACCGATCAATCGAATGTTCGGTACCGATCAATCGAATGTGCGATACCGAACAATCGAATGTTCGGTACCACACCGATGAATCGAATATGCGATACCGATCAATCGAATGTGCGGTACCGATCAATCGAATGTGCGGTACCGATCAATCGAATGATCGGTACCGATCAATCGAATGTGCGTTACCGATCAATCGAATGTTCGGTACCGATCAATCGAATGTTCGGTACCGATCAATCGAATGTGCGTTACCGATCAATCGAATGTTCGGTACCGATCAATCGAATGTGCGTTACCGATCAATCGAATGTTCGGTACCGATCAGTCGAATGTGCGGTACCGATCAATCGAATGTGCGTTACCGATCAATCGAATGTTCGGTACCGATCAATCGAATGTGCGGTACCGATCAATCGAATGTGTTGTACCGATCAATCGAATGTGCGGTACCGATCAATCATATGTGCGGTACCGATCAATCGAATGTGCGATACCGATCAATCGAATGTGCGGTACCGATCAATCGAATGTTCGATACCGATCAATCGAATGTGCGGTAACGATCAATCGAATGTGCGATACCGAACAATCGAATGTTCGGTACCGTACCGATGAATCGAATGTGCGGTACCGATCAATCGAATGTGCGGTACCGATCAATCGAATGTGCGGTACCGATGAATCGAATGATCGGTACCGATCAATCGAATGTGCGGTACCGATCAATCGAATGTTCGGTACCGATCAATCGAATGTTCGGTACCGATCAATCGAATGTGCGTTACCGATCAATCGAATGTTCGGTACCGATCAATCGAATGTGCGTTACCGATCAATCGAATGTTCGGTACCGATCAATCGAATGTGCGGTACCGATCAATCGAATGTGCGTTACCGATCAATCGAATGTTCGGTACCGATCAATCGAATGTGCGGTACCGATCAATCGATTGTTCGGTACCGATGAATCGAATGTGCGGTACCGATCAATCGAATGTGCGGTATTGATCAATCGAATGTTCGATACCGATCAATCGAATGTGCGGTACCGATCAATCGAATGTTCGTTACCGATCAATCGAATGTGCGGTACCGATCAATCGAATGTAGATAGATAGATAGATAGATAGATATTTATTCAGCCAATCATATAAAAATACAATGGAAATTGGTTGATAACAAGAGCTCAAAACATTAAAAATTGTAAACAACAAATGAGACGTATAATATTGCACAAAGATATGAAAACGTTCCTATAAAATATTAAGATGAACAAAATATAAATGTACCACAAAATATAAAAGAGTACAAATTTAATATATAAATGCCCTCAAATCCAATATAAAGTCTACAAAGCTTAAAAATGTTTAACGGTTTTGGTGCGTATTGAATATCTTCACAGCAGAAGGATAAAAACTGTCAGTAAATCTTTTAGAACCTTTAAAAGTACGCATTCTTTTGCCTGAAGGCAGGAATTTGAAATAATCAGTTGCTGGGTGGTAATCATCAATCAATATATTTCCAACACGTTTTAACGTTCGCTCCTGGTAGAGTGAGTGAAGGGACGGTAGGCCTGTGCCAATGAGGCGCTCCGCGTTTTTTATGACAGATTCTAGTTTCCTAAGATCATGCTTACTTACGCGACTAAACCAGACTAAAATGTTTAAAGTTAAAATACTTTCAATAATAGCACGATAAAAGTTAATTAAAATATTCTGACTGACACCATACGATTTTAGAGCTCGCAAAAAGAATAATCTCTGTCGTCCCTTTTTCAGTATCTCATCAGTATTTGTGTTCCATGATAAGTTGTCCATAATAAACGTGCCTAGCAACTTAAATGTATTTACTTGTTCCACAACAGATCCATTAATAATGATAGGGTCCTTTGTATTTTTGTTTCGTCTAAAGTCCACAATTAATTCCTTAGTTTTGTTCACATTCAGAATCAGGTTGTTATCGGTGCACCATTTCGCCAAGAGATCCACTTCGTCACGGTAGCCACTCTCATCTTCGTTGATAATCAAACCAGTCACTGTAGTGTCGTCTGCAAATTTGATGATTCGTGAGTTCTGATCGGCGGCTCTGCAATCGTACGTTAACAGAGAGTACAATAGCGGTGATAAAACACAACCCTGAGGAGTACCAGTGTTTAAAACAATAGATGCTGAATGAATGTTGCCTACTCTTACAGTTTGTCTGCGACATAAAAGGAAATCTAAAATCCAATCACAAATAGACGCAGGGAAGTTGAGGTGTTCTAATAATTTAAAATGTAACCGCGAAGGAATAATAGTATTAAAGGCAGAACTGTAATCGATAAAAAGTACTCGGGCGTAGGAACATTTCTTTTCCAAATGGGCAAAGATTTCATGTAACCATACGGAAATAGCATCTTCAACTGATCTGTTTGCGCGATATGCAAATTGGGATGGATCGAAATCAGCAGGTAAAAGAGTTTTAAGATAAGCTAAAATAAAGCCTTCGAACGTTTTCATTGGTACAGATGTTAGTGCAACTGGGCGATAGTCATTTAAACATGATATGTTTCCCTTCTTTGGAACTGGAACTATTATTGCGTCTTTGAATGACCTAGGAACCTCACATGAGCATAGTGACCAATTAAAAATGTCCGTATAAACTTCAGCGAGTTGCTCGGCACACATCTTTAGGAGCTTGGGGGTGATACCGTCAGGTCCAGCAGCTTTACGTTCATTTAGCCGCTTAAATTTATATTTTACCGAATTTACGTCGATATTGAATGGCGCAGTAGCATGTCCGTTGTTCACTGGGATCGGCTGGTTACTATTCCCTCTGTCGAACCGTGCGTAAAACTCGTTGAGCTTATCCGGCAATGCTGCATCATCAGTGTTTACTGACCTCTTTACCCCTTTATATTGAGTAATTGCCTCGATGTTGGCCCATACCTCTCTCGGGTTAGCGGTCTGAAACTTTTGCTCAATGCGATCCTTCTGGGCTCTCTTAGCGTTCTTAATGGCTTTCCGGAGGTCAGACTTAGCTCGGTGGTAAAGATCCGGATCGGTGGTTTTGGTCCGATACGCTTCATCCTTGGCCTTAATTTTGGCTTTGATCACCTTGTCACACCACGGCTTGTTGTTTGGATATTGCGTAACAGTCTTAGTTGGTATGCAGACGTCATGGCAGAAGTTAATGTAAGCAGTCACAGTATCAGTGAATGAATGCAGGTCGTTATCCTCTTTAAACAGATTCCAATCCGTGTCAGCAAAACAGTCTTGCAGCTCTTCAGTTGTCTCTTGAGACCATACTTTAATAGTCCTTTTCACAGGCTTTTGTTGTTTAAACCTTTGTTTGTAAACAGGGATAAGAAGTATCGTGGAATGATCAGAGTTTCCAATACTAGCTCGCGAGATGGATTTGTACACATTTTTCACTTTACAATAGCAGTGATCTAGGGTCTTATTTTCACGAGTAGGACAAGTCACATATTGCTTGAATTCGGGCATTGAGCTCCTAAGATTAGCTCGATTAAAATCCCCTGCAACAATAGACAAGGTATTAGGATCGGAATTCTCACAATTAGAAATAATCTCACGCAGGCTTTCCACTGCTAAATTTGTGTCTGCACGGGGATGTATGTAAACTGCTGTCAAAGTCACTGATGAAAAATCCCGTGGAAGATAGAACGGCCTACACTTAATCATAATATGTTCCATGTCCTGGGTGGTTCCTTGGGAAATTACCCTTACATCGGTACACCACTTCTTGTTGATAAGGAAACAAACTCCACCGCCCTGAGACTTCCCCGTAATCTGACGATCACGATCATGCCGATAGATCGTAAACCCCGGTGGTTGTAGTATACAATCAGGATGATCTGAAGTCAGCCATGTTTCAGTTAGGCAAAACACATTACAATCGCTATAGTCACGAAAATTTGCAATTCTAGAAAATAACTCACCGGTTTTGTTGTAAAGACTCTGAACATTAGCCAGAATAAGACTGGGCACTGGGGCATTATATTGTCTACGACGTAGTTTAACCAGTTTACCTCCTCTCCTACCCCGCTTACGCTTAGGCTTAGGCTCATTCCATTTGGCTTCGTTGAACCAATCCACAGAAAATCGACTCTCATTGAGTTGTAAACTACCGAAATCTGAATTGATCTCTTGTCGTATTCGTAGCAACTCCTCTCTAGTATATTGCACAAATGTAGACGACACAGACGATGAAAAGACATAAAACAACAAGAAAAACACAAGAGCTCGAGTAATCGTGTCGCTATCAGTCAGCGCCATCTTTGTCCGGTGCGGTACCGATCAATCGAATGTGCGGTACCGAACAATCATATGTGCGGTACCGATCAATCGAATGTGCGGTACCGATCAATCGATTGTTCGGTACCGATGAATCGAATGTGCGGTACCGATCAATCGAATGTGCGATACCGAACAATCGAATGTTCGGTACCGTACCGATGAATCGAATGTGCGGTACCGATCAATCGAATGTGCGGTACCGATCAATCGAATGTGCGGTACCGATCAATCGAATGTTCGATACCGATCAATCGAATGTCCGGTACCGAACAATCGAATGTGCGGTACCGAACAATCGAATGTGCGGTACCGATCAACCGAATGTGCGGTACCGATAAATCGAATGTGCGTTACCGATCAATCGAATGTGCGGTACCGAACAATCGAATGTGCGGTACCGATCAACTAATGTGCGATACCGAACAATCGAATGTTTGGTACCGTACCGATCAATCGAATGTGCGGTACCGATCAATCGAATATTCGGTACCGATCAATCGAATGTGCGGTACCGATCAATCGAATGTGCGGTATTGATCAATCGAATGTTCGGTACCGATCAATCGAATGTGCGGTACCGATCAATCGAATGTTCGTTACCGATCAATCGAATGTGCGGTACCGATCAATCGAATGTTCGTTACCGATCAATCGAATGTGCGGTATTGATCAATCGAATGTTCGGTACCGATCAATCGAATGTTCGGTACCGATCAATCGAATGTTCGGTAACGAACAATCGATTGTGCGGTACCGATCAATCGAATGTTCGGTACCGATCAATCGAATGTGCGGTACCGATCAATCGAATGTGCGGTACCGATCAATCGAATGTGCGGTACCGATCAATCGAATGTTCGGTACCGATATATCGAATGTGCGGTACCGATCAATCGAATGTGCGGTACCGATCAATCGAATGTTCGATACCGATGAATCGAATGTGCGGGACGGAACAATCGAATGTGCGGTACCGATCAATCGAATGTGCGATACCGAACAATCGAATGTTCGGTACCGTACCGATGAATCGAATGTGCGGTACCGATCAATCGAATGTGCGGTACCGATCAATCGAATGTGCGGTACCGATCAATCGAATGATCGGTAAGATCAATCGAATGTGCGTTACCGATCAATCGAATGTTCGGTACCGATCAATCGAATGTTCGGTACCGATCAATCGAATGTTCGTTACCGATCCATCGAATGTTCGGTACCGATCAATCGAATGTGCGTTACCGATCAATCGAATGTTCGGTACCGATCAATCGAATGTGCGGTACCGATCAATCGAATGTGTTGTACCGATCAATCGAATGTGCGGTACCGATCAATCATATGTGCGGTACTGATCAATCGAATGTGCGATACCGATCAATCGAATGTGCGGTACCGATCAATCGAATGTTCGGTACCGATCAATCGAATGTGCGGTACCGATCAATCGCATGTGCGGTACCGATCAATCGAATGTTCGATACCGATCAATCGAATGTGCGGTACCGAACAATCGAATGTGCGGTACCGAACAATCGAATGTGCGGTACCGATCAATCGAATGTGCGGTACCGATCAATCCAATGTGCGGTACCGAACAATCGAATGTTCGGTACCGTACCGATCAATCGAATGTGCGGTACCGATCAATCGAATGTGCGGTACCGATCAATCGAATGTTCGGTACCGTACCGATCAATCGAATGTGCGGTACCGATAAATCATATATGCGGTACACATCAATCTAATGTGCGGTACCGATCAATCGAATGTTCGGTACCGATCAATCGAATGTGCGGTACCGATCAATCGAATGTGCGGTACCGATCAATCATATGTGCGGTACCGATTAATCGAATGTGCGATACCGATCAATCGAATGTGCGGTACCGATCAATCGTTCGGTACCGATATATCGAATGTGCGGTACCGATCAATCGAATGTGCGGTACCGATCAATCGAATGTTCGATACCGATCAATCGAATGTGCGGTACCGATCAACCGAATGTGCGGTACCGATAAATCGAATGTGCGGTACCGATCAATCGAATGTGCGGTACCGAACAATCGAATGTGCGGTACCGATCAACTAATGTGCGATACCGAACAATCGAATGTTTGGTACCGTACCGATCAATCGAATGTGCGGTACCGATCAATCAAATGTTCGGTACCGATCAATCGAATGTGCGGTACCGATCAATCGAATGTGCGGTATTGATCAATCGAATGTTCGGTACCGATCAATCGAATGTGCGGTACCGATCAATCGAATGTTCGTTACCGATCAATCGAATGTGCGGTACCGATCAATCGAATGTTCGTTACCGATCAATCGAATGTGCGGTATTGATCAATCGAATGTTCGGTACCGATCAATGGAATGTTCGGTACCGATCAATCGAATGTTCGGTACCGATCAATCGATTGTGCGGTACCGATCAATCGAATGTTCGGTACCGATCAATCGAATGTGCGGTACCGATCAATCGAATGTGCGGTACCGATCAATCGAATGTGCGGTACCGATCAATCGAATGTTCGATACCGATCAATCGAATGTGCGGATCCGAACAATCGAATGTGCGGTACCGAACAATCGAATGTGCGGTACCGATCAATCGAATGTTCGATACCGATCAATCGAATGTGCGGTACCGAACAATCGAATGTGCGGTACCGAACAATCGAATGTGCGGTACCGATCAATCGAATGTGCGGTACCGATCAATCGAATGTGCGGTACCGATCAATCGAATGTGCGGTACCGATCAATCGTTCGGTACCGATATATCGAATGTGCGGTACCGATCAATCGAATATGCGGTACCGATCAATCGAATGTTCGATACCGATCAATCGAATGTGCGGTACCGAACAATCGAATGTGTGGTACCGAACAATCGAATGTGCGGTACCGATCAACCGAATGTGCGGTACCGATCAATCGAATGTGCGGTACCGAACAATCGAATGTGCGGTACCGATCAACTAATGTGCGATACCGATCCATCGAATGTTCGGTACCGTACCGATCAATCGAATGTGCGGTACCGATCAATCGAATGTGCGGTATTGATCAATCGAATGTTCGGTACCGATCAATCGAATGTTCGGTACCGATCAAGGTTCGGTACCGATCAATCGATTGTGCGGTACCGATCAATCGAATGTTCGGTACCGATCAATCGAATGTGCGGTACCGATCAATCGAATGTGCGGTACCGATCAATCGAATGTACGGTACCGATCAATCGAATGTTCGGTACCGATCAATCGAATGTGCGGTACCGATCAATCGAATGTGCCGTATTGATCAATCGAATGTTCGGTACCGATCAATCGAATGTGCGGTACCGATCAATCGAATGTTCGATACCGATCAATCGAATGTGCGGTACCGAACAATCGAATGTGCGGTACCGAACAATCGAATGTGCGGTACCGATCAATCGAATGTGCGGTACCGATCAATCGAATGTGCGGTACCGATGAATCGAATGTGCGGTACCGATGAATCGAATGTGCGGTACCGAACAATCGAAGGTGTGGTACCGAACAATCGAATGTGCGGTACCGATCAACCGAATGTGCGGTACCGATCAATCGAATGTGCGGTACCGATCAATCGAATGTGCGGTACCGAACAATCGAATGTGCGGTACCGATGAATCGAATGTTCGTTACCGATCAATCGAATGTGCGGTATTGATCAATCGAATGTTCGGTACCGATCAATCGAATGTTCGGTACCGATCAATCGATTGTGCGGTACCGATCAATCGAATGTTCGGTACCGATCAATCGAATGTGAGTTACCGATCAATCGAATGTGCGGTACCGATCAATCGAATGTGCGGTACCGATCAATCGAATGTGCGTTACCGATCAATCGAATGTTCGGTACCGATCAATCGAATGTGCGGTACCGATCAATCGAATGTGCGTTACCGATCAATCGAATGTTCGGTACCGATCAATCGAATGTGCGTTACCGATCAATCGAATGTTCGGTACCGATCAATCGAATGTTCGTTACCGATCAATCGAATGTGCGGTACCGATCAATCGAATGTGCGGTACCGAACAATCGAATGTTCGGTACCGTACCGATCAATCGAATGTGCGGTACCGATCAATCGAATGTGCGGTACCGATCAATCGAAAGATCGGTACCGTACCGATCAATCGAATGTGCGGTACCGATAAATCATATATGCGGTACACATCAATCTAATGTGCGGTACCGATCAATCGAATGTTTGGTACCGATCAATCGAATGTGCGGTACCGATCAATCGAATGTGCGGTACCGATCAATCATATGTGCGGTACCGATTAATCGAATGTGCGATACCGATCAATCGAATTTGCGGTACCGATCAATCGTTCGGTACCAATATATCGAATGTGCGGTACCGATCAATCGAATGTGCGGTACCGATCAATCGAATGTGCGGTACCGATCAATCATATGTGCGGTACCGATTAATCGAATGTGCGATACCGATCAATCGAATGTGCGGTACCGATCAATCGTTCGGTACCGATATATCGAATGTGCGGTACCGATCAATCGAATGTGCGGTACCGATCAATCGAATGTTCGATACCGATCAATCGAATGTGCGGTACCGATCAACCGAATGTGCGGTACCGATAAATCGAATGTGCGGTACCGATCAATCGAATGTGCGGTACCGAACAATCGAATGTGCGGTACCGATCAACTAATGTGCGATACCGAACAATCGAATGTTTGGTACCGTACCGATCAATCGAATGTGCGGTACCGATCAATCAAATGTTCGGTACCGATCAATCGAATGTGCGGTACCGATCAATCGAATGTGCGGTATTGATCAATCGAATGTTCGGTACCGATCAATCGAATGTGCGGTACCGATCAATCGAATGTTCGTTACCGATCAATCGAATGTGCGGTACCGATCAATCGAATGTTCGTTACCGATCAATCGAATGTGCGGTATTGATCAATCGAATGTTCGGTACCGATCAATGGAATGTTCGGTACCGATCAATCGAATGTTCGGTACCGATCAATCGATTGTGCGGTACCGATCAATCGAATGTTCGGTACCGATCAATCGAATGTGCGGTACCGATCAATCGAATGTGCGGTACCGATCAATCGAATGTGCGGTACCGATCAATCGAATGTTCGATACCGATCAATCGAATGTGCGGATCCGAACAATCGAATGTGCGGTACCGAACAATCGAATGTGCGGTACCGATCAATCGAATGTTCGATACCGATCAATCGAATGTGCGGTACCGAACAATCGAATGTGCGGTACCGAACAATCGAATGTGCGGTACCGATCAATCGAATGTGCGGTACCGATCAATCGAATGTGCGGTACCGATCAATCGAATGTGCGGTACCGATCAATCGTTCGGTACCGATATATCGAATGTGCGGTACCGATCAATCGAATATGCGGTACCGATCAATCGAATGTTCGATACCGATCAATCGAATGTGCGGTACCGAACAATCGAATGTGTGGTACCGAACAATCGAATGTGCGGTACCGATCAACCGAATGTGCGGTACCGATCAATCGAATGTGCGGTACCGAACAATCGAATGTGCGGTACCGATCAACTAATGTGCGATACCGATCCATCGAATGTTCGGTACCGTACCGATCAATCGAATGTGCGGTACCGATCAATCGAATGTGCGGTATTGATCAATCGAATGTTCGGTACCGATCAATCGAATGTTCGGTACCGATCAAGGTTCGGTACCGATCAATCGATTGTGCGGTACCGATCAATCGAATGTTCGGTACCGATCAATCGAATGTGCGGTACCGATCAATCGAATGTGCGGTACCGATCAATCGAATGTACGGTACCGATCAATCGAATGTTCGGTACCGATCAATCGAATGTGCGGTACCGATCAATCGAATGTGCCGTATTGATCAATCGAATGTTCGGTACCGATCAATCGAATGTGCGGTACCGATCAATCGAATGTTCGATACCGATCAATCGAATGTGCGGTACCGAACAATCGAATGTGCGGTACCGAACAATCGAATGTGCGGTACCGATCAATCGAATGTGCGGTACCGATCAATCGAATGTGCGGTACCGATGAATCGAATGTGCGGTACCGATCAATCGAATGTGCGGTACCGAACAATCGAATGTGTGGTACCGAACAATCGAATGTGCGGTACCGATCAACCGAATGTGCGGTACCGATCAATCGAATGTGCGGTACCGATCAATCGAATGTGCGGTACCGAACAATCGAATGTGCGGTACCGATCAACTAATGTGCGATACCGAACAATCGAATGTGCGGTACCGATGAATCGAATGTTCGTTACCGATCAATCGAATGTGCGGTATTGATCAATCGAATGTTCGGTACCGATCAATCGAATGTTCGGTACCGATCAATCGATTGTGCGGTACCGATCAATCGAATGTTCGGTACCGATCAATCGAATGTGAGTTACCGATCAATCGAATGTGCGGTACCGATCAATCGAATGTGCGGTACCGATCAATCGAATGTGCGTTACCGATCAATCGAATGTTCGGTACCGATCAATCGAATGTGCGGTACCGATCAATCGAATGTGCGTTACCGATCAATCGAATGTTCGGTACCGATCAATCGAATGTGCGTTACCGATCAATCGAATGTTCGGTACCGATCAATCGAATGTTCGTTACCGATCAATCGAATGTGCGGTACCGATCAATAGAATGTGCGGTACCGAACAATCGAATGTTCGGTACCGTACCGATCAATCGAATGTGCGGTACCGATCAATCGAATGTGCGGTACCGATCAATCGAAAGATCGGTACCGTACCGATCAATCGAATGTGCGGTACCGATCAACCGAATGTGCGGTACCGATAAATCGAATGTGCGTTACCGATCAATCGAATGTGCGGTACCGAACAATCGAATGTGCGGTACCGATCAACTAATGTGCGATACCGAACAATCGAATGTTTGGTACCGTACCGATCAATCGAATGTGCGGTACCGATCAATCGAATGTTCGGTACCGATCAATCGAATGTGCGGTACCGATCAATCGAATGTGCGGTATTGATCAATCGAATGTTCGGTACCGATCAATCGAATGTGCGGTACCGATCAATCGAATGTTCGTTACCGATCAATCGAATGTGCGGTACCGATCAATCGAATGTTCGTTACCGATCAATCGAATGTGCGGTATTGATCAATCGAATGTTCGGTACCGATCAATCGAATGTTCGGTACCGATCAATCGAATGTTCGGTAACGAACAATCGATTGTGCGGTACCGATCAATCGAATGTTCGGTACCGATCAATCGAATGTGCGGTACCGATCAATCGAATGTGCGGTACCGATCAATCGAATGTGCGGTACCGATCAATCGAATGTTCGGTACCGATATATCGAATGTGCGGTACCGATCAATCGAATGTGCGGTACCGATCAATCGAATGTTCGATACCGATGAATCGAATGTGCGGGACGGAACAATCGAATGTGCGGTACCGATCAATCGAATGTGCGATACCGAACAATCGAATGTTCGGTACCGTACCGATGAATCGAATGTGCGGTACCGATCAATCGAATGTGCGGTACCGATCAATCGAATGTGCGGTACCGATCAATCGAATGATCGGTAAGATCAATCGAATGTGCGTTACCGATCAATCGAATGTTCGGTACCGATCAATCGAATGTTCGGTACCGATCAATCGAATGTTCGTTACCGATCCATCGAATGTTCGGTACCGATCAATCGAATGTGCGTTACCGATCAATCGAATGTTCGGTACCGATCAATCGAATGTGCGGTACCGATCAATCGAATGTGTTGTACCGATCAATCGAATGTGCGGTACCGATCAATCATATGTGCGGTACTGATCAATCGAATGTGCGATACCGATCAATCGAATGTGCGGTACCGATCAATCGAATGTTCGGTACCGATCAATCGAATGTGCGGTACCGATCAATCGCATGTGCGGTACCGATCAATCGAATGTTCGATACCGATCAATCGAATGTGCGGTACCGAACAATCGAATGTGCGGTACCGAACAATCGAATGTGCGGTACCGATCAATCGAATGTGCGGTACCGATCAATCCAATGTGCGGTACCGAACAATCGAATGTTCGGTACCGATTAATCGAATGTGCGATACCGATCAATCGAATGTGCGGTACCGATCAATCGTTCGGTACCGATATATCGAATGTGCGGTACCGATCAATCGAATGTGCGGTACCGATCAATCGAATGTTCGATACCGATCAATCGAATGTGCGGTACCGATCAACCGAATGTTTGGTACCGTACCGATCAATCGAATGTGCGGTACCGATCAATCAAATGTTCGGTACCGATCAATCGAATGTGCGGTACCGATCAATCGAATGTGCGGTATTGATCAATCGAATGTTCGGTACCGATCAATCGAATGTGCGGTACCGATCAATCGAATGTTCGTTACCGATCAATCGAATGTGCGGTACCGATCAATCGAATGTTCGTTACCGATCAATCGAATGTGCGGTATTGATCAATCGAATGTTCGGTACCGATCAATGGAATGTGCGGTACCGATCAATCGAATGTTCGGTACCGATCAATCGATTGTGCGGTACCGATCAATCGAATGTTCGGTACCGATCAATCGAATGTGCGGTACCGATCAATCGAATGTGCGGTACCGATCAATCGAATGTGCGGTACCGATCAATCGAATGTTCGATACCGATCAATCGAATGTGCGGATCCGAACAATCGAATGTGCGGTACCGAACAATCGAATGTGCGGTACCGATCAATCGAATGTTCGATACCGATCAATCGAATGTGCGGTACCGAACAATCGAATGTGCGGTACCGAACAATCGAATGTGCGGTACCGATCAATCGAATGTGCGGTACCGATCAATCGAATGTGCGGTACCGATCAATCGAATGTGCGGTACCGATCAATCGTTCGGTACCGATATATCGAATGTGCGGTACCGATCAATCGAATATGCGGTACCGATCAATCGAATGTTCGATACCGATCAATCGAATGTGCGGTACCGAACAATCGAATGTGTGGTACCGAACAATCGAATGTGCGGTACCGATCAACCGAATGTGCGGTACCGATCAATCGAATGTGCGGTACCGAACAATCGAATGTGCGGTACCGATCAACTAATGTGCGATACCGATCCATCGAATGTTCGGTACCGTACCGATCAATCGAATGTGCGGTACCGATCAATCGAATGTGCGGTATTGATCAATCGAATGTTCGGTACCGATCAATCGAATGTTCGGTACCGATCAAGGTTCGGTACCGATCAATCGATTGTGCAGTACCGATCAATCGAATGTTCGGTACCGATCAATCGAATGTGCGGTACCGATCAATCGAATGTGCGGTACCGATCAATCGAATGTACGGTACCGATCAATCGAATGTTCGGTACCGATCAATCGAATGTGCGGTACCGATCAATCGAATGTGCCGTATTGATCAATCGAATGTTCGGTACCGATCAATCGAATGTGCGGTACCGATCAATCGAATGTTCGATACCGATCAATCGAATGTGCGGTACCGAACAATCGAATGTGCGGTACCGAACAATCGAATGTGCGGTACCGATCAATCGAATGTGCGGTACCGATCAATCGAATGTGCGGTACCGATGAATCGAATGTGCGGTACCGATCAATCGAATGTGCGGTACCGAACAATCGAATGTGTGGTACCGAACAATCGAATGTGCGGTACCGATCAACCGAATGTGCGGTACCGATCAATCGAATGTGCGGTACCGATCAATCGAATGTGCGGTACCGAACAATCGAATGTGCGGTACCGATCAACTAATGTGCGATACCGAACAATCGAATGTGCGGTACCGATGAATCGAATGTTCGTTACCGATCAATCGAATGTGCGGTATTGATCAATCGAATGTTCGGTACCGATCAATCGAATGTTCGGTACCGATCAATCGATTGTGCGGTACCGATCAATCGAATGTTCGGTACCGATCAATCGAATGTGAGTTACCGATCAATCGAATGTGCGGTACCGATCAATCGAATGTGCGGTACCGATCAATCGAATGTGCGTTACCGATCAATCGAATGTTCGGTACCGATCAATCGAATGTGCGGTACCGATCAATCGAATGTGCGTTACCGATCAATGGAATGTTCGGTACCGATCAATCGAATGTGCGTTACCGATCAATCGAATGTTCGGTACCGATCAATCGAATGTTCGTTACCGATCAATCGAATGTGCGGTACCGATCAATCGAATGTGCGGTACCGATCAATCGAATGTTCGGTACCGATCAATCGAATGTGCGATACCGATCAATTGAATGTGCGGTACCGATCAATCGTTCGGTACCGATATATCGAATGTGCGGTACCGATCAATCGAATGTGCGGTACCGATCAATCGAATGTTCGATACCGATCAATCGAATGTGCGGTACCTAACAATCGAATGTGCGGTACCGAACAATCGAATGTGCGGTACCGATCAACCGAATGTGCGGTACCGATCAATCGAATGTGCGGTACCGATCAATCGAATGTGCGGTACCGAACAATCGAATGTGCGGTACCGATCAACTAATGTGCGATACCGAACAATCGAATGTTTGGTACCGTACCGATCAATCGAATGTGCGGTACCGATCAATCCAATGTTCGGTACCGATCAATCGAATGTGCGGTACCGATCAATCGAATGTGCGGTATTGATCAATCGAATGTTCGGTACCGATCAATCGAATGTGCGGTACCGATCAATCGAATGTTCGTTACCGATCAATCGAATGTGCGGTACCGATCAATCGAATGTTCGTTACCGATCAATCGAATGTGCGGTATTGATCAATCGAATGTTCGGTACCGATCAATCGAATGTTCGGTACCGATCAATCGAATGTTCGGTACCGATCAATCGATTGTGCGGTACCGATCAATCGAATGTTCGGTACCGATCAATCGAATGTGCGGTACCGATCAATTGAATGTGCGGTACCGATCAATCGAATGTGCGGTACCGATCAATCGAATGTGCGTTTTCGATCAATCGAATGTTCGGTACCGATCAATCGAATGTGCGGTACCGATCAATCGAATGTGCGTTACCGATCAATCGAATGTTCGGTACCGATCAATCGAATGTGCAGTACCGATCAATCGAATGTGCGGTACCGATCAATCGAATGTTCGGTACAGATCAATCATATGTGCGGTACCGATGAATCGAATGTGCGATATCGATCAATCGAATGTGCGGTACCGATCAATCGAATGTTCGATACCGATCAATCGAATGTGCGGTACCGAACAATCGAATGTGTGGTACCGAACAATCGAATGTGCGGTACCGATCAACCGAATGTGCGGTACCGATCAATCGAATGTGCGGTACCGATCAATCGAATGTGCGGTACCGAACAATCGAATGTGCGGTACCGATCAACTAATGTGCGATACCGAACAATCGAATGTTCGGTACCATACCGATCAATCGAATGTGCGGTACCGATCAATCGAATGTGCGGTATTGATCAATCGAATGTTCGGTACCGATCAATCGAATGTTCGGTACCGATCAATCGAATGTTCGGTACCGATCAATCGATTGTGCGGTACCGATCAATCGAATGTTCGGTACCGATCAATCGAATGTGCGGTACCGATCAATCGAATGTGCGGTACCGATCAATCGAATGTACGGTACCGATCAATCGAATGTTCGGTACCGATCAATCGAATGTGCGGTACTGATCAATCGAATGTGCCGTATTGATCAATCGAATGTTCGGTACCGATCAATCGAATGTGCGGTACCGATCAATCGAATGTTCGATACCGATCAATCGAATGTGCGGTACCGAACAATCGAATGTGCGGTACCGAACAATCGAATGTGCGGTACCGATCAATCGAATGTGCGGTACCGATCAATCGAATGTGCGGTACCGATGAATCGAATGTGCGGTACCGATCAATCGAATGTGCGGTACCGAACAATCGAATGTGTGGTACCGAACAATCGAATGTGCGGTACCGATCAACCGAATGTGCGGTACCGATCAATCGAATGTGCGGTACCGATCAATCGAATGTGCGGTACCGAACAATCGAATGTGCGGTACCGATCAACTAATGTGCGATACCGAACAATCGAATGTGCGGTACCGATGAATCGAATGTTCGTTACCGATCAATCGAATGTGCGGTATTGTTCAATCGAATGTTCGGTACCGATCAATCGAATGTTCGGTACCGATCAATCGATTGTGCGGTACCGATCAATCGAATGTTCGGTACCGATCAATCGAATGTGCGTTACCGATCAATCGAATGTGCGGTACCGATCAATCGAATGTGCGGTACCGATCAATCGAATGTGCGTTACCGATCAATCGAATGTTCGGTACCGATCAATCGAATGTGCGGTACCGATCAATCGAATGTGCGTTACCGATCAATCGAATGTTCGGTACCGATCAATCGAATGTGCGTTACCGATCAATCGAATGTTCGGTACCGATCAATCGAATGTTCGTTACCGATCAATCGAATGTGCGTTACCGATCAATCGAATGTGCGGTACCGATCAATCGAATGTTCGGTACCGATCAATCGAATGTGCGGTACCGATCAATCGAATGTGCGGTACCGATCAATCATATGTGCGGTACCGATTAATCGAATGTGCGATACCGATCAATCGAATGTGCGGTACCGATCAATCGTTCGGTACCGATATATCGAATGTGCGGTACCGATCAATCGAATGTGCGGTACCGATCAATCGAATGTTCGATACCGATCAATCGAATGTGCGGTACCGAACAATCGAATGTGCGGTACCGAACAATCGAATGTGCGGTACCGATCAACCGAATGTGCGGTACCGATCAATCGAATGTGCGGTACCGATCAATCGAATGTGCGGTACCGAACAATCGAATGTGCGGTACCGATCAACTAATGTGCGATACCGAACAATCGAATGTTTGGTACCGTACCGATCAATCGAATGTGCGGTACCGATCAATCGAATGTTCGGTACCGATCAATCGAATGTGCGGTACCGATCAATCGAATGTGCGGTATTGATCAATCGAATGTTCGGTACCGATCAATCGAATGTGCGGTACCGATCAATCGAATGTTCGTTACCGATCAATCGAATGTGCGGTACCGATCAATCGAATGTTCGTTACCGATCAATCGAATGTGCGGTATTGATCAATCGAATGTTCGGTACCGATCAATCGAATGTTCGGTACCGATCAATCGAATGTTCGGTACCGATCAATCGATTGTGCGGTACCGATCAATCGAATGTTCGGTACCGATCAATCGAATGTGCGGTACCGATCAATTGAATGTGCGGTACCGATCAATCGAATGTGCGGTACCGATCAATCGAATGTGCGTTTTCGATCAATCGAATGTTCGGTACCGATCAATCGAATGTGCGGTACCGATCAATCGAATGTGCGTTACCGATCAATCGAATGTTCGGTACCGATCAATCGAATGTGCAGTACCGATCAATCGAATGTGCGGTACCGATCAATCGAATGTTCGGTACAGATCAATCATATGTGCGGTACCGATGAATCGAATGTGCGATATCGATCAATCGAATGTGCGGTACCGATCAATCGAATGTTCGATACCGATCAATCGAATGTGCGGTACCGAACAATCGAATGTGTGGTACCGAACAATCGAATGTGCGGTACCGATCAACCGAATGTGCGGTACCGATCAATCGAATGTGCGGTACCGATCAATCGAATGTGCGGTACCGAACAATCGAATGTGCGGTACCGATCAACTAATGTGCGATACCGAACAATCGAATGTTCGGTACCATACCGATCAATCGAATGTGCGGTACCGATCAATCGAATGTGCGGTATTGATCAATCGAATGTTCGGTACCGATCAATCGAATGTTCGGTACCGATCAATCGAATGTTCGGTACCGATCAATCGATTGTGCGGTACCGATCAATCGAATGTTCGGTACCGATCAATCGAATGTGCGGTACCGATCAATCGAATGTGCGGTACCGATCAATCGAATGTGCGGTACCGATCAATCGAATGTTCGGTACCGATCAATCGAATGTGCGGTACCGATCAATCGAATGTTCGATACCGATCAATCGAATGTGCGATACCGAACAATCGAATGTGCGGTACCGAACAATCGAATGTGCGGTACCGATCAATCGAATGTGCGGTACCGATCAATCGAATGTGCGGTACCGATCAATCGAATGTTCGATACCGATCAATCGAATGTGCGGTACCGAACAATCGAATGTGCGGTACCGAACAATCGAATGTGCGGTACCGATCAACCGAATGTGCGGTACCGATCAATCGAATGTGCGGTACCGATCAATCGAATGTGCGGTACCGAACAATCGAATGTGCGGTACCGATCAACTAATGTGCGATACCGAACAATCGAATGTTTGGTATCGTACCGATCAATCGAATGTGCGGTACCGATCAATCGAATGTTCGGTACCGATCAATCGAATGTGCGGTACCGATCAATCGAATGTGCGGTATTGATCAATCGAATGTTCGGTACCGATCAATCGAATGTGCGGTACCGATCAATCGAATGTTCGTTACCGATCAATCGAATGTGCGGTACCGATCAATCGAATGTTCGTTACCGATCAATCGAATGTGCGGTATTGATCAATCGAATGTTCGGTACCGATCAATCGAATGTTCGGTACCGATCAATCGAATGTTCGGTACCGATCAATCGATTGTGCGGTACCGATCAATCGAATGTTCGGTACCGATCAATCGAATGTGCGGTACCGATCAATTGAATGTGCGGTACCGATCAATCGAATGTGCGATACCGATCAATCGAATGTGCGTTTCCGATCAATCGAATGTTCGGTACCGATCAATCGAATGTGCGGTACCGATCAATCGAATGTGCGTTACCGATCAATCGAATGTTCGGTACCGATCAATCGAATGTGCGTTACCGATCAATCGAATGTGCGGTACCGATCAATCGAATGTTCGGTACCGATCAATCATATGTGCGGAACCGATGAATCGAATGTGCGATACCGATCAATCTAATGTTCGGTACCGATCAATCGAATGTTCGATACCGATCAATCGAATGTGCGGTACCGAACAATCGAATGTGTGGTACCGAACAATCGAATGTGCGGTACCGATCAACCGAATGTGCGGTACCGATCAATCGAATGTGCGGTACCGATCAATCGAATGTGCGGTACCGATCAATCGAATGTTCGATACCGATCAATCGAATGTGCGGTACCGAACAATCGAATGTGCGGTACCGAACAATCGAATGTGCGGTACCGATCAATCGAATGTGCGGTACCGATCAATCGAATGTGCGGTACCGATGAATCGAATGTGCGGTACCGATCAATCGAATGTGCGGTATTGATCAATCGAATGTGCGTTACCGAACAATCGAATGTTCGGTACCGATCAATCGAATGTGCAGTACCGATCAATCGAATGTGCGGTACCGATCAATCGAATGTTCGGTACCGATCAATCATATGTGCGGTACCGATGAATCGAATGTGCGATATCGATCAATCGAATGTGCGGTACCGATCAATCGAATGTTCGATACCGATCAATCGAATGTGCGGTACCGAACAATCGAATGTGTGGTACCGAACAATCGAATGTGCGGTACCGATCAACCGAATGTGCGGTACCGATCAATCGAATGTGCGGTACCGATCAATCGAATGTGCGGTACCGATCAATCGAATGTGCGGTACCGATCAATCGAATGTGCGGTACCGATCAATCGAATGTTCGGTACCGATCAATCGAATGTGCGGTACCGATCAATCGAATGTGCCGTATTGATCAATCGAATGTTCGGTACCGATCAATCGAATGTGCGGTACCGATCAATCGAATGTTCGATACCGATCAATCGAATGTGCGGTACCGAACAATCGAATGTGCGGTACCGATCAATCGAATGTGCGGTACCGATCAATCGAATGTGCGGTACCGATCAATCGAATGTGCGGTACCGATCAATCGAATGTGCGGTATTGATCAATCGAATGTTCGGTACCGATCAATCGAATGTGCGTTACCGATCAATCGAATGTTCGATACCGATCAATCGAATGTGCGGTACCGAACAATCGAATGTGCGGTACCGAACAATCGAATGTGCGGTACCGATCAATCGAATGTGCGGTACCGATCAATCGATTGTTCGGTACCGATCAATCGAATGTGCGGTACCGATCAATCGAATGTGCGGTACCGATCAGTCGTTCGGTACCGATATATCGAATGTGCGGTACCGATCAATCGAATGTGCGGTACCGATCAATCTAATGTTCGATACCGATCAATCGAATGTGCGGTACCGAACAATCGAATGTGTGGTACCGAACAATCGAATGTGCGGTACCGATCAACCGAATGTGCGGTACCGATCAATCGAATATGCGGTACCGATCAATCGAATGTGCGGTACCGAACAATCGAATGTGCGGTACCGATCAACTAATGTGCGATACCGAACAATCGAATGTTCGGTACCGTACCGATCAATCGAATGTGCGGTACCGATCAATCAAATGTGCGGTACCGATCAATTAAATGTGCGGTATTGATCAATCGAATGTGCGGTACCGAACAATCGAATGTGCGGTACCGATCAATCGAATGTTCGATACCGATCAATCGAATGTGCGGTACCGATCAATCGAATGTGCGGTACCGATCAATCGTTCGGTACCGATATATCGAATGTGCGGTACCGATCAATCGAATGTGCGGTACCGATCAATCGAATGTTCGATACCGATCAATCGAATGTGCGGTACCGAACAATCGAATGTGTGGTACCGAACAATCGAATGTGCGGTACCGATCAACCGAATGTGCGGTACCGATCAATCGAATGTGCGGTACCGATCAATCGAATGTGCGGTACCAAACAATCGAATGTGCGGTACCGATCAACTAATGTGCGATACCGAACAATCGAATGTTCGGTACCGTACCGATCAATCGAATGTGCGGTACCGATCAATCGAATGTGCGGTACCGATCAATCGAATGTTCGGTACCGATCAATCGAATGTGCGGTACCGATCAATCGAATGTGCGGTATTGATCAATCGAATGTTCGGTACCGATCAATATAATGTGCGTTACCGATCAATCGAATGTGCGGTAACGATCAATCGAATGTGCGGTACCGATCAATCGAATGTTCGATACCGATCAATCGAATGTGCGGTACCGAACAATCGAATGTGCGGTACCGAACAATCGAATGTGCGGTACCGATCAATCGAATGTGCGGTACCGATCAATCGAATGTGCGGTACCGATCAATCGAATGTGCGGTACCGATCAATCGAATGTGCGGTACCGATCAATCGAATGCGCGTTACCGTTCAATCGAATGTGCGGTACCGATCAATCGAATGTGCGGTACCGATCAATCGAATGTTCGGTACCGATCAATCGAATGTGCGGTACCGATCAATCGAATGTGCGGTATTGATCAATCGAATGTTCGGTAACGATCAATCGAATGTGCGGTACCGATCAATCGAATGTTCGATACCGATCAATCGAATGTGCGGTACCGAACAATCGAATGTGCGGTACCGAACAATCGAATGTGCGGTACCGATCAATCGAATGTTCGTTACCGATCAATCGAATGTGCGGTACCGATGAATCGAATGTTCGTTACCGATCAATCGAATGTGCGGTATTGATCAATCGAATGTTCGGTACCGATCAATCGAATGTTCGTTACCGATCAATCGAATGTGCGGTACCGATCAATCGAATGTTCGTTACCGATCAATCGAATGTGCGGTATTGATCAATCGAATGTTCGGTACCGATCAATCGAATGTTCGGTACCGATCAATCGATTGTGCGGTACCGATCAATCGAATGTTCGGTACCGATCAATCGAATGTGCGTTACCGATCAATCGAATGTGCGGTACCGATCAATCGAATGTGCGGTACCGATCAATCGAATGTGCGGTACCGATCAATCGAATGTGCGGTACCGATCAATCGAATGTGCGGTACCGATCAATCGAATGTTCGTTACCGATCAATCGAATGTGCGGTACCGATGAATCGAATGTTCGTTACCGATCAATCGAATGTGCGGTATTGATCAATCGAATGTTCGGTACCGATCAATCGAATGTTCGTTACCGATCAATCGAATGTGCGGTACCGATCAATCGAATGTTCGTTACCGATCAATCGAATGTGCGGTATTGATCAATCGAATGTTCGGTACCGATCAATCGAATGTTCGGTACCGATCAATCGATTGTGCGGTACCGATCAATCGAATGTTCGGTACCGATCAATCGAATGTGCGTTACCGATCAATCGAATGTGCGGTACCGATCAATCGAATGTGCGGTACCGATCAATCGAATGTGCGTTACCGATCAATCGAATGTTCGGTACCGATCAATCGAATGTGCGGTACCGATCAATCGAATGTGCGTTACCGATCAATCGAATGTTCGGTACCGATCAATCGAATGTGCGTTACCGATCAATCGAATGTTCGGTACCGATCAATCGAATGTTCGTTACCGATCAATCGAATGTGCGTTACCGATCAATCGAATGTGCGGTACCGATCAATCGAATGTGCGGTACCGATCAATCGAATGTGCGGTACCGATCAATCGAATGTGCGGTACCGATCAATCAGATGTGCGGTACCGATTAATCGAATGTGCGATACCGATAAATCGAATGTGCGGTACCGATCAATCGTTCGGTACCGATATATCGAATGTGCGGTACCGATCAATCGAATGTGCGGTACCGATCAATCGAATGTTCGATACCGATCAATCGAATGTGCGGTACCGAACAATCGAATGTGCGGTACCGAACAATCGAATGTGCGGTACCGATCTACCGAATGTGCGGTACCGATCAATCGAATGTGCGGTACCGATCAATCGAATGTGCGGTACCGAACAATCGAATGTGCGGTACCGATCAACTAATGTGCGATACCGAACAATCGAATGTTTGGTACCGTACCGATCAATCGAATGTGCGGTACCGATCAATCGAATGTTCGGTACCGATCAATCGAATGTGCGGTACCGATCAATCGAATGTGCGGTATTGATCAATCGAATGTTCGGTACCGATCAATCGAATGTGCGGTACCGATCAATCGAATGTTCGTTACCGATCAATCGAATGTGCGGTACCGATCAATCGAATGTTCGTTACCGATCAATCGAATGTGCGGTATTGATCAATCGAATGTTCGGTACCGATCAATCGAATGTTCGGTACCGATCAATCGAATGTTCGGTACCGATCAATCGAATGTGCGGTACCGATCAATCGAATGTTCGGTACCGATCAATCGAATGTGCGGTACCGATCAATCGAATGTGCGTTACCGATCAATCGAATGTTCGGTACCGATCAATCGAATGTGCCGTACCGATCAATCGAATGTGCGGTACCGATCAATCGAATGTTCGGTACCGATCAATCATATGTGCGGTACCGATGAATCGAATGTGCGATACCGATCAATCGAATGTGCGGTACCGATCAATCGAATGTTCGGTACCGATATATCGAATGTGCGGTACCGATCAATCGAATGTGCGGTACCGATCAATCGAATGTTCGATACCGATCAATCGAATGTGCGGTACCGATCAATCAAATGTGCGGTACCGATCAATCGAATGTTCGGTACCGATCAATCGAATGTGCGGTACCGATCAATCGAATGTTCGGTACCGATCAATCGAATGTGCGGTACCGATCAATCGAATGTGCGTTACCGATCAATCGAATGTTCGGTACCGATCAATCGAATGTGCAGTACCGATCAATCGAATGTGCGGTACCGATCAATCGAATGTTCGGTACCGATCAATCATATGTGCGGTACCGATGAATCGAATGTGCGATACCGATCAATCGAATGTGCGGTACCGATCAATCGAATGTGCGGTACCGAACAATCGAATGTGCGGTACCGATCAACTAATGTGCGGTACCGATCAATCGAATGTGCGGTATTGATCAATCGAATGTTCGGTACCTATCAATCGAATGTTCGGTACCGATCAATCGAATGTTCGGTACCGATCAATCGATTGTGCGGTACCGATCAATCGAATGTTCGGTACCGATCAATCGAATGTGCGGTACCGAACAATCGAATGTGCGGTACCGATCAATCGAATGTGCGGTACCGATCAATCGAATGTTCGGTACCGATCAATCGAATGTGCGGTACCGATCAATTAAATGTGCGGTATTGATCAATCGAATGTGCGGTACCGAACAATCGAATGTGCGGTACCGATCAATCGAATGTTCGATACCGATCAATCGAATGTGCGGTACCGATCAATCGAATGTGCGGTACCGATCAATCGTTCGGTACCGATATATCGAATGTGCGGTACCGATCAATCGAATGTGCGGTACCGATCAATCGAATGTTCGATACCGATCAATCGAATGTGCGGTACCGAACAATCGAATGTGTGGTACCGAACAATCGAATGTGCGGTACCGATCAACCGAATGTGCGGTACCGATCAATCGAATGTGCGGTACCGATCAATCGAATGTGCGGTACCGAACAATCGAATGTGCGGTACCGATCAACTAATGTGCGATACCGAACAATCGAATGTTCGGTACCGTACCGATCAATCGAATGTGCGGTACCGATCAATCGAATGTGCGGTACCGATCAATCGAATGTTCGGTACCGATCAATCGAATGTGCGGTACCGATCAATCGAATGTGCGGTATTGATCAATCCAATGTTCGGTACCGATCAATCGAATGTGCGGTACCGATCAATCGAATGTGCGGTACCGATCAATCGAATGTGCGGTACCGAACAATCGAATGTGCGGTACCGATCAACTAATGTGCGATACCGAACAATCGAATGTTTGGTACCGTACCGATCAATCGAATGTGCGGTACCGATCAATCGAATGTTCGGTACCGATCAATCGAATGTGCTGTACCGATCAATCGAATGTGCGGTATTGATCAATCGAATGTTCGGTACCGATCAATCGAATGTGCGGTACCGATCAATCGAATGTTCGTTACCGATCAATCGAATGTGCGGTACCGATCAATCGAATGTTCGTTACCGATCAATCGAATGTGCGGTATTGATCAATCGAATGTTCGGTACCGATCAATCGAATGTTCGGTACCGATCAATCGAATGTTCGGTACCGATCAATCGATTGTGCGGTACCGATCAATCGAATGTTCGGTACCGATCAATCGAATGTGCGGTACCGATCAATTGAATGTGCGGTACCGATCAATCGAATGTGCGGTACCGATCAATCGAATGTGCGTTTCCGATCAATCGAATGTGCGGTACCGATCAATTAAATGTGCGGTATTGATCAATCGAATGTGCGGTACCGAACAATCGAATGTGCGGTACCGATCAATCGAATGTTCGATACCGATCAATCGAATGTGCGGTACCGATCAATCGAATGTGCGGTACCGATCAATCGTTCGGTACCGATATATCGAATGTGCGGTACCGATCAATCGAATGTTCGGTACCGATCAATCGAATGTGCGTTACCGATCAATCGAATGTGCGGTACCGATCAATCGAATGTGCGGTACCGATCAATCGAATGTGCGTTACCGATCAATCGAATGTTCGGTACCGATCAATCGAATGTGCGGTACCGATCAATCGAATGTGCGTTACCGATCAATCGAATGTTCGGTACCGATCAATCGAATGTGCGTTACCGATCAATCGAATGTTCGGTACCGATCAATCGAATGTTCGTTACCGATCAATCGAATGTGCGTTACCGATCAATCGAATGTGCGGTACCGATCAATCGAATGTTCGGTACCGATCAATCGAATGTGCGGTACCGATCAATCGAATGTGCGGTACCGATCAATCATATGTGCGGTACCGATTAATCGAATGTGCGATACCGATAAATCGAATGTGCGGTACCGATCAATCGTTCGGTACCGATATATCGAATGTGCGGTACCGATCAATCGAATGTGCGGTACCGATCAATCGAATGTTCGATACCGATCAATCGAATGTGCGGTACCGAACAATCGAATGTGCGGTACCGAACAATCGAATGTGCGGTACCGATCTACCGAATGTGCGGTACCGATCAATCGAATGTGCGGTACCGATCAATCGAATGTGCGGTACCGAACAATCGAATGTGCGGAACCGATCAACTAATGTGCGATACCGAACAATCGAATGTTTGGTACCGTACCGATCAATCGAATGTGCGGTACCGATCAATCGAATGTTCGGTACCGATCAATCGAATGTGCGGTACCGATCAATCGAATGTGCGGTATTGATCAATCGAATGTTCGGTACCGATCAATCGAATGTGCGGTACCGATCAATCGAATGTTCGTTACCGATCAATCGAATGTGCGGTACCGATCAATCGAATGTTCGTTACCGATCAATCGAATGTGCGGTATTGATCAATCGAATGTTCGGTACCGATCAATCGAATGTTCGGTACCGATCAATCGAATGTTCGGTACCGATCAATCGAATGTGCGGTACCGATCAATCGAATGTTCGGTACCGATCAATCGAATGTGCGGTACCGATCAATCGAATGTGCGTTACCGATCAATCGAATGTTCGGTACCGATCAATCGAATGTGCAGTACCGATCAATCGAATGTGCGGTACCGATCAATCGAATTTTCGGTACCGATCAATCATATGTGCGGTACCGATGAATCGAATGTGCGATACCGATCAATCGAATGTGCGGTACCGATCAATCGAATGTTCGGTACCGATATATCGAATGTGCGGTACCGATCAATCGAATGTGCGGTACCGATCAATCGAATGTTCGATACCGATCAATCGAATGTGCGGTACCGAACAATCGAATGTGCGGTACCGATCAATCGAATGTGCGGTACCGATCAATCGAATGTGCGGTATTGATCAATCGAATGTTCGGTACCGATCAATCGAATGTGCGGTACCGATTAATCGAATGTGCGGTACCGAACAATCGAATGTGCGGTACCGATCAATCGAATGCTCGATACCGATCAATCGAATGTGCGGTACCGAACAATCGAATGTGCGGTACCGAACAATCGATTGTGCGGTACCGATCAATCGAATGTGCGGTACCGATCAATCGAATGTGCGGTACCGATCAATCGAATGTGCGGTACCGATCAATCGAATGTGCGGTACCGATCAATCGATTGTTCGGTACCGATCAATCGAATGTGCGGTACCGATCAATCGAATGTGCGGTACCGATCAATCGTTCGGTACCGATATATCGAATGTGCGGTACCGATCAATCGAATGTGCGGTACCGATCAATCGAATGTTCGATACCGATCAATCGAATGTGCGGTACCGAACAATCGAATGTGCGGTACCGAACAATCGAATGTGCGGTACCGATCAACCGAATGTGCGGTACCGATCAATCGAATGTGCGGTACCGATCAATCGAATGTGCGGTACCGAACAATCGAATGTGCGGTACCGATCAACTAATGTGCGATACCGAACAATCGAATGTTCGGTACCGTACCGATCAATCGAATGTTCGATACCGATCAATCGAATGTGCGGTACCGAACAATCGAATGTGCGGTACCGAACAATCGAATGTGCGGTACCGATCAATCGAATGTGCGGTACCGATCAATCGAATGTGCGGTATTGATCAACCGAATGTGCGGTACCGATCAATCGAATGTGCGGTACCGATCAATCGAATGTGCGGTACCGAACAATCGAATGTGCGGTACCGATCAACTAATGTGCGATACCGAACAATCGAATGCTCGGTACCGTACCGATCAATCGAATGTGCGGTACCGATCAATCGAATGTCCGGTACCGATCAATCGAATGTGCGGTACCGATAAATCATATATGCGGTACACATCAATCTAATGTGCGGTACCGATCAATCGAATGTTCGGTTCCGATCAATCGAATGTGCGTTACCGATCAATCGAATGTTCGGTACCGATCAATCGAATGTGCAGTACCGATCAATCGAATGTGCGTTACCGATCAATCGAATGTGCGGTACCGATCAATCGAATGTTCGGTACCGATCAATCGAATGTGCGGTACCGATCAATCGAATGTGCGGTACCGATCAATCGAATGTGCGGTACCGATTAATCGAATGTGCGATACCGATCAATCGAATGTGCGGTACCGATCAACTAATGTGCGATACCGAACAATCGAATGTGCGGTACCGATCAATCGAATGTGCGGTACCGATCAATCGAATGAGCGGTACCGATCAATCGAATGTGCGGTACCGATCAATCGAATGTGCGGTACCGATCAATCGAATGTGCGGTACCAATCAATCGAATGTGCGGTACCGATCAATCGAATGTGCATTACCGATCAATCGAATGTTCGGTACCGATCAATCGAATGTGCGGTACCGATCAATCGAATGTGCGTTACCGATCAATCGAATGTTCGGTACCGATCAATCGAATGTGCGGTACCGATCAATCGAATGTGCGGTACCGATCAATCGAATGTGCGGTAACTATCAATCATATGTGCGGTACCGATTAATCGAATGTGCGTTACCGATCAATCGAATGTGCGGTACCGATCAATCGAATGTGCGGTACCGATCAATCGAATGTGCGGTACCGATCAATCGAATGTGCGGTACCGATCAATCGAATGTTCGATACCGATCAATCGAATGTGCGGTACCGAACAATCGAATGTGCGGTACCGAACAATCGAATGTGCGGTACCGATCAACTAATGTGCGATACCGAACAATCGAATGTGCGGTACCGTACCGATCAATCGAATGTGCGGTACCGATCAATCGAATGTGCGGTACCGATCAATCGAATGTGCGGTACCGATCAATCGAATGTGTGGTACCGATCAATCGAATGTGCGGTATTGATCAATCGATTGTTCGGAACCGATCAATCGAATGTGCGGTATTGATCAATCGAATGTGCGTTACCGATCAATCGAATGTGCGGTACCGATCAATCGAATGTTCGTTACCGATCAATCGAATGTGCGGTACCGATCAATCGAATGTTCGTTACCGATCAATCGAATGTGCGGTATTGATCAATCGAATGTGCGGTACCGATCAATCGAATGTTCGGTACCGATCAATCGAATGTGCGGTACCGATCAATCGAATGTTCGGTACCGATTAATCGAATGATCGGTATCGATCAATCGAATGTGCGTTACCGATCAATCGAATGTTCGGTACCGATCAATCGAATGTTCGGTACCGATCAATCGAATGTGCGTTACCGATCAATCGAATGTTCGGTACCGATCAATCGAATGTGCGGTACCGATCAATCGAATGTGCGTTACCGATCAATCGAATGTTCGGTACCGATCAATCGAATGTGCGGTACCGATCAATCGAATGTGTTGTACCGATCAATCGAATGTGCGGTACCGATCAATCATATGTGCGGTACCGATCAATCGAATGTGCGATACCGATCAATCCAATGTGCGGTACCGATCTATCGAATGTTCGGTACCGATCAATCGAATGTGCGGTACCGATCAATCGCATGTGCGGTACCGATCAATCGAATGTTCGATACCGATCAATCGAATGTGCGGTACCGAACAATCGAATGTGCGGTACCGAACAATCGAATGTGCGGTACCGATCAATCGAATGTGCGGTACCGATCAATCGAATGTGCGGTACCGAACAATCGAATGTTCGGTACCGTACCGATCAATCGAATGTGCGGTACCGATCAATCGAATGTGCGGTACCGATCAATCGAATGTTCGGTACCGTAACGATCAATCGAATGTGCGGTACCGATCAATCATATATGCGGTACACATCGATCGAATGTTCGGTACCGATCAATCGAATGTGCAGTACCGATCAATCGAATGTGCGTTACCGATCAATCGAATGTTCGTTACCGATCAATCGAATGTTCGGTACCGATCAATCGAATGTGCGGTACCGATCAATCGAATGTGCGGTACCGATCAATCATATGTGCGGTACCGATTAATTGAATGTGCGATACCGATCAATCGAATGTGCGGTATTGATCAATCGAATGTGCGGTACCGATCAATCGAATGTGCGGTACCGATCAATCGAATGTGCGGTACCAATCAATCGAATGTTCGGTACCGATCAATCGAATGTGCGGTACCGATCAATCGAATGTGCGTTACCGATCAATCGAATGTTCGGTACCGATCAATCGAATGTGCGTTACCGATCAATCGAATGTTCGGTACCGATCAATCGAATGTGCGGTCCCGATCAATCGAATGTTCGATACCGATCAATCGAATGTGCGGTACCGAACAATCGAATGTGTGGTACCGAACAATCGAATGTGCGGTACCGATCAACCGAATGTGCGGTACCGATCAATCGAATGTGCGGTACCGATCAATCGAATGTGCGGTACCGAACAATCGAATGTGCGGTACCGATCAACTAATGTGCGATACCGAACAATCGAATGTTCGGTACCGATCAATCGATTGTGCGGTACCGATCAATCGAATGGGCGGTATTGATCAATCGAATGTTCGGTACCGATCAATCGATTGTGCGTTACCGATGAATCGAATGTGCGGTAACGATCAATCGAATGTGCGGTACCGATCAATCGAATGTGCGGTACCGATCAATCGAATGTGCGGAACCGATCAATCGAATGTGCGGTACCGATCAATCGAATGTGCGGTACCGATCAATCGAATGCGCGTTACCGTTTAATCGAATGTGCGGTACCGATCAATCGAATGTGCGGTACCGATCAATCGAATGTTCGGTACCGATCAATCGAATGTGCGGTACCGATCAATCGAATGTGCGGTATTGATCAATCGAATGTTCGGTACCGATCAATCGAATGTGCGGTACCGATGAATCGAATGTGCGTTACCGATGAATCGAATGTGCGGTAACGATCAATCGAATGTTCGGTACCGATCAATCGATTGTGCGGTACCGATCAATCGAATGTTCGGTACCGATCAATCGAATGTGCGTTACCGATCAATCGAATGTGCGGTACCGATCAATCGAATGTGCGTTACCGATCAATCGAATGTTCGGTACCGATCAATCGAATGTGCGGTACCGATCAATCGAATGTTCGGTACCGATCAATCGAATGTTCGGTACCGATCAATCGAATGTGCGTTACCGATCAATCGAATGTTCGGTACCGATCAATCGAATGTTCGTTACCGATCAATCGAATGTGCGTTACCGATCAATCGAATGTGCGGTACCGATCCATCGAATGTTCGGTACCGATCAATCGAATGTGCGGTACCGATCAATCGAATGTGCGGAACCGATCAATCATATGTGCGGTACCGATTAATCGAATGTGCGATACCGATCAATCGAATGTGCGGTACCGATCAATCGTTCGGTACCGATATATGAATGTGCGGTACCGATCAATCGAATGTGCGGTACCGATCAATCGAATGTTCGATACCGATCAATCGAATGTGCGGTACCGAACAATCGAATGTGCGGTACCGAACAATCGAATGTGCGGTACCGATCAACCGAATGTGCGGTACCGATCAATCGAATGTGCGTAACCGATCAATCGAATGTGCGGTACCGAACAATCGAATGTGCGGTACCGATCAACTAATGTGCGATACCGAACAATCGAATGTGCGGTACCGTACCGATCAATCGAATGTGCGGTACCGATCAATCGAATGTTCGGTACCGATCAATCGAATGTGCGGTACCGATCAATCGAATGTGCGGTATTGATCAATCGAATGTTCGGTACCGATCAATCGAATGTGCGGTACCGATCAATCGAATGTTCGTTACCGATCAATCGAATGTGCGGAACCGATCAATCGAATGTTCGTTACCGATCAATCGAATGTGCGGTATTGATCAATCGAATGTTCGGTACCGATCAATCGAATGTTCGGTACCGATCAATCGAATGTTCGGTACCGATCAATCGATTGTGCGGTACCGATCAATCGAATGTTCGGTACCGATCAATCGAATGTGCGATACCGATCAATCGAATGTGCGGTACCGATCAATCGAATGTTCGGTACCGATATATCGAATGTGCGGTACCGATCAATCGAATGTTCGATACCGATCAATCGAATGTTCGATACCGATCAATCGAATGTGCGGTACCGAACAATCGAATGTGCGATACCGAACAATCGAATGTGCGGTACCGATCATTCGAATGTGCGGTACCGATCAATCGAATGTGCGGTATTGATCAATCGAATGTTCGGTACCGATCAATCGAATGTGCGGTACCGATTAATCGAATGTGCGGTACCGAACAATCGAATGTGCGGTACCGATCAATCGAATGCTCGATACCGATCAATCGAATGTGCGGTACCGAACAATCGAATGTGCGGTACCGAACAATCGAATGTGCGGTACCGATCAATCGAATGTGCGGTACCGATCAATCGAATGTGCGGTACCGATCAATCGAATGTGCGGTACCGATCAATCGAATGTGCGGTACCGATCAATCGAATGTGCGGTACCGATCAATCGAATGTGCGGTACCGATCAATCGAATGTGCGGTATCGATCAATCGAATGTGTGGTACCGATCAATCGAATGTGCGGTATTGATCAATCGATTGTTCGGAACCGATCAATCGAATGTGCGGTATTGATCAATCGAATGTTCGGTACCGATCAATCGAATGTGCGGTACCGATCAATCGAATGTTCGTTACCGATCAATCGAATGTGCGGTACCGATCAATCGAATGTTCGTTACCGATCAATCGAATGTGCGGTATTGATCAATCGAATGTGCGGTACCGATCAATCGAATGTTCGGTACCGATCAATCGAATGTGCGGTACCGATCAATCGAATGTTCGGTACCGATCAATCGAATGATCGGTATCGATCAATCGAATGTGCGTTACCGATCAATCGAATGTTCGGTACCGATCAATCGAATGTTCGGTACCGATCAATCGAATGTGCGTTACCGATCAATCGAATGTTCGGTACCGATCAATCGAATGTGCGGTACCGATCAATCGAATGTGCGTTACCGATCAATCGAATGTTCGGTACCGATCAATCGAATGTGCGGTACCGATCAATCGAATGTGTTGTACCGATCAATCGAATGTGCGGTACCGATCAATCATATGTGCGGTACCGATCAATCGAATGTGCGATACCGATCAATCCAATGTGCGGTACCGATCTATCGAATGTTCGGTACCGATCAATTGAATGTGCGGTACCGATCAATCGCATGTGCGGTACCGATCAATCGAATGTTCGATACCGATCAATCGAATGTGCGGTACCGAACAATCGAATGTGCGGTACCGAACAATCGAATGTGCGGTACCGATCAATCGAATGTGCGGTACCGATCAATCGAATGTGCGGTACCGAACAATCGAATGTTCGGTACCGTACCGATCAATCGAATGTGCGGTACCGATCAATCGAATGTGCGGTACCGATCAATCGAATGTTCGGTACCGTAACGATCAATCGAATGTGCGGTACTGATCAATCATATATGCGGTACACATCGATCGAATGTTCGGTACCGATCAATCGAATGTGCAGTACCGATCAATCGAATGTACGTTACCGATCAATCGAATGTTCGTTACCGATCAATCGAATGTTCGGTACCGATCAATCGAATGTGCGGTACCGATCAATCGAATGTGCGGTACCGATCAATCATATGTGCGGTACCGATTAATTGAATGTGCGATACCGATCAATCGAATGTGCGGTATTGATCAATCGAATGTGCGGTACCGATCAATCGAATGTGCGGTACCGATCAATCGAATGTGCGGTACCAATCAATCGAATGTTCGGTACCGATCAATCGAATGTGCGGTACAGATCAATCGAATGTGCGTTACCGATCAATCGAATGTTCGGTACCGATCAATCGAATGTGCGTTACCGATCAATCGAATGTTCGGTACCGATCAATCGAATGTGCGGTCCCGATCAATCGAATGTTCGATACCGATCAATCGAATGTGCGGTACCGAACAATCGAATGTGTGGTACCGAACAATCGAATGTGCGGTACCGATCAACCGAATGTGCGGTACCGATCAATCGAATGTGCGGTACCGATCAATCGAATGTGCGGTACCGAACAATCGAATGTGCGGTACCGATCAACTAATGTGCGATACCGAACAATCGAATGTTCGGTACCGATCAATCGATTGTGCGGTACCGATCAATCGAATGTGCGGTATTGATCAATCGAATGTTCGGTACCGATCAATCGATTGTGCGTTACCGATGAATCGAATGTGCGGTAACGATCAATCGAATGTGCGGTACCGATCAATCGAATGTGCGTTACCGATCAATCGAATGTGCGGTACCGAACAATCGAATGTGCGGTACCGAACAATCGAATGTGCGGTACCGATCAATTGAATGTGCGGTACCGATCAATCGAATGTGCGGAACCGATCAATCGAATGTGCGGTACCGATCAATCGAATGTGCGGTACCGATCAATCGAATGCGCGTTACCGTTTAATCGAATGTGCGGTACCGATCAATCGAATGTGCGGTATTGATCAATCGAATGTTCGGTACCGATCAATCGAATGTGCGGTACCGATGAATCGAATGTGCGGTATTGATCAATCGAATGTGCGGTAACGATCAATCGAATGTGCGGTACAGATCAATCGATTGTGCGGTACCGATCAATCGAATGTTCGGTACCGATCAATCGAATGTGCGTTACCGATCAATCGAATGTGCGGTACCGATCAATCGAATGTGCGTTACCGATCAATCGAATGTTCGGTACCGATCAATCGAATGTGCGGTACCGATCAATCGAATGTTCGGTACCGATCAATCGAATGTTCGGTACCGATCAATCGAATGTGCGTTACCGATCAATCGAATGTTCGGTACCGATCAATCGAATGTTCGTTACCGATCAATCGAATGTGCGTTACCGATCAATCGAATGTGCGGTACCGATCAATCGAATGTTCGGTACCGATCAATCGAATGTGCGGTACCGATCAATCGAATGTGCGGAACCGATCAATCATATGTGCGGTACCGATTAATCGAATGTGCGATACCGATCAATCGAATGTGCGGTACCGATCAATCGTTCGGTACCGATATATGAATGTGCGGTACCGATCAATCGAATGTGCGGTACCGATCAATCGAATGTTCGATACCGATCAATCGAATGTGCGGTACCGAACAATCGAATGTGCGGTACCGAACAATCGAATGTGCGGTACCGATCAACCGAATGTGCGGTACCGATCAATCGAATATGCGGTACCGATCAATCGAATGTGCGGTACCGAACAATCGAATGTGCGGTACCGATCAACTAATGTGCGATACCGAACAATCGAATGTGCGGTACCGTACCGATCAATCGAATGTGCGGTACCGATCAATCGAATGTTCGGTACCGATCAATCGAATGTGCGGTACCGATCAATCGAATGTGCGGTATTGATCAATCGAATGTTCGGTACCGATCAATCGAATGTGCGGTACCGATCAATCGAATGTTCGTTACCGATCAATCGAATGTGCGGAACCGATCAATCGAATGTTCGTTACCGATCAATCGAATGTGCGGTATTGATCAATCGAATGTTCGGTACCGATCAATCGAATGTTCGGTACCGATCAATCGAATGTTCGGTACCGATCAATCGATTGTGCGGTACCGATCAATCGAATGTTCGGTACCGATCAATCGAATGTGCGATACCGATCAATCGAATGTGCGGTACCGATCAATCGAATGTTCGGTACCGATATATCGAATGTGCGGTACCGATCAATCGAATGTTCGATACCGATCAATCGAATGTTCGATACCGATCAATCGAATGTGCGGTACCGAACAATCGAATGTGCGATACCGAACAATCGAATGTGCGGTACCGATCAATCGAATGTGCGGTACCGATCAATCGAATGTGCGGTATTGATCAATCGAATGTTCGGTACCGATCAATCGAATGTGCGGTACCGATTAATCGAATGTGCGGTACCGAACAATCGAATGTGCGGTACCGATCAATCGAATGCTCGATACCGATCAATCGAATGTGCGGTACCGAACAATCGAATGTGCGGTACCGAACAATCGAATGTGCGGTACCGATCAATCGAATGTACGGTACCGATCAATCGAATGTGCGGTACCGATGAATCGAATGTGCGGTACCGATCAATCGAATGTGCGGTACCGATCAATCGATTGTTCGGTACCGATCAATCGAATGTGCGGTACCGATCAATCGAATGTGCGGTACCGATCAATCGTTCGGTACCGATATATCGAATGTGCGGTACCGATCAATCGAATGTGCGGTACCGATCAATCGAATGTTCGATACCGATCAATCGAATGTGCGGTACCGAACAATCGAATGTGCGGTACCGAACAATCGAATGTACGGTACCGATCAACCGAATGTGCGCTACCGATCAATCGAATGTGCGGTACCGATCAATCGAATGTGCGGTACCGAACAATCGAATGTGCGGTACCGATCAACTAATGTGCGATACCGAACAATCGAATGTTCGGTACCGTACCGATCAATCGAATGTTCGATACCGATCAATCGAATGTGCGGTACCGAACAATCGAATGTGCGGTACCGAACAATCGAATGTGCGGTACCGATCAATCGAATGTGCGGTACCGATCAATCGAATGTGCGTTACCGTTTAATCGAATGTGCGGTACCGATCAATCGAATGTGCGGTATTGATCAATCGAATGTTCGGTACCGATCAATCGAATGTGCGGTACCGATGAATCGAATGTGCGGTATTGATCAATCGAATGTGCGGTAACGATCAATCGAATGTGCTGTACAGATCAATCGATTGTGCGGTACCGATCAATCGAATGTTCGGTACCGATCAATCGAATGTGCGTTACCGATCAATCGAATGTGCGGTACCGATCAATCGAATGTGCGTTACCGATCAATCGAATGTTCGGTACCGATCAATCGAATGTGCGGTACCGATCAATCGAATGTTCGGTACCGATCAATCGAATGTTCGGTACCGATCAATCGAATGTGCGTTACCGATCAATCGAATGTTCGGTACCGATCAATCGAATGTTCGTTACCGATCAATCGAATGTGCGTTACCGATCAATCGAATGTGCGGTACCGATCAATCGAATGTTCGGTACCGATCAATCGAATGTGCGGTACCGATCAATCGAATGTGCGGAACCGATCAATCATATGTGCGGTACCGATTAATCGAATGTGCGATACCGATCAATCGAATGTGCGGTACCGATCAATCGTTCGGTACCGATATATGAATGTGCGGTACCGATCAATCGAATGTGCGGTACCGATCAATCGAATGTTCGATACCGATCAATCGAATGTGCGGTACCGAACAATCGAATGTGCGGTACCGAACAATCGAATGTGCGGTACCGATCAACCGAATGTGCGGTACCGATCAATCGAATATGCGGTACCGATCAATCGAATGTGCGGTACCGAACAATCGAATGTGCGGTACCGATCAACTAATGTGCGATACCGAACAATCGAATGTGCGGTACCGTACCGATCAATCGAATGTGCGGTACCGATCAATCGAATGTTCGGTACCGATCAATCGAATGTGCGGTACCGATCAATCGAATGTGCGGTATTGATCAATCGAATGTTCGGTACCGATCAATCGAATGTGCGGTACCGATCAATCGAATGTTCGTTACCGATCAATCGAATGTGCGGAACCGATCAATCGAATGTTCGTTACCGATCAATCGAATGTGCGGTATTGATCAATCGAATGTTCGGTACCGATCAATCGAATGTTCGGTACCGATCAATCGAATGTTCGGTACCGATCAATCGATTGTGCGGTACCGATCAATCGAATGTTCGGTACCGATCAATCGAATGTGCGATACCGATCAATCGAATGTGCGGTACCGATCAATCGAATGTTCGGTACCGATATATCGAATGTGCGGTACCGATCAATCGAATGTTCGATACCGATCAATCGAATGTTCGATACCGATCAATCGAATGTGCGGTACCGAACAATCGAATGTGCGATACCGAACAATCGAATGTGCGGTACCGATCAATCGAATGTGCGGTACCGATCAATCGAATGTGCGGTATTGATCAATCGAATGTTCGGTACCGATCAATCGAATGTGCGGTACCGATTAATCGAATGTGCGGTACCGAACAATCGAATGTGCGGTACCGATCAATCGAATGCTCGATACCGATCAATCGAATGTGCGGTACCGAACAATCGAATGTGCGGTACCGAACAATCGAATGTGCGGTACCGATCAATCGAATGTACGGTACCGATCAATCGAATGTGCGGTACCGATGAATCGAATGTGCGGTACCGATCAATCGAATGTGCGGTACCGATCAATCGATTGTTCGGTACCGATCAATCGAATGTGCGGTACCGATCAATCGAATGTGCGGTACCGATCAATCGTTCGGTACCGATATATCGAATGTGCGGTACCGATCAATCGAATGTGCGGTACCGATCAATCGAATGTTCGATACCGATCAATCGAATGTGCGGTACCGAACAATCGAATGTGCGGTACCGAACAATCGAATGTACGGTACCGATCAACCGAATGTGCGCTACCGATCAATCGAATGTGCGGTACCGATCAATCGAATGTGCGGTACCGAACAATCGAATGTGCGGTACCGATCAACTAATGTGCGATACCGAACAATCGAATGTTCGGTACCGTACCGATCAATCGAATGTTCGATACCGATCAATCGAATGTGCGGTACCGAACAATCGAATGTGCGGTACCGAACAATCGAATGTGCGGTACCGATCAATCGAATGTGCGGTACCGATCAATCGAATGTGCGGTATTGATCAACCGAATGTGCGGTACCGATCAATCGAATGTGCGGTACCGATCAATCGAATGTGCGGTACCGAACAATCGAATGTGCGGTACCGATCAACTAATGTGCGATACCGAACAATCGAATGTTCGGTACCGTACCGATCAATCGAATGTGCGGTACCGATAAATCGAATGTCCGGTACCGATCAATCGAATGTGCGGTACCGATAAATCATATATGCGGTACACATCAATCTAATGTGCGGTACCGATCAATCGAATGTTCGGTTCCGATCAATCGAACGTGCGTTACCGATCAATCGAATGTTCGGTACCGATCAATCGAATGTGCAGTACCGATCAATCGAATGTGCGTTACCGATCAATCGAATGTGCGGTACCGATCAATCGAATGTTCGGTACCGATCAATCGAATGTGCGGTACCGATCAATCGAATGTGCGGTACCGATCAATCGAATGTGCGGTACCGATTAATCGAATGTGCGATACCGATCAATCGAATGTGCGGTACCGATCAACTAATGTGCGATACCGAACAATCGAATGTGCGGTACCGATCAATCGAATGTGCGGTACCGATCAATCGAATGTGCGGTACCGATCAATCGAATGTGCGGTACCGATCAATCGAATGTGCGGTACCAATCAATCGAATGTGCGGTACCGATCAATCGAATGTGCGTTACCGATCAATCGAATGTTCGGTACCGATCAATCGAATGTGCGGTACCGATCAATCGAATGTGCGTTACCGATCAATCGAATGTTCGGTACCGATCAATCGAATGTGCGGTACCGATCAATCGAATGTGCGGTACCGATCAATCGAATGTGCGGTACCGATCAATCATATGTGCGGTACCGATTAATCGAATGTGCGATACCGATCAATCGAATGTGCGGTACCGATCAATCGAATGTTCGATACCGATCAATCGAATGTGAGGTACCGAACAATCGAATGTGCGGTACCGAACAATCGAATGTGCGGTACCGATCAATCATATGTGCGGTACCGATTAATCGAATGTGCGATACCGATCAATCGAATGTGCGGTACCGATCAATCGAATGTGCGGTACCGATATCGAATGTGCGATACCGATCAATCGAATGTGGGTACCGATCAATCGAATGTTCGATACCGATCAATCGAATGTGCGGTACCGAACAATCGAATGTGCGGTACCGAACAATCGAATGTGCGGTACCGTACCGATGAATCGAATGTGCGGTACCGATCAATCGAATGTGCGGTACCGATCAATCGAATGTTCGGTACCGATCAATCGAATGTGCGGTACCGATCAATCGAATGTGCGGTATTGATCAATCGAATGTTCGGAACCGATCAATCGAATGTGCGGTACCGATCAATCGAATGTGCGGTAACGATCAATCGAATGTGCGGTACCGAACAATCGAATGTTCGATACCGATCAATCGAATGTGCGGTACCGATCAATCGAATGTGCGGTATTGATCAATCGAATGTTCGGTACCGATCAATCGAATGTGCGGTACCGATCAATCGAATGTTCGTTACCGATCAATCGAATGTGCGGTACCGATCAATCGAATGTTCGTTACCGATCAATCGAATGTGCGGTATTGATCAATCGAATGTGCGGTAACGATCAATCGAATGTTCGGTACCGATCAATCGAATGTGCGGTACCGATCAATCGAATGTTCGGTACCGATCAATCGAATGATCGGTACCGATCAATCGAATGTGCGTTACCGATCAATCGAATGTTCGTTACCGATCAATCGAATGTTCGGTACCGATCAATCGAATGTGCGTTACCGATCAATCGAATGTTCGGTACCGATCAATCGAATGTGCGGTACCGATCAATCGAATGTGCGTTACCGATCAATCGAATGTTCGGTACCGATCAATCGAATGTGCGGTACCGATCAATCGAATGTGTTTTACCGATCAATCGAATGTGCGGTACCGATCAATCATATGTGCGGTACCGATCAATCGAATGTGCGATACCGATCAATCCAATGTGCGGTACCGATCTATCGAATGTTCGGTACCGATCAATCGAATGTGCGGTACCGATCAATCGCATGTGCGGTACCGATCAATCGAATGTTCGATACCGATCAATCGAATGTGCGGTACCGAACAATCGAATGTGCGGTACCGAACAATCGAATGTGCGGTACCGATCAATCGAATGTGCGGTACCGAACAATCGAATGTTCGGTACCGTACCGATCAATCGAATGTGCGGTACCGATCAATCGAATGTGCGGTACCGATCAATCGAATGTTCGGTACCGTAACGATCAATCGAATGTGCGGTACCGATCAATCATATATTCGGTACACATCAATCGAATGTTCGGTACCGATCAATCGAATGTGCAGTACCGATCAATCGAATGTGCATTACCGATCAATCGAATGTGCGGTACCGATCAATCGAATGTTCGGTACCGATCAATCGAATGTGCGGTACCGATCAATCGAATGTGCGGTACCGATCAATCATATGTGCGGTACCGATTAATCGAATGTGCGATACCGATCAATCGAATGTGCGGTATTGATCAACCGAATGTGCGGTACCGATCAATCGAATGTGCGGTACCGATCAATCGAATGTGCGGTACCGATCTATCGAATGTTCGGTACCGATCAATCGAATGTGCGGTACCGATCAATCGCATGTGCGGTACCGATCAATCGAATGTTCGATACCGATCAATCGAATGTGCGGTACCGAACAATCGAATGTGCGGTACCGAACAATCGAATGTGCGGTACCGATCAATCGAATGTGCGGTACCGAACAATCGAATGTTCGGTACCGTACCGATCAATCGAATGTGCGGTACCGATCAATCGAATGTGCGGTACCGATCAATCGAATGTTCGGTACCGTAACGATCAATCGAATATGCGGTACCGATCAATCATATATGCGGTACACATCAATCGAATGTTCGGTACCGATCAATCGAATGTGCAGTACCGATCAATCGAATGTGCGTTACCGATCAATCGAATGTGCGGTACCGATCAATCGAATGTTCGGTACCGATCAATCGAATGTGCGGTACCGATCAATCGAATGTGCGGTACCGATCAATCATATGTGCGGTACCGATTAATCGAATGTGCGATACCGATCAATCGAATGTGCGGTATTGATCAACCGAATGTGCGGTACCGATCAATCGAATGTGCGGTACCGATCAATCGAATGTGCGGTACCGATTAATCGAATGTGCGATACCGATCAATCGAATGTGCGGTACCGATCAACTAATGTGCGATACCGAACAATCGAATGTGCGGTACCGATCAATCGAATGTGCGGTACCGATCAATCGAATGAGCGGTACCGATCAATCGAATGTGCGGTACCGATCAATCGAATGTGCGGTACCGATCAATCGAATGTGCGGTACCGATCAATCGAATGTGCGGTACCGATCAATCGAATGTGCGGTACCGACCAATCGAATGTGTGTTACCGATCAATCGAATGTTCGGTACCGATCAATCGAATGTGCGGTACCGATCAATCGAATGTGCGTTACCGATCAATCGAATGTTCGGTACCGATCAATCGAATGTGCAGTACCGATCAATCGAATGTGCGTTACCGATCAATCGAATGTGCGGTACCGATCAATCGAATGTTCGGTACCGATCAATCGAATGTTCGGTACCGATCAATCGAATGTGCGGTACCGATCAATCGAATGTGCGGTACCGATTAATCGAATGTGCGATACCGATCAATCGAATGTGCGGTACCGATCAACTAATGTGCGATACCGAACAATCGAATGTGCGGTACCGATCAATCGAATGTGCGGTACCGATCAATCGAATGAGCGGTACCGATCAATCGAATGTGCGGTACCGATCAATCGAATGTGCGGTACCGAACAATCGAATGTGCGGTACCGATCAATCGAATGTGCGGTACCAATCAATCGAATGTGCGGTACCGATCAATCGAATGTGCGGTACCGATCAATCGAATGTGCGGTACCGATCAATCGAATGTGCGGTACCGATATCGAATGTGCGATACCGATCAATCGAATGTGCGGTACCGATCAATCGAATGTTCGATACCGATCAATCGAATGTGAGGTACCGAACAATCGAATGTGCGGTACCGAACAATCGAATGTGCGGTACCGATCAATCATATGTGCGGTACCGATTAATCGAATGTGCGATACCGATCAATCGAATGTGCGGTACCGATCAATCGAATGTGCGGTACCGATATCGAATGTGCGATACCGATCAATCGAATGTGGGTACCGATCAATCGAATGTTCGATACCGATCAATCGAATGTGCGGTACCGAACAATCGAATGTGCGGTACCGTACCGATCAATCGAATGTGCGGTACCGATCAATCGAATGTGCGGTACCGATCAATCGAATGTTCGGTACCGATCAATCGAATGTGCGGTACCGATCAATCGAATGTGCGGTATTGATCAATCGAATGTTCGGAACCGATCAATCGAATGTGCGGTACCGATCAATCGAATGTGCGGTAACGATCAATCGAATGTGCGGTTCCGAACAATCGAATGTTCGATACCGATCAATCGAATGTGCGGTACCGATCAATCGAATGTGCGGTATTGATCAATCGAATGTTCGGTACCGATCAATCGAATGTGCGGTACCGATCAATCGAATGTTCGTTACCGATCAATCGAATGTGCGGTACCGATCAATCGAATGTTCGTTACCGATCAATCGAATGTGCGGTATTGATCAATCGAATGTGCGGTACCGATCAATCGAATGTTCGGTACCGATCAATCGAATGTGCGGTACCGATCAATCGAATGTTCGGTACCGATCAATCGAATGATCGGTACCGATCAATCGAATGTGCGTTACCGATCAATCGAATGTTCGGTACCGATCAATCGAATGTTCGGTACCGATCAATCGAATGTGCGTTACCGATCAATCGAATGTTCGGTACCGATCAATCGAATGTGCGGTACCGATCAATCGAATGTGCGTTACCGATCAATCGAATGTTCGGTACCGATCAATCGAATGTGCGGTACCGATCAATCGAATGTGTTTTACCGATCAATCGAATGTGCGGTACCGATCAATCATATGTGCGGTACCGATCAATCGAATGTGCGATACCGATCAATCCAATGTGCGGTACCGATCTATCGAATGTTCGGTACCGATCAATCGAATGTGCGGTACCGATCAATCGCATGTGCGGTACCGATCAATCGAATGTTCGATACCGATCAATCGAATGTGCGGTACCGAACAATCGAATGTGCGGTACCGAACAATCGAATGTGCGGTACCGATCAATCGAATGTGCGGTACCGATCAATCGAATGTGCGGTACCGAACAATCGAATGTTCGGTACCGTACCGATCAATCGAATGTGCGGTACCGATCAATCGAATGTGCGTTACCGATCAATCGAATGTTCGGTACCGATCAATCGAATGTGCGGTACCGATCAATCGAATGTGCGGTACCGATCAATCGAATGTGCGGTACCGATCAATCATATGTGCGGTACCGATTAATCGAATGTGCGATACCGATCAATCGAATGTTCGGTACCGTACCGATCAATCGAATGTTCGATACCGATCAATCGAATGTGCGGTACCGAACAATCGAATGTGCGGTACCGAACAATCGAATGTGCGGTACCGATCAATCGAATGTGCGGTACCGATCAATCGAATGTGCGGTATTGATCAACCGAATGTGCGGTACCGATCAATCGAATGTGCGGTACCGATCAATCGAATGTGCGGTACCGAACAATCGAATGTTCGGTACCGATCAACTAATGTGCGATACCGAACAATCGAATGTTCGGTACCGTACCGATCAATCGAATGTGCGGTACCGATAAATCGAATGTCCGGTACCGATCAATCGAATGTGCGGTACCGATAAATCATATATGCGATTCACATCAATCTAATGTGCGGTACCGATCAATCGAATGTTCGGTTCCGATCAATCGAATGTGCGTTACCGATCAATCGAATGTTCGGTACCGATCAATCGAATGTGCAGTACCGATCAATCGAATGTGCGTTACCGATCAATCGAATGTGCGGTACCGATCAATCGAATGTTCGGTACCGATCAATCGAATGTGCGGTACCGATCAATCGAATGTGCGGTACCGATCAATCGAATGTGCGGTACCGATTAATCGAATGTGCGATACCGATCAATCGAATGTGCGGTACCGATCAACTAATGTGCGATACCGAACAATCGAATGTGCGATACCGATCAATCGAATGTGCGGTACCGATCAACTAATGTGCGATACCGAACAATCGAATGTGCGGTACCGATCAATCGAATGTGCGGTACCGATCAATCGAATGAGCGGTACCGATCAATCGAATGTGCGGTACCGATCAATCGAATGTGCGGTACCGATCAATCGAATGTGCGGTACCGATCAATCGAATGTGCGGTACCGATCAATCGAATGTGCGGTACCGATCAATCGAATGTGCGTTACCGATCAATCGAATGTTCGGTACCGATCAATCGAATGTGCGGTACCGATCAATCGAATGTGCGTTACCGATCAATCGAATGTTCGGTACCGATCAATCGAATGTGCGGTACCGATCAATCGAATGTGCGGTACCGATCAATCGAATGTGCGGTACCGATCAATCATATGTGCGGTACCGATTAATCGAATGTGCGATACCGATCAATCGAATGTGCGGTACCGATCAATCGAATGTGCGGTACCGATATCGAATGTGCGATACCGATCAATCGAATGTACGGTACCGATCAATCGAATGTTCGATACCGATCAATCGAATGTGCGGTACCGAACAATCGAATGTGCGGTACCGAACAATCGAATGTGCGGTACCGATCAATCATATGTGCGGTACCGATTAATCGAATGTGCGATACCGATCAATCGAATGTGCGGTACCGATCAATCGAATGTGCGGTACCGATCAATCGAATGTGCGAGACCGATCAATCGAATGTGCGGTACCGATCAATCGAATGTTCGATACCGATCAATCGAATGTGCGGTACCGAACAATCGAATGTGCGGTACCGAACAATCGAATGTGCGGTACCGTACCGATCAATCGAATGTGCGGTACCGATCAATCGAATGTGCGGTACCGATCAATCGAATGTTCGGTACCGATCAATCGAATGTGCGGTACCGATCAATCGAATGTGCGGTATTGATCAATCGAATGTTCGGAACCGATCAATCGAATGTGCGGCACCGATCAATCGAATGTGCGGTAACGATCAATCGAATGTGCGGTACCGAACAATCGAATGTTCGATACCGATCAATCGAATGTGCGGTACCGATCAATCGAATGTGCGGTATTGATCAATCGAATGTTCGGTACCGATCAATCGAATGTGCGGTACCGATCAATCGAATGTTCGTTACCGATCAATCGAATGTGCGGTACCGATCAATCGAATGTTCGTTACCGATCAATCGAATGTGCGGTATTGATCAATCGAATGTGCGGTACCGATCAATCGAATGTTCGGTACCGATGAATCGAATGTGCGGTACCGATCAATCGAATGTTCGGTACCGATCAATCGAATGATCGGTACCGATCAATCGAATGTGCGTTACCGATCAATCGAATGTTCGGTACCGATCAATCGAATGTTCGGTACCGATCAATCGAATGTGCGTTACCGATCAATCGAATGTTCGGTACCGATCAATCGAATGTGCGGTACCGATCAATCGAATGTGCGTTACCGATCAATCGAATGTTCGGTACCGATCAATCGAAAGTGCGGTACCGATCAATCGAATGTGTTTTACCGATCAATCGAATGTGCGGTACCGATCAATCATATGTGCGGTACCGATCAATCGAATGTGCGATACCGATCAATCCAATGTGCGGTACCGATCTATCGAATGTTCGGTACCGATCAATCGAATGTGCGGTACCGATCAATCGCATGTGCGGTACCGATCAATCGAATGTTCGATACCGATCAATCGAATGTGCGGTACCGAACAATCGAATGTGCGGTACCGAACAATCGAATGTGCGGTACCGATCAATCGAATGTGCGGTACCGATCAATCGAATGTGCGGTACCGAACAATCGAATGTTCGGTACCGTACCGATCAATCGAATGTGCGGTACCGATCAATCGAATGTGCGGTACCGATCAATCGAATGTTCGGTACAGTAACGATCAATCGAATGTGCGGTACCGATCAATCATATATGCGGTACACATCAATCGAATGTTCGGTACCGATCAATCGAATGTGCAGTACCGATCAATCGAATGTGCGTTACCGATCAATCGAATGTGCGGTACCGATCAATCGAATGTTCGGTACCGATCAATCGAATGTGCGGTACCGATCAATCGAATGTGCGGTACCGATCAATCGAATGTGCGGTACCGATCAATCGAATGTTCGGTACCGATTAATCGAATGTGCGGTACCGATCAATCGAATGTGCGGTACCGATCAATCGAATGTTCGGTACCGATCAATCGAATGTGCGGTACCGATCAATCGAATGTGCGGTATTGATCAATCGAATGTTCGGAACCGATCAATCGAATGTGCGGTACCGATCAATCGAATGTGCGGTAACGATCAATCGAATGTGCGGTACCGAACAATCGAATGTTCGATACCGATCAATCGAATGTGCGGTACCGATCAATCGAATGTGCGGTACCGATCAATCGAATGTGCGGTACCGATCAATCGAATGTGCGGTACCGATCAATCGAATGTGCGGTACCGATGAATCGAATATGCGGTACCGATCAATCGAATGTGCGGTATTGATCAATCGAATGTTCGGTACCGATCAATCGAATGTTCGTTACCGATCAATCGAATGTTACCGATCAATCGAATGTGCGGTACCGATCAATCGAATGTTCGTTACCGATCAATCGAATGTGCGGTATTGATCAATCGAATGTGCGGTACCGATCAATCGAATGTGCGGTACCGATCAATCGAATGTGCGGTACCGATCAATCGAATGTTCGGTACCGATCAATCGAATGATCGGTACCGATCAATCGAATGTGCGTTACCGATCAATCGAATGTTCGGTACCGATCAATCGAATGTTCGGTACCGATCAATCGAATGTGCGTTACCGATCAATCGAATGTTCGGTACCGATCAATCGAATGTGCGGTACCGATCAATCGAATGTGCGTTACCGATCAATCGAATGTTCGGTACCGATCAATCGAATGTGCGGTACCGATCAATCGAATGTGTTGTACCGATCAATCGAATGTGCGATACCGATCAATCCAATGTGCGGTACCGATCTATCGAATGTTCGGTACCGATCAATCGAATGTGCGGTACCGATCAATCGCATGTGCGGTACCGATCAATCGAATGTTCGATACCGATCAATCGAATGTGCGGTACCGAACAATCGAATGTGCGGTACCGAACAATCGAATGTGCGGTACCGATCAATCGAATGTGCGGTACCGATCAATCGAATGTGCGGTACCGAACAATCGAATGTTCGGTACCGTACCGATCAATCGAATGTGCGGTACCGATCAATCGAATGTGCGGTACCGATCAATCGAATGTTCGGTACCGTAACGATCAATCGAATGTGCGGTACCGATCAATCATATATGCGGTACACATCAATCTAATGTGCGGTACCGATCAATCGAATGTTCGGTACCGATCAATCGAATGTGCGTTACCGATCAATCGAATGTTCGGTACCGATCAATCGAATGTGCGGTACCGATCAATCGTTCGGTACCGATATATCGAATGTGCGGTACCGATCAATCGAATGTGCGTTACCGATCAGTCGAATGTTCGATACCGATCAATCGAATGTGTGTTACCGAACAATCGAATGTGCGGTACCGAACAATCGAATGTGCGGTACCGATCAATCGAATGTGCGGTACCGATCAATCGAATGTGCGGTACCGATCAATCATATGTGCGGTACCGATTAATCGAATGTGCGATACCGATCAATCGAATGTGCGGTACCGATCAATCGAATGTGCGGTACCGATATCGAATGTGCGGTACCGATCAATCGAATGTGCGGTACCGATCAATCGAATGTTCGATACCGATCAATCGAATGTGCGGTACCGAACAATCGAATGTGCGGTACCGAACAATCGAATGTGAGGTACCGATCAACTGATGTGCGATACCGAACAATCGAATGTGCGGTATCGTACCGATCAATCGAATGTGCGGTACCGATCAATCGAATGTGCGGTACCGATCAATCGAATGTTCGGTACCGATCAATCGAATGTGCGGTACCGATCAATCGAATGTGCGGTATTGATCAATCGAATGTTCGGAACCGATCAATCGAATGTGCGGTACCGATCAATCGAATGTGCGGTAACGATCAATCGAATGTGCGGTACCGAACAATCGAATGTTCGATACCGATCAATCGAATGTGCGGTACCGATCAATCGAATGTGCGGTACCGATCAATCGAATGTGCGGTACCGATCAATCGAATGTGCGGTACCGATCAATCGAATGTGCGGTACCGATGAATCGAATATGCGGTACCGATCAATCGAATGTGCGGTATTGATCAATCGAATGTTCGGTACCGATCAATCGAATGTGCGGTACCGATCAATCGAATGTTCGTTACCGATCAATCGAATGTGCGGTACCGATCAATCGAATGTTCGTTACCGATCAATCGAATGTGCGGTATTGATCAATCGAATGTGCGGTACCGATCAATCGAATGTTCGGTACCGATCAATCGAATGTGCGGTACCGATCAATCGAATGTTCGGTACCGATCAATCGAATGATCGGTACCGATCAATCGAATGTGCGTTACCGATCAATCGAATGTGCGGTACCGATCAATCGAATGTGCATTACCGATCAATCGAATGTGCGGTACCGATCAATCGAATGTGTTGTACCGATCAATCGAGTTTGCGGTACCGATCAATCATATGTGCGGTACCGATCAATCGAATGTGCGATACCGATCAATCCAATGTGCGGTACCGATCTATCGAATGTTCGGTACCGATCAATCGAATGTGCGTTACCGATCAATCGAATGTGCGGTACCGATCAATCGAATGTTCGGTACCGATCAATCGAATGTGCGATACCGAACAATCGAATTTGCGGTACCGATCAATCGAATGTGCGGTACCGATCAATCGAATGAGCGGTACCGATCAATCGAATGTGCGGTACCGATCAATCGAATGTGCGGTACCGATCAATCGAATGTGCGGTACCGATCAATCGAATGTGCGGTACCGATCAATCGAATGTGCGGTACCGATCAATCGAATGTGCGTTACCGATCAATCGAATGTGCGGTACCGATCAATCGAATGTGCGGTACCGATCAATCGAATGTGCGTTACCGATCAATCGAATGTTCGGTACCGATCAATCGAATGTGCGGTACCGATCAATCGAATGTGCGGTACCGATCAATCGAATGTGCGGTACCGATCAATCATATGTGCGGTACCGATTAATCGAATGTGCGATACCGATCAATCGAATGTGCGGTACCGATCAATCGAATGTGCGGTACCGATATCGAATGTTCGGTACCGATCAATCGAATGTGCGGTACCGATCAATCGAATGTTCGATACCGATCAATCGAATGTGCGGTACCGAACAATCGAATGTGCGGTACCGAACAATCGAATGTGCGGTACCGATCAACTAATGTGCGATACCGAACAATCGAATGTGCGGTACCGTACCGATCAATCGAATGTGCGGTACCGATCAATCGAATGTGCGGTACCGATCAATCGAATGTGCGGTATTGATCAATCGAATGTTCGGAACCGATCAATCGAATGTGCGGTACCGATCAATCGAATGTGCGGTAACGATCAATCGAATGTGCGGTACCGAACAATCGAATGTTCGATACCGATCAATCGAATGTGCGGTACCGATCAATCGAATGTGCGGTACCGATCGAATGTGCGGTACCGATCAATCGAATGTGCGGTACCGATCAATCGAATGTGCGGTAACGATCAATCGAATGTGCGGTACCGAACAATCGAATGTTCGATACCGATCAATCGAATGTGCGGTACCGATCAATCGAATGTGCGGTACCGATCAATCGAATGTGCGGTACCGATGAATCGAATATGCGGTACCGATCAATCGAATGTGCGGTATTGATCAATCGAATGTTCGGTACCGATCAATCGAATGTGCGGTACCGATCAATCGAATGTTCGTTACCGATCAATCGAATGTGCGGTACCGATCAATCGAATGTGCGGTATTGATCAATCGAATGTGCGGTATTGATCAATCGAATGTGCGGTACCGATCAATCGAATGTTCGGTACCGATCAATCGAATGTGCGGTACCGATCAATCGAATGTTCGGTACCGATCAATCGAATGATCGGTACCGATCAATCGAATGTGCGTTACCGATCAATCGAATGTTCGGTACCGATCAATCGAATGTTCGGTACCGATCAATCGAATGTGCGTTACCGATCAATCGAATGTTCGGTACCGATCAATCGAATGTGCGGTACCGATCAATCGAATGTGCGTTACCGATCAATCGAATGTGCGGTACCGATCAATCGAATGTGCGGTACCGATCAATCGAATGTGTTGTACCGATCAATCGAATGTGCGGTACCGATCAATCATATGTGCGGTACCGATCAATCGAATGTGCGATACCGATCAATCGAACGTTCGGTACCGATCAATCGAATGTGCGGTACCGATCAATCGAATGTGCGTTACCGATCAATCGAATGTTCGGTACCGAACAATCGAATGTGCGGTACCGATCAATCGAATGTGCGGTACCGATCAATCGAATGTGCGGTGTTGATCAATCGAATGTTCGGTACCGATCAATCGAATGTGCGGTACCGATCAATCGAATGTGCGGTACCGAACAATCGAATGTGCGGTACCGATCAATCGAATGTTCGATACCGATCAATCGAATGTGCGGTACCGAACAATCGAATGTGCGGTACCGATCAATCGAATGTGCGGTACCGATCAATCGAATGTGCGGTACCGATCAATCGAATGTGCGGTACCGATCAATCGAATGTGCGGTACCGATCAATCGATTGTTCGGTACCGATCAATCGAATGTGCGGTACCGATCACTCGAATGTGCGGTACCGATCAATCGAATGTTCGGTACCGATCAATCGAATGTGCGGTACCGATCAATCGAATGTGCGTTACCGATCAATCGAATGTTCGGTACCGATCAATCGAATGTGCGGTACCGATCAATCGAATGTGCGGTACCGATCAATCGAATGTGCGGTACCGATCAATCATATGGGCGGTACCGATCAATCGAATGTGCGATACCGATCAATCCAATGTGCGGTACCGATCAATCGAATGTTCGGTACCGATATATCGAATGTGCGGTACCGATCAATCGAATGTGCGGTACCGAACAATCGAATGTGCGGTACCGATCAATCGAATGTGCGGTATTGATCAATCGAATATTGGGTACCGAACAATCGAATGTGCGGTACCGATCAATCGAATGTGCGGTACCGATCAATCGATTGTGCGGTACCGATCAATCGAATGTTCGATACCGATCAATCGAATGTGCGGTACCGAACAATCGAATGTGCGGTACCGAACAATCGAATGTGCGGTACCGATCAATCGAATGTGCGGTATTGATCAATCGAATGTTCGGTACCGATCAATCGCATGTGCGGTACCGATCAATCGAATGTGCGGTATTGATCAATCGAATGTTCGGTACCGATCAATCGAATGTTCGGTACCGATCAATCGATTGTGCGGTACCGATCAATCGAATGTGCGGTATTGATCAATCGAATGTTCGGTACTGATCAATCGAATGTGCGGTACCGATCAATCGAATGTGCGGTACCGAAAAATCGAATGTGCAGTACCGATCAATCGAATGTTCGATACCGATCAATCGAATGTGCGGTACCGAACAATCGAATGTGCGGTACCGATCAATCGAATGTGCGGTACCGATGAAACGAATGTGCGGTACCGACCAATCGAATCTTCGTTACCGATCAATCGAATGTGCGGTACCGATCAATCGAATGTTCGTTACCGATCAATCGAATGTGCGGTATTGATCAATCGAATGTTCGGTACCGATCAATCGAATGTTCGGTACCGATCAATCGATTGTGCGGTACCGATCAATCGAATGTTCGGTACCGATCAATCGAATGTGCGGTACCGATCAATCGAATGTGCGGTACCGATCAATCGAATGTGCGGTACCGATCAATCGAATGTGCGGTACCGATCAATCGAATGTTCGGTACCAATCAATCGAATGTGCGGTACCGATGAATCGAATGTGCGGTATTGATCAATCGAATGTTCGGTACCGATCAATCGAATGTGCGGTACCGATCAATCGAATGTTCGTTACCGATTAATCGAATGTACGGTACCGATCAATCGAATGTTCGGTACCGATCAATCGAATGTGCGGTACCGATCAATCGAATGTGCGTTACCGACCAATCGAATGTTCGGTACCGATCAATCGAATGTGCGGTACCGATCAATCGAATGTGCGGTACCGATCAATCGAATGTTCCGTACCGATCACTCATATGTGAGGTACCGATGAATCGAATGTGCGATACCGATCAATCCAATGTGCGGTACCGATCAATCGAATGTTCGGTACCGATCAATCGAATGTGCGGTACCGATCAATCGAATGTGCGGTACCGATCAATCGAATGTGCGGTATTGATCAATCGAATGTTCGGTACCGATCAATCGAATGTGCGGTACCGATCAATCGAATGTTCGTTACCGATCAATCGAATGTGCGGTACCGATCAATCGAATGTGCGGTACCGATCAATCGAATGTGTTGTACCGATCAATCGAATGTGCGGTACCGATCAATCGAATGTGTTGTACCGATGTATCGAATGTGCGGTACCGATCAATCATATGTGCGGTACCGATCAATCGAATGTTCGGTTCAATCCAATGTGCGGTACCGATCAATCGAATGTTCGGTACCGATCAATCGAATGTGCGGTACCGATCAATCGCATGTGCGGTACCGATCAATCGAATGTGCGGTACCGAACAATCGAATGTGCGGTACCGAACAATCTAATGTGCGGTACCGATCAATCGAATGTAGGGTATTGATCAATCGAATGTTCGGTACCGATCAATCGAATGTGCGGTACCGATCAATCGAATGTTCGTTACCGATCAATCGAATATTCGGTACCGATCAATCGATTGTGCGGTACCGATCAATCGAATGTGCGGTATTGATCAATCGAATGTTCGGTACCGATCAATCGAATGTGCGGTACCGATCAATCGAATGTGTTGTACCGATCAATCGAATGTGCGGTACCGATCAATCGAATGTGTTGTACCGATCAATCGAATGTGCGGTACCGATCAATCATATGTGCGGTACCGATCAATCGAATGTTCGGTTCAATCCAATGTGCGGTACCGATCAATCGAATGTTCGGTACCGATCAATCGAATGTGCGGTACCGATCAATCGCATGTGCGGTACCGATCAATCGAATGTGCGGTACCGAACAATCGAATGTGCGGTACCGAACAATCTAATGTGCGGTACCGATCAATCGAATGTAGGGTATTGATCAATCGAATGTTCGGTACCGATCAATCGAATGTGCGGTACCGATCAATCGAATGTTCGATACCGATCAATCGAATGTGCGGTACCGAACAATCGAATGTGCGGTACCGAACAATCGAATGTGCGGTACCGATCAATCGAATGTGCGGTACCGATCAATCGAATGTGCGGTACCGATGAATCGAATGTGCGGTACCGATCAATCGAATGTGCGGTACCGATCAATCGATTGTTCGGTACCGATCAATCGAATGTGCGGTACCGATCAATCGAATGTGCGGTATTGATCAATCGAATGTTCGGTACTGATCAATCGAATGTGCGGTACCGATCAATCGAATCTTCGTTACCGATCAATCGAAAGTGCGGTACCGATCAATCGAATGTTCGTTACCGATCAATCGAATGTGCGGTATTGATCAATCGAATGTTCGGAACCGATCAATCGAATGTTCGGTACCGATCAATCGATTGTGCGGTACCGATCAATCGAATGTTCGGTACCGATCAATCGAATGTGCGGTACCGATCAATCGAATGTGCGGTACCGATCAACCGAATGTGCGGTACCGATCAATCGAATGTGCGTTACCGATCAATCGAATGTTCGGTACCGATCAATCGAATGTGCGGTACCGATCAATCGATTGTGTTGTACCGATCAATCGAATGTGCGGTAACGATCAATCATATGTGCGGTACCGATTAATCGAATGTGCGATACCGATCAATCCAATGTGCGGTACCGATCAATCCAATGTTCGGTACCGATCAATCGAATGTGCGGTACCGATCAATCGCATGTGCGGTACCGATCAATCGAATGTGCGGTACCGATCAATCGAATGTTCGGTACCGATCAATCGAATGTTCGGTACCGATCAATCGAATGTGCGGTACCGATCAATCGAATGTGCGGTATTGATCAATCGAATGTTCGATACCGATCAATCGAATGTGCTGTACCGATCAATCGAATGTGCGGTACCGATCAATCGAATGTGCGGTACCGATCAATCGAATGTTCGGTACCGATCAATCGAATGTGCGGTACCGATCAATCGAATGTGCGGTATTGATCAAGCGAATCTTGGGTACCGAACAATCGAATGTGCGGTACCGATCAATCGAATGTGCGGTACCGATCAATCGAATGTGCGGTACCGATCAATCGAATGTTCGATACCGATCAATCGAATGTGCGGTACCGATCAATCGAATGTGCGGTACCGAACAATCGAATGTGCGGTACCGATCAATCGAATGTGCGGTATTGATCAATCGAATGTTCGGTACCGATCAATCGCATGTGCGGTACCGATCAATCGAATGTGCGGTACCGATCAATCGAATGTTCGTTACCGATCAATCGAATGTTCGGTACCGATCAATCGATTGTGCGGTACCGATCAATCGAATGTGCGGTATTGATCAATCGAATGTTCGGTACCGATCAATCGATTGTGCGGTACCGATCAATCGAATGTGCGGTACCGATCAATCGAATGTTCGTTACCGATCAATCGAATGTGCGGTACCGATCAATCGAATGTGCGGTACCGAACAATCGAATGTGCGGTACCGAACAATCGAATGTGCGGTACCGATCAATCGAATGTGCGGTATTGATCAATCGAATCTTGGGTACCGAACAATCGAATGTGCGGTACCGATCAATCGAATGTGCGGTACCGATCAATCGAATGTGCGGTACCGATCAATCGAATGTGCGGTACCGATCAATCGAATGTGCGGTACCGATCAATCGATTGTTCGGTACCGATCAATCGAATGTGCGGTACCGATCAATCGAATGTGCGGTACCGAACAATCGAATGTTCGGTACCGATCAATCGAATGTGCGGTACCGATCAATCGAATCTTCCTTACCGATCAATCGAATGTGCGGTACCGATCAATCGAATGTTCGTTACCGATCAATCGAATGTGCGGTACCGATCAATCGAATGTTCGGTACCGATCAATCGAATGTTCGGTACCGATCAATCGATTGTGCGGTACCGATCAATCGAATGTTCGGTATTGATCAATCGAATGTTCGGTACCGATCAATCGAATGTGCGGTACCGATTAATCGAATGTGCGGTACCGAAAAATCGAATGTGCAGTACCGATCAATCGAATGTTCGATACCGATCAATCGAATGTGCGGTACCGAACAATCGAATGTGCGGTACCGAACAATCGAATGTGCGGTACCGATCAATCGAATGTGCAGTACCGATCAATCGAATGTTCGATACCGATCAATCGAATGTGCGGTACCGAACAATCGAATGTGCGGTACCGAACAATCGAATGTGCGGTACCGATCAATCGAATGTGCGGTACCGATCAATCGAATGTGCGGTACCGATGAATCGAATGTGCGGTACCGATCAATCGAATGTGCGGTACCGATCAATCGATTGTTCGGTACCGATCAATCGAATGTGCGGTACCGATCACTCGAATGTGCGGTACCGATCAATCGAATGTGCGGTACCGATCAATCGAATGTGCGTTACCGATCAATCGAATGTTCGGTACCGATCAATCGAATGTGCGGTACCGATCAATCGAATGTGCGTTACCGATCAATCGAATGTTCGGTACCGATCAATCGAATGTGCGGTACCGATCAATCGAATGTGCGGTACCGATCAATCGAATGTTCGGTACCGATCAATCATATGGGCGGTACCGATGAATCGAATGTGCGATACCGATTAATCCAATGTGCGGTACCGATCAATCGAATGTTCGGTACCGATCAATCGAATGTGCGGTACCGATCAATCGAATGTGCGGTACCGATCAATCGAATGTGCGGTATTGATCAATCGAATGTTCGGTACCGATCAATCGAATGTGCGGTACCGATCAATCAAATATGCGGTACCGAACAATCGAATGTGCGGTACCGATCAATCGAATGTTCGATACCGATCAATCGAATGTGCGGTACCGAACAATCGAATGTGCGGTACCGAACAATCGAATGTGCGGTACCGATCAATCGAATGTGCGGTACCGATCAATCGAATGTGCGGTACCGATGAATCGAATGTGCGGTACCGATCAATCGAATGTGCGGTACCGATAAATCGATTGTTCGGTACCGATCAATCGAATGTGCGGTACCGATCAATCGAATGTGCGGTATTGATCAATCGAATGTTCGGTACCGATCAATCGAATGTGCGGTACCGATCAATCGAATGTTCGTTACCGATCAATCGAATGTGCGGTACCGATCAATCGAATGTGCGGTACCGATCAATCGAATGTGTTGTACCGATCAATCATATGTGCGGTACCGATCAATCGAATGTTCGGTTCGATCCAATGTGCGGTACCGATCAATCGAATGTGCGTTACCGATCAATCGAATGTTCGGTACCGATCAATCGAATGTGCGGTACTGTTCAATCGATTGTGTTGTACCGATCAATCGAATGTGCGGTAACGATCAATCATATGTGCGGTACCGATTAATCGAATGTGCGATACCGATCAATCCAATGTGCGGTACCGATCAATCCAATGTTCGGTACCGATCAATCGAATGTGCGGTACCGATCAATCGCATGTGCGGTACCGATCAATCGAATGTTCGATACCGATCAATCGAATGTGGGGTACAGAACAATCGAATGTGCGGTACCGAACAATCAAATGTGCGGTACCGATCAATCGAATGTGCGGTACCGATCAATCGAATGTGCGGTACCGATGAATCGAATGGGCGGTAGCGATCAATCGAATGTGCGGTACCGATCAACTAATGTGCGATACCGAACAATCGAATGTTCGGTACCGTACCGATCAATCGAATGTGCGGTACCGATCAATCGAATGTGCGGTACCGATCAATCGAATGTTCGGTACCGATCAATCGAATGTGCGGTACCGATCAATCGAATGTGCGGTATTGATCAATCGAATGTTCGATACCGATCAATCGAATGTGCGGTACCGATCAATCGAATGTGCGGTACCGATCAATCGATGTGCGGTACCGATCAATCGAATGTTCTGTACCGATCAATCGAATGTGCGGTACCGATCAATCGAATGTGCGGTATTGATCAATCGAATGTTGGGTACCGAACAATCGAATATGCGGTACCGATCAATCGAATGTGCGGTACCGATCAATCGAATGTGCGGTACCGATCAATCGAATGTTCGATACCGATCAATCGAATGTGCGGTACCGATCAATCGAATGTGCGGTACCGATCAATCGAATGTTCGATACCGATCAATCGAATGTGCGGTACCGAACAATCGAATGTGCGATACCGAACAATCGAATGTGCGGTACCGATCAATCGAATGTGCGGTATTGATCAATCGAATGTTCGGTACCGATCAATCGCATGTGCGGTACCGATCAATCGAATGTGCGGTATTGATCAATCGAATGTTCGGTACCGATCAATCGCATGTGCGGTACCGATCAATCGAATGTGCGGTACCGATCAATCGAATGTTCGTTACCGATCAATCGAATGTTCGGTACCGATCAATCGATTGTGCGGTACCGATCAATCGAATGTGCGGTATTGATCAATCGAATGTTCGGTACCGATCAATCGATTGTGCGGTACCGATTAATCGAATGTGCGGTACCGAAAAATCGAATGTGCAGTATCGATCAATCGAATGTTCGATTCCGATCAATCGAATGTGCGGTACCGAACAATCGAATGTGCGGTACCGAACAATCGAATGTGCGGTACCGATCAATCGAATGTGCGGTATTGATCAATCGAATGTTGGGTACCGAACAATCGAATGTGCGGTACCGATCAATCGAATGTGCGGTACCGATCAATCGAATGTGCGGTACCGATGAATCGAATGTGCGGTACCGATCAATCGAATGTGCGGTACCGATCAATCGATTGTTCGGTACCGATCAATCGAATGTGCGGTACCGATCAATCGAATGTGCGGTACCGAACAATCGAATGTTCGGTACCGATCAATCGAATGTGCGGTACCGATCAATCGAATCTTCGTTACCGATCAATCGAATGTGCGGTACCGATCAATCGAATGTTCGTTACCGATCAATCGAATGTGCGGTACCGATCAATCGAATGTTCGGTACCGATCAATCGAATGTTCGGTACCGATCAATCGATTGTGCGGTACCGATCAATCGAATGTTCGGTATTGATCAATCGAATGTTCGGTACCGATCAATCGAATGTGCGGTACCGATTAATCGAATGTGCGGTACCGAAAAATCGAATGTGCAGTACCGATCAATCGAATGTTCGATACCGATCAATCGAATGTGCGGTACCGAACAATCGAATGTGCGGTACCGAACAATCGAATGTGCGGTACCGATCAATCGAATGTGCGGTACCGATCAATCGAATGTGCGGTACCGATGAATCGAATGTGCGGTACCGATCAATCGAATGTGCGGTAGCGATCAATCGATTGTTCGGTACCGATCAATCGAATGTGCGGTACCGATCAATCGAATGTGCGGTATTGATCAATCGAATGTTCGGTACCGATCAATCGAATGTGCGGTACCGATCAATCGAATCTTCGTTACCGATCAATCGAATGTGCGGTACCGATCAATCGAATGTTCGTTACCGATCAATCGAATGTGCGGTATTGATCAATCGATTGTGCGGTACCGATCAATCGAATGTTCGGTACCGATCAATCGAATGTGCGGTACCGATCAATCGAATGTGCGGTACCGATCAATCGAATGTGCGGTACCGATCAATCGAATGTGCGTTACCGATCAATCGAATGTACGGTACCGATCAATCGAATGTGCGGTACCGATCAATCGAATGTGTTGTACCGATCAATCGAATGTGCGGTAACGATCAATCATATGTGCGGTACCGATTAATCGAATGTGCGACACCGATCAATCCAATGTGCGGTACTGATCAATCCAATGTTCGGTACCGATCAATCGAATGTGCGGTACCGATCAATCGCATGTGCGGTACCGATCAATCGAATGTTCGATACCGATCAATCGAATGTGCGGTACCGAACAATCGAATGTGCGGTACCGAACAATCGAATGTGCGGTACCGAACAATCAAATGTGCGGTACCGATCAATCGAATGTGCGGTACCGATCAATCGAATGTGCGGTACCGATGAATCGAATGTGCGGTAGCGATCAATCGAATATGCGGTACCGATTAACTAATGTGCGATACCGAACAATCGAATGTTCGGTACCGTACCGATCAATCGAATGTGCGGTACCGATCAATCGAATGTGCGGTACCGATCAATCGAATGTTCGGTACCGATCAATCGAATGTGCGGTACCGATCAATCGAATGTGCGGTACCGAACAATCGAATGTGCGGTACCGATCAATCGAATGTTCGATACCGATCAATCGAATGTGCGGTACCGAACAATCGAATGTGCGGTATTGATCAATCGAATGTGCGGTACCGATCAATCGAATGTGCGGTACCGATCAATCGAATGTGCGGTACCGATCAATCGAATGTTCGGTACCGATCAATCGAATGTTCGGTACCGATCAATCGAACGTGCGGTACCGATCAATCGAATGTGCGGTATTGATCAATCGAATGTTGGGTACCGAACAATCGAATGTGCGGTACCGATCAATCGAATGTGCGGTACCGATCAATCGAATGTGCGGTACCGATCAATCGAATGTTCGATACCGATCAATCGAATGTGCGGTACCGAACAATCGAATGTGCGGTACCGAACAATCGAATGTGCGGTACCGATCAATCGAATGTGCGGTATTGATCAATCGAATGTTCGGTACCGATCAATCGCATGTGCGGTACCGATCAATCGAATGTGCGGTAGCGATCAATCGAATGTTCGGTACCGATCAATCGCATGTGCGGTACCGATCAATCGAATGTGCGGTATTGATCAATCGAATGTTCGGTACCGATCAATCGAATGTGCGGTACCGATCAATCGAATGTGCGGTATCGATCAATCGAATGTGCGGTACCGATCAATCGCATGTACGGTACCGATCAATCGAATGTGCGGTACCGATCAATCGCATGTGCGGTACCGATCAATCGAATGTGCGGTACCGATCAATCGAATGTTCGGTACCGATCAATCGCATGTGCGGTACCGATGAATCGAATGTGCGGTATTGATCAATCGAATGTTCGGTACCGATCAATCGAATGTGCGGTACCGATCAATCGAATGTGCGGTATCGATCAATCGAATGTGCGGTACCGATCAATCGCATGTGCGGTACCGATCAATCGAATGTTCGATACCGATCAATCGAATGTGCGGTACCGAACAATCGAATGTGCGGTACCGATCAATCGAATGTTCGATACCGATCAATCGAATGTGCGGTACCGAACAATCGAATGTGCGGTACCGATCAATCAAATGTGCGGTACCGATCAATCGAATGTGCGGTACCGATCAATCGAATGTGCGGTACCGATGAATCGAATGTGCGGTACCGATCAATCGAATGTGCGGTACCGATCAACTAATGTGCGATACCGAACAATCGAATGTTCGGTACCGTACCGATCAATCGAATGTGCGGTACCGATCAATCGAATGTGCGGTACCGATCAATCGAATGTTCGGTACCGATCAATCGAATGTGCGGTACCGATCAATCGAATGTGCGGTATTGATCAATCGAATGTTCGATACCGATCAATCGAATGTGCGGTACCGATCAATCGAATGTGCGGTACCGATCAATCGAATGTGCGGTACCGATCAATCGAATGTTCGGTACCGATCAATCCAATGTGCGGTACCGATCAATCGAATGTGCGGTACCGATCAATCGAATGTTCGGTACCGATCAATCGATTGTGCGGTACCGATCAATCGAATGTTCGGTACCGATCAATCGAATGTGCGGTACCCATCAATCGAATGTGCGGTACCGATCAATCGAATGTGCGGTATTGATCAATCGAATGTTCGGTACCGATCAATCGCATGTGCGGTACCGATCAATCGAATGTGCGGTACCGATCAATCGAATGTTCGTTACCGATCAATCGAATGTTCGGTACCGATCAATCGATTGTGCGGTACCGATCAATCGAATGTGCGGTATTGATCAATCGAATGTTCGGTACCGATCAATCGATTGTGCGGTACCGATTAATCGAATGTGCGGTACCGAAAAATCGAATGTGCAGTATCGATCAATCGAATGTTCGATTCCGATCAATCGAATGTGCGGTACCGAACAATCGAATGTGCGGTACCGAACAATCGAATGTGCGGTACCGATCAATCGAATGTGCGGTATTGATCAATCGAATGTTGGGTACCGAACAATCGAATGTGCGGTACCGATCAATCGAATGTGCGGTACCGATCAATCGAATGTGCGGTACCGATGAATCGAATGTGCGGTACCGATCAATCGAATGTGCGGTACCGATCAATCGATTGTTCGGTACCGATCAATCGAATGTGCGGTACCGATCAATCGAATGTGCGGTACCGAACAATCGAATGTTCGGTACCGATCAATCGAATGTGCGGTACCGATCAATCGAATCTTCGTTACCGATCAATCGAATGTGCGGTACCGATCAATCGAATGTTCGTTACCGATCAATCGAATGTGCGGTACCGATCAATCGAATGTTCGGTACCGATCAATCGAATGTTCGGTACCGATCAATCGATTGTGCGGTACCGATCAATCGAATGTTCGGTATTGATCAATCGAATGTTCGGTACCGATCAATCGAATGTGCGGTACCGATTAATCGAATGTGCGGTACCGAAAAATCGAATGTGCAGTACCGATCAATCGAATGTTCGATACCGATCAATCGAATGTGCGGTACCGAACAATCGAATGTGCGGTACCGAACAATCGAATGTGCGGTACCGATCAATCGAATGTGCGGTACCGATCAATCGAATGTGCGGTACCGATGAATCGAATGTGCGGTACCGATCAATCGAATGTGCGGTAGCGATCAATCGATTGTTCGGTACCGATCAATCGAATGTGCGGTACCGATCAATCGAATGTGCGGTATTGATCAATCGAAAGTTCGGTACCGATCAATCGAATGTGCGGTACCGATCAATCGAATCTTCGTTACCGATCAATCGAATGTGCGGTACCGATCAATCGAATGTTCGTTACCGATCAATCGAATGTGCGGTATTGATCAATCGAATGTTCGGTACCGATCAATCGAATGTTCGGTACCGATCAATCGATTGTGCGGTACCGATCAATCGAATGTTCGGTACCGATCAATCGAATGTGCGGTACCGATCAATCGAATGTGCGGTACCGATCAATCGAATGTGCGGTACCGATCAATCGAATGTGCGTTACCGATCAATCGAATGTTCGGTACCGATCAATCGAATGTGCGGTACCGATCAATCGAATGTGTTGTACCGATCAATCGAATGTGCGGTAACGATCAATCATATGTGCGGTACCGATTAATCGAATGTGCGACACCGATCAATCCAATGTGCGGTACTGATCAATCCAATGTTCGGTACCGATCAATCGAATGTGCGGTACCGATCAATCGCATGTGCGGTACCGATCAATCGAATGTTCGATACCGATCAATCGAATGTGCGGTACCGAACAATCGAATGTGCGGTACCGAACAATCAAATGTGCGGTACCGATCAATCGAATGTGCGGTACCGATCAATCGAATGTGCGGTACCGATGAATCGAATGTGCGGTAGCGATCAATCGAATGTGCGGTACCGATCAACTAATGTGCGATACCGAACAATCGAATGTTCGGTACCGTACCGATCAATCGAATGTGCGGTACCGATCAATCGAATGTGCGGTACCGATCAATCGAATGTGCGGTACCGAACAATCGAATGTGCGGTACCGATCAATCGAATGTTCGATACCGATCAATCGAATGTGCGGTACCGAACAATCGAATGTGCGGTATTGATCAATCGAATGTGCGGTACCGATCAATCGAATGTGCGGTACCGATCAATCGAATGTGCGGTACCGATCAATCGAATGTGCGGTACCGATCAATCGAATGTTCGGTACCGATCAATCGAAAGTGCGGTACCGATCAATCGAATGTGCGGTATTGATCAATCGAATGTTGGGTACCGAACAATCGAATGTGCGGTACCGATCAATCGAATGTGCGGTACCGATCAATCGAATGTGCGGTACCGATCAATCGAATGTTCGATACCGATCAATCGAATGTGCGGTACCGAACAATCGAATGTGCGGTACCGAACAATCGAATGTGCGGTACCGATCAATCGAATGTGCGGTATTGATCAATCGAATGTTCGGTACCGATCAATCGCATGTGCGGTACCGATCAATCGAATGTGCGGTAGCGATCAGTCGAATGTTCGGTACCGATCAATCGCATGTGCGGTACCGATCAATCGAATGTGCGGTATTGATCAATCGAATGTTCGGTACCGATCAATCGAATGTGCGGTACCGATCAATCGAATGTGCGGTATCGATCAATCGAATGTGCGGTACCGATCAATCGCATGTGCGGTACCGATCAATCGAATGTTCGATACCGATCAATCGAATGTGCGGTACCGAACAATCGAATGTGCGGTACCGATCAATCGAATGTTCGATACCGATCAATCGAATGTGCGGTACCGAACAATCGAATGTGCGGTACCGAACAATCAAATGTGCGGTACCGATCAATCGAATGTGCGGTACCGATCAATCGAATGTGCGGTACCGATGAATCGAATGTGCGGTACCGATCAATCGAATGTGCGGTACCGATCAACTAATGTGCGATACCGAACAATCGAATGTTCGGTACCGTACCGATCAATCGAATGTGCGGTACCGATCAATCGAATGTACGGTACCGATCAATCGAATGTTCGGTACCGATCAATCGAATGTGCGGTACCGATCAATCGAATGTGCGGTATTGATCAATCGAATGTTCGATACCGATCAATCGAATGTGCGGTACCGATCAATCGAATGTGCGGTAACGATCAATCGAATGTGCGGTACCGATCAATCGAATGTTCGGTACCGATCAATCGAATGTGCGGTACCGATCAATCGAATGTGCGGTACCGATCAATCGAATGTTCGGTACCGATCAATCGATTGTGCGGTACCGATCAATCGAATGTTCGGTACCGATCAATCGAATGTGCGGTACCCATCAATCGAATGTGCGGTACCGATCAATCGAATGTGCGGTACCGATCAATCGAATGTGCGTTACCGATCAATCGAATGTTCGGTACCGATCAATCGAATGTGCGGTACCGATCAATCGAATGTTTTGTACCGATCAATCGAATGTACGGTAACGATCAATCATATGTGCGGTACCGATTAATCGAATGTGCGATACCGATTAATCCAATGTTCGGTACCGAACAATCGAATGTGCGGTATCGATCAATCGAATGTGCGGTATTGATCAATCGAATGTTCGGTACCGATCAATCGAATGTGCGGTACCGATCAATCGAATGTGTTGTACCGATCAATCGAATGTGCGGTACCGATCAATCGAATGTGCGGTACCGATCAATCGAATGTGCGGTACCGATCAATCGAATGTTCGATACCGATCAATCGAATGTGCGGTACCGAACAATCGAATGTTCGGTACCGAACAATCGAATGTGCGGTACCGATCAATCGAATGTGCGGTATTGATCAATCGAATGTTCGGTACCGATCAATCGAATGTGCGGTACCGATCAATCGAATGTTCGTTACCGATCAATCGAATGTGCGGTACCGATCAATCGAATGTGCGGTACCGATCAATCGAATGTGTTGTACCGATCAATCGAATGTGCGGTACCGATCAATCGAATGTGTTGTACCGATCAATCGAATGTGCGGTACCGATCAATCATATGTGCGGTACCGATCAATCGAATGTTCGGTTTAATCCAATGTGCGGTACCGATCAATCGAATGTTCGGTACCGATCAATCGAATGTGCGGTACCGATCAATCGCATGTGCGGTACCGATCAATCGAATGTGCGGTACCGAACAATCGAATGTGCGGTACCGAACAATCTAATGTGCGGTACCGATCAATCGAATGTAGGGTATTGATCAATCGAATGTTCGGTACCGATCAATCGAATGTGCGGTACCGATCAATCGAATGTTCGTTACCGATCAATCGAATGTTCGGTACCGATCAATCGATTGTGCGGTACCGATCAATCGAATGTGCGATATTGATCAATCGAATGTTCGGTACCTATCAATCGAATGTGCGGTACCGATTAATCGAATGTGCGGTACCGAAAAATCGAATGTGCGGTACCGATCAATCGAATGTTCGATACCGATCAATCGAATGTGCGGTACCGAACAATCGAATGTGCGGTACCGAACAATCGAATGTGCGGTACCGATCAATCGAATGTGCGGTACCGATCAATCGAATGTGCGGTACCAATCAATCGAATGTGCGGTACCGATCAATCGAATGTGCGGTACCGATCAATCGATTGTTCGGTACCGATCAATCGAATGTGCGGTACCGATCAATCGAATGTGCGGTATTGATCAATCGAATGTTCGGTACCGATCAATCGAATGTGCGGTACCGATCAATCGAATCTTCGTTACCGATCAATCGAATGTGCGGTACCGATCATTCGAATGTTCGTTACCGATCAATCGAATGTGCGGTATTGATCAATCGAATGTTCGGTACCGATCAATCGAATGTTCGGTACCGATCAATCGATTGTGCGGTACCGATCAATCGAATGTTCGGTACCGATCAATCGAATGTGCGGTACCGATCAATCGAATGTGCGGTACCGATCAACCGAATGTGCGGTACCGATCAATCGAATGTGCGTTACCGATCAATCGAATGTTCGGTACCGATCAATCGAATGTGCGGTACCGATCAATCGATTGTGTTGTACCGATCAATCGAATGTGCGGTAACGATCAATCATATGTGCGGTACCGATTAATCGAATGTGCGATACCGATCAATCCAATGTGCGGTACCGATCAATCCAATGTTCGGTACCGATCAATCGAATGTGCGGTACCGATCAATCGCATGTGCGGTACCGATTAATCGAATGTTCGATACCGATCAATCGAATGTGCGGTACCGAACAATCGAATGTGCGGTACCGAACAATCGAATGTGCGGTACCGATCAATCGAATGTGCGGTACCGATCAATCGAATGTGCGGTACCGATGAATCGAATGTGCGGTAGCGATCAATCGAATGTGCGGTACCGATCAACTAATGTGCGATACCGAACAATCGAATGTTCGGTACCGTACCGATCAATCGAATGTGCGGTACCGATCAATCGAATGTGCGGTACCGATCAATCGAATGTTCGGTACCGATCAATCGAATGTGCGGTACCGATCAATCGAATGTGCGGTATTGATCAATCGAATGTTCGATACCGATCAATCGAATGTGCGGTACCGATCAATCGAATGTGCGGTACCGATCAATCGAATGTGCGGTACCGATCAATCGAATGTTCGGTACCGATCAATCGAATGTGCGGTACCGATCAATCGAATGTGCGGTATTGATCAATCGAATGTTGGGTACCGAACAATCGAATGTGCGGTACCGATCAATCGAATGTGCGGTACCGATCAATCGAATGTGCGGTACCGATCAATCGAATGTTCGATACCGATCAATCGAATGTGCGGTACCGAACAATCGAATGTACGGTACCGAACAATCGAATGTGCGGTACCGATCAATCGAATGTGCGGTATTGATCAATCGAATGTTCGGTACCGATCAATCGCATGTGCGGTACCGATCAATCGAATGTGCGGTATTGATCAATCGAATGTTCGGTACCGATCAATCGCATGTGCGGTACCGATCAATCGAATGTGCGGTACCGATCAATCGAATGTTCGTTACCGATCAATCGAATGTTCGGTACCGATCAATCGATTGTGCGGTACCGATCAATCGAATGTGCGGTATTGATCAATCGAATGTTCGGTACCGATCAATCGAATGTGCGGTACCGATTAATCGAATGTGCGGTACCGAAAAATCGAATGTGCAGTATCGATCAATCGAATGTTCGATTCCAATCAATCGAATGTGTGGTACCGAACAATCGAATGTGCGGTACCGAACAATCGAATGTGCGGTACCGATCAATCGAATGTGCGGTATTGATCAATCGAATGTTGGGTACCGAACAATCGAATGTGCGGTACCGATCAATCGAATGTGCGGTACCGATCAATCGAATGTGCGGTACCGATCAATCGAATGTGCGGTACCGATCAATCGAATGTGCGGTACCGATCAATCGATTGTTCGGTACCGATCAATCGAATGTGCGGTACCGATCAATCGAATGTGCGGTATTGATCAATCGAATGTTCGGTACCGATCAATCGATTGTGCGGTACCGATTAATCGAATGTGCGGTACCGAAAAATCGAATGTGCAGTATCGATCAATCGAATGTTCGATTCCGATCAATCGAATGTGCGGTACCGATCAATCGAATGTTCGGTACCGATCAATCGAATGTTCGGTACCGATCAATCGATTGTGCGGTACCGATCAATCGTATGTTCGGTATTGATCAATCGAATGTGCGGTACGATTAATCGAATGTGCGGTACCGATCAATCGAATGTGCGGTACCGAAAAATCGAATGTGCAGTACCGATCAATCGAATGTTCGATACCGATCAATCGAATGTGCGGTACCGAACAATCGAATGTGCGGTACCGAACAATCGAATGTGCGGTACCGATCAATCGAATCTTCGTTACCGATCAATCGAATGTGCGGTACCGATCAATCGAATGTTCGTTACCGATCAATCGAATGTGCGGTATTGATCAATCGAATGTTCGGTACCGATCAATCGAATGTTCGGTACCGATCAATCGATTGTGCGGTACCGATCAATCGAATGTTCGGTACCGATCAATCGAATGTGCGGTACCGATCAATCGAATGTGCGGTACCGATCAATCGAATGTGCGGTACCGATCAATCGAATGTGCGTTACCGATCAATCGAATGTTCGGTACCGATCAATCGAATGTGCGGTACCGATCAATCGAATGTGTTGTACCGATCAATCGAATGTGCGGTAACGATCAATCATATGTGCGGTACCGATTAATCGAATGTGCGACACCGATCAATCGAATGTGCGGTACTGATCAATCCAATGTTCGGTACCGATCAATCGAATGTGCGGTACCGATCAATCGCATGTGCGGTACCGATCAATCGAATGTTCGATACCGATCAATCGAATGTGCGGTACCGAACAATCGAATGTGCGGTACCGAACAATCAAATGTGCGGTACCGATCAATCGAATGTGCGGTACCGATCAATCGCATGTGCGGTACCGATCAATCGAATATTCGATACCGATCAATCGAATGTGCGGTACCGAACAATCGAATGTGCGGTACCGATCAATCGAATGTGCGGTACCGAACAATCAAATGTGCGGTACCGATCAATCGAATGTGCGGTACCGATCAATCGAATGTGCGGTACCGATGAATCGAATGTGCGGTACCGATCAATCGAATGTGCGGTACCGATCAACTAATGTGCGATACCGAACAATCGAATGTTCGGTACCGTACCGATCAATCGAATGTGCGGTACCGATCAATCGAATGTGCGGTACCGATCAATCGAATGTTCGGTACCGATCAATCGAATGTGCGGTACCGATCAATCGAATGTGCGGTATTGATCAATCGAATGTTCGATACCGATCAATCGAATGTGCGGTACCGATCAATCGAATGTGCGGTACCGATCAATCGAATGTGCGGTACCGATCAATCGAATGTTCGGTACCGATCAATCGAATGTGCGGCACCGATCAATCGAATGTGCGGTACCGATCAATCGAATGTGCGGTACCGATCAATCGATTGTGCGGTACCGATCAATCGAATGTTCGGTACCGATCAATTGAATGTGCGATACCCATCAATCGAATGTGCGGTACCGATCAATCGAATGTGCGGTATTGATCAATCGAATGTTCGGTACCGATCAATCGCATGTGCGGTACCGATCAATCGAATGTGCGGTACCGATCAATCGAATGTTCGTTACCGATCAATCGAATGTTCGGTACCGATCAATCGATTGTGCGGTACCGATCAATCGAATGTGCGGTATTGATCAATCGAATGTTCGGTACCGATCAATCGATTGTGCGGTACCGATTAATCGCATGTGCGGTACCGAAAAATCGAATGTGCAGTATCGATCAATCGAATGTTCGATTCCGATCAATCGAATGTGCGGTACCGAACAATCGAATGTGCGGTACCGAACAATCGAATGTGCGGTACCGATCAATCGAATGTGCTGTATTGATCAATCGAATGTTGGGTACCGAACAATCGAATGTGCGGTACCGATCAATCGAATGTGCGGTACCGATCAATCGAATGTGCGGTACCGATGAATCGAATGTGCGGTACCGATCAATCGAATGTGCGGTACCGATCAATCGATTGTTCGGTACCGATCAATCGAATGTGCGGTACCGATCAATCGAATGTGCGGTACCGAACAATCGAATGTTCGGTACCGATCAATCGAATGTGCGGTACCGATCAATCGAATCTTCGTTACCGATCAATCGAATGTTCGGTACCGATCAATTGATTGTGCGGTACCGATCAATCGAATGTGCGGTATTGATCAATCGAATGTTCGGTACCGATCAATCGAATGTGCGGTACCGATTAATCGAATGTGCGGTACCGAAAAATCGAATGTGCGGTACCGATCAATCGAATGTTCGATACCGATCAATCGAATGTGCGGTACCGAACAATCGAATGTGCGGTACCGAACAATCGAATGTGCGGTACCGATCAATCGAATGTGCGGTACCGATCAATCGAATGTGCGGTACCGATCAATCGAATGTGCGGTACCGATCAATCGAATGTGCGGTACCGATCAATCGATTGTTCGGTACCGATCAATCGAATGTGCGGTACCGATCAATCGAATGTGCGGTATTGATCAATCGAATGTTCGGTACCGATCAATCGAATGTGCGGTACCGATCAATCGAATCTTCGTTACCGATCAATCGAATGTGCGGTACCGATCAATCGAATGTTCGTTACCGATCAATCGAATGTGCGGTATTGATCAATCGAATGTTCGGTACCGATCAATCGAATGTTCGGTACCGATCAATCGATTGTGCGGTACCGATCAATCGAATGTTCGGTACCGATCAATCGAATGTGCGGTACCGATCAATCGAATGTGCGGTACCGATCAACCGAATGTGCGGTACCGATCAATCGAATGTGCGTTACCGATCAATCGAATGTTCGGTACCGATCAATCGAATGTGCGGTACTGTTCAATCGATTGTGTTGTACCGATCAATCGAATGTGCGGTAACGATCAATCATATGTGCGGTACCGATTAATCGAATGTGCGATACCGATCAATCCAATGTGCGGTACCGATCAATCCAATGTTCGGTACCGATCAATCGAATGTGCGGTACCGATCAATCGCATGTGCGGTACCGATCAATCGAATGTTCGATACCGATCAATCGAATGTGGGGTACCGAACAATCGAATGTGCGGTACCGAACAATCAAATGTGCGGTACCGATCAATCGAATGTGCGGTACCGATCAATCGAATGTGCGGTACCGATGAATCGAATGGGCGGTAGCGATCAATCGAATGTGCGGTACCGATCAACTAATGTGCGATACCGAACAATCGAATGTTCGGTACCGTACCGATCAATCGAATGTGCGGTACCGATCAATCGAATGTGCGGTACCGATCAATCGAATGTTCGGTACCGATCAATCGAATGTGCGGTACCGATCAATCGAATGTGCGGTATTGATCAATCGAATGTTCGATACCGATCAATCGAATGTGCGGTACCGATCAATCGAATGTGCGGTACCGATCAATCGATGTGCGGTACCGATCAATCGAATGTTCTGTACCGATCAATCGAATGTGCGGTACCGATCAATCGAATGTGCGGTATTGATCAATCGAATGTTGGGTACCGAACAATCGAATATGCGGTACCGATCAATCGAATGTGCGGTACCGATCAATCGAATGTGCGGTACCGATCAATCGAATGTTCGATACCGATCAATCGAATGTGCGGTACCGAACAATCGAATGTGCGATACCGAACAATCGAATGTGCGGTACCGATCAATCGAATGTGCGGTATTGATCAATCGAATGTTCGGTACCGATCAATCGCATGTGCGGTACCGATCAATCGAATGTGCGGTATTGATCAATCGAATGTTCGGTACCGATCAATCGCATGTGCGGTACCGATCAATCGAATGTGCGGTACCGATCAATCGAATGTTCGTTACCGATCAATCGAATGTTCGGTACCGATCAATCGATTGTGCGGTACCGATCAATCGAATGTGCGGTATTGATCAATCGAATGTTCGGTACCGATCAATCGATTGTGCGGTACCGATTAATCGAATGTGCGGTACCGAAAAATCGAATGTGCAGTATCGATCAATCGAATGTTCGATTCCGATCAATCGAATGTGCGGTACCGAACAATCGAATGTGCGGTACCGAACAATCGAATGTGCGGTACCGATCAATCGAATGTGCGGTATTGATCAATCGAATGTTGGGTACCGAACAATCGAATGTGCGGTACCGATCAATCGAATGTGCGGTACCGATCAATCGAATGTGCGGTACCGATGAATCGAATGTGCGGTACCGATCAATCGAATGTGCGGTACCGATCAATCGATTGTTCGGTACCGATCAATCGAATGTGCGGTACCGATCAATCGAATGTGCGGTACCGAACAATCGAATGTTCGGTACCGATCAATCGAATGTGCGGTACCGATCAATCGAATCTTCGTTACCGATCAATCGAATGTGCGGTACCGATCAATCGAATGTTCGTTACCGATCAATCGAATGTGCGGTACCGATCAATCGAATGTTCGGTACCGATCAATCGAATGTTCGGTACCGATCAATCGATTGTGCGGTACCGATCAATCGAATGTTCGGTATTGATCAATCGAATGTTCGGTACCGATCAATCGAATGTGCGGTACCGATTAATCGAATGTGCGGTACCGAAAAATCGAATGTGCAGTACCGATCAATCGAATGTTCGATACCGATCAATCGAATGTGCGGTACCGAACAATCGAATGTGCGGTACCGAACAATCGAATGTGCGGTACCGATCAATCGAATGTTCGGTACCGATCAATCGAATGTGCGGTACCGATCAATCGAATGTGCGGTATTGATCAATCGAATGTTCGATACCGATCAATCGAATGTGCGGTACCGATCAATCGAATGTGCGGTACCGATCAATCGATGTGCGGTACCGATCAATCGAATGTTCTGTACCGATCAATCGAATGTGCGGTACCGATCAATCGAATGTGCGGTATTGATCAATCGAATGTTGGGTACCGATCAATCGAATGTGCGGTACCGATCAATCGAATGTTCGTTACCGATCAATCGAATGTTCGGTACCGATCAATCGATTGTGCGGTACCGATCAATCGAATGTGCGGTATTGATCAATCGAATGTTCGGTACCGATCAATCGATTGTGCGGTACCGATTAATCGAATGTGCGGTACCGAAAAATCGAATGTGCAGTATCGATCAATCGAATGTTCGATTCCGATCAATCGAATGTGCGGTACCGAACAATCGAATGTGCGGTACCGAACAATCGAATGTGCGGTACCGATCAATCGAATGTGCGGTATTGATCAATCGAATGTTGGGTACCGAACAATCGAATGTGCGGTACCGATCAATCGAATGTGCGGTACCGATCAATCGAATGTGCGGTACCGATGAATCGAATGTGCGGTACCGATCAATCGAATGTGCGGTACCGATCAATCGATTGTTCGGTACCGATCAATCGAATGTGCGGTACCGATCAATCGAATGTGCGGTACCGAACAATCGAATGTTCGGTACCGATCAATCGAATGTGCGGTACCGAAAAATCGAATGTGCGGTACCGATCAATCGAATGTTCGATACCGATCAATCGAATGTGCGGTACCGAACAATCGAATGTGCGGTACCGAACAATCGAATGTGCGGTACCGATCAATCGAATGTGCGGTACCGATCAATCGAATGTGCGGTACCGATCAATCGAATGTGCGGTACCGATCAATCGAATGTGCGGTACCGATCAATCGATTGTTCGGTACCGATCAATCGAATGTGCGGTACCGATCAATCGAATGTGCGGTATTGATCAATCGAATGTTCGGTACCGATCAATCGAATGTGCGGTACCGATCAATCGAATCTTCGTTACCGATCAATCGAATGTGCGGTACCGATCAATCGAATGTTCGTTACCGATCAATCGAATGTGCGGTATTGATCAATCGAATGTTCGGTACCGATCAATCGAATGTTCGGTACCGATCAATCGATTGTGCGGTACCGATCAATCGAATGTTCGGTACCGATCAATCGAATGTGCGGTACCGATCAATCGAATGTGCGGTACCGATCAACCGAATGTGCGGTACCGATCAATCGAATGTGCGTTACCGATCAATCGAATGTTCGGTACCGATCAATCGAATGTGCGGTACTGTTCAATCGATTGTGTTGTACCGATCAATCGAATGTGCGGTAACGATCAATCATATGTGCGGTACCGATTAATCGAATGTGCGATACCGATCAATCCAATGTGCGGTACCGATCAATCCAATGTTCGGTACCGATCAATCGAATGTGCGGTACCGATCAATCGCATGTGCGGTACCGATCAATCGAATGTTCGATACCGATCAATCGAATGTGGGGTACCGAACAATCGAATGTGCGGTACCGAACAATCAAATGTGCGGTACCGATCAATCGAATGTGCGGTACCGATCAATCGAATGTGCGGTACCGATGAATCGAATGGGCGGTAGCGATCAATCGAATGTGCGGTACCGATCAACTAATGTGCGATACCGAACAATCGAATGTTCGGTACCGTACCGATCAATCGAATGTGCGGTACCGATCAATCGAATGTGCGGTACCGATCAATCGAATGTTCGGTACCGATCAATCGAATGTGCGGTACCGATCAATCGAATGTGCGGTATTGATCAATCGAATGTTCGATACCGATCAATCGAATGTGCGGTACCGATCAATCGAATGTGCGGTACCGATCAATCGATGTGCGGTACCGATCAATCGAATGTTCTGTACCGATCAATCGAATGTGCGGTACCGATCAATCGAATGTGCGGTATTGATCAATCGAATGTTGGGTACCGATCAATCGAATGTGCGGTACCGATCAATCGAATGTTCGTTACCGATCAATCGAATGTTCGGTACCGATCAATCGATTGTGCGGTACCGATCAATCGAATGTGCGGTATTGATCAATCGAATGTTCGGTACCGATCAATCGATTGTGCGGTACCGATTAATCGAATGTGCGGTACCGAAAAATCGAATGTGCAGTATCGATCAATCGAATGTTCGATTCCGATCAATCGAATGTGCGGTACCGAACAATCGAATGTGCGGTACCGAACAATCGAATGTGCGGTACCGATCAATCGAATGTGCGGTATTGATCAATCGAATGTTGGGTACCGAACAATCGAATGTGCGGTACCGATCAATCGAATGTGCGGTACCGATCAATCGAATGTGCGGTACCGATGAATCGAATGTGCGGTACCGATCAATCGAATGTGCGGTACCGATCAATCGATTGTTCGGTACCGATCAATCGAATGTGCGGTACCGATCAATCGAATGTGCGGTACCGAACAATCGAATGTTCGGTACCGATCAATCGAATGTGCGGTACCGATCAATCGAATCTTCGTTACCGATCAATCGAATGTGCGGTACCGATCAATCGAATGTTCGTTACCGATCAATCGAATGTGCGGTACCGATCAATCGAATGTTCGGTACCGATCAATCGAATGTTCGGTACCGATCAATCGATTGTGCGGTACCGATCAATCGAATGTTCGGTATTGATCAATCGAATGTTCGGTACCGATCAATCGAATGTGCGGTACCGATTAATCGAATGTGCGGTACCGAAAAATCGAATGTGCAGTACCGATCAATCGAATGTTCGATACCGATCAATCGAATGTGCGGTACCGAACAATCGAATGTGCGGTACCGAACAATCGAATGTGCGGTACCGATCAATCGAATGTGCGGTACCGATCAATCGAATGTGCGGTACCGATGAATCGAATGTGCGGTACCGATCAATCGAATGTGCGGTAGCGATCAATCGATTGTTCGGTACCGATCAATCGAATGTGCGGTACCGATCAATCGAATGTGCGGTATTGATCAATCGAATGTTCGGTACCGATCAATCGAATGTGCGGTACCGATCAATCGAATCTTCGTTACCGATCAATCGAATGTGCGGTACCGATCAATCGAATGTTCGTTACCGATCAATCGAATGTGCGGTATTGATCAATCGAATGTTCGGTACCGATCAATCGAATGTTCGGTACCGATCAATCGATTGTGCGGTACCGATCAATCGAATGTTCGGTACCGATCAATCGAATGTGCGGTACCGATCAATCGAATGTGCGGTACCGATCAATCGAATGTGCGGTACCGATCAATCGAATGTGCGTTACCGATCAATCGAATGTACGGTACCGATCAATCGAATGTGCGGTACCGATCAATCGAATGTGTTGTACCGATCAATCGAATGTGCGGTAACGATCAATCATATGTGCGGTACCGATTAATCGAATGTGCGACACCGATCAATCCAATGTGCGGTACTGATCAATCCAATGTTCGGTACCGATCAATCGAATGTGCGGTACCGATCAATCGCATGTGCGGTACCGATCAATCGAATGTTCGATACCGATCAATCGAATGTGCGGTACCGAACAATCGAATGTGCGGTACCGAACAATCAAATGTGCGGTACCGATCAATCGAATGTGCGGTACCGATCAATCGAATGTGCGGTACCGATGAATCGAATGTGCGGTAGCGATCAATCGAATATGCGGTACCGATCAACTAATGTGCGATACCGAACAATCGAATGTTCGGTACCGTACCGATCAATCGAATGTGCGGTACCGATCAATCGAATGTGCGGTACCGATCAATCGAATGTTCGGTACCGATCAATCGAATGTGCGGTACCGATCAATCGAATGTGCGGTACCGAACAATCGAATGTGCGGTACCGATCAATCGAATGTTCGATACCGATCAATCGAATGTGCGGTACCGAACAATCGAATGTGCGGTATTGATCAATCGAATGTGCGGTACCGATCAATCGAATGTGCGGTACCGATCAATCGAATGTGCGGTACCGATCAATCGAATGTTCGGTACCGATCAATCGAATGTTCGGTACCGATCAATCGAACGTGCGGTACCGATCAATCGAATGTGCGGTATTGATCAATCGAATGTTGGGTACCGAACAATCGAATGTGCGGTACCGATCAATCGAATGTGCGGTACCGATCAATCGAATGTGCGGTACCGATCAATCGAATGTTCGATACCGATCAATCGAATGTGCGGTACCGAACAATCGAATGTGCGGTACCGAACAATCGAATGTGCGGTACCGATCAATCGAATGTGCGGTATTGATCAATCGAATGTTCGGTACCGATCAATCGCATGTGCGGTACCGATCAATCGAATGTGCGGTAGCGATCAATCGAATGTTCGGTACCGATCAATCGCATGTGCGGTACCGATCAATCGAATGTGCGGTATTGATCAATCGAATGTTCGGTACCGATCAATCGAATGTGCGGTACCGATCAATCGAATGTGCGGTATCGATCAATCGAATGTGCGGTACCGATCAATCGCATGTGCGGTACCGATCAATCGAATGTGCGGTACCGATCAATCGCATGTGCGGTACCGATCAATCGAATGTGCGGTACCGATCAATCGAATGTTCGGTACCGATCAATCGCATGTGCGGTACCGATGAATCGAATGTGCGGTATTGATCAATCGAATGTTCGGTACCGATCAATCGAATGTGCGGTACCGATCAATCGAATGTGCGGTATCGATCAATCGAATGTGCGGTACCGATCAATCGCATGTGCGGTACCGATCAATCGAATGTTCGATACCGATCAATCGAATGTGCGGTACCGAACAATCGAATGTGCGGTACCGATCAATCGAATGTTCGATACCGATCAATCGAATGTGCGGTACCGAACAATCGAATGTGCGGTACCGATCAATCAAATGTGCGGTACCGATCAATCGAATGTGCGGTACCGATCAATCGAATGTGCGGTACCGATGAATCGAATGTGCGGTACCGATCAATCGAATGTGCGGTACCGATCAACTAATGTGCGATACCGAACAATCGAATGTTCGGTACCGTACCGATCAATCGAATGTGCGGTACCGATCAATCGAATGTGCGGTACCGATCAATCGAATGTTCGGTACCGATCAATCGAATGTGCGGTACCGATCAATCGAATGTGCGGTATTGATCAATCGAATGTTCGATACCGATCAATCGAATGTGCGGTACCGATCAATCGAATGTGCGGTACCGATCAATCGAATGTGCGGTACCGATCAATCGAATGTTCGGTACCGATCAATCCAATGTGCGGTACCGATCAATCGAATGTGCGGTACCGATCAATCGAATGTTCGGTACCGATCAATCGATTGTGCGGTACCGATCAATCGAATGTTCGGTACCGATCAATCGAATGTGCGGTACCCATCAATCGAATGTGCGGTACCGATCAATCGAATGTGCGGTATTGATCAATCGAATGTTCGGTACCGATCAATCGCATGTGCGGTACCGATCAATCGAATGTGCGGTACCGATCAATCGAATGTTCGTTACCGATCAATCGAATGTTCGGTACCGATCAATCGATTGTGCGGTACCGATCAATCGAATGTGCGGTATTGATCAATCGAATGTTCGGTACCGATCAATCGATTGTGCGGTACCGATTAATCGAATGTGCGGTACCGAAAAATCGAATGTGCAGTATCGATCAATCGAATGTTCGATTCCGATCAATCGAATGTGCGGTACCGAACAATCGAATGTGCGGTACCGAACAATCGAATGTGCGGTACCGATCAATCGAATGTGCGGTATTGATCAATCGAATGTTGGGTACCGAACAATCGAATGTGCGGTACCGATCAATCGAATGTGCGGTACCGATCAATCGAATGTGCGGTACCGATGAATCGAATGTGCGGTACCGATCAATCGAATGTGCGGTACCGATCAATCGATTGTTCGGTACCGATCAATCGAATGTGCGGTACCGATCAATCGAATGTGCGGTACCGAACAATCGAATGTTCGGTACCGATCAATCGAATGTGCGGTACCGATCAATCGAATCTTCGTTACCGATCAATCGAATGTGCGGTACCGATCAATCGAATGTTCGTTACCGATCAATCGAATGTGCGGTACCGATCAATCGAATGTTCGGTACCGATCAATCGAATGTTCGGTACCGATCAATCGATTGTGCGGTACCGATCAATCGAATGTTCGATACCGATCAATCGAATGTGCGGTACCGAACAATCGAATATGCGGTACCGAACAATCAAATGTGCGGTACCGATCAATCGAATGTGCGGTACCGATCAATCGAATGTGCGGTACCGATGAATCGAATGTGCGGTACCGATCAATCGAATGTGCGGTACCGATCAACTAATGTGCGATACCGAACAATCGAATGTTCGGTACCGTACCGATCAATCGAATGTGCGGTACCGATCAATCGAATGTACGGTACCGATCAATCGAATGTTCGGTACCGATCAATCGAATGTGCGGTACCGATCAATCGAATGTGCGGTATTGATCAATCGAATGTTCGATACCGATCAATCGAATGTGCGGTACCGATCAATCGAATGTGCGGTACCGATCAATCGAATGTGCGGTACCGATCAATCGAATGTTCGGTACCGATCAATCGAATGTGCGGTACCGATCAATCGAATGTGCGGTACCGATCAATCGAATGTTCGGTACCGATCAATCGAATGTGCGGTACCCATCAATCGAATGTGCGGTACCGATCAATCGAATGTGCGGTACCGATCAATCGAATGTGCGTTACCGATCAATCGAATGTTCGGTACCGATCAATCGAATGTGCGGTACCGATCAATCGAATGTTTTGTACCGATCAATCGAATGTGCGGTAACGATCAATCATATGTGCGGTACCGATTAATCGAATGTGCGATACCGATTAATCCAATGTTCGGTACCGAACAATCGAATGTGCGGTACCGATCAATCGAATGTGCGGTATTGATCAATCGAATGTTCGGTACCGATCAATCGAATGTGCGGTACCGATCAATCGAATGTGTTGTACCGATCAATCGAATGTGCGGTACCGATCAATCGAATGTGCGGTACCGATCAATCGAATGTGCGGTACCGATCAATCGAATGTTCGATACCGATCAATCGAATGTGCGGTACCGAACAATCGAATGTTCGGTACCGAACAATCGAATGTGCGGTACCGATCAATCGAATGTGCGGTATTGATCAATCGAATGTTCGGTACCGATCAATCGAATGTGCGGTACCGATCAATCGAATGTTCGTTACCGATCAATCGAATGTGCGGTACCGATCAATCGAATGTGCGGTACCGATCAATCGAATGTGTTGTACCGATCAATCGAATGTGCGGTACCGATCAATCGAATGTGTTGTACCGATCAATCGAATGTGCGGTACCGATCAATCATATGTGCGGTACCGATCAATCGAATGTTCGGTTCAATCCAATGTGCGGTACCGATCAATCGAATGTTCGGTACCGATCAATCGAATGTGCGGTACCGATCAATCGCATGTGCGGTACCGATCAATCGAATGTGCGGTACCGAAGAATCGAATGTGCGGTACCGAACAATCTAATGTGCGGTACCGATCAATCGAATGTAGGGTATTGATCAATCGAATGTTCGGTACCGATCAATCGAATGTGCGGTACCGATCAATCGAATGTTCGTTACCGATCAATCGAATGTTCGGTACCGATCAATCGATTGTGCGGTACCGATCAATCGAATGTGCGATATTGATCAATCGAATGTTCGGTACCTATCAATCGAATGTGCGGTACCGATTAATCGAATGTGCGGTACCGAAAAATCGAATGTGCGGTACCGATCAATCGAATGTTCGATACCGATCAATCGAATGTGCGGTACCGAACAATCGAATGTGCGGTACCGAACAATCGAATGTGCGGTACCGATCAATCGAATGTGCGGTACCGATCAATCGAATGTGCGGTACCGATCAATCGAATGTGCGGTACCGATCAATCGAATGTGCGGTACCGATCAATCGATTGTTCGGTACCGATCAATCGAATGTGCGGTACCGATCAATCGAATGTGCGGTATTGATCAATCGAATGTTCGGTACCGATCAATCGAATGTGCGGTACCGATCAATCGAATCTTCGTTACCGATCAATCGAATGTGCGGTACCGATCATTCGAATGTTCGTTACCGATCAATCGAATGTGCGGTATTGATCAATCGAATGTTCGGTACCGATCAATCGAATGTTCGGTACCGATCAATCGATTGTGCGGTACCGATCAATCGAATGTTCGGTACCGATCAATCGAATGTGCGGTACCGATCAATCGAATGTGCGGTACCGATCAACCGAATGTGCGGTACCGATCAATCGAATGTGCGTTACCGATCAATCGAATGTTCGGTACCGATCAATCGAATGTGCGGTACCGATCAATCGATTGTGTTGTACCGATCAATCGAATGTGCGGTAACGATCAATCATATGTGCGGTACCGATTAATCGAATGTGCGATACCGATCAATCGAATGTGCGGTACCGATCAATCCAATGTTCGGTACCGATCAATCGAATGTGCGGTACCGATCAATCGCATGTGCGGTACCGATTAATCGAATGTTCGATACCGATCAATCGAATGTGCGGTACCGAACAATCGAATGTGCGGTACCGAACAATCGAATGTGCGGTACCGATCAATCGAATGTGCGGTACCGATCAATCGAATGTGCGGTACCGATGAATCGAATGTGCGGTAGCGATCAATCGAATGTGCGGTACCGATCAACTAATGTGCGATACCGAACAATCGAATGTTCGGTACCGTACCGATCAATCGAATGTGCGGTACCGATCAATCGAATGTGCGGTACCGATCAATCGAATGTTCGGTACCGATCAATCGAATGTGCGGTACCGATCAATCGAATGTGCGGTATTGATCAATCGAATGTTCGATACCGATCAATCGAATGTGCGGTACCGATCAATCGAATGTGCGGTACCGATCAATCGAATGTGCGGTACCGATCAATCGAATGTTCGGTACCGATCAATCGATTGTGCGGTACCGATCAATCGAATGTGCGGTATTGATCAATCGAATGTTCGGTACCGATCAATCGAATGTGCGGTACCGATTAATCGAATGTGCGGTACCGAAAAATCGAATGTGCAGTATCGATCAATCGAATGTTCGATTCCAATCAATCGAATGTGTGGTACCGAACAATCGAATGTGCGGTACCGAACAATCGAATGTGCGGTACCGATCAATCGAATGTGCGGTATTGATCGATCGAATGTTGGGTACCGAACAATCGAATGTGCGGTACCGATCAATCGAATGTGCGGTACCGATCAATCGAATGTGCGGTACCGATCAATCGAATGTGCGGTACCGATCAATCGAATGTGCGGTACCGATCAATCGATTGTTCGGTACCGATCAATCGAATGTGCGGTACCGATCAATCGAATGTGCGGTATTGATCAATCGAATGTTCGGTACCGATCAATCGATTGTGCGGTACCGATTAATCGAATGTGCGGTACCGAAAAATCGAATGTGCAGTATCGATCAATCGAATGTTCGATTCCGATCAATCGAATGTGCGGTACCGATCAATCGAATGTTCGGTACCGATCAATCGAATGTTCGGTACCGATCAATCGATTGTGCGGTACCGATCAATCGTATGTTCGGTATTGATCAATCGAATGTGCGGTACGATTAATCGAATGTGCGGTACCGATCAATCGAATGTGCGGTACCGAAAAATCGAATGTGCAGTACCGATCAATCGAATGTTCGATACCGATCAATCGAATGTGCGGTACCGAACAATCGAATGTGCGGTACCGAACAATCGAATGTGCGGTACCGATCAATCGAATCTTCGTTACCGATCAATCGAATGTGCGGTACCGATCAATCGAATGTTCGTTACCGATCAATCGAATGTGCGGTATTGATCAATCGAATGTTCGGTACCGATTAATCGAATGTTCGGTACCGATCAATCGATTGTGCGGTACCGATCAATCGAATGTTCGGTACCGATCAATCGAATGTGCGGTACCGATCAATCGAATGTGCGGTACCGATCAATCGAATGTGCGGTACCGATCAATCGAATGTGCGTTACCGATCAATCGAATGTTCGGTACCGATCAATCGAATGTGCGGTACCGATCAATCGAATGTGTTGTACCGATCAATCGAATGTGCGGTAACGATCAATCATATGTGCGGTACCGATTAATCGAATGTGCGACACCGATCAATCGAATGTGCGGTACTGATCAATCCAATGTTCGGTACCGATCAATCGAATGTGCGGTACCGATCAATCGCATGTGCGGTACCGATCAATCGAATGTTCGATACCGATCAATCGAATGTGCGGTACCGATCAACTAATGTGCGATACCGAACAATCGAATGTTCGGTACCGTACCGATCAATCGAATGTGCGGTACCGATCAATCGAATGTGCGGTACCGATCAATCGAATGTTCGGTACCGATCAATCGAATGTGCGGTACCGATCAATCGAATGTGCGGTATTGATCAATCGAATGTTCGATACCGATCAATCGAATGTGCGGTACCGATCAATCGAATGTGCGGTACCGATCAATCGAATGTGCGGTACCGATCAATCGAATGTTCGGTACCGATCAATCGAATGTGCGGCACCGATCAATCGAATGTGCGGTACCGATCAATCGAATGTGCGGTACCGATCAATCGATTGTGCGGTACCGATCAATCGAATGTTCGGTACCGATCAATTGAATGTGCGATACCCATCAATCGAATGTGCGGTACCGATCAATCGAATGTGCGGTATTGATCAATCGAATGTTCGGTACCGATCAATCGCATGTGCGGTACCGATCAATCGAATGTGCGGTACCGATCAATCGAATGTTCGTTACCGATCAATCGAATGTTCGGTACCGATCAATCGATTGTGCGGTACCGATCAATCGAATGTGCGGTATTGATCAATCGAATGTTCGGTACCGATCAATCGATTGTGCGGTACCGATTAATCGCATGTGCGGTACCGAAAAATCGAATGTGCAGTATCGATCAATCGAATGTTCGATTCCGATCAATCGAATGTGCGGTACCGAACAATCGAATGTGCGGTACCGAACAATCGAATGTGCGGTACCGATCAATCGAATGTGCTGTATTGATCAATCGAATGTTGGGTACCGAACAATCGAATGTGCGGTACCGATCAATCGAATGTGCGGTACCGATCAATCGAATGTGCGGTACCGATGAATCGAATGTGCGGTACCGATCAATCGAATGTGCGGTACCGATCAATCGATTGTTCGGTACCGATCAATCGAATGTGCGGTACCGATCAATCGAATGTGCGGTACCGAACAATCGAATGTTCGGTACCGATCAATCGAATGTGCGGTACCGATCAATCGAATCTTCGTTACCGATCAATCGAATGTGCGGTACCGATCAATCGAATGTTCGTTACCGATCAATCGAATGTGCGGTACCGATCAATCGAATGTGCGGTACCGATCAATCGAATGTTCGGAACCGATCAATCGATTGTGCGGTACCGATCAATCGAATGTTCGGTATTGATCAATCGAATGTTCGGTACCGATCAATCGAATGTGCGGTACCGATCAATCGATTGTTCGGTACCGATCAATCGAATGTGCGGTACCGATCAATCGAATGTGCGGTACCGATCAATCCAATGTTCGGTACCGATCAATCGAATGTGCGGTACCGATCAATCGCATGTGCGGTACCGATTAATCGAATGTTCGATACCGATCAATCGAATGTGCGGTACCGAACAATCGAATGTGCGGTACCGAACAATCGAATGTGCGGTACCGATCAATCGAATGTGCGGTACCGATCAATCGAATGTGCGGTACCGATGAATCGAATGTGCGGTAGCGATCAATCGAATGTGCGGTACCGATCAACTAATGTGCGATACCGAACAATCGAATGTTCGGTACCGTACCGATCAATCGAATGTGCGGTACCGATCAATCGAATGTGCGGTACCGATCAATCGAATGTTCGGTACCGATCAATCGAATGTGCGGTACCGATCAATCGAATGTGCGGTATTGATCAATCGAATGTTCGATACCGATCAATCGAATGTGCGGTACCGATCAATCGAATGTGCGGTACCGATCAATCGAATGTGCGGTACCGATCAATCGAATGTTCGGTACCGATCAATCGATTGTGCGGTACCGATCAATCGAATGTGCGGTATTGATCAATCGAATGTTCGGTACCGATCAATCGAATGTGCGGTACCGATTAATCGAATGTGCGGTACCGAAAAATCGAATGTGCAGTATCGATCAATCGAATGTTCGATTCCAATCAATCGAATGTGTGGTACCGAACAATCGAATGTGCGGTACCGAACAATCGAATGTGCGGTACCGATCAATCGAATGTGCGGTATTGATCGATCGAATGTTGGGTACCGAACAATCGAATGTGCGGTACCGATCAATCGAATGTGCGGTACCGATCAATCGAATGTGCGGTACCGATCAATCGAATGTGCGGTACCGATCAATCGAATGTGCGGTACCGATCAATCGATTGTTCGGTACCGATCAATCGAATGTGCGGTACCGATCAATCGAATGTGCGGTATTGATCAATCGAATGTTCGGTACCGATCAATCGATTGTGCGGTACCGATTAATCGAATGTGCGGTACCGAAAAATCGAATGTGCAGTATCGATCAATCGAATGTTCGATTCCGATCAATCGAATGTGCGGTACCGATCAATCGAATGTTCGGTACCGATCAATCGAATGTTCGGTACCGATCAATCGATTGTGCGGTACCGATCAATCGTATGTTCGGTATTGATCAATCGAATGTGCGGTACGATTAATCGAATGTGCGGTACCGATCAATCGAATGTGCGGTACCGAAAAATCGAATGTGCAGTACCGATCAATCGAATGTTCGATACCGATCAATCGAATGTGCGGTACCGAACAATCGAATGTGCGGTACCGAACAATCGAATGTGCGGTACCGATCAATCGAATCTTCGTTACCGATCAATCGAATGTGCGGTACCGATCAATCGAATGTTCGTTACCGATCAATCGAATGTGCGGTATTGATCAATCGAATGTTCGGTACCGATTAATCGAATGTTCGGTACCGATCAATCGATTGTGCGGTACCGATCAATCGAATGTTCGGTACCGATCAATCGAATGTGCGGTACCGATCAATCGAATGTGCGGTACCGATCAATCGAATGTGCGGTACCGATCAATCGAATGTGCGTTACCGATCAATCGAATGTTCGGTACCGATCAATCGAATGTGCGGTACCGATCAATCGAATGTGTTGTACCGATCAATCGAATGTGCGGTAACGATCAATCATATGTGCGGTACCGATTAATCGAATGTGCGACACCGATCAATCGAATGTGCGGTACTGATCAATCCAATGTTCGGTACCGATCAATCGAATGTGCGGTACCGATCAATCGCATGTGCGGTACCGATCAATCGAATGTTCGATACCGATCAATCGAATGTGCGGTACCGATCAACTAATGTGCGATACCGAACAATCGAATGTTCGGTACCGTACCGATCAATCGAATGTGCGGTACCGATCAATCGAATGTGCGGTACCGATCAATCGAATGTTCGGTACCGATCAATCGAATGTGCGGTACCGATCAATCGAATGTGCGGTATTGATCAATCGAATGTTCGATACCGATCAATCGAATGTGCGGTACCGATCAATCGAATGTGCGGTACCGATCAATCGAATGTGCGGTACCGATCAATCGAATGTTCGGTACCGATCAATCGAATGTGCGGCACCGATCAATCGAATGTGCGGTACCGATCAATCGAATGTGCGGTACCGATCAATCGATTGTGCGGTACCGATCAATCGAATGTTCGGTACCGATCAATTGAATGTGCGATACCCATCAATCGAATGTGCGGTACCGATCAATCGAATGTGCGGTATTGATCAATCGAATGTTCGGTACCGATCAATCGCATGTGCGGTACCGATCAATCGAATGTGCGGTACCGATCAATCGAATGTTCGTTACCGATCAATCGAATGTTCGGTACCGATCAATCGATTGTGCGGTACCGATCAATCGAATGTGCGGTATTGATCAATCGAATGTTCGGTACCGATCAATCGATTGTGCGGTACCGATTAATCGCATGTGCGGTACCGAAAAATCGAATGTGCAGTATCGATCAATCGAATGTTCGATTCCGATCAATCGAATGTGCGGTACCGAACAATCGAATGTGCGGTACCGAACAATCGAATGTGCGGTACCGATCAATCGAATGTGCTGTATTGATCAATCGAATGTTGGGTACCGAACAATCGAATGTGCGGTACCGATCAATCGAATGTGCGGTACCGATCAATCGAATGTGCGGTACCGATGAATCGAATGTGCGGTACCGATCAATCGAATGTGCGGTACCGATCAATCGATTGTTCGGTACCGATCAATCGAATGTGCGGTACCGATCAATCGAATGTGCGGTACCGAACAATCGAATGTTCGGTACCGATCAATCGAATGTGCGGTACCGATCAATCGAATCTTCGTTACCGATCAATCGAATGTGCGGTACCGATCAATCGAATGTTCGTTACCGATCAATCGAATGTGCGGTACCGATCAATCGAATGTGCGGTACCGATCAATCGAATGTTCGGAACCGATCAATCGATTGTGCGGTACCGATCAATCGAATGTTCGGTATTGATCAATCGAATGTTCGGTACCGATCAATCGAATGTGCGGTACCGATCAATCGATTGTTCGGTACCGATCAATCGAATGTGCGGTACCGATCAATCGAATGTGCGGTATTGATCAATCGAATGTTCGGTACCGATCAATCGATTGTGCGGTACCGATTAATCGAATGTGCGGTACCGAAAAATCGAATGTGCAGTATCGATCAATCGAATGTTCGATTCCGATCAATCGAATGTGCGGTACCGATCAATCGAATGTTCGGTACCGATCAATCGAATGTTCGGTACCGATCAATCGATTGTGCGGTACCGATCAATCGAATGTTCGGTATTGATCAATCGAATGTGCGGTACCGATCAATCGAATGTGCGGTACCGATCAATCGAATGTGCGGTACCGAAAAATCGAATGTGCAGTACCGATCAATCGAATGTTCGATACCGATCAATCGAATGTGCGGTACCGAACAATCGAATGTGCGGTACCGAACAATCGAATGTGCGGTACCGATCAATCGAATGTGCGGTACCGATCAATCGAATGTGCGGTACCGATGAATCGAATGTGCGGTACCGATCAATCGAATGTGCGGTAGCGATCAATCGATTGTTCGGTACCGATCAATCGAATGTGCGGTACCGATCAATCGAATGTGCGGTATTGATCAATCGAATGTTCGGTACCGATCAATCGAATGTGCGGTACCGATCAATCGAATCTTCGTTACCGATCAATCGAATATGCGGTACCGATCAATCGAATGTTCGTTACCGATCAATCGAATGTGCGGTATTGATCAATCGAATGTTCGGTACCGATCAATCGAATGTTCGGTACCGATCAATCGATTGTGCGGTACCGATCAATCGAATGTTCGGTACCGATCAATCGAATGTGCGGTACCGATCAATCGAATGTGCGGTACCGATCAATCGAATGTGCGGTACCGATCAATCGAATGTGCGTTACCGATCAATCGAATGTTCGGTACCGATCAATCGAATGTGCGGTACCGATCAATCGAATGTGTTGTACCGATCAATCGAATGTGCGGTAACGATCAATCATATGTGCGGTACCGATTAATCGAATGTGCGACACCGATCAATCCAATGTGCGGTACTGATCAATCCAATGTTCGGTACCGATCAATCGAATGTGCGGTACCGATCAATCGCATGTGCGGTACCGATCAATCGAATGTTCGATACCGATCAATCGAATGTGCGGTACCGAACAATCGAATGTGCGGTACCGAACAATCAAATGTGCGGTACCGATCAATCGAATGTGCGGTACCGATCAATCGCATGTGCGGTACCGATCAATCGAATGTTCGATACCGATCAATCGAATGTGCGGTACCGAACAATCGAATGTGCGGTACCGATCAATCGAATGTGCGGTACCGAACAATCAAATGTGCGGTACCGATCAATCGAATGTGCGGTACCGATCAATCGAATGTGCGGTACCGATGAATCGAATGTGCGGTACCGATCAATCGAATGTGCGGTACCGATCAACTAATGTGCGATACCGAACAATCGAATGTTCGGTACCGTACCGATCAATCGAATGTGCGGTACCGATCAATCGAATGTGCGGTACCGATCAATCGAATGTTCGGTACCGATCAATCGAATGTGCGGTACCGATCAATCGAATGTGCGGTATTGATCAATCGAATGTTCGATACCGATCAATCGAATGTGCGGTACCGATCAATCGAATGTGCGGTACCGATCAATCGAATGTGCGGTACCGATCAATCGAATGTTCGGTACCGATCAATCGAATGTGCGGTACCGATCAATCGAATGTGCGGTACCGATCAATCGAATGTTCGGTTCCGATCAATCGATTGTGCGGTACCGATCAATCGAATGTTCGGTACCGATCAATCGAATGTGCGGTACCCATCAATCGAATGTGCGGTACCGATCAATCGAATGTGCGGTATTGATCAATCGAATGTTCGGTACCGATCAATCGCATGTGCGGTACCGATCAATCGAATGTGCGGTACCGATCAATCGAATGTTCGTTACCGATCAATCGAATGTTCGGTACCGATCAATCGATTGTGCGGTACCGATCAATCGAATGTGCGGTACCGATCAATCGAATGTTCGGTACCGATCAATCGATTGTGCGGTACCGATTAATCGAATGTGCGGTACCGAAAAATCGAATGTGCAGTATCGATCAATCGAATGTTCGATTCCGATCAATCGAATGTGCGGTACCGAACAATCGAATGTGCGGTACCGAACAATCGAATGTGCGGTACCGATCAATCGAATGTGCGGTACCGATCAATCGAATGTGCGGTACCGATCAATCGAATGTTCGGTACCGATCAATCGAATGTGCGGTACCGATCAATCGAATGTGCGGTATTGATCAATCGAATGTTCGATACCGATCAATCGAATGTGCGGTACCGATCAATCGAATGTGCGGTACCGATCAATCGAATGTGCGGTACCGATCAATCGAATATTCGGTACCGATCAATCCAATGTACGGTACCGATCAATCGAATGTGCGGTACCGATCAATCGAATGTTCGGTACCGATCAATCGATTGTGCGGTACCGATCAATCGAATGTTCGGTACCGATCAATCGAATGTGCGGTACCCATCAATCGAATGTTCGGTACCGATCAATCGAATGTGCGGTATTGATCAATCGAATGTTCGGTACCGATCAATCGCATGTGCGGTACCGATCAATCGAATGTGCGGTACCGATCAATCGAATGTTCGTTACCGATCAATCGAATGTTCGGTACCGATCAATCGATTGTGCGGTACCGATCAATCGAATGTGCGGTATTGATCAATCGAATGTTCGGTACCGATCAATCGATTGTGCGGTACCGATTAATCGAATGTGCGGTACCGAAAAATCGAATGTGCAGTATCGATCAATCGAATGTTCGATTCCGATCAATCGAATGTGCGGTACCGAACAATCGAATGTGCGGTACCGAACAATCGAATGTGCGGTACCGATCAATCGAATGTGCGGTATTGATCAATCGAATGTTGGGTACCGAACAATCGAATGTGCGGTACCGATCAATCGAATGTGCGGTACCGATCAATCGAATGTGCGGTACCGATGAATCGAATGTGCGGTACCGATCAATCGAATGTGCGGTACCGATCAATCGATTGTTCGGTACCGACCAATCGAATGTGCGGTACCGATCAATCGAATGTGCGGTACCGAACAATCGAATGTTCGGTACCGATCAATCGAATGTGCGGTACCGATCAATCGAATCTTCGTTACCGATCAATCGAATGTGCGGTACCGATCAATCGAATGTTCGTTACCGATCAATCGAATGTGCGGTACCGATCAATCGAATGTGCGGTACCGATCAATCGAATGTTCGGAACCGATCAATCGATTGTGCGGTACCGATCAATCGAATGTTCGGTATTGATCAATCGAATGTTCGGTACCGATCAATCGAATGTGCGGTACCGATTAATCGAATGTGCGGTACCGAAAAATCGAATGTGCAGTACCGATCAATCGAATGTTCGATACCGATCAATCGAATGTGCGGTACCGAACAATCGAATGTGCGGTACCGAACAGTCGAATGTGCGGTACCGATCAATCGAATGTGCGGTACCGATCAATCGAATGTGCGGTACCGATGAATCGAATGTGCGGTACCGATCAATCGAATGTGCGGTAGCGATCAATCGATTGTTCGGTACCGATCAATCGAATGTGCGGTACCGATCAATCGAATGTGCGGTATTGATCAATCGAATGTTCGGTACCGATCAATCGAATGTGCGGTACCGATCAATCGAATCTTCGTTACCGATCAATCGAATGTGCGGTACCGATCAATCGAATGTTCGTTACCGATCAATCGAATGTGCGGTATTGATCAATCGAATGTGCGGTACCGATCAATCGAATGTTCGGTACCGATCAATCGATTGTGCGGTACCGATCAATCGAATGTTCGGTACCGATCAATCGAATGTGCGGTACCGATCAATCGAATGTGCGGTACCGATCAATCGAATGTGCGGTACCGATCAATCGAATGTGCGTTACCGATCAATCGAATGTTCGGTACCGATCAATCGAATGTGCGGTACCGATCAATCGAATGTGTTGTACCGATCAATCGAATGTGCGGTAACGATCAATCATATGTGCGGTACCGATTAATCGAATGTGCGACACCGATCAATCCAATGTGCGGTACCGATCAATCCAATGTTCGGTACCGATCAATCGAATGTGCGGTACCGATCAATCGCATGTGCGGTACCGATCAATCGAATGTTCGATACCGATCAATCGAATGTGCGGTACCGAACAATCGAATGTGCGGTACCGAACAATCAAATGTGCGGTACCGATCAATCGAATGTGCGGTACCGATCAATCGAATGTGCGGTACCGATGAATCGAATGTGCGGTAGCGATCAATCGAATGTGCGGTACCGATCAACTAATGTGCGATACCGAACAATCGAATGTTCGGTACCGTACCGATCAATCGAATGTGCGGTACCGATCAATCGAATGTGCGGTACCGATCAATCGAATGTTCGGTACCGATCAATCGAATGTGCGGTACCGATCAATCGAATGTGCGGTACCGAACAATCGAATGTGCGGTACCGATCAATCGAATGTTCGATACCGATCAATCGAATGTGCGGTACCGAACAATCGAATGTGCGGTATTGATCAATCGAATGTGCGGTACCGATCAATCGAATGTGCGGTACCGATCAATCGAATGTGCGATACCGATCAATCGAATGTGCGGTACCGATCAATCGAATGTTCGGTAACGATCAATCGAATGTGCGGTACCGATCAATCGAATGTGCGGTATTGATCAATCGAATGTGCGGTACCGATCAATCGAATGTGCGGTAGCGATCAATCGAATGTTCGGTACCAATCAATCGCATGTGCGGTACCGATCAATCGAATGTGCGGTATTGATCAATCGAATGTTCGGTACCGATCAATCGAATGTGCGTTACCGATCAATCGAATGTTCGGTACCGATCAATCGAATGTGCGGTACCGATCAATCGAATGTGTTGTACCGATCAATCGAATGTGCGGTAACGATCAATCATATGTGCGGTACCGATTAAAGAAATGTGCGATACCGATCAATCCAATGTACGGTACCGATCAATCGAATGTTCGGTACCGATCAATCGAATGTGCGGTACCGATCAATCGCATGTGCGGTACCGATCAATCGAATGTTCGATACCGATCAATCGAATGTGCGGTACCGAACAATCGAATGTGCGGTACCGAACAATCGAATGTGCGGTACCGATCAATCGAATGTGCGGTACCGATCAATCGAATGTGCGGTACCGATCAATCGAATGTTCGGTACCGATCAATCGAATGTGCGGTACCGATCAATCGAATGTGCGGTATTGATCAATCGAATGTGCGGTACCGATCAATCGAATGTTCGGTACCGATCAATCGAATGTGCGGTACCGATCAATCGAATGTGCGGTACCGATCAATCGAATGTTCGGTACCGAACAATCGAATGTGCGGTACCGATCAATCGAATGTGCGGTACCGATCAATCGAATGTGCGGTACCGATCAATCGAATGTTCGATACCGATCAATCGAATGTGCGGTACCGAACAATCGAATGTTCGGTACCGAACAATCGAATGTACGGTACCGATCAATCGAATGTGTGGTATTGATAAATCGAATGTTCGGTACCGATCAATCGAATGTGCGGTATTGATCAATCGAATGTTCGGTACCGATCAATCGAATGTGCGGTACCGATTAATCGAATGTGCGATACCGATCAATCGAATGTGCGGTATTGATCAATCGAATGTTCGGTACCGATCAATCGAGTGTGCGGTACCGATCAATCGAATGTGCGGTATTGATCAATCGAATGTTCGGTACCGATCAATCGAATGTGCTGTACCGATCAATCGAATGTGCGGTACCGATCAATCGATTGTTCGGTACCGATCAATCGAATGTGCGGTATTGATCAATCGAATGTTCGGTACCGATTAATCGAATGTGCTGTAGCGATCAATCGAATGTGCGGTACCGATCAACTAATGTGCGATACCGAACAATCGAATGTTCGGTACCGTACCGATCAATCGAATGTGCGGTACCGATCAATCGAATTTGCGGTATTGATCAATCGAATGTTCGGTACCGATCAATCGAATGTGCGGTACCGATCAATCGAATGTGCGGTACCGATCAATCGAATGTGCGGTACCGATCAATCGAATGTTTGGTACCGATCAATCGAATGTGCGGTACCGATCAATCGAATGTGCGGTATTGATCAATCGAATGTTCGGTACCGAACAATCGAATGTGCAGTACCGATCAATCGAATGTGCGGTACCGATCAATCGAATGTGCGGTACCGATCAATCGAATGTTCGATACCGATCAATCGAATGTGCGGTACCGAACAATCGAATGTGCGGTACCGAACAATCGAATGTGCGGTACCGATCAATCAAATGTGCGGTACCGATCAATCGAATGTGCGGTACCGATCAATCGAATGTTCGTTACCGATCAATCGAATGTGCGGTATTGATCAATCGAATGTTCGGTACCGATCAATCTAATGTTCGGTATTGATCAATCGAATGTTCGGTACCGATCAATCGAATGTTCGGTACCGATCAATCGAATGTTCGGTACCGATCAATCGAATGTTCGGTACCGATCAATCGAATGATCGGTACCGATCAATCGAATGTTCGGTACCGATCAATCGAATGTTCGGTACCGATCAATCGAATGTGCGGTACCGATCAATCGAATGTGCGTTACCGATCAATCGAATGTGCGGTATTGATCAATCGAATGTTCGGTACCGATCAATCGAATGTTCGGTACCGATCAATCGATTGTGCGGTACCGATCAATCGAATGTTCGGTACCGATCAATCGAATGTGCGGTACCGATCAATCGAATGTTCGGTACCGATCAATCGAATGTGCGGTACCGATCAATCGAATGTGCGTTACCGATCAATCGAATTTTCGGTACCGATCAATCGAATGTGCGGTACCGATCAATCGAATGTGTTGTACCGATCAATCGAATGTGCGGTACCGATCAATCATATGTGCGGTACCGATTAATCGAATGTGCGGTACCGATGAATCGAATGTTCGGTACCGATCAATCGAATGTGCGGTACCGATCAATCGAATGTTCGGTACAGATCAATCGAATGTGCGGTACCGATCAATCGAATGTTCGGTACCGATCAATCGAATGTGCGGTACCGATCAATCGAATGTGCGGTACCGATCAATCGAATGTTCGATACCGATCAATCGAATGTGCGGTACCGAACAATCGAATGTGCGGTACCGAACAATCGAATGTGCGGTACCGATCAATCGAATGTGCGGTACCGATCAATCGAATGTGCGATACCGATCAATCGAATGTGCGGTACCGATCAATCGAATGTGCGGTACCGATCAACTAATGTGCGATACCGAACAATCGAATGTTCGGTACCGTACCGATCAATCGAATGTGCGGTATTGATCAATCGAATGTGCGGTACCGATCAATCGAATGTTCGGTACCGATCAATCGAATGTGCGGTACCGATCAATCGAATGTTCGGTACCGATCAATCGAATGTGCGGTCCCGATCAATCGAATGTGCGTCACCGATCAATCGAATGTTCGGTACCGATCAATCGAATGTGCGGTACCGATCAATCGAATGTGCGTTACCGATCAATCGAATGTTCGGTACCGATCAATCGAATGTGCGATACCGATCAATCGAATGTGTTGTACCGATCAATCGAATGTGCGGTACCGATCAATCATATGTGCGGTACCGATCAATCGAATGGGCGATACCGATCAATCAAATGTGCGGTACCGATCAATCGAATGTTCGGTACCGATCAATCGAATGTGCGGTACCGATCAATCGAATGTGCGGTACCGATCAATCGAATGTTCGATACCGATCAATCGAATGTGCGGTACCGATCAATCGAATGTTCGATAACGATCAATCGAATGTTCGGTACCGATCAATCGAATGTGCGGTACCGATCAATCGAATGTTCGTTACCGATCAATCGAATGTGCGGTACCGATCAATCGAATGTTCGTTACCGATCAATCGAATGTGCGGTATTGATCAATCGAATGTTCGGTACCGATCAATCGAATGTTCGGTACCGATCAATCGATTGTGCGGTACCGATCAATCGAATGTTCGGTACCGATCAATCGAATGTGCGGTACCGATCAATCGAATGTTCGGTACCGATCAATCGAATGTGCGGTACCGATCAATCGAATATGCGTTACCGATCAATCGAATTTTCGGTACCGATCAATCGAATGTGCGGTACCGATCAATCGAATGTGTTGTACCGATCAATCGAATGTGCGGTACCGATCAATCATATGTGCTAAACCGATTAATCGAATGTGCGGTACCGATGAATCGAAAGTTCGGTACCGATCAATCGAATGTGCGGTACCGATCAATCGAATGTTCGGTACCGATCAATCGAATTTGCGGTACCGATCAATCGAATGTTCGGTACCGATCAATGGAATGTGCGGTACCGATCAATCGAATGTGCGGTACCGATCAATCGAATGTTCGATACCGATCAATCGAATGTGCGGTACCGATCAATCGAATGTGCGGTACCGATCAATCGAATGTGCGGTACCGATCAATCGAATGTGCGGTACCGATCAACTAATGTGCGATACCGAACAATCGAATGTTCGGTACCGTACCGATGAATCGAATGCTCGGTACCGATCAATCGAATGTGCGGTACCGATCAATCGAATGTTCGGTACCGATCAATCGAATGTGCGGTACCGATCAATCGAATGTGCGGTATTGATTAATCGAATGTGCGGTACCGATCAATCGAATGTGCGGTACCGATTAATCGAATGTGCGGTACCGATCAATCGAATGTGCGGTACCGATCAATCGAATGTTCGTTACCGATCAATCGAATGTGCGGTATTGATCAATCGAATGTTCGGTACCGATCAATCTAATGTTCGGTATTGATCAGTCGAATGTTCGGTACCGATCAATCGAATGTTCGGTACCGATCAATCGAATGTTCGGTACCGATCAATCGAATGTTCGGTACCGATCAATCGAATGATCGGTACCGATCAATCGAATGTGTTGTTCCGATCAATCGAATGTTCGGTACCGATCAATCGAATGTGCGGTACCGATCAATCGAATGTGCGTTACCGATCAATCGAATGTGCGGTATTGATCAATCGAATGTTCGGTACCGATCAATCGAATGTTCGGTACCGATCAATCGATTGTACGGTACCGATCAATCGAATGTTCGGTACCGATCAATCGAATGTGCGGTACCGATCAATCGAATGTTCGGTACCGATCAATCGAATGTGCGGTACCGATCAATCGAATGTGCGTTACCGATCAATCGAATTTTCGGTACCGATCAATCGAATGTTCGGTACAGATCAATCGAATGTGCGGTACCGATCAATCGAATGTTCGGTACCGATCAATCGAATGTGCGATACCGAACAATCGAATGTTCGGTACCGTACCGATCAATCGAATGTGCGGTATTGATCAATCGAATGTGCGGTAATGATCAATCGAATGTGCGGTACCGATCAATCGAATGTTCGATACCGATCAATCGAATGTTCGGTACCGATCAATCGAATGTGCGGTACCGAACAATCGAATGTGCGGTACCGATCAATCGAATGTGCGGTATTGATCAATCGAATGTGCGGTACCGAACAATCGAATCTGCGGTACCGAACAATCGAATGTGCGGTATTGATCAATCGAATGTTCGGTACCGATCAATCGAATGTGCGTTACCGATCAATCGAATGTTCGGTACCGATCAATCGAATGTGCGGTCCCGATCAATCGAATGTGCGTCACCGATCAATCGAATGTTCGGTACCGATCAATCGAATGTGCGGTACCGATCAATCGAATGTGCGTTACCGATCAATCGAATGTTCGGTACCGATCAATCGAATGTGCGATACCGATCAATCGAATGTGTTGTACCGATCAATCGAATGTGCGGTACCGATCAATCATATGTGCGGTACCGATCAATCGAATGGGCGATACCGATCAATCAAATGTGCGGTACCGATCAATCGAATGTTCGGTACCGATCAATCGAATGTGCGGTACCGATCAATCGAATGTGCGGTACCGATCAATCGAATGTTCGATACCGATCAATCTAATGTGCAGTACCGATCAATCGAATGTTCGATAACGATCAATCGAATGTTCGGTACCGATCAATCGAATGTGCGGTACCGATCAATCGAATGTTCGTTACCGATCAATCGAATGTGCGGTACCGATCAATCGAATGTTCGTTACCGATCAATCGAATGTGCGGTATTGATCAATCGAATGTTCGGTACCGATCAATCGAATGTTCGGTACCGATCAATCGATTGTGCGGTACCGATCAATCGAATGTTCGGTACCGATCAATCGAATGTGCGGTACCGATCAATCGAATGTTCGGTACCGATCAATCGAATGTGCGGTACCGATCAATCGAATATGCGTTACCGATCAATCGAATTTTCGGTACCGATCAATCGAATGTGCGGTACCGATCAATCGAATGTTCGATACCGATCAATCGAATGTTCGGTACCGATCAATCGAATGTGCGGTACCGAACAATCGAATGTGCGGTACCGATCAATCGAATGTGCGGTATTGATCAATCGAATGTGCGGTACCGAACAATCGAATCTGCGGTACCGAACAATCGAATGTGCGGTATTGATCAATCGAATGTTCGGTACCGATCAATCGAATGTGCGTTACCGATCAATCGAATGTTCGGTACCGATCAATCGAATGTGCGGTCCCGATCAATCGAATGTGCGTCACCGATCAATCGAATGTTCGGTACCGATCAATCGAATGTGCGGTACCGATCAATCGAATGTGCGTTACCGATCAATCGAATGTTCGGTACCGATCAATCGAATGTGCGATACCGATCAATCGAATGTGTTGTACCGATCAATCGAATGTGCGGTACCGATCAATCATATGTGCGGTACCGATCAATCGAATGGGCGATACCGATCAATCAAATGTGCGGTACCGATCAATCGAATGTTCGGTACCGATCAATCGAATGTGCGGTACCGATCAATCGAATGTGCGGTACCGATCAATCGAATGTTCGATACCGATCAATCTAATGTGCAGTACCGATCAATCGAATGTTCGATAACGATCAATCGAATGTTCGGTACCGATCAATCGAATGTGCGGTACCGATCAATCGAATGTTCGTTACCGATCAATCGAATGTGCGGTACCGATCAATCGAATGTTCGTTACCGATCAATCGAATGTGCGGTATTGATCAATCGAATGTTCGGTACCGATCAATCGAATGTTCGGTACCGATCAATCGATTGTGCGGTACCGATCAATCGAATGTTCGGTACCGATCAATCGAATGTGCGGTACCGATCAATCGAATGTTCGGTACCGATCAATCGAATGTGCGGTACCGATCAATCGAATATGCGTTACCGATCAATCGAATTTTCGGTACCGATCAATCGAATGTGCGGTACCGATCAATCGAATGTGTTGTACCGATCAATCGAATGTGCGGTACCGATCAATCATATGTGCTGTACCGATTAATCGAATGTGCGGTACCGATGAATCGAAAGTTCGGTACCGATCAATCGAATGTGCGGTACCGATCACTCGAATGTTCGGTACTGATCAATCGAATTTGCGGTACCGATCAATCGAATGTTCGGTACCGATCAATGGAATGTGCGGTACCGATCAATCGAATGTGCGGTACCGATCAATCGAATGTTCGATACCGATCAATCGAATGTGCGGTACCGATCAATCGAATGTGCGGTACCGATCAATCGAATGTGCGGTACCGATCAATCGAATGTGCGGTACCGATCAACTAATGTGCGATACCGAACAATCGAATGTTCGGTACCGTACCGATGAATCGAATGCTCGGTACCGATCAATCGAATGTGCGGTACCGATCAATCGAATGTTCGGTACCGATCAATCGAATGTGCGGTACCGATCAATCGAATGTGCGGTATTGATTAATCGAATGTGCGGTACCGATCAATCGAATGTGCGGTACTGATTAATCGAATGTGCGGTACCGATCAATCGAATGTGCGGTACCGATCAATCGAATGTTCGTTACCGATCAATCGAATGTGCGGTATTGATCAATCGAATGTTCGGTACCGATCAATCTAATGTTCGGTATTGATCAATCGAATGTTCGGTACCGATCAATCGAATGTTCGGTACCGATCAATCGAATGTTCGGTACCGATCAATCGAATGTTCGGTACCGATCAATCGAATGATCGGTACCGATCAATCGAATGTTCGGTACCGATCAATCGAATGTTCGGTACCGATCAATCGAATGTGCGGTACCGATCAATCGAATGTGCGTTACCGATCAATCGAATGTGCGGTATTGATCAATCGAATGTTCGGTACCGATCAATCGAATGTTCGGTACCGATCAATCGATTGTACGGTACCGATCAATCGAATGTTCGGTACCGATCAATCGAATGTGCGGTACCGATCAATCGAATGTTCGGTACCGATCAATCGAATGTGCGGTACCGATCAATCGAATGTGCGTTACCGATCAATCGAATTTTCGGTACCGATCAATCGAATGTGCGGTACCGATCGATCGAATGTGTTGTACCGATCAATCGAATGTGCGGTACCGATCAATCATATGTGCGGTACCGATTAATCGAATGTGCGGTACCGATGAATCGAATGTTCGGTACCGATCAATCGAATGTGCGGTACCGATCAATCGAATGTTCGGTACAGATCAATCGAATGTGCGGTACCGATCAATCGAATGTTCGGTACCGATCAATCGAATGTGCGATACCGAACAATCGAATGTTCGGTACCGTACCGATATATCGAATGTGCGGTATTGATCAATCGAATGTGCGGTAATGATCAATCGAATGTGCGGTACCGATCAATCGAATGTTCGATACCGATCAATCGAATGTTCGGTACCGATCAATCGAATGTGCGGTACCGAACAATCGAATGTGCGGTACCGATCAATCGAATGTGCGGTATTGATCAATCGAATGTGCGGTACCGAACAATCGAATCTGCGGTACCGAACAATCGAATGTGCGGTATTGATCAATCGAATGTTCGGTACCGATCAATCGAATGTGCGTTACCGATCAATCGAATGTTCGGTACCGATCAATCGAATGTGCGGTACCGATCAATCGAATGTGTTGTACCGATCAATCGAATGTGCGGTACCGATCAATCATATGTGCTGTACCGATTAATCGAATGTGCGGTACCGATGAATCGAAAGTTCGGTACCGATCAATCGAATGTGCGGTACCGATCAATCGAATGTTCGGTACTGATCAATCGAATTTGCGGTACCGATCAATCGAATGTTCGGTACCGATCAATGGAATGTGCGGTACCGATCAATCGAATGTGCGGTACCGATCAATCGAATGTTCGATACCGATCAATCGAATGTGCGGTACCGATCAATCGAATGTGCGGTACCGATCAATCGAATGTGCGGTACCGATCAATCGAATGTGCGGTACCGATCAACTAATGTGCGATACCGAACAATCGAATGTTCGGTACCGTACCGATGAATCGAATGCTCGGTACCGATCAATCGAATGTGCGGTACCGATCAATCGAATGTTCGGTACCGATCAATCGAATGTGCGGTACCGATCAATCGAATGTGCGGTATTGATTAATCGAATGTGCGGTACCGATCAATCGAATGTGCGGTACTGATTAATCGAATGTGCGGTACCGATCAATCGAATGTGCGGTACCGATCAATCGAATGTTCGTTACCGATCAATCGAATGTGCGGTATTGATCAATCGAATGTTCGGTACCGATCAATCTAATGTTCGGTATTGATCAATCGAATGTTCGGTACCGATCAATCGAATGTTCGGTACCGATCAATCGAATGTTCGGTACCGATCAATCGAATGTTCGGTACCGATCAATCGAATGATCGGTACCGATCAATCGAATGTTCGGTACCGATCAATCGAATGTTCGGTACCGATCAATCGAATGTGCGGTACCGATCAATCGAATGTGCGTTACCGATCAATCGAATGTGCGGTATTGATCAATCGAATGTTCGGTACCGATCAATCGAATGTTCTGTACCGATCAATCGATTGTACGGTACCGATCAATCGAATGTTCGGTACCGATCAATCGAATGTGCGGTACCGATCAATCGAATGTTCGGTACCGATCAATCGAATGTGCGGTACCGATCAATCGAATGTGCGTTACCGATCAATCGAATTTTCGGTACCGATCAATCGAATGTGCGGTACCGATCGATCGAATGTGTTGTACCGATCAATCGAATGTGCGGTACCGATCAATCATATGTGCGGTACCGATTAATCGAATGTGCGGTACCGATGAATCGAATGTTCGGTACCGATCAATCGAATGTGCGGTACCGATCAATCGAATGTTCGGTACAGATCAATCGAATGTGCGGTACCGATCAATCGAATGTTCGGTACCGATCAATCGAATGTGCGATACCGAACAATCGAATGTTCGGTACCGTACCGATCAATCGAATGTGCGGTATTGATCAATCGAATGTGCGGTAATGATCAATCGAATGTGCGGTACCGATCAATCGAATGTTCGATACCGATCAATCGAATGTTCGGTACCGATCAATCGAATGTGCGGTACCGAACAATCGAATGTGCGGTACCGATCAATCGAATGTGCGGTATTGATCAATCGAATGTGCGGTACCGAACAATCGAATCTGCGGTACCGAACAATCGAATGTGCGGTATTGATCAATCGAATGTTCGGTACCGATCAATCGAATGTGCGTTACCGATCAATCGAATGTTCGGTACCGATCAATCGAATGTGCGGTACCGATCAATCGAATAAGTTGTACCGATCAATCGAATATACGGTACCGATCAATCATAAGTGCGGTACCGATCAATCGAATGTTCGGTACCGATCAATCGAATGTGCGGTACCGATCAATCGAATGTGCGGTACCGATCAATCGAATGTGCGGTACCGATCAACTAATGTGCGATACCGAACAATCGAATGTTCGGTACCGTACCGATCAATCGAATGTGCGGTATTGATCAATCGAATGTGCGGTACCGATCAATCGAATGTTCGGTACCGATCAATCGAATGTGCGGTACCGATCAATCGAATGTTCGGTACCGATCAATCGAATGTGCGGTCCCGATCAATCGAATGTGCGTCACCGATCAATCGAATGTTCGGTACCGATCAATCGAATGTGCGGTACCGATCAATCGAATGTGCGTTACCGATCAATCGAATGTTCGGTACCGATCAATCGAATGTGCGATACCGATCAATCGAATGTGTTGTACCGATCAATCGAATGTGCGGTACCGATCAATCATATGTGCGGTACCGATCAATCGAATGGGCGATACCGATCAATCAAATGTGCGGTACCGATCAATCGAATGTTCGGTACCGATCAATCGAATGTGCGGTACCGATCAATCGAATGTGCGGTACCGATCAATCGAATGTTCGATACCGATCAATCGAATGTGCGGTACCGATCAATCGAATGTTCGATACCGATCAATCGAATGTGCGGTACCGAACAATCGAATGTGCGGTACCGATGAATCGAATGTGCGGTACCGATCAATCGAATGTTCGATACCGATCAATCGAATGTTCGGTACCGATCAATCGAATGTGCGGTACCGAACAATCGAATGTGCGGTACCGATCAATCGAATGTGCGGTATTGATCAATCGAATGTGCGGTACCGAACAATCGAATCTGCGGTACCGAACAATCGAATGTGCGGTATTGATCAATCGAATGTTCGGTACCGATCAATCGAATGTGCGTTACCGATCAATCGAATGTTCGGTACCGATCAATCGAATGTGCGGTACCGATCAATCGAATAAGTTGTACCGATCAATCGAATATACGGTACCGATCAATCATAAGTGCGGTACCGATCAATCGAATGTTCGGTACCGATCAATCGAATGTGCGGTACCGATCAATCGAATGTTCGGTACCGATCAATCGAATGTGCGGTACCGATCAATCGAATGTGCGGTACCGATCAATCGAATGTGCGGTACCGATCAATCGAATGTTCGATACCGATCAATCGAATGTGCGATACCGAACAATCGAATGTGCGGTACCGATCAATCGAATGTGCGGTACCGATCAATCGAATGTGCGGTACCGATCAATCGAATGTGCGGTACCGATCAATCGAATGTGCGGTACCGATCAACTAATGTGCGATACCGAACAATCGAATGTTCGGTACCGTACCGATGAATCGAATGCTCGGTACCGATCAATCGAATGTGCGGTACCGATCAATCGAATGTTCGGTACCGATCAATCGATTGTGCGGTACCGATCAATCGAATGTTCGGTACCGATCAATCGAATGTGCGGTACCGATCAATCGAATGTGCGGTATTGATCAATCGAATGTGCGTTACCGATCAATCGAATGTTCGGTACCGATCAATCGAATGTGCGGTACCGATCAATCGAATGTTCGATACCGATCAATCGAATGTGCGGTACCGATCAATCGAATGTTCGATACCGATCAATCGAATGTGCGGTACCGAACAATCGAATGTGCGGTACCGATGAATCGAATGTGCGGTACCGATCAATCGAATGTTCGATACCGATCAATCGAATGTTCGGTACCGATCAATCGAATGTGCGGTACCGAACAATCGAATGTGCGGTACCGATCAATCGAATGTGCGGTATTGATCAATCGAATGTGCGGTACCGAACAATCGAATCTGCGGTACCGAACAATCGAATGTGCGGTATTGATCAATCGAATGTTCGGTACCGATCAATCGAATGTGCGTTACCGATCAATCGAATGTTCGGTACCGATCAATCGAATGTGCGGTACCGATCAATCGAATAAGTTGTACCGATCAATCGAATATACGGTACCGATCAATCATAAGTGCGGTACCGATCAATCGAATGTTCGGTACCGATCAATCGAATGTGCGGTACCGATCAATCGAATGTTCGGTACCGATCAATCGAATGTGCGGTACCGATCAATCGAATGTGCGGTACCGATCAATCGAATGTTCGATACCGATCAATCGAATGTGCGATACCGAACAATCGAATGTGCGGTACCGAACAATCGAATGTGCGGTACCGATCAATCGAATGTGCGGTACCGATCAATCGAATGTGCGGTACCGATCAATCGAATGTGCGGTACCGATCAATCGAATGTGCGGTACCGATCAACTAATGTGCGATACCGAACAATCGAATGTTCGGTACCGTACCGATGAATCGAATGCTCGGTACCGATCAATCGAATGTGCGGTACCGATCAATCGAATGTTCGGTACCGATCAATCGATTGTGCGGTACCGATCAATCGAATGTTCGGTACCGATCAATCGAATGTGCGGTACCGATCAATCGAATGTGCGGTATTGATCAATCGAATGTGCGTTACCGATCAATCGAATGTTCGGTACCGATCAATCGAATGTGCGATACCGATCAATCGAATGTTCGGTACCGATCAATCGAATGTGCGGTCCCGATCAATCGAATGTGCGTCACCGATCAATCGAATGTTCGGTACCGATCAATCGAATGTGCGGTATTGATCAATCGAATGTTCGGTACCGATCAATCGAATGTGCGGTACCGATCAATCGAATGTTCGTTACCGATCAATTGAATGTGCGGTACCGATCAATCGAATGTTCCATTCCGATCAATCGAATGTGCGGTATTGATCAATCGAATGTTCGGTACCGATCAATCGAATGTTCGGTACCGATCAATCGATTGTGCGGTACCGATCAATCGATTGTGCGGTACCGATCAATCAAATGTTCGGTACCGATCAATCGAATGTGCGGTACCGATCAATCGAATGTTCGGTACCGATCAATCGAATGTGCGGTACCGATCAATCGAATGTTCGGTACCGATCAATCGAATGTTCGGTACCGATCAATCGAATGTGCGGTACCGATCAATCGAATGTGCGTTACCGATCAATCGAATGTTCGGTACCGATCAATCGAATGTTCGGTACCGATCAATCGAATGTGCGATACCGATCAATCGAATGTGCGGTACCGATCAATCGAATGTGCGGTACCGATCAATCGAATGTGCGTTACCGATCAATCGAATGTTCGGTACCGATCAATCGAATGTGCGGTACCGATCAATCGAATGTGTTGTACCGATCAATCGAATGTGCGGTACCGATCAATCATATGTGCGATACCGATTAATCGAATGTGCGATACCGATCAATCAAATGTGCTTTAAGGATCAATCGAATGTTCGGTACCGATCAATCGAATGTGCGTTACCGATCAATCGAATGTGCGGTACCGATCAATCGAATGTTCGATACCGATCAATCGAATGTGCGGTACCGAACAATCGAATGTGCGGTACCGATCTATCGAATGTGCGGTACCGATCAATCGAATGTGCGGTACCGATCAATCGAATGTGCGGTACCGATCAATCGAATGTGCGGTACCGATCAACTAATGTGCGATACCGAACAATCGAATGTTCGGTACCGTACCGATGAATCGAATGCTCGGTACCGATCAATCGAATGTGCGGTACCGATCAATCGAATGTTCGGTACCGATCAATCGAATGTGCGGTACCGATCAATCGAATGTGCGGTACCGAACAATCGAATGTGCGGTACCGATCAATCGAATGTTCGGTACCGATCAATCGAATGTGCGGTACCGATCAGTCGAATGTGCGGTATTAATCAATCGAATGTTCGGTACCGATCAATCGAATGTGCGGTACCGATGAATCGAATGTGCGGTACCGATCAATCGAATGTGCGGTACCGAACAATCGAATGTTCGATACCGATCAATCGAATGTGCGGTACCGAACAATCGAATGTGCGGTACCGAACAATCGAATATGCGGTTCCGATCAATCGAATGTGCGGTACCGATCAATCGAATGTACGGTACCGTTCAACTAATGTGCGATACCGAACAATCGAATGTTCGGTACCGTACCGATGAATCGAATGTGCGGTACCGATCAATCAAATGTGCGGTACCGATCAACTAATGTGCGATACCGAACAATCGAATGTTCGGTACCGTACCGATCAATCGAATGTGCGGTATTGATCAATCGAATGTGCGGTACCGATCAATCGAATGTTCGGTACCGATCAATCGAATGTGCGGTACCGATCAATCGAATGTTCGGTACCGATCAATCGAATGTGCGGTCCCGATCAATCGAATGTGCGTCACCGATCAATCGAATGTTCGGTACCGATCAATCGAATGTGCGGTACCGATCAATCGAATGTGCGTTACCGATCAATCGAATGTTCGGTACCGATCAATCGAATGTGCGATACCGATCAATCGAATGTGTTGTACCGATCAATCGAATGTGCGGTACCGATCAATCATATGTGCGGTACCGATCAATCGAATGGGCGATACCGATCAATCAAATGTGCGGTACCGATCAATCGAATGTTCGGTACCGATCAATCGAATGTGCGGTACCGATCAATCGAATGTGCGGTACCGATCAATCGAATGTTCGATACCGATCAATCGAATGTGCGGTACCGATCAATCGAATGTTCGTTACCGATCAATCGAATGTGCGGTACCGATCAATCGAATGTTCGTTACCGATCAATCGAATGTGCGGTATTGATCAATCGAATGTTCGGTACCGATCAATCGAATGTTCGGTACCGATCAATCGATTGTGCGGTACCGATCAATCGAATGTTCGGTACCGATCAATCGAATGTGCGGTACCGATCAATCGAATGTTCGGTACCGATCAATCGAATGTGCGGTACCGATCAATCGAATATGCGTTACCGATCAATCGAATTTTCGGTACCGATCAATCGAATGTGCGGTACCGATCAATCGAATGTGTTGTACCGATCAATCGAATGTGCGGTACCGATCAATCATATGTGCTGTACCGATTAATCGAATGTGCGGTACCGATGAATCGAAAGTTCGGTACCGATCAATCGAATGTGCGGTACCGATCAATCGAATGTTCGGTACTGATCAATCGAATTTGCGGTACCGATCAATCGAATGTTCGGTACCGATCAATGGAATGTGCGGTACCGATCAATCGAATGTGCGGTACCGATCAATCGAATGTTCGATACCGATCAATCGAATGTGCGGTACCGATCAATCGAATGTGCGGTACCGATCAATCGAATGTGCGGTACCGATCAATCGAATGTGCGGTACCGATCAACTAATGTGCGATACCGAACAATCGAATGTTCGGTACCGTACCGATGAATCGAATGCTCGGTACCGATCAATCGAATGTGCGGTACCGATCAATCGAATGTTCGGTACCGATCAATCGAATGTGCGGTACCGATCAATCGAATGTGCGGTATTGATTAATCGAATGTGCGGTACCGATCAATCGAATGTGCGGTACCGATTAATCGAATGTGCGGTACCGATCAATCGAATGTGCGGTACCGATCAATCGAATGTTCGTTACCGATCAATCGAATGTGCGGTATTGATCAATCGAATGTTCGGTACCGATCAATCTAATGTTCGGTATTGATCAATCGAATGTTCGGTACCGATCAATCGAATGTTCGGTACCGATCAATCGAATGTTCGGTACCGATCAATCGAATGTTCGGTACCGATCAATCGAATGATCGGTACCGATCAATCGAATGTTCGGTACCGATCAATCGAATGTTCGGTACCGATCAATCGAATGTGCGGTACCGATCAATCGAATGTGCGTTACCGATCAATCGAATGTGCGGTATTGATCAATCGAATGTTCGGTACCGATCAATCGAATGTTCGGTACCGATCAATCGATTGTACGGTACCGATCAATCGAATGTTCGGTACCGATCAATCGAATGTGCGGTACCGATCAATCGAATGTTCGGTACCGATCAATCGAATGTGCGGTACCGATCAATCGAATGTGCGTTACCGATCAATCGAATTTTCGGTACCGATCAATCGAATGTGCGGTACCGATCGATCGAATGTGTTGTACCGATCAATCGAATGTGCGGTACCGATCAATCATATGTGCGGTACCGATTAATCGAATGTGCGGTACCGATGAATCGAATGTTCGGTACCGATCAATCGAATGTGCGGTACCGATCAATCGAATGTTCGGTACAGATCAATCGAATGTGCGGTACCGATCAATCGAATGTTCGGTACCGATCAATCGAATGTGCGATACCGAACAATCGAATGTTCGGTACCGTACCGATCAATCGAATGTGCGGTATTGATCAATCGAATGTGCGGTACCGATCAATCGAATGTGCGGTACCGATCAATCGAATGTTCGATACCGATCAATCGAATGTTCGGTACCGATCAATCGAATGTGCGGTACCGAACAATCGAATGTGCGGTACCGATCAATCGAATGTGCGGTATTGATCAATCGAATGTGCGGTACCGAACAATCGAATCTGCGGTACCGAACAATCGAATGTGCGGTATTGATCAATCGAATGTTCGGTACCGATCAATCGAATGTGCGTTACCGATCAATCGAATGTTCGGTACCGATCAATCGAATGTGCGGTACCGATCAATCGAATAAGTTGTACCGATCAATCGAATATACGGTACCGATCAATCATAAGTGCGGTACCGATCAATCGAATGTTCGGTACCGATCAATCGAATGTGCGGTACCGATCAATCGAATGTGCGGTACCGATCAATCGAATGTGCGGTACCGATCAACTAATGTGCGATACCGAACAATCGAATGTTCGGTACCGTACCGATCAATCGAATGTGCGGTATTGATCAATCGAATGTGCGGTACCGATCAATCGAATGTTCGGTACCGATCAATCGAATGTGCGGTACCGATCAATCGAATGTTCGGTACCGATCAATCGAATGTGCGGTCCCGATCAATCGAATGTGCGTCACCGATCAATCGAATGTTCGGTACCGATCAATCGAATGTGCGGTACCGATCAATCGAATGTGCGTTACCGATCAATCGAATGTTCGGTACCGATCAATCGAATGTGCGATACCGATCAATCGAATGTGTTGTACCGATCAATCGAATGTGCGGTACCGATCAATCATATGTGCGGTACCGATCAATCGAATGGGCGATACCGATCAATCAAATGTGCGGTACCGATCAATCGAATGTTCGGTACCGATCAATCGAATGTGCGGTACCGATCAATCGAATGTGCGGTACCGATCAATCGAATGTTCGATACCGATCAATCGAATGTGCGGTACCGATCAATCGAATGTTCGATACCGATCAATCGAATGTGCGGTACCGAACAATCGAATGTGCGGTACCGATGAATCGAATGTGCGGTACCGATCAATCGAATGTTCGATACCGATCAATCGAATGTTCGGTACCGATCAATCGAATGTGCGGTACCGAACAATCGAATGTGCGGTACCGATCAATCGAATGTGCGGTATTGATCAATCGAATGTGCGGTACCGAACAATCGAATCTGCGGTACCGAACAATCGAATGTGCGGTATTGATCAATCGAATGTTCGGTACCGATCAATCGAATGTGCGTTACCGATCAATCGAATGTTCGGTACCGATCAATCGAATGTGCGGTACCGATCAATCGAATAAGTTGTACCGATCAATCGAATATACGGTACCGATCAATCATAAGTGCGGTACCGATCAATCGAATGTTCGGTACCGATCAATCGAATGTGCGGTACCGATCAATCGAATGTTCGGTACCGATCAATCGAATGTGCGGTACCGATCAATCGAATGTGCGGTACCGATCAATCGAATGTTCGATACCGATCAATCGAATGTGCGATACCGAACAATCGAATGTGCGGTACCGATCAATCGAATGTGCGGTACCGATCAATCGAATGTGCGGTACCGATCAATCGAATGTGCGGTACCGATCAATCGAATGTGCGGTACCGATCAATCGAATGTGCGGTACCGATCAACTAATGTGCGATACCGAACAATCGAATGTTCGGTACCGTACCGATGAATCGAATGCTCGGTACCGATCAATCGAATGTGCGGTACCGATCAATCGAATGTTCGGTACCGATCAATCGATTGTGCGGTACCGATCAATCGAATGTTCGGTACCGATCAATCGAATGTGCGGTACCGATCAATCGAATGTGCGGTATTGATCAATCGAATGTGCGTTACCGATCAATCGAATGTTCGGTACCGATCAATCGAATGTGCGATACCGATCAATCGAATGTTCGGTACCGATCAATCGAATGTGCGGTCCCGATCAATCGAATGTGCGTCACCGATCAATCGAATGTTCGGTACCGATCAATCGAATGTGCGGTATTGATCAATCGAATGTTCGGTACCGATCAATCGAATGTGCGGTACCGATCAATCGAATGTTCGTTACCGATCAATTGAATGTGCGGTACCGATCAATCGAATGTTCCATTCCGATCAATCGAATGTGCGGTATTGATCAATCGAATGTTCGGTACCGATCAATCGAATGTTCGGTACCGATCAATCGATTGTGCGGTACCGATCAATCGATTGTGCGGTACCGATCAATCCAATGTTCGGTACCGATCAATCGAATGTGCGGTACCGATCAATCGAATGTTCGGTACCGATCAATCGAATGTTCGGTACCGATCAATCGAATGTTCGGTACCGATCAATCGAATGATCGGTACCGATCAATCGAATGTTCGGTACCGATCAATCGAATGTTCGGTACCGATCAATCGAATGTGCGGTACCGATCAATCGAATGTGCGTTACCGATCAATCGAATGTTCGGTACCGATCAATCGAATGTTCGGTACCGATCAATCGAATGTGCGATACCGATCAATCGAATGTGCGGTACCGATCAATCGAATGTGCGGTACCGATCAATCGAATGTGCGTTACCGATCAATCGAATGTTCGGTACCGATCAATCGAATGTGCGGTACCGATCAATCGAATGTGTTGTACCGATCAATCGAAAGTGCGGTACCGATCAATCATATGTGCGATACCGATTAATCGAATGTGCGATACCGATCAATCAAATGTGCTTTAAGGATCAATCGAATGTTCGGTACCGATCAATCGAATGTGCGGTACCGATCAATCGAATGTGCGGTACCGATCAATCGAATGTTCGATACCGATCAATCGAATGTGCGGTACCGAACAATCGAATGTGCGGTACCGATCTATCGAATGTGCGGTACCGATCAATCGAATGTGCGGTACCGATCAATCGAATGTGCGGTACCGATCAATCGAATGTGCGGTACCGATCAACTAATGTGCGATACCGAACAATCGAATGTTCGGTACCGTACCGATGAATCGAATGCTCGGTACCGATCAATCGAATGTGCGGTACCGATCAATCGAATGTTCGGTACCGATCAATCGAATGTGCGGTACCGATCAATCGAATGTGCGGTACCGAACAATCGAATGTGCGGTACCGATCAATCGAATGTTCGGTACCGATCAATCGAATGTGCGGTACCGATCAGTCGAATGTGCGGTATTAATCAATCGAATGTTCGGTACCGATCAATCGAATGTGCGGTACCGATGAATCGAATGTGCGGTACCGATCAATCGAATGTGCGGTACCGAACAATCGAATGTTCGATACCGATCAATCGAATGTGCGGTACCGAACAATCGAATGTGCGGTACCGAACAATCGAATATGCGGTTCCGATCAATCGAATGTGCGGTACCGATCAATCGAATGTACGGTACCGTTCAACTAATGTGCGATACCGAACAATCGAATGTTCGGTACCGTACCGATGAATCGAATGTGCGGTACCGATCAATCAAATGTGCGGTACCGATCAATCGAATGTGCGGTACCGATCAATCGAATGTGCGGTATTGATCAATCGAATGTGCGGTACCGATCAATCGAATGTGCGGTACCGATCAATCGAATGTTCGTTACCGATCAATCGAATGTGCGGTACCGATCAATCGAATGTTCGTTACCGATCAAGCGAATGTGCGGTATTGATCAATCGAATGTTCGGTACCGATCAATCGAATGTTCGTTACCGATCAATCGAATGTGCGGGATTGATCAATCGAATGTTCGGTACCGATCAATCTAATGTTCGGTACCGATCAATCGATTGTGCGATACCGATCAATCGAATGTTCGGTACCGATCAATCGAATGTGCGGTACCGATCAATCGAATGTTCGGTACCGATCAATCGAATGTTCGGTACCGATCAATCGAATGTTCGGTACCGATCAATCGAATGATCGGTACCGATCAATCGAATGTTCGGTACCGATCAATCGAATGTTCGGTACCGATCAATCGAATGTGCGTTACCGATCAATCGAATGTGCGGTATTGATCAATCGAATGTTCGGTACCGATCAATCGAATGTGCGGTACCGATCAATCGAATGTTCGGTACCGATCAATCGAATGTGCGGTACCGATCAATCGAATGTGCGGTACCGATCAATCGAATGTGCGGTACCGATCAATCGAATGTGCGGTATTGATCAATCGAATGTTCGGTACCGATGAATCGAATGTGCGGTACCGATCAATCGAATGTTCGGTACCGATCAATCGAATGTGCGGTACCGATCAATCGAATGTTCGATACCGATCAATCGAATGTGCGGTACCGAACAATCGAATGTGCGGTACCGAACAATCGAATGTGCGGTACCGAACAATCGAATGTGCGGTACCGATCAATCGAATGTGCGGTATTGATCAATCAAATGTTCGGTACCTATCAATCGAATGTGCGGTACCGATCAATCGAATGTTCGGTACCGATCAATCGAATGTTCGGTACCGATCAATCGAATGTTCGGTACCGATCAATCGAATGATCGGTACCGATCAATCGAATGTTCGGTACCGAACAATCGATAGTGCGGTACCGATCAATCGAATGTGCGGTATTGATCAATCGAATGTTCGGTAAAGATCAATCGAATGTGCGGTACCGATTAATCGAATGTTCGTTTCCGATCAATCGAATGTGCGGTATTGATCAATCGAATGTTCGGTACCGATCAATCGAAGGTTCGGTACCGATCAATCGATTGTGCGGTACCGATCAATCGATTGTGGGGTACCGATCAATCGAATGTTCGGTACCTATCAATCGAATGTGCGGTACCGATCAATCGAATGTTCGGTACCGATCAATCGAATGTTCGGTACCGATCAATCGAATGTTCGGTACCGATCAATCGAATGATCGGTACCGATCAATCGAATGTTCGGTACCGATCAATCGAATGTTCGGTACCGATCAATCGAATGTGCGGTACCGATCAATCGAATGTGCGTTACCGATCAATCGAATGTTCGGTACCGATCAATCGAATGTTCGGTACCGATCAATCGAATGTGCGATACCGATCAATCGAATGTGCGGTACCGATCAATCGAATGTGCGGTACCGATCAATCGAATGTGCGTTACCGATCAATCGAATGTTCGGTACCGATCAATCGAATGTGCGGTACCGATCAATCGAATGTGTTGTACCGATCAATCGAATGTGCGGTACCGATCAATCATATGTGCGATACCGATTAATCGAATGTGCGATACCGATCAATCCAATGTGCGGTACCGATCAATCGAATGTTCGGTACCGATCAATCGAATGTGCGGTACCGATCAATCGAATGTGCGGTACCGATCAATCGAATGTTCGATACCGATCAATCGAATGTGCGGTACCGAACAATCGAATGTGCGGTACCGAACAATCGAATGTGCGGTACCGATCTATCGAATGTGCGGTACCGATCAATCGAATGTGCGGTACCGATCAATCGAATGTGCGGTACCGATCAATCGAATGTGCGGTACCGATCAACTAATGTGCGATACCGAACAATCGAATGTTCGGTACCGTACCGATGAATCGAATGCTCGGTACCGATCAATCGAATGTGCGGTACCGATCAATCGAATGTTCGGTACCGATCAATCGAATGTGCGGTACCGATCAATGGAATGTGCGGTACCGAACAATCGAATGTGCGGTACCGATCAATCGAATGTTCGGTACCGATCAATCGAATGTGCGGTACCGATCAATCGAATGTGCGGTATTAATCAATCGAATGTTCGGTACCGATCAATCGAATGTGCGGTACCGATCAATCGAATGTGCGGTACCGATCAATCGAATGTGCGGTACCGAACAATCGAATGTTCGATACCGATCAATCGAATGTGCGGTACCGAACAATCGAATGTGCGGTACCGATCAATCGAATGTGCGGTACCGATCAATCGAATGTGCGGTATTGATCAATCGAATGTTCGGTACCGATCAATCGAATGTGCGGTACCGATCAATCGAATGTGCGGTATTGATCAATCGAATGTTCGGTACCGATCAATCGAATGTGCGGTACCGATCAATCGAATGTTCGGTACCGATCAATCGAATGTGCGGTACCGATCAATCGAATGTTCGATACCGATCAATCGAATGTGCGGTACCGAACAATCGAATGTGCGGTACCGAACAATCGAATGTGCGGTACCGAACAATCGAATGTGCGGTACCGATCAATCGAATGTGCGGTATTGATCAATCGAATGTTCGGTACCGATCAATCGAATGTGCGGTACCGATCAATCGAATGTTCGTTACCGATCAATCGAATGTTCGGTACCGATCAATCGAATGGGCGATACCGATCAATCGAATGTGCGGTACCGATCAATCGAATGTTCGGTACCGATCAATCGAATGTGCGGTACCGATCAATCGAATGTGCGGTACCGATCAATCGAATGTTCGATACCGATCAATCGAATGTGCGGTACCGATCAATCGAATGTGCGGTACCGATCAATCGAATGTTCGATACCGATCAATCGAATGTGCGGTACCGAACAATCGAATGTGCGGTACCGAACAATCGAATGTGCGGTACCGATCTATCGAATGTACGGTACCGATCAATCGAATGTGCGGTACCGATCAATCGAATGTGCGGTACCGATCAATCGAATGTGCGGTACCGATCAACTAATGTGCGATACCGAACAATCGAATGTTCGGTACCGTACCGATGAATCGAATGCTCGGTACCGATCAATCGAATGTGCGGTACCGATCAATCGAATGTTCGGTACCGATCAATCGAATGTGCGGTACCGATCAATCGAATGTGCGGTACCGAACAATCGAATGTGCGGTACCGATCAATCGAATGTTCGGTACCGATCAATCGAATGTGCGGTACCGATCAATCGAATGTGCGGTATTAATCAATCGAATGTTCGGTACCGATCAATCCAATGTGCGGTACCGATGAATCGAATGTGCGGTACCGATCAATAGAATGTGCGGTACCGAACACACGAATGTTCGATACCGATCAATCGAATGTGCGGTACCGAACAATCGAATGTGCGGTACCGAACAATCAAATATGCGGTACCGATCAATCGAATGTGCGGTACCGATCAATCGAATGTTCGTTACCGTTCAACTAATGTGCGATACCGAACAATCGAATGTTCGGTACCGTACCGATGAATCGAATGTGCGGTACCGATCAATCAAATGTGCGGTACCGATCAATCGAATGTGCGGTACCGATCAATCGAATGTGCGGTATTGATCAATCGAATGTGCGGTACCGATCAATCGAATGTGCGGTACCGATCAATCGAATGTTCGTTACCGATCAATCGAATGTGCGATACCGATCAATCGAATGTTCGTTACCGATCAATCGAATGTGCGGTATTGATCAATCGAATGTTCGGTACCGATCAATCTAATGATCGGTATTGATCAATCGAATGTTCGGTACCGATCAATCGAATGTTCGGTACCGATCAATCGAATGTTCGGTACCGATCAATCGAATGTTCGGTACCGATCAATCGAATGATCGGTACCGATCAATCGAATGTTCGGTACCGATCAATCGAATGTTCGGTACCGATCAATCGAATGTGCGGTACCGATCAATCGAATGTGCGTTACCGATCAATCGAATGTGCGGTATTGATCAATCGAATGTTCGGTACCGATCAATCGAATGTGCGTTACCGATCAATCGAATGTTCGTTACCGATCAATCGAATGTGCGGTACCTATCAATCGAATGTTCGTTACCGATCAATCAAATGTGCGGTATTGATCAATCGAATGTTCGGTACCGATCAATCTAATGTTCGGTACCGATCAATCGATTGTGCGATACCGATCAATCGAATGTTCGGTACCGATCAATCGAATGTGCGGTACCGATCAATCGAATGTGCGGTATTGATCAATCGAATGTTCGGTACCGATCAATCGAATGTGCGGTACCGATCAATCGAATGTGCGGTATTTATCAATCGAATGTTCGGTACCGATCAATCGAATGTGCGGTACCGATCAATCGAATGTGCGGTATTGATCAATCGAATGTTCGGTACCGATCAATCGAATGTGCGGTACCGATCAATCGAATGTGCGGTATTTATCAATCGAATGTTCGGTACCGATCAATCGAATGTGCGGTACCGATCAATCGAATGTGCGGTATTGATCAATCGAATGTTCGGTACCGATCAATCGAATGTGCGGTACCGATCAATCGAATGTTCGGTACCGATCAATCGAATGTGCGGTACCGATCAATCGAATGTTCGATACCGATCAATCGAATGTGCGGTACCGAACAATCGAATGTGCGGTACCGAACAATCGAATGTGCGGTACCGATCAATCGAATGTGCGTTACCGATCAATCGAATGTGCGGTACCGATCAATCGAATGTGCGGTATTGATCAATCGAATGTTCGGTACCGATCAATCGAATGTGCGGTACCGATCAATCGAATGTGCGGTATTTATCAATCGAATGTTCGGTACCGATCAATCGAATGTGCGGTACCGATCAATCGAATGTGCGGTACCGATCAATCGAATGTTCGATACCGATCAATCGAATGTGCGATACCGAACAATCGAATGTGCGGTACCGAACAATCGAATGTGCTGTACCGATCAATCGAATGTGCGGTACCGATCAATCGAATGTACGGTACCGATCAATCGAATGTGCGGTACCGATCAATCGAATGTGCGGTACCGATCAACTAATGTGCGATACCGAACAATCGAATGTTCGGTACCGTACCGATGAATCGAATGCTCGGTACCGATGAATCGAATGTGCGGTACCGATCAATCGAATGTTCGGTACCGATCAATCGATTGTGCGGTACCGATCAATCGAATGTTCGGTACCGATCAATCGAATGTGCGATACCGATCAATCGAATGTTCGGTACCGATCAATCGAATGTGCGGTACCGATCAATCGAATGTGCGTCACCGATCAATCGAATGTTCGGTACCGATCAATCGAATGTGCGGTATTGATCAATCGAATGTTCGGTACCGATCAATCGAATGTGCGGTACCGATCAATCGAATGTTCGTTACCGATCAATTGAATGTGCGGTACCGATCAATCGAATGTTCCATTCCGATCAATCGAATGTGCGGTATTGATCAATCGAATGTTCGGTACCGATCAATCGAATGTTCGGTACCGATCAATCGATTGTGCGGTACCGATCAATCGAATGTGCGGTACCGATCAATCGAATGTTCGGTACCGATCAATCGAATGTTCGGTACCGATCAATCGAATGTTCGGTACCGATCAATCGAATGATCGGTACCGATCAATCGAATGTTCGGTACCGATCAATCGAATGTTCGGTACCGATCAATCGAATGTGCGGTACCGATCAATCGAATGTGCGTTACCGATCAATCGAATGTTCGGTACCGATCAATCGAATGTTCGGTACCGATCAATCGAATGTGCGATACCGATCAATCGAATGTGCGGTACCGATCAATCGAATGTGCGGTACCGATCAATCGAATGTGCGTTACCGATCAATCGAATGTTCGGTACCGATCAATCGAATGTGCGGTACCGATCAATCGAATGTGTTGTACCGATCAATCGAAAGTGCGGTACCGATCAATCATATGTGCGATACCGATTAATCGAATGTGCGATACCGATCAATCAAATGTGCTTTAAGGATCAATCGAATGTTCGGTACCGATCAATCGAATGTGCGGTACCGATCAATCGAATGTGCGGTACCGATCAATCGAATGTTCGATACCGATCAATCAAATGTGCTTTAAGGATCAATCGAATGTTCGGTACCGATCAATCGAATGTGCGGTACCGATCAATCGAATGTGCGGTACCGATCAATCGAATGTTCGATACCGATCAATCGAATGTGCGGTACCGAACAATCGAATATGCGGTACCGATCTATCGAATGTGCGGTACCGATCAATCGAATGTGCGGTACCGATCAATCGAATGTGCGGTACCGATCAATCGAATGTGCGGTACCGATCAACTAATGTGCGATACCGAACAATCGAATGTTCGGTACCGTACCGATGAATCGAATGCTCGGTACCGATCAATCGAATGTGCGGTACCGATCAATCGAATGTTCGGTACCGATCAATCGAATGTGCGGTACCGATCAATCGAATGTGCGGTACCGAACAATCGAATGTGCGGTACCGATCAATCGAATGTTCGGTACCGATCAATCGAATGTGCGGTACCGATCAGTCGAATGTGCGGTATTAATCAATCGAATGTTCGGTACCGATCAATCGAATGTGCGGTACCGATGAATCGAATGTGCGGTACCGATCAATCGAATGTGCGGTACCGAACAATCGAATGTTCGATACCGATCAATCGAATGTGCGGTACCGAACAATCGAATATGCGGTTCCGATCAATCGAATGTGCGGTACCGATCAATCGAATGTACGGTACCGTTCAACTAATGTGCGATACCGAACAATCGAATGTTCGGTACCGTACCGATGAATCGAATGTGCGGTACCGATCAATCAAATGTGCGGTACCGATCAATCGAATGTGCGGTACCGATCAATCGAATGTGCGGTATTGATCAATCGAATGTGCGGTACCGATCAATCGAATGTGCGGTACCGATCAATCGAATGTTCGTTACCGATCAATCGAATGTGCGGTACCGATCAATCGAATGTTCGTTACCGATCAAGCGAATGTGCGGTATTGATCAATCGAATGTTCGGTACCGATCAATCGAATGTTCGTTACCGATCAATCGAATGTGCGGGATTGATCAATCCAATGTTCGGTACCGATCAATCTAATGTTCGGTACCGATCAATCGATTGTGCGATACCGATCAATCGAATGTTCGGTACCGATCAATCGAATGTGCGGTACCGATCAATCGAATGTTCGGTACCGATCAATCGAATGTTCGGTACCGATCAATCGAATGTTCGGTACCGATCAATCGAATGATCGGTACCGATCAATCGAATGTTCGGTACCGATCAATCGAATGTTCGGTACCGATCAATCGAATGTGCGTTACCGATCAATCGAATGTGCGGTATTGATCAATCGAATGTTCGGTACCGATCAATCGAATGTGCGGTACCGATCAATCGAATGTTCGGTACCGATCAATCGAATGTGCGGTACCGATCAATCGAATGTGCGGTACCGATCAATCGAATGTGCGGTACCGATCAATCGAATGTGCGGTATTGATCAATCGAATGTTCGGTACCGATGAATCGAATGTGCGGTACCGATCAATCGAATGTTCGGTACCGATCAATCGAATGTGCGGTACCGATCAATCGAATGTTCGATACCGATCAATCGAATGTGCGGTACCGAACAATCGAATGTGCGGTACCGAACAATCGAATGTGCGGTACCGAACAATCGAATGTGCGGTACCGATCAATCGAATGTGCGGTATTGATCAATCAAATGTTCGGTACCTATCAATCGAATGTGCGGTACCGATCAATCGAATGTTCGGTACCGATCAATCGAATGTTCGGTACCGATCAATCGAATGTTCGGTACCGATCAATCGAATGATCGGTACCGATCAATCGAATGTTCGGTACCGAACAATCGATAGTGCGGTACCGATCAATCGAATGTGCGGTATTGATCAATCGAATGTTCGGTACCGATCAATCGAATGTGCGGTACCGATTAATCGAATGTTCGTTTCCGATCAATCGAATGTGCGGTATTGATCAATCGAATGTTCGGTACCGATCAATCGAAGGTTCGGTACCGATCAATCGATTGTGCGGTACCGATCAATCGATTGTGGGGTACCGATCAATCGAATGTTCGGTACCGATCAATCGAATGTGCGGTACCGATCAATCGAATGTTCGGTACCGATCAATCGAATGTTCGGTACCGATCAATCGAATGTTCGGTACCGATCAATCGAATGATCGGTACCGATCAATCGAATGTTCGGTACCGATCAATCGAATGTTCGGTACCGATCAATCGAATGTGCGGTACCGATCAATCGAATGTGCGTTACCGATCAATCGAATGTTCGGTACCGATCAATCGAATGTTCGGTACCGATCAATCGAATGTGCGATACCGATCAATCGAATGTGCGGTACCGATCAATCGAATGTGCGGTACCGATCAATCGAATGTGCGTTACCGATCAATCGAATGTTCGGTACCGATCAATCGAATGTGCGGTACCGATCAATCGAATGTGTTGTACCGATCAATCGAATGTGCGGTACCGATCAATCATATGTGCGATACCGATTAATCGAATGTGCGATACCGATCAATCCAATGTGCGGTACCGATCAATCGAATGTTCGGTACCGATCAATCGAATGTGCGGTACCGATCAATCGAATGTGCGGTACCGATCAATCGAATGTTCGATACCGATCAATCGAATGTGCGGTACCGAACAATCGAATGTGCGGTACCGAACAATCGAATGTGCGGTACCGATCTATCGAATGTGCGGTACCGATCAATCGAATGTGCGGTACCGATCAATCGAATGTGCGGTACCGATCAATCGAATGTGCGGTACCGATCAACTAATGTGCGATACCGAACAATCGAATGTTCGGTACCGTACCGATGAATCGAATGCTCGGTACCGATCAATCGAATGTGCGGTACCGATCAATCGAATGTTCGGTACCGATCAATCGAATGTGCGGTACCGATCAATGGAATGTGCGGTACCGAACAATCGAATGTGCGGTACCGATCAATCGAATGTTCGGTACCGATCAATCGAATGTGCGGTACCGATCAATCGAATGTGCGGTATTAATCAATCGAATGTTCGGTACCGATCAATCGAATGTGCGGTACCGATGAATCGAATGTGCGGTACAGATCAATCGAATGTGCGGTACCGAACAATCGAATGTTCGATACCGATCAATCGAATGTGCGGTACCGAACAATCGAATGTGCGGTACCGATCAATCGAATGTGCGGTACCGATCAACCGAATGTGCGGTATTGATCAATCGAATGTTCGGTACCGATCAATCGAATGTGCGGTACCGATCAATCGAATGTGCGGTATTGATCAATCGAATGTTCGGTACCGATCAATCGAATGTGCGGTACCGATCAATCGAATGTTCGGTACCGATCAATCGAATGTGCGGTACCGATCAATCGAATGTTCGATACCGATCAATCGAATGTGCGGTACCGAACAATCGAATGTGCGGTACCGAACAATCGAATGTGCGGTACCGAACAATCGAATGTGCGGTACCGATCAATCGAATGTGCGGTATTGATCAATCGAATGTTCGGTACCGATCAATCGAATGTGCGGTACCGATCAATCGAATGTTCGTTACCGATCAATCGAATGTTCGGTACCGATCAATCGAATGGGCGATACCGATCAATCGAATGTGCGGTACCGATCAATCGAATGTTCGGTACCGATCAATCGAATGTGCGGTACCGATCAATCGAATGTGCGGTACCGATCAATCGAATGTTCGATACCGATCAATCGAATGTGCGGTACCGATCAATCGAATGTGCGGTACCGATCAATCGAATGTTCGATACCGATCAATCGAATGTGCGGTATTGATCAATCGAATGTTCGGTACCGATCAATCGAAGGTTCGGTACCGATCAATCGATTGTGCGGAACCGATCAATCGATTGTGGGGTACCGATCAATCGAATGTTCGGTACCGATCAATCGAATGTGCGGTACCGATCAATCGAATGTTCGGTACCGATCAATCGAATGTTCGGTACCGATCAATCGAATGTTCGGTACCGATCAATCGAATGATCGGTACCGATCAATCGAATGTTCGGTACCGATCAATCGAATGTTCGGTACCGATCAATCGAATGTGCGGTACCGATCAATCGAATGTGCGTTACCGATCAATCGAATGTTCGGTACCGATCAATCGAATGTTCGGTACCGATCAATCGAATGTGCGATACCGATCAATCGAATGTGCGGTACCGATCAATCGAATGTGCGGTACCGATCAATCGAATGTGCGTTACCGATCAATCGAATGTTCGGTACCGATCAATCGAATGTGCGGTACCGATCAATCGAATGTGTTGTACCGATCAATCGAATGTGCGGTACCGATCAATCATATGTGCGATACCGATTAATCGAATGTGCAATACCGATCAATCCAATGTGCGGTACCGATCAATCGAATGTTCGGTACCGATCAATCGAATGTGCGGTACCGATCAATCGAATGTGCGGTACCGATCAATCGAATGTTCGATACCGATCAATCGAATGTGCGGTACCGAACAATCGAATGTGCGGTACCGAACAATCGAATGTGCGGTACCGATCTATCGAATGTGCGGTACCGATCAATCGAATGTGCGGTACCGATCAATCGAATGTGCGGTACCGATCAATCGAATGTGCGGTACCGATCAACTAATGTGCGATACCGAACAATCGAATGTTCGGTACCGTACCGATGAATCGAATGCTCGGTACCGATCAATCGAATGTGCGGTACCGATCAATCGAATGTTCGGTACCGATCAATCGAATGTGCGGTACCGATCAATGGAATGTGCGGTACCGAACAATCGAATGTGCGGTACCGATCAATCGAATGTTCGGTACCGATCAATCGAATGTGCGGTACCGATCAATCGAATGTGCGGTATTAATCAATCGAATGTTCGGTACCGATCAATCGAATGTGCGGTACCGATGAATCGAATGTGCGGTACCGATCAATCGAATGTGCGGTACCGAACAATCGAATGTTCGATACCGATCAATCGAATGTGCGGTACCGAACAATCGAATGTGCGGTACCGATCAATCGAATGTGCGGTACCGATCAATCGAATGTGCGGTATTGATCAATCGAATGTTCGGTACCGATCAATCGAATGTGCGGTACCGATCAATCGAATGTGCGGTATTGATCAATCGAATGTTCGGTACCGATCAATCGAATGTGCGGTACCGATCAATCGAATGTTCGGTACCGATCAATCGAATGTGCGGTACCGATCAATCGAATGTTCGATACCGATCAATCGAATGTGCGGTACCGAACAATCGAATGTGCGGTACCGAACAATCGAATGTGCGGTACCGAACAATCGAATGTGCGGTACCGATCAATCGAATGTGCGGTATTGATCAATCGAATGTTCGGTACCGATCAATCGAATGTGCGGTACCGATCAATCGAATGTTCGTTACCGATCAATCGAATGTTCGGTACCGATCAATCGAATGGGCGATACCGATCAATCGAATGTGCGGTACCGATCAATCGAATGTTCGGTACCGATCAATCGAATGTGCGGTACCGATCAATCGAATGTGCGGTACCGATCAATCGAATGTTCGATACCGATCAATCGAATGTGCGGTACCGATCAATCGAATGTGCGGTACCGATCAATCGAATGTTCGATACCGATCAATCGAATGTGCGGTACCGAACAATCGAATGTGCGGTACCGAACAATCGAATGTGCGGTACCGATCTATCGAATGTACGGTACCGATCAATCGAATGTGCGGTACCGATCAATCGAATGTGCGGTACCGATCAATCGAATGTGCGGTACCGATCAACTAATGTGCGATACCGAACAATCGAATGTTCGGTACCGTACCGATGAATCGAATGCTCGGTACCGATCAATCGAATGTGCGGTACCGATCAATCGAATGTTCGGTACCGATCAATCGAATGTGCGGTACCGATCAATCGAATGTGCGGTACCGAACAATCGAATGTGCGGTACCGATCAATCGAATGTTCGGTACCGATCAATCGAATGTGCGGTACCGATCAATCGAATGTGCGGTATTAATCAATCGAATGTTCGGTACCGATCAATCCAATGTGCGGTACCGATGAATCGAATGTGCGGTACCGATCAATAGAATGTGCGGTACCGAACACACGAATGTTCGATACCGATCATTCGAATGTGCGGTACCGAACAATCGAATGTGCGGTACCGAACAATCGAATATGCGGTACCGATCAATCGAATGTGCGGTACCGATCAATCGAATGTGCGGTACCGTTCAACTAATGTGCGATACCGAACAATCGAATGTTCGGTACCGTACCGATGAATCGAATGTGCGGTACCGATCAATCAAATGTGCGGTACCGATCAATCGAATGTGCGGTACCGATCAATCGAATGTGCGGTATTGATCAATCGAATGTGCGGTACCGATCAATCGAATGTGCGGTACCGATCAATCGAATGTTCGTTACCGATCAATCGAATGTGCGATACCGATCAATCGAATGTTCGTTACCGATCAATCGAATGTGCGGTATTGATCAATCGAATGTTCGGTACCGATCAATCTAATGATCGGTATTGATCAATCGAATGTTCGGTACCGATCAATCGAATGTTCGGTACCGATCAATCGAATGTTCGGTACCGATCAATCGAATGTTCGGTACCGATCAATCGAATGATCGGTACCGATCAATCGAATGTTCGGTACCGATCAATCGAATGTTCGGTACCGATCAATCGAATGTGCGGTACCGATCAATCGAATGTGCGTTACCGATCAATCGAATGTGCGGTATTGATCAATCGAATGTTCGGTACCGATCAATCGAATGTGCGTTACCGATCAATCGAATGTTCGTTACCGATCAATCGAATGTGCGGTACCTATCAATCGAATGTTCGTTACCGATCAATCAAATGTGCGGTATTGATCAATCGAATGTTCGGTACCGATCAATCTAATGTTCGGTACCGATCAATCGATTGTGCGATACCGATCAATCGAATGTTCGGTACCGATCAATCGAATGTGCGGTACCGATCAATCGAATGTGCGGTATTGATCAATCGAATGTTCGGTACCGATCAATCGAATGTGCGGTACCGATCAATCGAATGTGCGGTATTTATCAATCGAATGTTCGGTACCGATCAATCGAATGTGCGGTACCGATCAATCGAATGTGCGGTATTGATCAATCGAATGTTCGGTACCGATCAATCGAATGTGCGGTACCGATCAATCGAATGTGCGGTATTTATCAATCGAATGTTCGGTACCGATCAATCGAATGTGCGGTACCGATCAATCGAATGTGCGGTATTGATCAATCGAATGTTCGGTACCGATCAATCGAATGTGCGGTACCGATCAATCGAATGTTCGGTACCGATCAATCGAATGTGCGGTACCGATCAATCGAATGTTCGATACCGATCAATCGAATGTGCGGTACCGAACAATCGAATGTGCGGTACCGAACAATCGAATGTGCGGTACCGATCAATCGAATGTGCGTTACCGATCAATCGAATGTGCGGTACCGATCAATCGAATGTGCGGTATTGATCAATCGAATGTTCGGTACCGATCAATCGAATGTGCGGTACCGATCAATCGAATGTGCGGTATTTATCAATCGAATGTTCGGTACCGATCAATCGAATGTGCGGTACCGATCAATCGAATGTGCGGTACCGATCAATCGAATGTTCGATACCGATCAATCGAATGTGCGATACCGAACAATCGAATGTGCGGTACCGAACAATCGAATGTGCGGTACCGATCAATCGAATGTGCGGTACCGATCAATCGAATGTGCGGTACCGATCAATCGAATGTGCGGTACCGATCAATCGAATGTGCGGTACCGATCAACTAATGTGCGATACCGAACAATCGAATGTTCGGTACCGTACCGATGAATCGAATGCTCGGTACCGATGAATCGAATGTGCGGTACCGATCAATCGAATGTTCGGTACCGATCAATCGATTGTGCGGTACCGATCAATCGAATGTTCGGTACCGATCAATCGAATGTGCGGTACCGATCAATCGAATGTGCGGTATTGATCAATCGAATGTGCGTTACCGATCAATCGAATGTTCGGTACCGATCAATCGAATGTGCGATACCGATCAATCGAATGTTCGGTACCGATCAATCGAATGTGCGGTCCCGATCAATCGAATGTGCGTCACCGATCAATCGAATGTTCGGTACCGATCAATCGAATGTGCGGTACCGATCAATCGAATGTGCGTTACCGATCAATCGAATGTTCGGTACCGATCAATCGAATGTGCGGTACCGATCAATCGAATGTGTTGTACCGATCAATCGAATGTGCGGTACCGATCAATCATATGTGCGATACCGATCAATCGAATGTGCGGTACCGATCAATCGAATGTTCGATACCGATCAATCGAATGTGCGGTACCGAACAATCGAATGTGCGGTACCGATCAATCGAATGTGCGGTACCGATCAATCGAATGTTCGATACCGATCAATCGAATGTTCGGTACCGATCAATCGAATGTGCGGTACCGAACAATCGAATGTGCGGTACCGATCAATCGAATGTGCGGTATTGATCAATCGAATGTGCGGTACCGAACAATCGAATGTGCGGTACCGAACAATCGAATGTGCGGTACCGATCAATCGAATGTGCGGTATTGATCAATCGAATGTTCGGTACCGATCAATCGAATGTGCGGTACCGATCAATCGAATGTTCGTTACCGATCAATTGAATGTGCGGTACCGATCAATCGAATGTTCCATTCCGATCAATCGAATGTGCGGTATTGATCAATCGAATGTTCGGTACCGATCAATCGAATGTTCGGTACCGATCAATCGATTGTGCGGTACCGATCAATCGATTGTGCGGTACCGATCAATCAAATGTTCGGTACCGATCAATCGAATGTGCGGTACCGATCAATCGAATGTTCGGTACCGATCAATCGAATGTTCGGTACCGATCAATCGAATGTTCGGTACCGATCAATCGAATGATCGGTACCGATCAATCGAATGTTCGGTACCGATCAATCGAATGTTCGGTACCGATCAATCGAATGTGCGGTACCGATCAATCGAATGTGCGTTACCGATCAATCGAATGTTCGGTACCGATCAATCGAATGTTCTTTACCGATCAATCGAATGTGCGATACCGATCAATCGAATGTGCGGTACCGATCAATCGAATGTGCGGTACCGATCAATCGAATGGGCGATACCGATCAATCGAATGTGCGGTACCGATCAATCGAATGTTCGGTACCGATCAATCGAATGTGCGGTACCGATCAATCGAATGTGCGGTACCGATCAATCGAATGTTCGATACCGATCAATCGAATGTGCGGTACCGATCAATCGAATGTGCGGTACCGATCAATCGAATGTTCGATACCGATCAATCGAATGTGCGGTACCGAACAATCGAATGTGCGGTACCGAACAATCGAATGTGCGGTACCGATCTATCGAATGTACGGTACCGATCAATCGAATGTGCGGTACCGATCAATCGAATGTGCGGTACCGATCAATCGAATGTGCGGTACCGATCAACTAATGTGCGATACCGAACAATCGAATGTTCGGTACCGTACCGATGAATCGAATGCTCGGTACCGATCAATCGAATGTGCGGTAC